>NC_071401.1:25131476-25756476 GCF_017976375.1 Cuculus canorus
GAGAGTGGAAGTGTTGTTTTCATATTATTTATTTAAAAGATTAATTTATTTTTTTTTTAATGTATAGACATTAAATTTTCCAATGTCTATTAGCTAATAATGTGTCATTTTTAGAGACATAGTAGTCTTTTACACTGAGTAGTCCCCAGCCTCTTATGTTTTCTTGAATAAAAGGTGATGTTTTCAAAGTTGATGACAGCTTAATAGTAGAGGAAATTTATTTAGTGAACTTTGGACAGTATTTTCATTGGTAGAGTTTCGTACTGAACTGTTGAGCTAAAAATCTATGAAAATTAATTAAGTGAAACCTGTCAGAAAAGAAGAACAGCCAGGAGCAGGCGCAGGATGTGATATGTATCCACCAGAACGAAATGGAATCTGCTATCCTTTCTGGTTTAACCTCAATTCAGTACCACTGAGAAGCATGAGCATATAAAAATACACTCCGCATTAACTAGACAAAGAAAAAAATTGTTTCTTTTGTAATAGCCTTTCTATTTCAGATCATCATTTGTTTTCCCTTTATTTTTTTAAAAACTTAACTATTCACAATCCCCACAGTAAAGTTCTAATCCTAATATTTTCTAAAAGTCATAAATTCCTTAGGAAAAAATTGTGCTGTAAAAATGAAGAAACTACAATGGACATTCCCTTACAAGAGAACTTCTAGAGATTCCTGTTGTCAGTCATGTTTTCCAAAATATTTGTAAGAGCTTAAATCACATGCAGGTTTTGAGGTAGCTTTTAGTAAATAATTGGGTTTCTTGGCTGCTGGCTTCTTAGGTTCTCCATTGGTTCTAATACTAGGAAGTTTTTGTTGTTCCTTTTCTCCCCATACCAGTCAGTGTTACCAGTTATAAAGGCAAAACATGTACCTTCTGCTGGTATTTTTTCAGTCCTCTTAGAAATTCATAGATGATATCGTCACAGACATTAGAGAAGGAAAAAGGTCAGTGGATGATATAATTGTTATACATATAACTGAATGACGATATTTGTTCCAGAAATTGCAGTAACTTGGTAACCTAGAAGAGATGAACTAAGGTAGGGAGAGGAAGATTTTCATACTACGTGACAAATACTCTCCGGCTGAGAATCAGCTGTAGATGTGATGTTGTTTTATAAACCTTTGAGTTTAGACTTGGCAGACAGCTGAATCTGGAAGGATCTGGAAGCAGTGGTCCTTACTCCCCAGTTTTTATTCTCATGTCTGACATCAACAGTGAAACAATAAAGTATCAGTCAACCACTTGTTTTATGTTTTTGAGCTACTTGATTTTTAAATCAGTAACACTTTTTTTTATTATTATTTTGAGAGCAGAATAGAAAGGGATGAATCTTCTCTAGTCCAGTAACCGTGCTCAGCACTCTACACTTTGTTCTCCTGATGGTAAAAAAAGGCAATCAGCAACAAAATCAAGAAGTTTTACAAGTCCCACATCAGTGCAGAAACACTGAAGTTTGAAGTCCTTTATGAGCTTGAATAATTTTCAGGAATTCCAGGGAAGACTAATTTCCTTAATGGAAATTCTAAATTCTGATATGTCTTCTCATTCTACAGTTTGCATGAAGAAGAAGCAAAACTCTTAGGGTCATTACTTGGTTTCTTGAAGGAGGGAAAGATTGCTGCTAGATTCCAAAATTTACTCTGTATTTATGTAACAACTTCAATTCTTTTTCTTTTCTAAACCAGTCAGCAATAACAAAGAGGTAACATGGTTTACAGAATTTATAATTATGGGATCTGCAGCTCCCTCCTCAGATTTTTCCCTAAACACAATTATCAGTGCAATTCAATTTGGAGCCAATTATGTGCTGCCCTTTGTAGTATCTAGGTGTTGCCTGCCTTCAAAAACTTTGCTGTACTTTCAATCAATCGGAAGTTTTTAAATGACACTGCAGTAAGTAGTTTTTATTCATTGCATATAGAAAAGAAAGAAACTTAATATGCATAATTTATCTGGACATTTCAGGTATTGAGATTAGGAATTAAGGTATAAAGTATTGTAAAATGCTGTTTTGTTTTGTGCGCTGAATTAAGTGATTGGGCTCATACAGGCATTTGTACCATAGTATGAGTTAACTCATAGAGCATAGTTTTTGAATTTTCTTCAGCATTATTACTTAATTATTTTGAGAGAATCATAGAATCCCTAGGTTGGAAGAGACCTCTGGGATCATCAAGTCCAACCATACCTGTCCACTACTAACTCATATCCCTAAGCACTTCATCTACCTGTCTTTTAAATACCTCTAGGGATGGTGGCTCAATCACCTTCCTTGGCAGCTCATTCTGGTGCTTGATAACCCTTTTGGTGAAGAAGTTTTTCCTAATGTCCAATCTGAACCTCCCCTGGCACAGCTTGAAGTACAATCACTTCTCTGGTCCTGCTGGCCACACTGTTTCTGATATAAACCAAGATGCCATTGGCCTTCTTGGCCACCTGGGCACACTGCTGGTTCATGTTCAGTCACTGTCAACAAACACCTCAAGGTCCTTCTCCTCCAGGCAGCTTTCTAGCCACTCTTCCCCAAGCCTGTAGCACTGCACAGGGTTGTTGTGTCCCAAGTGCAGCATCTGGCCTTGTTAAACCTCATCCTGCTGGCCTCAGCCCACTGATCCAGCGTGTTCAGATCCCTCTGTAGAGCCTCCCTACCCTCCAGCAGATCGACAGTTCCTCCCAGCTCAGTGTCGTCTGTGAAGTTGCTAAGGGTACACTCAATCCCTCCATCCAGGTCATTGATAAAGATATTGGACAGAACTGAACCCAACACTGAGCCCTGTGGGACACCACTTCTGACCAACCTCCAACTGGATTTAGCTCCGTTTGCCACAAGTCTTTGGGCCCAGCCATCCAGTCAGTTTTTTTAACCAGCAGAGGCTATGTCTCTCCAGGACAGTGAAAGCCACTTTCTCAAGTAGAATACTGTGAGAAATGGTGTCAAAGGCTTTATGTATTTATTTGAATTTTCAGTCTTAAGTTATATGTTATATACTTATGCATATTTAAGCAACTGAGTAATGCAGGAATATTTTGCATGTGATTTTGGGGGGTAGATAAGGGTTGTTTTTCTGTGGGTCAAGAAAGCAATAGGGGAAAAAAAAGGATGTGTTATTTCCATGATCTAAATATTCTGCAGCAGTAGCAGCAGCTGAGCAACTCACAGTTATTCAATGCTACATTAACTTTTCCATTAGTGCTGGTGCTGTAAAATATGAAGCCCTTAAGCACTGTGAAGTTGCTGTCTGGGTTTTGTTACTTTACATGGCTGTGGTATATTTGCATGTTATAATCATTATATCGATAATCACCGTCATTACTTTTTAGAAGGTTATTCTCTTCTTGTTCTGAATATAGTTAGATACAGAAAAGCCTTAATAGAAGACTCTTTAAACATATTCATTACAAATGCTATCTTTTTCGTTATTTGTTATTAATACTATATGATGACAGTGCAAGCGTCAATGAGGTATTTTCATTCTGTTTGTCTTTCTTTCTTCACTAGGTAAGAAAACTATTAAAAAAAAAAAAAAAAAAACAACAAAGATAAGCCAAGAAAACAAAGTAGAGATCATGAAAGACCAATTTTTTCCTCTAAAAAAATTAAACACGCCTGTTCTGATAGGGGAGAAATTATTTTTCAGAAGTTATCAAATTTTAGTTTGCACCAAGAAAAAAAAATTTAACATAATAGACATAAAGATATTTTCAAAACGCTGCAATTTTTTTAACTGAATAATGTGTGGTGATTTGAATTATAGTTATTCAGATTTCTTGGTTTTAAGTCTCTGTTGAAAATATGCACATTTATGGGAATAGTGGATTTAATAAGTGCCATTAACAAATCAGAGCAGCAATTTATGACACTTCCAACTAAGACCAACCAAGACATGCCAACCATTCCACTCACTCTCCTTTCCAGAATTCAAGGTACAGTTCATATAGGAAACCAAGATTCTTTCTTCAGCTCTGAAAGGAGTCACTTTATGCTCCATATAATGACATAATAATCTTGGTGGTGCTAGTGAAATGATACCTCGACGCTGAATAAATCATTTTGGTCTTTATCCACCTTGTTTTCCCTGTCTATAATGCATGAATTGTGCTAGCAGAGTGATTTGAAATCTGTTGATGGGGGAAAAAAAAAAAAAAAGCCCTAAAAATAATGCTTAATTTATATTTTAAGAGAAAAGTTTTAAATATTTAGAGCTTCTTTGCTTTAATTTTAAACATGCTTTAGTCATTTAATTCTTCAATGAGTTTTTACTGTTCCTCAGATTCACTGTATCCATTGTTATGATGGTTAAAACCATCAGCTTCTGAAACAGCATCACCGTCTGAATAACAGGATGAGTTTTCATGATGGCTCATCTAGAGTCCTTTCTAGCTGCATGTAGGCATTACCATTGCACTTAAGAACTGTTTCTGGCATTATTGGACCAGCATGAAATGTCACATCTGATTTGACTAGCAAGTCCTTACTTCTTGTTTTCAGTCAAATTGTTTTGTTTCTTTTCCAGGATTTTCTGTCCCACCTCTCTATCTTACAGATTTTTTTTGTGATACTATTTTTCTTTTTTTTTTTTTCAAATTCAGATGTCTCGGTGTTGGTATTATTTGATTTCAGGTACACATAGTGAGAAGAATTTAGTATCCAAACGTTAGAAATAACATTCTGTAGTCTATAAATAGAGAGACTATCCATATTGAGCCATAAGTGTACAAAGAAATTTTACCCTGGTTTCATGGCATTACATGTGCAAGAAAGTTTAGAATTTATTGTATACTTTCCATTATGAAAATATTACTTCTATTTCAGGAATTTCACTTACCTAGTGTCTAACTTAATCATTTAGGAATTTTTCACAGTCCTGTTTAGTAATCACTCATCTGAATAGCATCGTGTTACCAGAAGGTTCTGAATGTGTACTTATTAATCTAAACCCTCTTGGGTGCTGCTTGGATCTCATCCCTGGCCTGTGTCCTTCCAGCATAGGGTTATGATTTTTGGCATTTTTTTTCTCACATGCTGATGAGAAGATTCTTTCACACTTCCATGCAGTGTGTTTTGCCTCCTAAAACCTGCTCATTGTCTTTTCTGTATCGATGACCTGGCTAGAGAGTCTACAACAGTTTGGCACTCAGAAATGTTTGTGGTCGTGTCTAGGCAGCTCACAGAGGGGCATTTGAGGAATGAAAAAGAAGGGGTAAAAAAAGTCTTTAGTGAGTGGTGAGGATGATTAAGGGATTGGAGCATCTCTTTTATGAGGAAAGCCTGAGTGAGCTCCATCCATTTAGCCTGGAAAAGAGAAGGCTGAGAGGAGACCTCATCAATGCTTATAAGTGTCTAAAGGGCAGGTGTCAAGAGGGCAGACTCTTCTAAGTGGAGCCCAGCAACAGGACAAGGGGTAGTAGGAACAAACCGGAACACAGGAAGTTCTACCTGAACATGAGGAAACACTTTACTGTTGGGGTGACAGAGCACTGAAACAGGCTGCCCAGGAAGGTTGTGGAGTCTCCTTCTCTGGAGACATTCAAAACCCACCTGGACGTGTTCCTCTGCAGCCTGCTCTAGATGAACCTGCTTTAGCAGAGTGGTTGGACTAGATCATCTCCAGACATCCCTTGATGATTCTGGGATTCTGTGGTTCAAACCTATAAATTATTTTTAAGCATTTTTTTTTTAATGGAGTAAGATGCTAGGGATTGATGGAATAATTTGGAAGAAGAAAAGCTGTACAATTAAAAATTATCTTACTAAATCATGCCTGATGTGTAAACCCCAATATGCTTGTGTAATAATACAGTGTAAATATAGGATAAAGATTTTTGTTTCATAAAATAACTTTATATGTTAAGAATCACTTTTTTTCTCTGATATCTGGGGGAAAAAAAAGCTCTCTGAAGCATTAAATGGTTCTAGGTTTGTGAAGCAACTTAGTGTAAAAATTTGATACTTACTCTAAGAGAATATTTTCACTTGAAGTTTTATTTTGTCCTCCTGTTCATTAAAACCGAGTGGAATCTCAAGACACTTGATCAAAAAATAAAGAGAAATTTTATGATCATCTTTGGTATGGATCCATTTAAAGGACTAACATGCAAGTCAGACTCTGAGATGAAAAGGCAAAAAATATATTACTCAAAATATTTTAACAGTAATTAGCTGTTATCTGGGAAAATATATTTCACTTCACTCAGAACACTATATTTTGTTGAAAATCAAAGTTTACAAAATAAATCTCAATATTTTTTAGTATGGCAGGTGATGAATGTTCTCCCACAGAGGTTATATCAGAAAATCAATATTTGTAAAATTGAAACAGTATAGGTTTGTATTGATCCATGTGGCTAAATCAAAATGAAAGGCTTTGTAACAGCTTTCTTAGACAGTCTGCTACCCAGTAATGGCAAACTATCAATTTTAGCTTTTCACTGATAAATCAGCTTGAAAATTGGATGTCAATTTTTTCTTTTACTGAAGTAGTGATTTTTTTTATGCCCTCTAACCTTTCTTGATGTGTTAGATTGGTTTATAAGGCTAAGCTCTGCCTTTTTGAAAGCAAGTGTCAAATCTGACAGTTAGATATATTTTGCAACAAACCCTAAACTCTTAGAGCCTAGGTTTTGGCTGCTAGCTAGCTTGCTGGTAATCACATGTGTGCACCTCTGTGTAAACAAATATGTATATATGTTTATTACCAAAAATGACATTGATTTACTACTTCAGGTGTATATGTTTCTCTCTTTTCTGATCTCTAGGGTTCACAAAGGTCAGGTCTTCAACTGCAGCTTTTAGAAATTAATGCCCCAGAAACTATTTTAGCTTTCAGTGGTTAGGAAGATTGATTTTTCTTTAATTGACTGATTTTCCTTTTTTTATTTTGTGTTAAGTGAGACTTTATGAAACGGTAACGTCAGTTTCAGCTGCAGGTTGTGATGTGTGTTCTAAACCTGCATGGTTACTCATTGTTTTTAATAATAGAGAAAGAGGGATACATTTGTTTTACTCAGAAAATAGATAGTAAAATCCTTTCTAATGGTGGGGGTAAACCCTTTAATCTGGGTCAAATGCAGCAGTTTTCAGTGACAGCTGACAGTACCATACCTTCATGTCTGTGCAGCAGAATATAAGTTAGTTCAAGTGGGTATTGATTGTGAAGTTTTCTGTTTTATAATTACTTTTGGCTGTAGAAAAATGTGGTGTGTATTGATCTAGATGGAAGCATTTGACTAGCAGTTTCCCTTGGCTAACAGTGAGTGTCATCTTTCAGCCATGATAAATGGTAACACTCTGGGTCAGCATAATTACTTGGTGGTGAAATGAACCTCCTGTACCCTTCTCTCTCTCACACCAAAGAACTACCATAATCATCTTCATCTGAAAGCCATGATTTACTGAACTCACCAGCCCCTTAATAAAGTCCTTTGCCTTCTCCCCATGGTATGCACCGCTTTAATTGTGGCTCTGTACTGTTACTTTTTAAATGGAATTGTTCTGTTCTGAATCCACAAGTATGATTTTTTTCCTAATTCCTGTCAGTCGACCTAGACCTGCAAGAGGCCAACACTTGCAACAATCATTTAATCTTTATGTTTAGTGTTTATATATAAATGGGAAAAAGATTAAGGCATTTGTCATTTTGACACATTGCTTTTTAAGTCTTGGAATCAAATGTTATTAACACACTGGTAAATTATTAGTGTACTGCAGTGGAAATGGCTGCATGAATTTATTGTCAAGAGCCCTTTAGTTTTATGGAGTAATGTACGGTCTGGATGTGCTGTCTTTTGAGAACAGATGAAGAGATCTTTTCATGATATGCTGCTAGAACAGCTTCATTGACAATAATTTTGACACCTTATTTAATAACAGTTTCAAATGTAAGATTTTTTTCATAAGTATTAGCCATTTTTCTGTTTGCATGCATGTCTAATAGGTGACAAATATGTTATCAGAAATAAGGAAATTGTGTTTATTACTAGAACAGAAAACTATGATGATTTGTATTGTTTGGCACCTTTTTAATGTGGAGTTTTCAATTTGTTATCAATATTTCATTAAAACTTTGTAGCATGTTGTTGAAAATGGATTTGTGTTTACTTGCCAGTAGTGTAATATGGCCCTGGAGTAATGACTTTTTGTTAAGTAATGTTAGTTAAAGAAAATCTGGCAATGGTTTTAGATCATTTTAAGACAGCTGTGAAGGGTTTGGATAAAGGTCATTTTCAATGATTGTGCTTAGTTAAATAAATGTGAAGGGTTTCACAATGGGAATCTTGCTTTTCAGTATGCTGTCATAAATTTCCCTTTAACACATCTGGGAATACAAAGTAAAATGTAGTTGTTTCTGCCTTGAAGGCAATGTATTTTATATTTTCCTTGCTTTGTTTGTTTCCCCCTTAAAATGTTGTTTATTCACATAACTAGAGTTCAAAGGTTTTACTTTGTCATAAATTAAACGTTCTATTCTCTGACAGTTTGTGGGACCCGCTGGATATAATTTTCAAACGGTTGTAAGTCGAAGATTTTTTGCCGAGATTTAGTCATTAAAAGTGTTAAATTTTCTGACAACTCAGCCTCTATTGTGACCCTGGTTCATTGCTTGCTCTCTCCCTTGGCCACAGCTGGCCTCTTGCTCTTCACAGCTGAAAAGTGAAATCAATGCTGGGTCTAACAAAATGCAGATGAAAGCCATTCTGATCATATATAGTCATTTCCCGTAATTTTATCAGCCTTCAGGTTCTTAAATGATCTCTGGAAATCATTGTTTGTTCACGTGAATACAATATCGAATTTTGCGATAAAATGTCCTGTCTTTCTGAAAAGTAATACTTTCTTAAGTGTTCATAGTGATATACAGCTCATTGCCATAATGCAACTTTTTAATATACCAGTCTAATCCTTCCCGCATTCCCTCCCGAAGAGCAGTACCGTGTAACAAACACCATCCAAGTGCTGCTGGCTGAATCCTGTCGGCTTCAAGCCTTTGGAATCTTGCGAATTGAGATTTTTTATGTTTCTCAAGGCTCAGAGCTAGAAAGTAAGAACTCTTGCCATGTGTCAATTCACATTGCCATTTATCTCTCATCCTTTTTATTTTTATTTGAGCAAGATTGGTAGGAAAGCTATGTTGCAGTCTGAGGTGGCAGCATATGATGTAGCTTAATGCTCCAAAGGTCATGGAACTACAATGAGTTTGATGGAAAACAGCCTTTCTCCTTATTTTAAATGGTTCCTGCTTTGATTACAGGCATTTATTATAATTATCAAGAGATTAGTCTGTTGTTATAGAATCCTTGTAATGGAACCATTTAAAAGGAATATAATGGCAGTTTATTGGATTTTGCAAAGGAAAAGAGAAGAGATAAAGTGGTGGTCTTTTTAAATGGATCAACTGCTGCCCTAAGCATACTGATTTTTTTTTTCCTTTGTTTAACTTCATGTTTCTTTTTGTTTCAGTTTTTGGTTACATACTGAAGTCATACTATCTTACACAGACGCTTTGTGATTTTATTAATGTCCCCATTTAAAAAAATGGCAACAAAAAATATTTTTGATCAAAAATAATATACAAAAGAAATTGTGAATTCTCTATTTTATCAGTTGAAGTGCAGCTAGGTTGATTTCTATATTAGCAAAGTGCCATAATATTGATGGAGCTTGGTGACTTTCTTTCATGCTTATGTTACTTTCCGCTACTTAACAGTTTACAGTTGTATTTACTGCACTTAGTCCAAACAAATAAATGTTAAAGTTATAAATCAATCATCTTATTAAAATGTTATAGAATACTATTTGTTAGTTGGCAGTGAAAGTATTGTGACATTTAAAATAATTAAAATTTTATTAACTTAGGCATTTTTATACTAGATACTAGTTCTTATTTCAAGACCAATGGATTTTACAGTATATGTAAGTGTATTGTATCCTTTTTATGAACACCTTCAAAGGTTTGAGCCAAATCTGCATTCTTCTAAAGAGGAGTTACAAGAGCCTAAGTCTTCCTGCTGAGAATGTGCTGTCCTACGCTCGTTAGCTGAGCAATGGCATGAGTTACTTAGTACTGCAGTTAACCTGAACGTGAATCGGCTGAAACTTAGTTATCACAGAGCGGTTTTGATGGCACTGGGGACTCAGCCCCAAAATAACAGTGGAAAATTTATATAACAGCAAAATACAAGGATCAGATTACGAGTCTGCTACTCTGATATCTGTTGGTTGCCAGCAGGGGAGGCCTGGGGAGGACAGTAGTATTTCCCTATGTGGCTTTATTGTGATGCTACCCCCAGCGCAGCCTCAGAGTTTTCAGTAAATTGTAGCTCAGGGACTTCCTGAGCCAGAGGCGATATCCTTGAGTTTAATAACTTTTTGTTTTCCCCTCTATGAAAGGAAATGTCTTATCCCTTTAAGAACTCATTTAAGCTTCTGCTGTCCATGATATAGCATAGCATTGAGTTCCACCCTTAGAGTGTTGTGTGAGAACATTCACATGAAGGGCACTTTTATTTTTTTTGAACTTAGTGTTTGATAACTGTGCTCTCCTTCAGTCTTTTCGTACAAGAATAGTGAGTTTTGTTGCTTATTCACTATCTTGATGCTATTTGTGATATCAAAGATCTCTATCATATCCCTGTCAGTTATAGGTCGGTTCTTTAGCTGAAATTGACTTGTCCACCTTTCTGGAGGCTCCCTAGCAGGCTGTAGTTTATTCTAGAGTGGGTCTCTGTTAATCCTTCCAGCTGGAGCTGTTTGACTTTGTGTAATATCCAGAGAGAAGAGAATGACATACACATGTACTGTTTCTCTTATTTGTCATCCACCGTTTCCCATCTGCAACATGCCAGGATATAGCTTGATTGCAGTTACAAAGCTAACCAGGAATGACTAAAGCTTCCTCAGCCATATTCACACATCTACACTGACTCACTACTTTAAAAAAGGGAAATAGAGTAAAGGCTTAGATTCTGAATTGGAAAAATGTGGCAAAAGATGATCCTGGGCCTAAGCAATATGGATGAGGTCTTCCCATTTCCCATTCCAATTAATGTTTTGCTATTGTACAAGGAGATAGTCTCATCAGAAGAGGCTGACAATGTTCCATTCCAGTGAGTCATGGAGGAAGCATTTTGTATCTGCCATAGTTTTTCTTGTATAATTGTATTTACCTTAATACAAGAGCTTTAACAGTCCAGGCATAAATTATTACTGGTCTGTATATTTGAGAGAGAAGAATTTCATTGACAAAAAATGCCATTTTGATTTGCTATCACAGGCTTTCAGAGTAACTCAGGAAGGCATAACATAACAGTATATAGTGAATTGTGTTCTCGTGCCTTTGGATGTTGGTTAAGTTAGGGCATGCATGTATTTCACGATGTTGAATAGTGCTTTGTCTATTTATTTTTTTTATATGCAATTCACAAATTAAGAATACTTTGCTTGGAAATTTAACTTGAAAATTGAGGAGAATGACCATGGTTCTTCCTTCAGTGCATACACCTTGAGCACTGAACGACATATGACTTAGGCAAAAAATTAATCTGGAAAGTAGAGACCTCCCAAAGTAGGCAGAGATTCCTCTTCATCTTTCTAAACATTTCTATGTAGTTCTAGTGCTGGATCTGCTACTCTCTAGGATCATTAGAGCATTATGACTGTATTATGCTCATTTTGTTTAGTTAATTTCATATCCTATTATGGATGCCAACATCGTCCTACAGAACAGAAGTAGAACATATTTTTTTCAAGAATTTATATCTCACAGCAGAAAATAATTTAATATCAGAAATCCTCTAAACTGATTGCTTTCTTCCTGCTTAATTTCAGAGGCCTGCTGCAGGCAAATGAAGGTTTTGCAGATGTTCAATAAATAGTTTCTTATAAACATTTGTAGTGAAAATACCAAATACTATAAACGAATGTATTACCGGCTCATACAATAATCCTCCATAATATTTCCTGTATTTTCCTTCTACTCTGTTTAAGTTTTCAGTGTTTCTTGTGAACCTCCCTGCTCTAAAGGCAGGCTCTGAATAGTTCCATGCCATCAGCCTTTTTCACGATAGCAGAGAAGGCCCTCAGGGAAGAAATGACAGAATCAATGCATTTGTGACTATTAAGTGGTGAGTGAGAAAACCCTAGAAAATTAGTGTGTAAGAAGGGTGTATTACTGAGATTCAGTTGTGAATCATGTGTTCCCTTGAACATGAGATTTTTAGTGTGTTTATTTTCTACCATGTAAACTGTGCTGAAGGCTGTGCAAATATTCATGAGTTATCAGAAAAGAGGTTTTCATTGAACAAGGATTGATGGTCCTGCTGCTGACCAAAGACTGGTCAGACAGCATCAACAAGACTCTCTATCAAGTAAAGAAATTTTGGCAAGTGATTTACTTACTGATAGGGAGTAAGTTCAGAATCATCGTGCATTCTCACTGGTCACCAAATTGTTACAGTCATAGACACATTACATTTGTTGGTAACAGTCTTTTTTTCATTATCAGTCTGTTGAGTTATTGGGAGTTAATCCTTAACACAATGTTGTAAGTGTGGTAGAGGGTAAAGCAAGTGTATATTACTAGTAGTGTGTGTAGATATCAGGGTACAGTGCCATTTTCCTAACCTTTCCCTGAGGCTAAATGATAGAAATATTACATATTTATTTTCAAGGGATAAAATATATAGAAGCAGAATGGTTTTTTTTTCCCCAAACCACACAAGAAACTTTTGACAGATTCAGTGTTGGCTTCTTGGTCTTCAGATTTACTACTCCATGCTATTAAATTATAGCTATTATTGCTATTAAACCAATAGCAGACCCATTATATATTTTGCCTTGATTTGTATGTGCAGTTTGGAACCACATCACTAGCTGCAAAGATTACAGAACATCTACAGAAAGACAAGGATGCTTCAAGTCCATGATGAGTATGACTAAAGCAACTTAGTTTAGATAGTTTGGAAGGAGAAAGACTGGTGAAAACTTTTAATCTACAAATATCCATCAGTAAAACAATGTAGAGGAAAGAATTGAACTGCTTGGTCTACTACTAATAGGACAAGGAGCCTCATAGTAGTTCAGTTAAACATTAGAGACAAAATAGAACAGCTTTTGAGCAATACCAAGTACAGGCCTGGTGTGTATATTTACCCACCTAGTACTGATATTGTTGTTTAAATAAAGTGTGAAATACTAAACAAAAAGTATTCTAGAACTGTGTTTGAGTTATTTATATGAATAAAAATGAGATGAGAATAGAATCTACATTCATTTTCTAAATACAAGATTACTAATCTTTCAGAGTGATTTAGCAGCTTTTCGCACTGGTGTTAATTCAATCCATTTCTTACTAGGCAAGTTGGAAGCTTTTCACTAATTTGGCTTTTTGGTTTCATTGTTTGCGACTTGAAAAAAAAAAGAGCTGTTTTAGAAAGCATTAAAAAATAACAAATTAACCACAAATAAAGTCTTATTTGGAAGTGATAATTAGTGATTTCTGTATATCTTTGCCTAACAGAGTTCAATCTTAGTGTAAAAAAATACGTTTATATGCTACCAGTAGCTTAAAGCATTTTCTCAAATTTTAGTGCAATTAGGCCCCTGACATATGTCCTGAAACATGTCTCATTTTAAATATCTTGTTGACTTTAATGGGTTTTCTCATAGGCTTATACTTAAATAAAACTCATACTTCTTTTTAGAACTGGGCCTAAAATATATTTTGTCTTTAAAAATATGTATATACTACACCACAGATTCAGACTCTCCAAAATAATGTTGTTGATATTTTTAGCATTGTATTATGCATTAAAAAAGAGTATACTGTTTTACTTATTTAACTACTAGGCTTGCTCAGTTGCTTTAACAACATAGTCTGATTTTTGAGAGTGTCAGCTTTTTGTTTCCCTATGCTTGAGTTTATATATTTTTTCTTTTCTGAATGGATATAATTTTCTGTTCATTATTTTGTATCAATTCAAAGGAATTATGTTTCCAGTAAGGCATTTGCAGTCTGAATCTGGTGATTTTGAATGCTGGCCCTCTGATTCTCTGTTGCTGTTTTATAGTAATAAAATCATAAACCAATTTTTTAAAAGAGGAGCTTTATTTTTTTAAATTGTATTATATTTACACATGTTTTCTGTAATTTTTGTCTATTTTATATTTCAGGATTCCCTATAGCAGGTCAGTCACATGATGAAAAGACACCTCCGTGTAACTTTTACTGGTAGTAATATAAGACTAGGATAAGTCAATCGATCACTTTCTCTAGTTCTCTCATTTAACAGGACTCATATAGCTTATAATTCTCATTTTCTCTATCCTGCCTCTTGGATTTCAGTCAGTCATGCGAATTCTCTGACCTGACCCTTCCCTTGACAATTCAACACAGGTCTTAGATGCCAGATTGTTTTTTGAGAACTCCACATTTTTACTCTACTGTTGAGAACTTTGTTACTTGAGACAAGAGCAGTAGCATTCCTATCACCCAACTTTTCCCAGGTGGAACTAGTTCTCTCCATCACCTATGAAATGAGCCTGAGTTGATTAGTTAAAAGTCAATAATGTTGACATCTTAAGTTAGATAAAAGGAATTCAACTCAGCTATCATTTGGCATAATTTGACAATCTCAATCTTCCAGTAAATTACAACTGTTAATTGCTAGTATTAACTTCCCAGTAATTGTACTGTGCCTTCCAGACTGCTAGAAAGGGAAACAAAATCTACTAGGCAATTTGGCCCCTGCAGAAAAAGCAGCTTCCAAAAATAAGGTGATAGTCAACCTCACGGCATCTTCAAAGTTAATTTCTATTGAGCTACATGGATTTCTATTGAGCTACACGGGGGAGATCTGAAACAGTTAATGAAGCAAGAGCTTCAAAAAGAATGAGTCTGGTGAAGAAGGGAAAGAGCAGACTGTATTTTTCCCCAAGCCGGTCATTAGAAAGAACGTCTGAGGCTGGCATGACCTGCTTCATGGCTCTTAACCCACACGTGACTTTTCAACACTTTGAGAGCAACTCTTTCCCAGGGCCCATGTCACAAGGAGCTTTGGCAGAAAGTATTCTGGATGATCCAGATTCACAGCTCACAGAAAGTAAGGAAAAAAATGCCATCACCAAATTGCCTTCAAACCCGGGTACAGACTAAGCCCAGCTCCGTTTTGTCTCACTTTCTCTCAGTTTTGAACTACACCAAGAATGCTGTCTTTTCTTAACTCATAGCTTGTATTTCATGGTCTTGTGACGTTTTAGATTTTTGCTTTCTTGGATCAGGAAATTTGGCTACCCATGCTCCAAAGGGAGAGCAGCACATTCTTCTGTTCCCATGTGTATAGTTCATTCCCCCAGTGATTGTCTACCTGAGTACTGATCCAGTCAGTAAGGTTTCTTTTCTGGTGTAGTAATAGATGAGTTTGAATTCCCGTTCTTATTTCTCATCTTCCATGCAAACTATGACAATAAAGTCTTAAAAAAAAAAACCAACCAACCCTGCAATGAACATGTAAAAGATGAAAGCAGCTTAATTAGCAAGATTGAGGGTTGTAATTTCTCATAGTGATTCTACACATAAAAGTTAAGGGATATTGTGTAAATTTGTTAAACTGCTGCTACTGATTTTTCTTTAACTGCAGTATTCACTTAAGTAAGAACATACAACCATATACAGCCAAATATGCATTCTGTTTTATATTTGTAAAGCATTTCCCTATACGGAATCATGCTATACAATATCAACTGAACTATGAAAATACATGAAAAATGCAGAAGATGCATATGGTCATGTCACAGATTTGTGCTACAGACAAGGGAAAAATCAGCTGTCTCACGTCACACAGAATTGCTGAAGAGATTAATTAGCTAAAAGGAAGGAAAACATTGAAAGATCTCTCCAGAATAATGGATTGCCAAATACTTTTTATGCAAAAATTCTTTAAAGCTATGCCGCTTGCTTTTCAAAACACACAAAACAGAGATTTCATTTTTCAATTTTCTTTTTCCAAGAAAGAGGACAAGGAAGTTTTAGTTCTGTGTTATCTTTTTTTTTTATTTTATGTCTGCATCTTCTCCCACAAATTTTGCGGAGCCAAAAATAAATCATTAGGTCATGCTGATATATTTTGGGATGTTTTATTGAAGACTGTTTCCATACTTCTACAGAACCCCTTGACTGTCAGAAATAAAGTATAAACAGAATAGTTTCAATTTACTTGCCAAGCTGGTTTCTTAGCTCTTACAAAAATTCCCAGGAACCAAAAAATTCAAAGTTAAGATTACTTTAGCATTTATTTGATAGTATTGTAAACATGGCCTCTATTAAAAAATCTATAACATTCATGACTGTGCCACTTGGCACATGTTTATTTCATCAATATAAGTTGCATGTTGTGCATAGGAATAACTGTTTATACACCAGTCAAAGCGTAGCCACTGATCGGGCCAGCATGCCTTTGTTTCAGCTCTTAAGAACAATATCAAATTTAAAGCTAGATGTGTGCTTTGTCTTAACTAATGCTGTGTTTCCAGATGATACTGGGGAGAAAAAGAAATCTGTCCCTGAAAAAAATTGCAGAAAGTGTAAAGCTCAAGTCTTCTATTATATAAATTTTGAATTCAAAAATTTCTAGTTACCAAACCTGAAACAGCATTTTTCAAAAATAATAATTGAATTAAAATAGTCTATTATTAGACTTTTATTTTAATAAACAGCTCTGCATGATGGAAATTAAAATAATTGCCTAGGTAAAATTTTGTTATTTATTTATTAGGTTTTGATTTCTCTTGCTGTTCATTGAAAGGTCTCAGGGAAGATAATTATTTCATCTCAATGCCAGGTTTATGTTACCTGTCTTTAAGCAGTTGCAGCTTGAATAATTTATAAAGGGTTGAAACAGTAATTCATTGTGAGTTTTTAAGAAATAGTATTCAAAAATAGCTGTGTGTCTTAGTTTTAGAATAACACTAAGCCTCAACCCTGTTGTCTATATTATAAGCAGAGCTCTAGATTTTTGGACATGTCGTTGCTGGTTTGCCTTGAAACTGGACTGTAGTTTGTATGCTCAATAACTTCTTCAGTAGTTTGTTCACAAAGAATTCAGACACCTTAATCTGTGCATCTGGAATGGAGTAGACAGTTAGGGCAGCATCCTCAACAGCAGTCACATGTTATTTCTCCTTACAAGTCTGAGCCACTGGCATTTGTACTTTAAGCAAGCCCATGAGGCACCAAAGCTTTCAAGAGTTTCCACAAACGCTTTTACTTTGAACGCCCACTTTGAAAACTTGGGACTGTTTCTTTCAGTTATTCAAGCACAGTAACCCTAACTGAAAGCAAGTTTTAGCCAGTGTTTAACTCTTTGGGAATTGCAAATTCATCACAAAAGCCTAGATTTTTTTTCAGAAGCTAGGACCCCATTGTCCCTGGTTATATATTTACTATGGCAGGTAACAGTGTTGAAGTACACGGTAAATTGCTTTCCTTCTAAAGATGCCTGCTTTTCTATAACATCTGAAAAAAAAAAAAAAAACATTTAGGTTGGCAGTAGTTGTTTGTGGGGGCAGTTGGGTTTGGGTTTCTTTTAAATGAATTTCTGTGCAAGAAGGAAGTGAGACAGTGACATTCTGAACTAGAAGCAAAGCATGACTACACAAGACAGTTCTCTTACTTTCCATTGGTCAAAACATCAGTTCATTTAGTTATTTAGTTTATCTGCAACTAATTTTTCACCCTCCCAAGGTAGAACTGAGTCACCATGCTTCAGACTCAAATACACTTTGATATTCTTGGCTGGAAAACTGAACAGAAGTGGGAAGCTATATTATCAGACAAATGATATCTGCAGAATTGTTGCTGGAAGAATATTTGCTGTTTGAAACTCCAAGAGATGTACTTCATTTTTCATTGACTGAAAAAAAGAACTTGGATTCTGTAAATACCTTAGGTAATATCATAGAACTTTATCTATTAAAGTTAACCTTGTTAAAAAAATACAGCCTCTGAGTGGCAAAATTAATAGTTATCTTAAAACATTTTCCATTTATTAAATCAGCATTTTACTTTTTTAAAATTAAGATAAGTTATTTTCTGCGATGTTTACCTGATTATTTATTATTTAAAGCTGTAAAAAAGCAAAATACTCTTCAGGCAATTTTTCCAAGTAGTTGTACAAATTCAGGTGAACTCCTCTTTGCTGTGTTCAGGCACTTTTATTCTTCTTTCATTTTGACACACAAGGTGGGTAAGAAGCAAAATAATATTGTAACCAGCAGGTGGTATACTTGTACAAACAGAAGAAGAGTTGAATGGAAATTTTTATTTAAAACTTTTTTTTAATCAGAAAACAGTATTTTGGTTAAATCTTTTGGTGAAAAATTGTGACAGTATAAATTGCTATGAGAATTCCTGATATTTTCCTTTTCTTATTTTTAATTAATAAAAGCCTGGAATTTTTTTCATTTTGAAATTTTACTTTCATGTTGTATTTCTTCATAGCAGGAGTGCATAAGCTGATGTCATGGCACCTATTTCTGATGTGATGTTACGACGAAATTAATAGATAAACTGTAAAATAAATACAGGAGGGTCTTGAAGGTCTTGAAATTGGAAGACCATTTGCTAGATAAATCAATTTTTGTGTCATTGAAGCTAAGATATTTCTACATTTTAATAAGACGAGATGCACAATTAGTATGGAATACATTTTACTTAGTTTTAACCATCTACAATTACACTTCTAGTTTGAGCCGTTCTATCAGTCTCTTTTTGCAGTCAGTTAAGAAAGACAGAAGTAACCTCAATGCACCACTCATTCCATCTTGGAGTTTGTTATAGTTTGGCATCATAGTAGTACTTATGAAATCTTAGTAAGTATGCCACTGTGCTGAGATGGCATGACATAAAATAAAAATGTCCTCAAATACTGTACATTCTTTCAAGACATTTTCCAAAAGTGAATTTTACCCAAATTTTCATTTAATTGAATACTTCAAAAGGGAGTTTTGGCTTTTAGGGATTTTGTTTCTTCTTTGTTTGGAGTGCTGACAACACATTCTGAAACAGAAGAAAGGTTCCAAGCTAGAAAACTGAGTTAAACCACAGAGTATTGTTCCAATCACTTTCTTTTCATTTTCTTCAAAGATAGTATTCCTGTTTGTCTTAATTTTAGTAACCTTAAAAAATATTACATTTTAGTGTTTCTAGTGGTACAATTTATTATTCCTGCATTCGGTGCACTTGTATTCTCTTGTTATTGATATTTTGATGCTAAAAAGAAATATTCTGATTCTGATGAGCCAAACGCTGACAACTTATGTATCCACTTTTTATGTTGCCTCAGTTGTTCCTTTAATGTCATCGGATTAACAAAAACAAAGAGTATAAAACGTCAGGATTTTTTTTTCCTTTAGCTGTACTGTGCGTACTCTCCTACTGATGCATATTGCCAAAGTTACCTTGCATTATTTAAATGTATGTTTTATGTTAAATGAATTTGATAATTTGAAAAAATCTAGTTACCTTTAGTTTTACTTTATAGACATTTGAGTTATCGTCATTTCCATTGTTAAGTTTGAAGAGGTACATGATTTTTTTCTTACTCCTCCCTCCCCCATAGCTTTATGCATGGTTAATCTTATTTCCCTAAAAATACTGTTTCTTGGTATAAGTTACTACTTTTTAATAAGATAGCAAGCATTCCAAAATTAACATCTCATTCTGGAATCTGCATTTTATAAAAAATCTGAACAACCAGGATAATTGTTAGTCCTTCTTTATGTGTTTGTGTGTATATTCGTTATCGGTTTCTTTCTTCAGACTCTCTGTAATATTCTAAAATCCTCAGTCCCTTTACAAATTGTCTGCATTTTATATAAATTTTCCTGATGTTCAGAAGCAAGTTATCTGACCATACAATATAATTTGGGAATTAATTGCCTTAGGAGTTTGTGTTTCAGGTATTTCCACAGCTAAAAGGAATCTCTATGGCCACAGCCTCCCTTTCACATCTACTGTCACTACTCTCCTTTCTGATGTCTCATTTATCTAAAGGGTACCACATCTAGAAAGATTTCTGTTTTCAGTGTCTTCTTTCTGTTTTTCATCTTTTGAACTTCAGCATCTTAGATTTTTTTTCATGGAAAACAAGTCATAAAAGTTTCAGGAGTTGGAGGGGTTCCTTAGGAGTACATATTAAACATACCTTTTTCTGATGCCTAAGGAGGGTTAAAAGCTGCATAAATCACCACCCTCTTTTCTGACAAGGACGCTACGTTTCTAAACAATTCTTAGAACATTCTTTTCTGGGAATTTGGTGGATGTTTAATCGTTTTCTGAGTTCATGCTCTCTTTTCAGTTATAGACCATTCTCTGTTCCTCTCAGCTTTGTCCTTCATTATTAATGCAAAACCATTAGTAACATGATAGTAAGAGGGAAATTGTTGGCCGTTTTCTTTTTGCTGTTCGAAGGTGACTCCTCTGCTCCTATTCTGATGGTCAGTGGTCATGTTTCTGTTACTTTGAGTTCCTCTGTGCCCTGTTTCACCCTTATTTCAAAGTTCATATAAAAACCTTGCCCCTCCACCCAAAACTTGCAGCTACAACACACAAATACTGATCTCTGTAAAACTTTGCATTCATTCTTCACAAGTGTAGACAACTTCAAAACTTTTTCTTTCCTATTGTAAAAACTTTTACCATTCTCCAGTCTCCACAGGGAAACCCGTGGGTCAGCTTGTACAGTAAGCTGCTGGTGACTTGTGCTGCGTGTATTATCAATTGCATTAAAATGAACCCTATTGTTCCCTCTTTCTCCTCAGAAAGTAATCATAGAACCCCACAGATCATCCCTAAACTTCACAGATTTCTGTATTTCACTGCCTTAAATAAGAGTAGCTAAAATTCACTGGTCTTAAAATACTATTATCTAACAGATATTTTTGATAACCCAGTACCTAGCCATTTATCCATTTATAATTATTCATATGGATTTCTTTCACTTTCCATCCACTTTCACAGTTATTTCTCTTCCACAGTCATTAGTTCTATTCTCACATCTCTGATCCTTACAAATGTGCTGCTTCTCAGTTTTTTCCAGCTCAGTGTTGCTTTTTCTTCACCAATCAATAATCACATTTCAAAGCTTTCGTCTATGCTTTTCAGTTTCTTTGCCTCCTAATCTTTTGTCTTTATGATTTCCCATTTCTCAGTATCATGGAAAATATTGCTGGAAGAAACCTTTTCACTTGTCCTTCTGTTTCACTCCTGTTCCAATAAATTCATTCCAATGAATATTATCTAAGGGTTAGACCCTACTACTCTGCTTTTTTACTTCCTCTCTGCCTAACTTTAGACTTTTCCATCAAATCTTTTTCATTTTTAAAGCTCTGGCTTTGTCCACATTTGTCCTCAAATTTCACCAATCATTCCTGTTTCATGTCTGTTCTCACTTTAATCTTTCACATTTTGACACTGTTACATAGAAGATACAAAGATACCTCTCATGACACTTAAGAATAGGACAGTGCTGGCATGCCTTCTAGACATGCTGCTGGGGTGTAAGTCATCCAGCCGTACTGCCGTGCTTTCCACACCATCTTCTCCTGCTGTCTGTGACCAGGACACAAACTGCTTCACCAAATTCTCCAGGAGTTCTTTTGCTTCCTCTCTTATTTTTTACCTATGCTAGTTTGCCGCACTGATTACAAAGACAAGATAAACGGTAGAAAAAGCTAATGGGCACTGACTATCCAGCCATCCTCCAGGAAATGCTAACCCTAATCAACAGCCTAGGCATTCCTTGTTTGCCACAACCTTGCCTTCATCAGCTTCCCCCAATATTTACTGTCAGTGCAGTTTCCACCAGCTCGTATTCTTCTTCATGGCCTGTCTTCCTCACCAGTTTGTGAACGTAACTGCATCATATTGTACTGATATTAAAACCTTGTAGCCCTTCTCCCAGCAATCAGCATATCATCCATGTGACTTCCCTAGGACAAATCTGCCCACCGCCTTTCAAAAATTACAGTATGAAACTTCTCATGCACTAATTGAGTCACTTCATATGTACAAAAAAACTTTTAAAAATTAAATATTGCCTAAATTTCCCTGAGTGTTTAGCATCCATTTAAATGGTAAGCTCTTTTCCTGAAACTTCTTCCCTTCTACTCTGAAACTCTGCGAAATATTCTCTTTGTGTTTAACAATAATTCTTGTGCAAGTGTACTTAAGAGAAAAAAAATATATTTCTGTGCCTAAAGATTTTTAAACTCTTATTGGTAATACTTTTACCATCTTTTTCAATTTTCATTGCTTTAGGTGTTTCTCAGGCTCATTGATATCTTTATTCCCTATGATGATATTTCCAGTATTTACTGTTATTGGTTATTATTTTTTTAGTATTATTCTTAGTTTTCATTATTTCTAGTTTTATTTTCTGGATCCCTAGCGCACCCCTTGGGAAAAACATAATAGAGCTTTGTGATTTTTGTAACTAAAATAATTTTTTTCTGCTAGTAGCTATACTAGTTATGGTAATAAAGGCTTCTGATATTTGTTTCTGTTCATGTACAACGGGGCTGGGTTTTCTTTTAGCCACTTTGCTGTGGTACGTGATTTTTTAATTCCTGTTTAACTGTCTTGATAAAACCAGCAGTCACTGTTTCTGTTTCAAGCACAGTCAGAAAAACTTTCAATCTGATACAATTATTGTACCTGTTACTATACCACTTCTGAATAGTATTTGCTCTTTCATTGTTACAAAAGACTTTTACTACTTAGATCTTCTAGTGAATAGATTTATATTTTGGCTTGTACTTTGTAACTATAATAAATGTTACATAAGTAATGATTTGTAATTTTATTATTTCAAATTTCCTTTTGCTTACATTTTTTTTTTTAATGTTACAGATTTTCTGTTTTACCTTAGGGAAATGCTTTATACTTTTCCAATAAACATTTTTTTCTCAGTTTTCAAAACATAGTCATAGTTCCACACTGTGAAAAGAATTGTCATTTTCAAAATATGTTAAACAGCCAAGACTAATTCTTGAATTCATAGATCATCAATTCTTTTCCTTCTCTGTGCAGTTTCCCAGTATTACAACGGCTATGGATTCTCTGACATCCTTCCAGTTCTGTGACCCTCCTCTTTTTTTTCAAATAACTTTTTTCCCCTTCCCCCCATGCCTGAAGGGTTTTTCCTCTTCATTAACATATTCGAACTTAATCTCTTCCATCTGGCAGCCCATCCTTCGGGCTGCAGTCTGAGGATCTCTTATGGACATGTGCACTACTACTCTCCAGTCTGTATTTGACTCTAGTTGCTGTAGCAAACTACATCTGTACATTAACAGGGACTGGATTCCACAGCCACGGAGCTGCTGCTGTGGATGCTGACTGCCCACAGGGTGGACAAAGTTTTGCCTTTTAGAACAACAGATATTCATAAGTAAAAACAAAAAACAAACAAACAAACAAATCATAAAATCAAAAAACAAAACAGAAAAACATTCCCATATACTTCTTCTGAGCTGTGGCTGAAGAAGTTAGAAAATATTTCAAAAGTCATACTTAAAAAATCTGAGCTTTAGAGATGTTATGAATAGGTAAGGAGGACTTTGCTGTTCAGGCTGGCTTGATATTCCTTTAAATTGATTTGGTGTCAGAGTGCTACACAATTTCTCCTCCAGGCAGGTAATTGGGCTACCTGAAATACTTTAGTCCATCTCAATAATCTTTGTCCCCAAATATCCAGAAGGTGTTTGCTCTAAGTTATCAAAGATTTATCTGTCTGTAATGCAAGTGATGAAACTCAGCCATTCAAAACTTTCTGGAAGTATAGCCATCAGCTTTTCAGGCATCTGCTTTCTTACTAACAATAGGGCAGGAGAAAATGTCTTTGTATTAAAGATGTAGCTCAGAGTCAAGGATAAATCTGACAGTAACTGGTTAATATTCAGAAGCCTTCTAATTTAGGGTTCAGGTGCCACCTTCCAGTATTCAGAAGTATGTAATCGTGTTGTGGGATAGATTCCTAACTTTGGGAAGAAACTTCAGTTGTGTTTTAAAAAGCCATATAATTCATGATTAGGAATAAGATTTGTATACTATTATTTCAAATTATTTTTTTTTTTTTGCACCGTTATTCTGTTTTTCAGACTTCAGTCCCTGGTGAAATTCTGACCCTGTTTTTGATTCCCAAAATAGGCTTTATCCTCTGACAATTTCATCACTTATTTACTTGGCACTTCATTAAAACAGTGACTTTAAAATCTGTTTTGCTTTCTGTTGATAATATGCAATGGTCTTTAGACAGATTAATGAAATTAATGGATTACCAGATCAAACACCAAACGAATTAAAAATGTAATTTTTTTTAGTCTTTGAATGTTTCTTAATTTCCTAAGTTTTTAATTCTTACATAGTTGTATCATTCTTATCAACCTTATCAATCTTTATTATTATTGTGGAGACAAATGCCATTTCAGAGACCTCTTGTGTTTAAAAGTGTTTTCATTAATATCTTTACTCCTTTTTCATCATGATTTACTCTTAGATGGAAGTAAAAAGGGAAATTTTCTTTCCTTTCAAAAAAATTACTATGCTGAAAAGCCTGTAGGATTACCTCTGATATCATCAGTTTAAAACATAGACTAGGAGTGTGCAAGAAGTCTTTAAGCTTTGTCTTTTAAACCACGGGACATATCATGGAAAGGTCAGGGGGGACTTAGCAGATGCAATAAAATTATTCAGTGCTCAGTCTAGGAGGAAAAAAGATGGACTGATACATCAAGCTAACACGACATCTGTGAGCAAAAACTGTATCACAATACAAAATGCAGGTTATTTTACTTAGCAAAAGATATCTGGCACTCAAGATAGCAAAATATTTCTGTCTCATAGCATGCAGGCCAGGCCATTAATGGGGCGTCTTCCCACTGTAGGAGCTCAGAGTCACTGCCTCACCTTTATGTGAGACGATCTGACTTGCTCCAGGTAAGGAAGCAGCTCCCCCTGAACTCCTGAAGTTGCCTTCTCACTTCTTGTAAATAAGTAAAATGCCTGTTCTGTGAGGCTGCAGTGAAAACCTTCATGCAGACTCAAGCAAACAGAGAAAATTGCATTCAGAATGCAAAAGAAATACACTGAGTAAAAATGATGATGTGCTCCTTCTGAAAATTTGTAAGTGACTGGAAGGTATGCTGCTACATCCACTCCCCTTCGTGCTCTGCCCTCCTCGGTTTCTTGACAACAGTTAGGAAAGTTGGTCAAAAATTCATGCAAGCATGAAAAAAGTAATTAAATAGACTGTAAAAAATGAAAAAGTATTAACGTATTTCTACATTTCCTCTGGAAATGGCCACTAGCACAGAGCTTCTCAAAGTGAAGGTAATATAGAAAACAGTGGCTGAACTAACACCTGGAAAAATCCAGCAGAGATGTAGCCCATACTTGTGAGTTGTTGTTTTTTTAAATCTGCCTTTTGTCCATGCATCTCCATGGTTCTGCAGATATATTGAAAATAACTGTTTTAAAGCAGTGGTCCCCTAGTTACAGTCTGCAAGATCAAGTTCTGCAGAAGCATTTGAAGTGTATAGTGTGTTCAGTTATGAGTTTGATGATAAGGATGCATTCACAAATATTCTAGGTGTTTGATAGTGATCCAAAACGTTTTTGAAATGTTGATTTAAAATACATCTTTGCCCGAATATTCAATAGTATGCTTATAAAATTTATATGGGAGATGCTTGTGTTTATAAGGAGTTCTCTGAAAGTGGAGCTGCTCATTTCTTTAGAACTGAAGTTGAATACCGGATGATTATATATGTGTAAGTTCTGACCTGAATATAGATAACAACGGTTCATATAATTCTACAGAACTTTAATATCGCTTTTGAATGTAAAAAGGCAATGTAACACAAAGATGTCCATGGTTGTTAATGGCTTGTATTAGCTGGAAGCAATAAAATCATCCTAGTACTCTGTTAGTGCTGGAATAATAATTTACCAAGACAATTACCACATGGTTGAATTTTTTTGCTGCTCTAATTCAGTGTTATTAATAATGAATAAAATTGCAATTTTCTCATGTTGCTAGGGGCAGTGGGGAATTATTTCAATGAATATTTCAGCACATTAGTTTAATCATAGTTCCACAAAATTCAAGTGGGCAATATTTTATACTTCTAAGTTCAGTCTGCTAAGGGACCATAGTCATTAAATTGCAAACTATTTGCACTGAGGTCCATTCTATGATTTACAAGCCTTGTTAAAAACACTGTAAAAGAAAGCAAGCTGTGCCATTAATACTTGTAATTTGATGCTGCATTTGTTAATGGGCTCAGTGTGATTAATGTTTTTAGCAGCAGGCAGAACATTTCGAGACAGGCAGTGCTGAGGTTTATAATATATAAATGCATGTAAAGAAATGTTAGAATATTGTAAGTTTTAGCAATATATGTTTTTACAAGATTGTATTCCTGAAATAGAAAAGCAGTGGTGAAATTATACTATACTGTATGTAAATAGAGTTCAAGCTGTGGGAGGTGCTGATGTGTGTATTCTTTATTTCATAGCCAGCTACATGACTTCTGGCGCCTGGATTACTGGGAAGACGATTTGCGCCGGCGGAGGCGGTTTGTTCGCAATGCTTTTGGGTCTACTCATTCCGATGCACTCCTAAAAGCTGCTGTGGAATATGGTCAGTACTAACTCCTCCTTAAAAATATAGCTTATAATGTTTTCTTGATATTCATGAATCCCTGAGAATACTGTCCCTTCTTTTCTAAGGACATTGCTGAGAATTCCTAGAACAACATATTCTTAGAAAAGGAATTCTTACAATTCTTACACTTTAATAAAGCAGACCACTTGAGCTTATGGGCTGTTAAATTCTCTGATCCCCAAGGGATTCACATTATACCTCTCTAGCATTCCCAGATGCTAATTCTGAGACACTGGTAAAAGTAACTGCACTTGTCTCTCTGGGCTGACAGAACTAAACTGTTAGGCCATCAAACTAATGTGTTGTAATAGTTCCATTGGAGACCTTTCTTGAATATTGGAATTTTTATCCTGCTGTGAGTAATCTCAACCAAAAATATTTTGTTCTGCAAATCATGAAGTACATAAAAACTTGGTTAAAAATAGTTATTGTAAGGATGCTTGTGATTTGAATAGTGACCTGACTACATAGGAGTTGCAGTCTAGGAACTTAAGGAATAGATGACGTTTGATTTTCATGGCAAAGTAGCTGGAGTACAAAAGAGGAAGGAGAAGCATACTTACAGATTCCTTTATATAATTTGAAGTTTCATATGTTTAGTGACCTATGTGCAGCAGATTGAACCTGAGTACTCTAAAAGTCTAAAGTGAATTCATTTCTCAGGTTTAAGCTGGGGTACCTCTCTAGGTGAGGATTCTTTAGCATTTAGGACATACCTTTCAGCTGATGTGTAGCCAAAGGCTAATGTTGCCAGAAGTTCTAAATATGATAAATATAAAGCTAACTGTATGACCCACACATTTGACGAACTTCACAGTTTGTTGAGGCAAATAGCTGGGATTCAAACAATGTTAGACATATATATATGAGTATCTGTGTGTGCCGTTGTACCAGCTAGTGTCATTTAGTACTTATTTAAATGTGAAGGCTATCAAGTGCAGAACTTAAGATCATAAAATGTTCATAAGTTGGGATAAGGAAGACATTTCCTCCAGGAGTATATAGTATTGTGGGAAAATTGTTATTTTTCCCACATCCTTCCAAAACATCAAAACAGAAATCTTATGAGAGGCAGATGTAAAACTTTACTAATTGTTGTGTTGTTTTGTAAGGCAAATAATCATCCAGACCACACATTTTAGCATTATACAGGCATAAGAACACTTAAAAATATTCTTATTAATTAATATTTTTAGGTTTGCATATTAAACTATCATTAAAGCATGAAAAAGACTTATTTATAAAGTATTACAAAGTTTTAGGCCTTGATATTATCCTTGTTTTAAAATAGCAGGATCTTTCCACGTACTTAGATGGGCTTTGTTCTGTGCCTTTATAGCAGGAATGCTGTATCTTTGGGATAAGATTGTACTCAGAGGATTCTGGAAATGGTTTGCAGGTTTTTTTTATGAGAACAATAATACAAATTGCACTTGTAACAGTTTCAGTATGTTGTAAAGATTGCCTCCATTCACATAGTTTCTGCGTTCTAACATTTTAGTGTAGGTGACAGCTGTCTGGTAGTAGAGCTGGTCTGCAGGACAAAGCTACAACCAAAAGAAACAGAAAGCTGAAGTAGTTAGAGTTCCATATTGGATTGTTTCTATATAATGTCTTGCTGCTCACTTGTTAATGCATTCTACATACAGAAAAATTAAAGCTCAGGTGTGTGTGGAGGTTAAACACTATTGAACTTAGTGGTTGCATAAAAATTAACAGTAGACTGAAGTTGTCCTGTTTGCAAAATTAAAATGCAGATTTCTAACATTTCACTTATATATTAAAATTAACATATGGAATTTTAAAATAGCATGCTTTAAAGTTATAATTCATGGATTCTGTCTAGATGTACTTGCTTTTCAGAGGCTTAAGCCTTTGGATTTTAATACTGGAACTTTTAGCTGACCTTTCCCTGTAAGAAAACATCCTTAACACTGATGTTATTTTTATGCCTCTTGGTGTTACTAATGAGTTGAATAATTTATGAGGTTGTCATGTGAAAAGGATTTGGTGCAGTTTGATGTACTTTTAGCCTCTGGTGCTGGAATGTGATTAATAAAGAGCTGGAGGCAGATTTTTTTCCACAGGGCTTAACTTTCATTGTATTATTTTTTATTAGCTTTGTTTTGATAATTTTGTTGGGAGCAGTTTGATAGTAAAATGCTCCTAGCTTCCAAAACTAAGCATGATATCACACTACTGATAGAATTTAAAGCATTTTAAAAAAATCATACTGCATAGTTTTCCAGTAACAGATTTTTTCCTGACCTCAGATAGTTTGTTTGTGAGAAATAAAGTATTCATCAAAGCAAAATTTGTCAGGCTTCTGTTATATTAATAGCAATTTTTCATCTTGACTGATACCTCTAGCACAAGTAAAGCTATTTTGAGCATCAGTAAAATAGTGGAAACATCTTACAATTTTTGCTATCTACATTGACTGTCAGTTATCATTTAGGATTTTGTGCATAAATATTGCAGTGGAGGAATGTTTAGTCAAAGCCTAAGTCAGCAAGCTCCTCAGTGTCTACGATCAAAGGCATCAACTTAAATAGGACTGATCGGGCATTGCAGAAGAGGGCAGGCAGTTTCAGCTGAGCAAAAATCACAGAGCAAAGATGACAAAATTAATCAGTCATTTCTTTGGCAGTAAATAATAAGATATGCTGAGGACTGCAGATGAGAGAATATCCAGATTCCTTGGAGATGTGCCTGTTTAACACCTGATTTATCTAAGCTTGTGCAGGCATCAAGATATGACCTTGATAAATAAAAAAAATGCTCTACAGCTACTCTACTATTAATTTGGAGTTGATGCTGTATATACGGATACCGTAATTTTATAAAACAGGGAAGAGAAAAGTCGTGGAAAAGAAAACTATGTCTGTGATCTCTGTTTTTGCTTTAGAGAAGTGCAATAAATATTAAATTCTACCTTGAAAATCTAAAAAAAAAATGTTAATTTTAGGTGAAAAGTGACTTCTTATATATTATCTACTACTAGGAAAAAGTTTTCTCTCAAAAAAAATTCTGCTACAGGCCAACTCAGTGAAGCTTCTCTTTAACTACAGTCTGTTACTCAGCCACTGCATACAGGTTCAGATATCTGGGTTTGATAAAATATAATATGCACACATATATGTATGTGTGAGTGCATATGTATCTATACGCACATAAGTATACACACATGCACACACACATATGTGTGTATTTGAAGTACCTGGTAAGTAAAACATATTGCAATGAGAAATTATAACATATTTCTATGACAATATACAACTATGTGAAAAATTATAGCTTCTTCCTATGGCTACATACTTAGCAGTCCCTTGAGACTGTAGGTATGTCAGAGTCATAGCAGAATTTACAAGAGATGAACTGGAGAATTTTTCCCTTTGGATCAGTTTCCTCCATTTCTAAGTTTTTTATATTAGGCATTGGATTCGTTTATAGTCTGTTAAAATGACGTCTGTATCTGGATTTAAAATCCAAGCATAATTATTTCAGCATTATAGTTTCAATGTCATTGATTAAATTGTAGACTTAAATGAAAGGAAGAAAAAAAAAACTCTATAAAATATTATAAAATCTACTTCTCTTCCCCAAATTTTACTTCCAATGAATGCATGAAATATGCAGATGTGACCCAGTTCACAGTGATTCATGTGGTGAAAGAACTGTCTCTTCCAGTTAATCACCTTAACAGTTTACAGTCATTGGAGATTAGTATAGATAAGACATTACTGTACGACCCTGCCAGTGAAACAGAATACTGCTCCACAATGTCATCATAAGAGCAAAATAGTTAATTTATTAAACTTTTTTCCTCTAATAATTGTGGCCCACAAACTATTTGCACATAGAGTGGATCCAAAAAAGGCCACATTTTTTAGTCTACACTGGAGGAAGTGGATGTTAATCCTCACTGTCCATGTTCTAAACATACATATGTAAGCTGGTCAAATATTTCTAGTGTCTGTGCTCAAGGATATCTGGCCTATTAAGTGGATTATCGTGACAGTTCCTTTCTTAAAATGAAAATGGGAAAACAAAAAGAAGAAGCCTTCATAATGTAATCTGTAACATATTCATGTTTTGAAACAAAGCTACCCATAAGCCGTGCGTGTACAATATGGTACTAGAAATGCAGTTCTCTACAGCAAGTTACTTTAATCTTCATAAAGCTTTTTGAGGAAATGCAGATTTACATATCACAAAATTAGAGAATAGTTTAGCTTAAAAGGGATCTGCTCAAGCAAGGCAACTTAGAGCAGGTTGCCCAGAACCATCTCCAGGTGGATTTTAAATATCCCCAAGGATGGACACTCCATAGCATTCCTGAGCAACCTGTGCCAGTGGTTAGTCACCATCTGAATCGGGAAGTGTTTCCTAATGTTCAGAGGGAACCTCCTCTGTTTCAGGTTTTGCCCATTGCCTTTTGTCTTGTCACTGAAAGGAGCCTGGCTCCATCCTCTTTCCACACTCTCTTCAAGCACTTATGTCACCATCCCTAGAGGTATTTAAAAGGCAGGTAGATGTAGTGCTTAGGGACATGGTTCAGTGGTGAACTTGGCAGTGGTTTACAGTTGGGCTTTATGATGGGAGGCACTCTTTATCAGGAAGTGTAGTGACAGAACAACGGGTAACAATTTTAAGCTGAAAGAGGATAGATTTAAATCAGATATTAGGAAGAACTCCATTACTGTCAGGGTGGTGAGGCATTGATACAGGTTTCCCAGAGAAGCTGTGGGTGCCCCGTCCCTGGTGGTGTTCAAGGCCAGACTGGATGAGGCAACATGACCTAGTGGAAGGTGTTCCTGCCCATGGCAGTGGGGTTGGAACCCCAGATGATATTTAAGGTCCTTTCCAACCCAAACCATTCTATGATTCTATGTCATTCTGTGATTCTGACATTGATAAAATCCCCTGAGCCTTCTCTTCTCTAGGTTGAACAGTCCCAGTTCTGTCAGCCTTTCCTCACAGAAGAGATGTTCCAGTCTCTTCATTGTCTTCATTAGACTATACAGTACATCCATATCTCTCTTGTGTTAGAGACCACAGAACTAAACACAGCACTCCAGGTGTGGCCTCGCTAATGCTAAGTAGAGGGGAAAGATCACCTTTCTCAACCTGCTGGCAATGCAGTGCCTAAGAGTACCATTCACCTTTGCAGATCATAGATTTCTAGCAGCGTGGGAGCTTCAGCTCCTCCTGTTTGTTGCCCAAACTGTGGGCATTTTATAGAAGCACTTCAGCTGGGCTGTTGGCCACAGCACCTTTTTAGAGGAAGGCCCCTTATTTTCCTTAAGGTGTTCAGCAGAAGTTTCCTTGCTAGCACCTACTACCTGAGGAGCCTCTCGCTCACCTCCGCAATACTTCAACTGTGCTGTGGCATCCTCAGCATACCCCGTACCAGCACCTCATCCCTCTACCTACTGTGTGTCCTCCCTCTGCTTGTCATAGGCAGGCCTGATATTATCTCTTTCCCCCTTCACATCTAGTTTAAAGCCCTGTCAATGAGCCCTGTGAGCTCCTGGGCAAAGACCTTCCTCCTGCTCTGAGAAAGGTGGCTCCTGTAAACCTGGTGCCATGCAGGCCATCCCATTGTCAAAAAACCCAAAGTTATTATGGTGACACCAGCCACAGAGCCATTAATAGATGGGGCCATTTGAACCTTCCAATGTCACTTCCGGTAACTGGAAGGAGAGAGGAAAAAAAATCACCTGAGCCTCAGATTCCCTCACTGGCCATCCTAAGGCCCTAAAATCTCTTTTGGTCACCCTTGGGCTACGTACTGCAGCTTTGTCACTTCCCACATGGAAGAACAGTAACGGGTAGTAGTCTGAGGGCTTTACCAGACTGGGGAGTTTGCAGTGATATTCCCAACCCAGGCTTCTGGGAGGCAGCAGACTTCCCTGTGAGTAGGGTCTGCTGGACATATTGGACCCTCTGTTCCTCTCAGCAGGGGGTCACCTACAACTACAACTTGCCTTTTCCTCCTTGTAGCAGTTGTAGTAATGGGGGGGGAGGGTGTGTGGAATGTGACGAGAGCAACACTGTCTTTCTGGTCTTGGCCCCTCCTCTGATGTAGATGAATCATCACCCACATTGTCCTCTGGTCAGTCCTCCACAGCTAAAGCCTCCTATCCATTGCGGAGAGGCACCTGAGAGGCGTTAACAAGGAGGGGAGTCGTTTTCTGTCCTGTTGGTACACTTGCTTCCACTCACTACATCCGTTTTAAGTCCCTGCCTAGATCCTGGTGGGGGGAGGATACTGACTCCCTTTGATTTGGGGCTTTTCCCCCCCCCTTTTTTTTTCTCCATAATAAAATGCTTGTAATATCAATTTGCTCATGGACAATATAATATTTATTATTACTGAAATTGAGTTTGTTGTTGCTACATGAGCCACAAAAATTTTTTTTATAGTCTTTTTGTTCACTTAGTTAATACACTATCCTGAAAATTAGTAACACATCCAATGCCTTAAAATACATGACTCTGAGGAAATGCAGGTGATGACCCCTATCTAAGATAAATTCCCAAACTAATGCTTACTTAAGTAATGTCTTAAGTACAAATATGAAAGAGAAATGTAAGAACAAAAGCCCTTGACTGAAAAGAAACCCTGTTCTCTCATGCACCCTTAATTTTAGTCTGTAGGTAAACATCATTTGACAACTAATTGTATGCATTTTTATGAAATAGCATCCACTTCATGGACATAAAACACACGTTTATTAGTTGGTGTTCGGTGGTAAGCATTTTAAAAATATGTATGCAGTTATTAAATTAATCTATAACAGTGCTTCTATGTGTCCTTAAAAAAGTCCTCTTTGTTCTTTAGTCTAAACGTAATGATGTTCCCGTGTAAGACAAGTGTATAAACCATTCTGCTTCACTTGGAGCACCTAAAATAATACTCCTGTTCCACAACGTCTTTTCAGTATATGAAATAACTTCCACATCTGATTGTGAAATCTCCAATATACTATAAGTTTACAAGTCATGTGCCTGAAGGAGTCACGAAAATCTGTGCATTTTTTTTAAGCATAGCAATTTAAGATTTGCATCTACAGCCTTATAATTGTAGCCCAACAGTGCCATCCACTGCTTCTCCAAATAAAATTCCAAATATGTCATCCTCATAGGGTTTTAGGGAAAATATGACGTGGTAATTGTGTCCTCTTAATATTTTACGTAGTAACTGTCAGATGCAGATGAAGAGGAAATTTGTTTAAAGAAAGTCAAGGAATAAGAGCTTACATTAGGTGTTGCTAGAAGGATCTGTGAAGCAAAATCCTAGTTGTGAGAACAGTCAAATCTGAAATACTAGATTTAAATGTCTTCTTTCTAGCAATTCTTAGTTCCCCACCCCCAAAGTCGTAAATATGTTGCCATTAAGTGTATCTACTATTATGATGATCCTCATTCTTATAGCCCACTGTAATATAATGAAAGACACCTTCAAGGTATAAGCTATAGTGGAATTTGCTTAGGTAGAGTACTGAACACTATTCTGCTGAATTGCATTGAACGCTCAGTGGCTGAGCTTCTGCTGTCTGACTAGGTAATGTAAATGACTTGCAACTGTATCCTAACAGTCCTTTGCAGTCTCTTGAATATCTGCTTTCTGTTATATGCTATTTCTACAATAGGAATTTTCATAGCAGCTTTACAATAAATTTTAAATAGCACTTCATAAAATAGTCTTTTTTTCTGACTTCCTCAAATCTTGAATATCAAAATCTCTATATTAACTTGAATTCAAGCTTTTCAAGGACACAAATAGGATATGTTTGGTTTTTTTCTTCTCTCCCCCCAAAAAACCCCGAGTGTTGGGTTTCAAATGCCTTTCCTCTTAGATGGAAACAAGGTTAGGAATACCATTCATAACACCTAAAAATCTCAACCATTACCAGTCTTAGACTTCTAGCTGCATTTTTTTTCCCTTCCACCATTATATTTTCATGTGAAAAGAATACAAGATATCTGCCTGCTCTGCCAAATGAAAGTCATTTACTTACTAAAATCAGTGAATTACTATTTTATGTGAAATGTCAAACCCATGTGAAGGGTGTGTTTGTTCTATTAATTCAGTTCTATCATTGAATATAATAATAATTTTCTTCAAAAAAGAAATAGAAGTTATCAACCCATGTATATTCAGTTCATCTCATAGAAACATTTTGGAAGAACACTCTGTCAGTGAAAGTCTAATAGTGGTCCTTCGACACAGCTTTCACACCTGGGTGAATGTAGATATGCACTTATAAGAGTGTAAGAGTAAGTTGAAGTATGTATCATTTCTTAAGGGAAAAGGGTGTTTGATAACACAAATAACTGAATAGAGAAGCCAAAGCTGGACAAAATGGATTTAAAAGTGCAAGGTGTTGTTCCACTTCTGTTTGTATGGAGAAAGCTGTTTTCTGAAGAGCTGGCTAGAGTAGCCAGCCAAGTGCATGGCTGGAATGGAGGGCTGTTATTTCAGCAGTGCTGCAACTATTGCAGCCTAGAATTAGGAGATCATAGCTTTGGCCTATAGATTTTAAAAGCCTTTATTCACCCACTGTTTTTGATAACCAGTACGAGGCATGACAGGCTTTCAGGCAAAGGGCACAGGTTTCTGAGAGCCTGTGGGCTACTTGTGAGGTAAAGGTGATTTAAGTTGAGAGGTAGGTTGCAGGAGTCTTTTCAATGTGGTTGATTCCTTGTCTTTCACAAAGCAAAAGGAATCAGTATGTAAAGATTACAAAAATAAAGGAATTCATTTTCAGAGACAATTTCTCTTTTAATATACTGAAGTATTTTTACTCATCTTTTTACATTGCGCTGCTTTACATTTATCACAGAAAATATATTTCTATTATATCACATTAAAATTATCATAGAGGTTTTACATAAATAGTAAGACTTGTACACAAGACAAAAAAGCTTATGTGTATGTGCACTGACTATTCCATATCCCTACAAGTACAGCGAGTTCTTCAATACCAGTTATTTTCTATGTTACTCTTTTTATAGTTAGCTTTGAAACATACATAAAAAGACACAAACTGGAAGATCTTAGGAGTTTTAGCATTGTGCAAGGCACAGTCAAGGATGCAGAAACACCTAGTGAAAGCACTGTATTAAAAGCCAAATGCATTTTACAGAAAAGTACTCAAATATACCACTAACGAGCATGACAAGGAAGACACTTTGTTAAAACTTCTGTCAGCAAGCATATTATGCATGTTTTGAGTTATATTTTTAATTTTGGTTTTCATATCAACTCTGCTACATCACAACATGACTTTTTATTATCCTCATTGTATGCATAAAAAGTATATTTCCCAGTGTATTTGTGTAATGCCCTGAACATTTTCTATGGTAGATATAGTTTCCCAGCTGAAAGAACCATGCATAATGCTTGAAGAGTGTTTTATCAGTGTATCTTTTGCTGTAGCACAGGTCATTCAATCCCATGTTTTCAAAAAAGCTGATCTTACTGTCTAAGTAGCATCTCAGGTCCAGTCTGAATGGAAAAAGCTGCCAGAGCTTGCAAATTTAATATAAATGTAGCGATTTTGCAAGTATCCCTGCAATTTCATGGAAAGTTTGCACTCTCTTGCAATCTTTGTGAGGTGGAGTGAAAGACACCACAGACCCCACTGCTCTCCCTTTTTCTTTACAGCCAACTGCTGCTAAGATTTTTGTGAATTAACTATCCCTAATATACTTACAGCCTTTCCACCTGGGACAGTGATTGCCAATCATGTATTTCAGAGACAAAATAACAAAAATCTAGTAGATGATCTCATTGAGCTGTTTTAGAAATAGACCCTCAGACTCAGCTTTATCTCAGAGAAATCTTATGCGCTGATACCATTTAGACTGTATGTAACAAATATGTTTTATAACTGCAGCTATTTTTGTTTTAAAAAATAAAAGGGTAAAGTTCTGGCCCAAATAAAGCAAATAACAAAACTTTCATTTTAATTTGATAAATAATTGCATTTCAGGTTCAGAAACAAGGATCTCATATTTTTACAATGGCCTGGCCCAAACAGAAGTGCTGTCTGTTGCTACTAGAGCATAGTTCCTTAGTAGAGATAAGAATTAAATACAATATACTAGCATTAGGGCTACACTGCTGTCTCACAAATGTGTACATCCTGTGGGTGCTGCCCTTTGTCTGGTATTGCTGTAGGCATTGATCTACGCAAAAATAGAAACAGTTCCTCCCACCAGTTACTGTTACTGCTGAAGTGCAAGTGATGTATGCCAGTTCTAAAGATGTGATGATCTATGAGAGGATGAAATGAGTTTTGCACAGAAAAAAAGCCCCAGACATAACAGTGCAGCACACTGAACCGGTTGAAACTGCACAGTAAAAGACAGTGTAATGGAGAGTAAATGTAGATGTTCTAATGACATTATTATATTGACAAAATTATTATTTATGTACAAAGGGAAAATCCTTTTAAGAAACAATTAAAGGAGACATGTCATGTGCAGGAGATTCTGCCTGTATAAAGACTGCCTTCTGTGTGTGTCTCAAAAGAGCAGAATTACATTTGAAAATGTTAGCATTCTAGAAAGCAAAAACCATTTCAGATGTGTTGGCAAACAGATTTCTCGAAACTCTGACCATGAGCTGTTGGGGCTTCCTTCTCTAAGTAAGTGGTCTCAATAGACATTGAGAGTTACTTAACTACTGGAATTATGACAGCTACTGTAAAATAATTTTAAACTTACTTCCTACGCCTTCATTCTCTGCACTAGAGGATGAAATTTTTAGCTGCCCTGTTATCTCTCTGTACAGTGCCTGTTTTCAAAGAGCTGATCTTTTTTTGATCTCATAGCAACAGCTTAAATGGTGGGCGACAAAGTTGCCGTCTAGCAGACATAATCGCCCATGCATTGTCCACAGAGAGGGAAAATTAAAAAATTCAAAGAGAGACCGCAGCACTACAGCTGTATCTTTCTTTTTGTGAGTCTTGTGGTTTGAAGGCTTTAATATTTAAATGTTAGGTAATGTTTAGAATTTTTGGTGTAGAGTGCCCCTGTACAGGTGGTAAGATTATGTTTCTCACATGCCAGTGCATTACCATTGGGGTGCTAGCATAGACCAAGTGTTTGTATTTCTAAAGACTATTCCTTTTACTTCCCAAGACTATATCATTACAGGACTTTTCAATTAGATTTTTTTTGTGAGCAGGAAGCAAAACTGAGGCTAGCATATGCAGGCACAGATCCTCAGTGTGGAGAGTGCCTCCACAGAATTCCGACAGCTTTGATCCTGTCTTTAGGCTCTGCAAGCAAATAGTGTCAGAACATGGCTTTTGCTGCAAAATGTGTACTTGAGTTAGGTATTTCAAACTCAAAGCTAATCTAAAACTTTCAAGACAAAAATCCAGACCTGGAGTATTTTTCGCTTATATGTTATCTTAAAAACATTTTATCAGAGTCTATTTCAAAAGCATAGAATGCCTCACTTAGCAGAATTATTTCATTATTTCATTATCATGTCATACATATTTAAATCAAATCACCTTTTGCTTTTTACCTTATTAATTACATTTTTCTGTTGAAATAGCTTGATTATCTTCTTCAGTGGCCTGTCTTAAGAAACCTTTGCTTACATGTGAATATTTTGAATTAAGGATAAATGAAATTCCTATTTGCTGTCAAAACCAAATTGTGAAAATGCATTGCACGGCTTTGAAAACCAGTACACTCTATTAGCAGACCTGTCAATATAAAAAGTGCATTCCATTTCCACCTCTTGCTCTAATAACCTTTTCTATGTTACTCAGAGGCAGTTCACATAATCAGGGTATATTGTCAGCTTACTGGAGTTGGGGAAGCATGAAATGAAAATCGCGTTAATATTGATCCAATTCTCTTACTTGCAAGTGTCCTTGATGTCCTTTCCACTGAGCAATAACTGTTGGTGTGATGTAGTTATTTTCCTCTCAGGTCTTACTGTACTTCTGTAAAATGACTGGAAACCTAGTTAGGAAAGTTTCATTGCTCTTAATTATTTCTCTTCTGAATCATCTTTGCCTGTTTAGGTGATCCACAGCATATCAGAAAATTCAGTTTCTTTCTGCAATTTATCAAGCTACAGTACACACTGAGTCGCTGCATTTCAAACTGACAGGGATTTGTAAAGGTCATCAGTCATGAAATATGAATCCATTCTTGTGTGTACAAGTTACAGTGGCAAACTACATCTTAATCCAAATACAAACATTAGACTGTTTTAAGTTCCCGTTAGAAGGACTACTTCTGGTTCTAGTCAGAATGAAGACTGTTCTTCAGGAGCCTGAAAATGACTTTTTAACATTTACTGGACTGGGCATATCCAACTTTGTTACCTGCTGGCTCTTTATGGTTGGTGTTGAATCAATGCTGCTATCAGTACAATGATAATATTGACAACTTCTAAAAAATTGTATAATGACCACTCAGAATCTCAGTTTTCCTATCTATAAACAAGAAAAATAACAAGTGTCCAACATGGTTACTCTATTTTGTGTAGGACCTTTTATATTAATTTAAAACACTTTGACTTTAACTACAAGTATTTGTTGTTTAAAAAGCCCTCGACCTCCTCTAAGAAACCTATTTGTTTTGGCCTTGTCCGAACTCTTGGTGTCCTCTTTGGTATAGTTTACCATCAGTCTCATTTTTACAATGCAAAACATCTGAGAATTTTTAAGAGGAAAATGTATACAACAACAATTTATTTACAAATGACTCACATAAAGAAAATAATTTCATAAGATATTAAGTATAAAAACTGGAGAAAAACACATGGAATGTCTATGATTAAATTTTCAAGTATTTATCTACTATAGAAAATGAAAATGTGTTGGCTTTACTGTTAATGGAAGTAATTTCCTATACAAATGTATGCCATTTTTAATTTCTCCGCAATTTTCATAGTTTTTCTCCCTCATTTCTTCCAAGATCCTTGTTAATGAAAATATTATTTAGATTCCTCTGACTTTTATTAAATCTATTAAAACCAGCCCTCCTTTAATAACAGTCACTTCTCTGATTCTCTAGGGAAACTAAATTATATGCCAGTCAAAGCTGCCAGTTCCAGGAACATATTGCAATTTAAATAACAACTCCAGCAGACTCAGGTGGGGACGGTTCATCATGATATGCCAGCACTGGTCTGCTACTCAAAGGCAGAAGGCTGGTCTCTTGAGCAGGACCAGGGATACCTGGTACATGTTTCCCATGAAGTGAATGCAGTCCTAGGAGAGCTGGCTCTGTAGCCGTGGAGAAAGATCATAGAATCATAGAATCATTTGGGTTGGAAGAGACTTTAAAGATCATCTAGTTCCAACCCCTCAAGATGTGAGGTTTGGGTGGAATAGTCACCATGTCTATGATTTAATCCTACTGGGTTTTGTAGAGGTCAGTTTACAGACTCCCAAGCAGATGCTCTCCATAACTGTGAGCACTGTGAGGGTTCTGGTGCTTAAAGTTAGTAAAGATTAGCAATGGAAGTAGGGGTTTAAACTGTTGGAATATATAGAGCAGGAAGAATATCTCATAAGGTTTTTTTATAACCATTTTCAGTTATTAATCATGGCAAATGAAAAGAAACAGTAGATAGTAGTATTGCATTTTAATTCTGTGCACACATAAACTTGGTTCCTTCCATAAAAGTTACAGTTAGTACAATAAAATAAAAAAAAAATCTATTCCAAGAAAAGTCTTAGTTCTTTCAAACCCTGTTCATAAATTATATTTTACCTGGGATATAATTTCATGGTTCGCATAATGATCTATCAGGTAGCTTCTTGTAAGGAACTAATTCTGAATTCCTTTGTTTACTAAAATACTGGAAACTACCTTAGGTGCTCAACATTCAGCAGCAAAAGCCGCATTCTGCAGAGCAGTACATGCCAGTGATCTGTAAGGAGAAAAAGCAACTTTACAACGTTACCCTTAAAAGTTTCTAAGGAGGGCTAAGCTTCACAAAAACTGTTCTTTGGATGTTATAAAAGAGAGTTTTTAATTAAATGCAGCATTTTACTGTAAAGACAACAGACTTTACTTATGTCCAAATGCTCCTTTAGAAGCCACATAAAACTGTAAAAGACAATATATGAAAAAGCTTTCTTATAGAAAAGAAGAACACCATTCCATGAAGCAGATTTCCAGATGTTTGGAAACATTAGAATTTCCTGTCAGTATATTTAGGTAACATTAAAATGAGGTTAACTTTCCATTCTGCCATCTCTCTTCAAAGATCAAAGAGCACTCACTGCATAAATTGCCTTATCGGTAATTTGCTGAAGTAAACTATGGAAACAACTTTATAAGAAGCAGTAGTCTCCTTTTGTTGGTTCCAGTATTACCAAGCGAACTTTTCTTAAAATTAACCATTTTTTTACCTCAGTGCATGCTAAAGGCAGAAAGAAAAAAAAATTATATTTTAATATATAATAAATGGAGAGCAGTAACTATAGAACTGAAAACTCCCTTCCTATGTTCAATTAATCAATAGTAATTACTGTATTGTCTAATAAAATAAGTGTGCATAACTGTAATCAACAGTACATTCTGCTTGCACTGCTAATTTTAAAATTTTATTTAGGGTCAGGTTTTGTGGGTCTGGACACTTGCAGTGTCTTTGAAATTTAAATTGCATCCCTGAAACCTGTTGTGACCTACTGAACCCAACAACGAATCTATTGATTTAATTGAAAATAGAGAGGCGATTATTCAGATGTTACAATAACAATTCCCCAAAAAAGAAATTAAAGTATGGCGTCTACTAAATACTTCTAGAGGCTGTAGCTGCAAGATAACATGAGACTCTCCTGTGCTTGGTAAATTGCTAGGTTTTGGGAGGGGTTGTTTGGGTGGGGATTTTCTCTGCTTGATAATTTATATTTATTTTCAAGGAAAAGTAATGGTAGTAGTAGAAAGATTAGTAAATTTTGGCAGTACTGTAGAAATTTCCCATTCAACCCATATAAACTTTCAGATATAGACATCTTTTTTAGTGCAACTTGGGCTTCTGTAGAGAATTGATAGATCATTTCTTTAATTTCTTTTAAAGATGAGCTCTTTTCAGTTATGCTGAAGCCACTATCAGAAGCCAGTTTTTAACATGCATATAAAAAAATTATGGAAATGATAACAGGTGTATCAAAAGATGATTTTTTTTAATAGGCTATCTAGTCTTATACATATATTCTCTTAAAATATCTCTAAGATAGAGCCTTTCGAGTTTCAGGAAATGAAGGCACCAACTTCATCTGGTCTTCAGTGAGACCTAAGGGACTTATTTCCTTTAACTTCTTTACAAATTGTAGTTTTAAGACATGCTTCACTACTTATTTCAAGGCTTCTTTCCAAATCCCAGTCTAGAAAAATATCTCTGAATAAGAAGCTTACTTCTTCAAGGACTGATAGCCTCTGACCGTTCCACTTCTGTGCACCCCAATGTTAAAATATTGCTTTCTTTAAAATATGTCTAGGGGTTTTTTATTATTTTTTCCTATTTTAATGAGTTCAAAACATTTTTAAATTAGACTTAGGAACTGACATTAACACAATTCTGAATTGTGTCTTTAAAATACAGACTCCTTGTGTCCCAAAAAGAGGTTTAAATTAAATACCTGGAAGTTAATTTAATTTCATTGTAATTTTGCTGGAGCTTTGAAAATACAATTTGAGTTTTGATTTTTTTCAAACACATTGAAATATCAAGTATTCATTTATTCATCTCTCTTTTTCATATCATTGTTAACAATACTAGACATAGTTTTATGTCATATAATTTTTTATTCAGTTTGTTGTCTGGTTTTAAAGAGACAAGTTGTTTTTCTCTTTACTCTTATTTGGAGCGGTTCTCTTATTTTAAAACCTTTTTGAAGTTGTCTTGAAATATAAAAATAGAACATCTGTGACAGATCTGTTTCGAACATATTTCATGTTTCAGGATCCAAGGAGATCTGGTGGTCTGTGGTATTCGCTTGTTAATTTCTTGATGAATGGGTAGAAAGGCCATGAAGTGCACTCAGTACAGCACGTCTTCTGAAGATAGATGATCTCAAATAAATTCTATTCCCAATCAGTTTTTGATTTGTTAGGTGTTAAACCATTTCTTTGTAAGGACAGTGTTTACAAGCCTTGTAATGAGACGGCCCTGTGAGACCTTACTCTTCTTGCTGTAATTTTGATAAATGGAACTCTAATTCATAAAGGATATAGTGATTGAAGGGCAACTCTGGGTCTCGTACACTTTCATTTAGATAAATGTTTGGTACAGTACAGCAAAACTGAGGTGAACTCAACAAAGTGATAAATTTAAACAACAACCAAATCAGAGTTTTTTTCCATCAAGACAAAGAAGCACCATTTACTATATTTCTTTCAGATAAATGTATGTTTAATATTATAAACCAGAATGGATTTTAGAAACATTTGTCTTGTTATTAAACTCCAAATTTGCCAAACTAATTTAATGCTTTCTGCTCTACCACGTTTCTTACATTGATGTCTGGCAATATTTCTGCAAGCTGGTAACTGGAACCCTCATCACAAAGGATTTAAAATACACTGACTTTCAGATTCTTCTGACGTATTTCAAGTGTTAGTAATAATTTGGGGCTTGGAAGTTTTTTCTTGTAATTTTAAAAATATCTTAATGCATAGATAACTTTAAAGGTCTATCACTAATCTAATCAGTTACTAAAGAAATGGTTGACTCCACACATACTCCAGGTTAGTACTTTTGAAGTTATTCATTTGAAGGTTGTGACATGTTATAGAGCCCAGAAACTTTTGTAAAACTCACTAGAACTACTGAAAAGGAAGAGAACAGTATTATTATGCTTTCTTCCTTCACCATGTTAGTACATCTCAGACCTGATCTCCTTTAGTGTGAAATGCTTCACAGCAGGAGCTAATATTTGTGTCAAATGATTCTAAACTCCTTTAAAGTAAACGTAAGTGTAACAAGATCCTGATCTAGTGGTCAAATGCTCAGGACAATTGTGATGTAATGAAACTGAAAGTCTGTTACATTACATTAGTCCTTTGTGGTTTTCCAAACTCCTACAATTCTTGCTCCTTTTTGTGAATTAACGAAATTAAAAAAAAAAAAAAAAAGAAAAAGACAAACCAAACCACAAGCTAAACAAAAACCCAAAAGCTTGAGCATAATACTAAAAACAGTTCCAACTGTTAGTTTATTAATTCAATTTTAAATTGGATGAATAATTACAGTTAATTGGACTAAGCAACCTCTGCAAGTGAGATAATGACCACAGTCTAATAACTGAACACAGTAAAACTCAGTGTCTTAGTATATATCAACATTGATATTGTCTTAATAGTTGTCAGTCTCAGGTCTTAATAGAGGGTGAGCAAACAGGAAGACTAGAGATGCTGTCCTTAATTTTGGACTTGGTGAAAAGACTGAGGTTTTGCCTACCTGTTTGTCTTTACCTGCTCTGTAGTTTCAGAAATAGCAACTGGGATAATTGTAGTAGTATTCTAAAGGTTAATATTAGGAAATGTAAAATATGAGGTTGGCTTGGCCTATGATGGAGTCCAATATCAAGTGGCATGCTAACAGTGATCTTCAGACAGAGTAAACACACTAGCAGAAAAATATGCCTCCGGCATTTTTATTTATGTGGTGTGACTCTCCTGTGCACAAAGTAAGACTCATACAAGAGTAGGAGATAAAATCATACCTTTGCCATTGTTTGTAATAACAAAACTGCCTGACACATCAGTTCCATTCCATCAATCTGTTTTCACTGACCTATCTGCTTACAACATTCTCTTAGTTTTCCTGTATTAATATAAGGCCTTGAGTCTTAGTGGGGTTTACTTCATCATTTTACAGCTGCCATAATAGTATTCATCATGTTAAACTTTAGGCATTGTGGAAGACAAAGAAAGTCCACCAAAGCGTCTGGTTTTACTCAGATTTCACTCATCATTCTATAGCCTAGTAGGAAACAAATCTCCAAATTATCATACGGAAAGGAGAGATTACATTTGGGTTTTATTTCTTAGTTATCAGAACTGGAGATGCCCAGATCTTGTACGGTCCCAGGTGAATATGCAAGGTTTTCTCTTTAGGAAAAAAAACCAAACAGAAAGCTTTCTTGCCTAAGGTTACTATAAGTCTGTAGCTCTGAAAACAAAGCTAATAACCTCTCCCCGGCTAAGGAAGAAACGCTGTATGGATGTTACAACGGTAACATGAAAGCTATTTATGGTATGAAATCTACTTATGGTTCCATCATTTGACCGGATTATGATTCATTTTTTGCATTGTGCAAATAAACTCTGGCAAGTGTTAGTAGGACCTTACCAAACAGTAAGATGGTATATCTCCTGCTGTAAGAAACCGTCAGTCTGAATAGAAAAAGTCAATTGTAGGCAAGAAGAAAAGGTAAGACTTACCTGTGAAGTTCTTTGAGGTAACTGGCACGTGTCCATACACCCGCATTTTTATTGTACTCCTTAAAAACACACACACACACACACAGATGCACACCAAAATTCCCCCGCTGTGCTTGTCTTTTTCCAGTCTTTTCTGAATCTCTGCATAGCTCACCTTGTTACTGTATACTGTAATAGCCCATCTCCTACTTCACCATTCTGTCCCTCCTATCTCTAAGATGAAAGTCATGACAGATTTTTAATTCCCAAAAGCAAGGTTTTTATTTACAGTCAGTGGTTTGAGCTCTTGGAGGTCAGTCAGAGTCAGGACATGAGGAACCCAAGAGAAACTCCTGCTAAATTTCTTGCAGGTGGAAAACTAATAGAACAACATTGAATGGAAAGTAAATAGCACTTATTAAAAGCAGGAGAGTCTCTTTGTGAGACAGTTTGTATTTTATTCAAGATATATTTTGAAAGACAGAATAAGGCTGCATATTTCGTAAACCTTGATACAGTTTAAGAAAAATGTTCCTTCCCTTTTTTTGATAAAGATGATTTATACTGTATTTCTTTTACTACTTGACTGTGGTTGTTTTATACTTAAAATATTATTCAGTTAAATTCACAACACTTGTAACCTTTTTTAGGCACTGAAGAGGATGTAGTGAAGTCAAAGAAAACTTTCCGAAGTCAAGCTGTGGTAAATCAGAATGCAGAAACAGAGCTTATGCTGGAAGGAGATGATGACGCTGTTAGCCTACTCCAAGAGAAAGAGATTGACAACCTTGCAGGTAATTATATTTTTCATTACAACTAATATATGAGCCAAAAGTCTCTTTTAAACTTGTTCTTAACCTTTGTGGTTAGTGTCTTATTATTGACAGCTAAGTATACAATTACAATACATTCAGATTCTTTGTGTTCTAGATTTAATATAATATCGTGTTTCCATGAACTAGTGGAACTGATAACAAAGCATGTGCCCATTGCATAGTATTTCAGCAGAGATGCAAGAAAAAGTGATATTTTAAGTGCTTTTATTATTGTCTGTGACTTGTTGAAAGTTCTGTAAAACCACTTTAGGAACATCTCCCTTTTTTCGGTTAAATGAAAATCTAGGCTAATTCCTGTAACTCAGGGGTTTGTGAGTCAGAGTGTGGTTGTACACTTTCATGACCTGATCCCAAGTGTCATGCAGCTTGTGGAGAGACACCTGCATTCCTGCTGGCACCCACTTCTCTCAATGATGGAGTTAAGGGAGATCTGCAGTGTCTCAGCCCATCTGTCACAGCCAGGGAAAAAGTTGTCTATTGTAAACAGGTTCTAAGAAGGAATGACGCTGTAACCAAACTATGAACTTTGTTACTTAGCAGATGAGCTGGAAATGAATCCTCTCTATAAATATGCCTGAGAGATCCTTTCTAGTCCATTCTCCCTGTATTCACCCAAGGTACGCAGTGGGGTCTCAGTTTTATCCATCTTCTAGCAGGTTCTGTCAAATTCCTGTTTGCAGTACTACCTGTCCTGGGGATGTAGTCTGGAAAGAAAGGTGTGTGGAAGGTTGAAAAATGAACCTTCCTCTCAGATGAGATAAAAATATGAGAACTGTGAAATGCAGTATGAAATTTTTATCTTTTTAAAAAAACCTTTATTAAATTACTCCACTAAGGAAAATTTTTTTGATGTCTCAGGGTTTTTTTTCTGCATAATTGAATCTCTAAAATAACTGCCTTTGCTCCTACACTTTCTTCTGATGACAAAGTGGAAATTTGTAGCAAAGATAAGATCACAAATGGATGGTAAAAACAAAACAAAAGAAAACAAACAAACAAAAGCAAGAAATGCCTATAGGAAAGCTAGTCTTACACTTTGAAACTAGAGCAGGGCAGATGGGAAAAGTAAATGCTCTTATTTGGCAACAACCTACAGTATATGATTATCACAGTTAAAATGTCGATCTGGTTGCTTCCTCAGTCTGCAGCTAACCATATCCGAGACAATGTTGTCTTAAGTCAATAAAATAGTAAGACAAGCAGGACCATTAGTGGGATAATTTGATAGATGTGCCTTTCTCCTTTAGAAGGAAAGCTCAGCACTGCTTTAGCTAAGTTCTTATAGCGAAGAATAGTGCTTCCAACTAAATATTCCTAGAGTTGCTATACTTTAGAGGCTGCAAGATGCAATTACATTGATATATTGATTAAAACTGTGAAGTGGAAGTGAAAAATTCTTGCCCAGTCTGGCAAGTCTCATGGTGAGCTGTGATGTTCTTATATATGTCCCAACACTGCCATTTTGTTCAAACACATCGGTGCAATACAACCCCTATAGCTATATCCCTCTGCAAACCCCTGGTATTTCAATCCCTTAAGTATTAATGTTTATGTACCCTTTTACTAGAGATCGTTACGTACATCACGTCCCCTGCTTCTTCAGGACATAGCACAGTAATTCTAAGCCTTTAGTTTTACATAAACTGTGATATCTTGTCAACGTTAGACAAACAAGAATTACAGAATTTGAAACAAATTGACATTTGAAATACTGACAGGACGTCTGTCCTAACAGTGTCAGAAATCAGCCTTTTTGTTCCCCATTGACACTAACAGGGCAAGCACGGCGCATCCGAATGTGGTGAGGTGATGTGGTAATGGTATTATATGTGTACCAAAACCCATTACATCTCAAAAAGAACCCACATTCCACTATCTCATTTTTACTATCGGATTAACTGCAGCCTTTGCTACTCAACACTTGCTCAAAGTGGTTTTGAGAGTTAACAGTCACACATACTATCATATAGGTCTTCTGTAGATTTTAACCAATCAGTAAAAAAAAACTGAGTCCCTCTATACCCTCTGTTTTACTGCATTATTTTGCATGAATTTGCATATAATGATGCCACTGCTTTCCATTATTTTCAGTTTGTATGACTGAAATTTGAGTCCAGTAACTGAAATCAAGAAAACCAATAGGCAAGGAAGGTGGGGTTTATGCCTAAGAAGTTTAGAACAACCCCTGACCGCTCTGAAAAGCAGATCCCAACAAAGCCGCACTGTCCATTCTTCTCTAATTCTAGAGAGTTATGGAGATTCCGTGTATGTGATCTAGAAATCTTTGAGATCTATCAAGTTATGGTATATTTCAGCATCATTTATATCTAGTTACTGTTAGGAGTGGAATGACACATAGGAATTTCTATATTTGGATATGCCTCCAATTTAACTTTAAAGCTTAAATCAATTTAAACCTGGTTTACAATGATTTGGATTGTCTCAGTAAGGGACAGGAATGAAATAAAATCATTATAAACCAGGTTTAAATTGATTTAAGATTGTCCACGTTTAACTAAAACACTTTAACATTGTTTATTCCATGGAACCAAGGCACCGTTTAAAAAGATGAGACCTTAGGTTTTAAAAAACTTTTAACTAACAGAATATAAATATTACAATATTTTGATTTGTGAAGTTAAAACTAAAAAAAAGGAAAGTTTGAAACATATTGAGACTGTTCGTACAAAGTTATCTGTACATACCTTTTGTTCCAGATACTCTTTATAGTTTTTCATCAACCATGTGGCACAAATCAATGTAAAGCTCACTTTGATAAATTACATATGGGATGGAGAATTTTTAAATAATTATAGTCTGAATATTTGTATTATATAATCTTAGTATTCCATATGTTGCAATGGCATTTGGTCAGATTTCATTATATTAAATAGCATTTTAATAAAATATAAAAATCAAATTCCATGTTATTATGGTCTTAGAATTATGACTTCTAAGTTTGCATCAGGATTTTTAACCAAAGCAGTATTTTAAATGCTTTTTTTTTTTTACAGTATGAGTTATCAAAGTATGTTTTTTCTTGTTTTAGTGTTTATGTATTAAAATATGTTACATTTTTCTGTTTCAGTTTTAGCTCCTTTTCTTCCCAGACTGTTCACTTCAAGAGGCAAGTCACATCTCTGTTAGTACTAATGATTGAGATAGCCCAGTCAAATTTAAGTTTTCTAATACATCCTGAATCTGTGGGTAATACAATCAAATCCACCGTAGAAAGCTGACATTACTAACTCTTCTCCTTTTCTTTTCCTTTTCAGTTTTCTAATGCTGCAGTAGGGCTCTTAAATACTTACCTTTTCTGTAAGATCCTGAGCGTACAAATATGCTAAGTTTGTCTTCTGCTTAGTAGGTGATTTTTTCGAAATGAAAAATATGTGGATGTATTCTAATATCATAAGCTGGTGTTATGAAAGGGAAATATATTTTAATAGATAACTAGTATTATTTTCCAAAACTTTGTTTTTAAACTTTGCACTAAAATAGGTCATTAAAAAAAAACCCTAACAGACTAAATGTTGAAACACTCAGGTTGTTTGAGTTTTACATTTTAGAAATACATACTTTTTTCTTTGTTTTGAAGTTGCAGTTGACTTGCTGAGAATTGTTTGTGTGCATCTGAGAGCAGAATGTTGCCTTAATGATGTTTTTGAAAGATATATGTTCTGTAACTCTAGCGTATTTCATCTGTTTTGTCATATGGCTGGTGGCAACAGCAAATAGGCCCCAGCCAAGCACAGTATCCCTGATAAAGTCTTTTGCTACTCTCTGAAGAGTAGTTTCTAGAAAGAAAAAAGGAAATAAAGATAGCAGGATATGAGCCTTTGGGTTATTTTAGGAAGAAAAAAGGCTTTGGCAGGCATCTGTCTGGTTACTTGCATGGGCTCAAAATCAACTCAGAATCTGACTTCCTCAAAAGCCATGGTGAATTACAGGCTCACAACAGTCTTGCAGGAATAAATACATATTATTTGCTCTATTATACAAGGAGATTGAGCAACTCATCCAAGTAAACCCAAGGAAAGGCACTAACTGCTTTTAACGTCGCTTTGATTTAATGTATCTTAACCTTCACTATAGAATCTTCCCTTCTTCTTGGACATCTGTCTTTAGGTGGAAGGAAAACCCCCACAATGCAGATGTGCCTGGAAGGTTTGAGTGAGATGCTGCATCCTGGCACTGCCCTAACTTTTAGCAACCCTGAACTTCAGTGTAGAAATATTTCTAGTAAAATGCAAGCATTACCACTCCAAAACAAGAGCTGATGTTCCATCCAAGCCAACATGGGTTGCTAGTCCACGTTAGCTTGAGGGCTAAATGTGATAAGCCCTTTATCCAGACTTCTTGGTAGTATGCTGAGTGCATTGACTTACTGCCCGGTGCTAAGGAACACACTGAGTCATGAGGATTTGACAGCTTGTATTATTATTAATGAGATATAAGACCTTTCACTTCCAGGTCATCTGTTTGAAGTCCAGACAAGACTGTTGGTAACCAAATATTATCAACATCTGTTTCGTGGCCTATGCAAAATAAGCTTTCTGTCTCATTTCAGACAAACTAGCAGAAATCATCACAATTTGAGCAATTTCTAATTGAAAAAATATTTGATGGTGTTATTAGAGGAAATTGGAATAGTGCCAGAAGTTCTGCTCCATAGCGTTACACTTAAAACTTTATTACAGTACCCAAAAAAAAAAAAAAAAAAGTAGTAAATCACTTAGCCCTTAGGGAAATTTTCTATTCCAAGTTCTAACAAAGGACTAATTTACATTTCTGAAATTATTTTGAAGCCTTCCATAGGGCCAGAAGCAGTAATAAAAAGCTTACACACACAAGGAACTGCATCTAAAACCACAAAAAGCTTAGAAAATTAGCATTTGGGATGGAAAACTTAAATGTGATTGACTCGTCTTTATATATATAAAATATGCATTTAATATATATACATATACATATTTAGTTACAGTAATATTTCTTATGGCCCAAATATGACACTGAATTTTCTTTGGAAGAGTTGACCAGTGTAGACAATGTCTGGTAAGCAAAGCTAATTGCAACCTTTTCTCACCTATTCTTAATGGAGGAACACATTTTCTTTTTTTTCTTTTCTTCTGTTGCCATCTCAAAATAATTTTAAGGTATGTAGTATCATTTCCATTGTTTTTGTTGATGGAGGTAGACAAACAGTAGATTTTCTTAATTAAAGAAAAGAACAATAACTTAGCCCTCTACCAAGAGGGCAGATTTTCAAGTTGTTAGTTTTTGCAGACTAAATCCCCATCATCTGTTTGGGGCCAACCAAATAAAGTTTTGCTACGTTATCTGCTGTCAGAATAACGTGTTGAAAGGAAGGACCAAACAGTACATCATATTATCTCCAGCAGTGACCACAGCCTACTGTGGAGGTTCTGGAGGGGAAGAGAGGAATCAGCTTCATTCCTCACAACACCTGGATGGAAAAGCATGACAGTGGTTCTGAGGGTGGTCTCATCTTCCCTCTCCAACCCTTCTCCTCCCTACATGATGCGTCTTTCTGCAAGGCTGCAAAAGCCCTGCTGCCCATCATGCTTTCTATTATGGCAGTTGCCGTCCATACACCAATGGCTCTAAATGGCATTGACAATCTTTGGGGGCAGAAAGCAGCTACCCAGAACTGTAACAAGTATGCAGTGGTTCTTCCAAATAATTCTCCCTCAGCCCCCAGCAGCTTGCACCTCTGAGGCTTCTACAAGCAGAGATAGTAGTTATTATATTTTTCCCCATTTTTTCTCTCTCCCTCTTGCACTCTCTTTCACTGTCTTTTTCTCTCTGTTTGGAGATGCCTAAGGTATCTTAAGCTTTTCCATGTTTGTTTGGGTTTTTTTCTTTATGAAAGTATGTATGTGTGCACCCACAAATACATCAGTTAAATAACAAAGATCAAAGTTACACTGGAAAACACCAAAAAAATAGTCATATTTCTCTTAGTTTTTCAAGCTTCTTAGTTTCACTGAATTCAGCATGCACTCATGATTAGTGTTCTGCTCTCAACTCCATTTTGCTTGCAAATTAGCATTCAAGATAGGAATGCCATTGCAGGGGGCTGCTTATTTGGGGAAGGGATAGGAACATGGAAGAAGAGTGATTCTCTTTCCCTTTTTGTGCTACACATGTAACCACACAAGCCTTGTACTTCCAAACATGGAAATTTAATTCAGCTAGATTTACATAGTTACTGCTTATTATATATTCAGATTTCAATCCTCAAGTCTAAGTATAAAGAAGATAAACATATTTGTATGAGTTTAATTTAGAGTGTAGATTCAGACATAAACTGAAAATGGTTTTACTTTTGATGTTTAGTTGGCTTTCACATTGAAAACAAACAAACAAAAAAGCCCCATAGTTTCTATAAAATACTATTTTTAGACATCTTGATGTTCATTCTCATCATTTTTTCCACATTACTTAATATTTTATAAGGTGGTTGTCAGTCACACATGACAGTGCTCCTAAGCACAGCTTTGAAGAGCTCTTCTCCTTGTTTGATATTACATCCCATTCTAAGTCTGAGCATCTTTGACTTTTAAGATGGCAGCTAGATTTCCTTCTTTCCAAGCTCTAAAATTAAATTGATTCAAATGTTGTTGTTCTGTGTTTGTGTAAGGCTCTGAGAGTGCTTCATGTTCTCTTACTGTCCACTCATAATATCAGTCTACTTAAATTTCTTTTTTCCCCTGCAACGTGCAAAATTATTTTGATTTGAAACTTCTAAGGCTGTAGAATTGGGCTACAATTGACCCTACGAATGCATACTTGCCTAGTGCATAGGTCTGTAACTTCTCCCTTATCCTAAAGTACCACACCCTGGAAGGAACTCTTTAGCTGATCAAAGGTCAGGTTGATGAGGTACCTGATATAGAGAAGAGAGACTGCAGAAAGACAAGCCTAGACATAAGGAGCCAGACTCTACAGTTCTGCACCTTTTTTCATCTTCACTATGCAATTGATTTCCATCTGAAACTCCCTGTTCTCCAATGTCTATGTAAGACCCTACAGGGACAGACCTACATAGATTAGTGGTGGGAGTATATCCAGAACTTCATTGACCTCTGGACAGGATTTTTTGCTTTTTTTTTTATTGTTTTGGCATTCATGTTACAGACGTAAGCTAGAAAAATCTGTCAAGAAGACAGTTTGTTTGTCATGGTTTCTTTGGCCAGAAATTGTATGAGAGACAGCCTCATCTGATGCTTTTGGATGGTCCTCACTGGTAGTCTGTTACGAAAGTGCTCTCAGCTGGATGTTCTGAAGAAGCAAGGCTTACATGAGCATCCTCTGTCAGCCTCTGTCAGCGTAACTTCTGAATCTGGAAGCCATTTTGAACAAACTTTAACACGGGAGTAAGGATTTCAGAAGCAATAAAAGTCCTACATGACTGAGCCTGTCACATTGGTTCTCCCTTTATTAGGTAGCAGAGAATCTTTGTGGGAGAGCCTTCAGAAGTTCCCTAACCATAGGATGGCAAAACATGCAATCAACCAGTAGACACTGTTACACTTGAAAACATTCTTTATTCATTCTGGTGTTCTTAGAGATATTCATTTTCAAGTCACAAATGTTGAATCTTAGATAATTCTTCTAAATATACCTAGCAAGTTATATGCTAATTCAACACCTTTTTTTTTTCTTCCCACACACATAGAGGAGTATCTAACCAAATAAGTGAACTTTAAAATATTACAAGTTATTTGAACATAACACTTCCCTTCACGACAGTCCCGAGAAACATAAGGCTTGCAGTTTATCCTGAAGAGCTTTTCCATAGTGGAGACTAGAAGAAATGAAAGCTCAGGGCTCACATCTTTCATTTAATTTCTAATCAGTTGAGCTCTATTGGCATGACAAGGTACGCAAGCTGGACTGTGTAAGATACCTGTCAAGTCTGGTTTCTTTGCTCATACTTGCAACTAGGATTTGATCCCTCATGTTCCTGACTCATTACAATGAGCTCCTGTTTCAGTGGTGTGCTGCTATGGCAAGATGCTTTCTTCTTTCTTCTTCCAATATTAAATATGCATTTCTTAGATGTGGGGGTTTTTTCTGTTACCTTTTGATTAAATAGACAGCTATAGTGGCTCTCTCAGAGAGAAAAACTGTCACTCATGGATATGTTCAGCATCACTTAAGGTTTTCTAGACTGAAAAAACTACCTTAAATTTTACCTGAAAATTAGGAGGATGCTAGTGTGGATCGTAGTGCATTAGTGTATTATACTCACATCTGGATGCATGGCTTAACAATCAAGTTCTTAGTTTCTAAACCAGCTTAAATTACTCAGTCCTTCCAAGGTATAGCTTCAGGCTCTGCCTGTATGAATCTAATTTTGAAGTGGCAAATGTATGCATTGCAGTAGTGAGGTCCCTATCCCAAACATTTAAGTTTCTGGCCAGCTGTAAATCATTAAGGGGAGTCTTTATTATTATTAATAGCTGATCATCTGGCAGGTTGGTGCTGGAAACCATCCTGGAACAATACTAAACTCATGTAAGACACTTGGAGTTTGAGCTTAGTTTGGAGATTCTCATGTATGCCGCAGTGCAAGTCAGACTACCTGCAAAATGGGGCAAAAGTTGATTTTCTGAGTTGCTTTAGACTGTTAGAAGCACAGCTAATTGTTCCATTGGACCTTCGGTGAGAAGATACATAATAAGATTAATTTTGGTGTGGTATTGAGCTTATCTCTGAGCATTCTGTAACCGTTTTATTAAGTGGTTATTTTCTATCACACATCAAACAATATAAAGAGACAATTCTTCTTAGGAATATTGTGAAACACATTTTCCCTCAGGTTTATATTTTCTTTTCAATCTGACCAGGAAGGATTTGAATTAAAATAATAATTTACCTGCAGAAGTGCATATGTCACTTAATTCAAATGCATGGAAACTGTGTATATGTTTGAGAGAATTTTATTTCTTAACTAACATTATCTTTAACTTTTTCACAAGTTTATCAAAAATATTTATCTATTTATTACTATTTTATGCATATTTGCAATATTTAACATTATTTTTATTTACATTTTCTTTTTAATCAAATGCACTTGTTTGCTGTTATGGCACCACTTAAGAGAATTGAGTTGCTGTAATTGTTCAGTTACTATTGTTGAAAAAGACCATTTAAGTTGATCTTAAATGTTAGTAGTAGCGTTAGATGTTTTATGGAGGAAAGGGGGGAAAAGCGGGGAAAAATTTGGATATCAGGGCCTATCCACACTGGCAATGACATTTAAACAATAAAAAGCAATCCCTCCCTCACAATATGAAACATATGATTGTGCAAGACTAAAAAGCCAACAAAGTGAGCTTGGATATCTCTGAAAACAGAGGAAAGGAATCGGAGTTGTTATTCAGCGGAGGAGCAGGAAAACAAGATTATAGTCATGTTTAGACTTAGATTCTGGGGTTTGCAATCAAAAAGTTGTGCAAATTATTCTCTTTATTGAAACCGATATGTAAAGGAAGCTGTATGTATACATTCTTATAAAAGCTTTGGCTTGAGTGAAGGAGTTACTCCCATTATCTGCTATAGTGGAGAACAAATTGGGGGCAACCATCTTCATGTAAGTTCAATATCTTTACTGCAGAAGTCTTTGTAAAGGGTAGTTTGGATCAGATTTATGAGGACAATAGGAACAAAAAAGACTAAATTCTGTGAATTGTTTTTTACGAATCTTGCATTGTTTGCTTCTTATTTACATGGCAAGGCATCTATTCTATTAATGATGTTAATTGGTTGAAATATCTTTCTGACTATAGAGCTTTTCCCAAAGGGTGCCTATAACTGTTTCTGCTTGTATGCTACGTGATTTATATTACAAGGAATTGAGAGGTTTGTGTGTGTGACTGTGTGTTACATACAAATTATTTCAAGTATAAGGATTTTTAGTCATTTTAAGTGCAAGTCAGCATCAGATACGTTTGGCATTAGAGTTAAAGTGATAAGGGAATTTTAGCTGTCTTATTTCAGGTACATTGTGAGTGATTTTTAATAATTATTCTTAATGTTTAAAATACTTGTTTAAGCATATCAAATTACTAATTGTAGTTTACGCAAACTATTTTACATCACGAAGTCATTAGTTTCAGCTAATCTATTTTGTATTTTCCATGTTAAACAGGATATGAAAAAAGATGAGGATATGTTTCGCGTTTTTTTCGAACTGTCAGCTGAAAACTAAGCATGACGATATTCACCACTTTTTTTGGAGTAATTGCTAGAAGATTGTAAAATAAATTGGTCTAGTGGATTGAATATATTTTCAAACTATTTATTCCAGGTAGTATTTTTTCATCAATAAGTAAACACCAAAATATTATTTTAAGTTAAACTTTTAAGTCTGCAGCATTGCTGTTTTCATAATTCAGCATATGAAAGCATATATCTTATCCTACTTACAAGTCATTATGTCCAATCATGTTATCAAATGTACCAGCAGAGTAAATTGCAAACTCGTAAAAGTAACACATCTTTAGCTCTTACAGTTAAAAATGACAGTTCACGAAACTGTTTGAAATAACAATTCAAAATACCACTCTCTTGGAGCTTTCCTTAAGAGATGTAGTTTTACTGATACTGCTTTAGCAGATACCAAACTCTTCCACCTGACAGAACTTTTCGCTTGCACCGACTTTCTTTGCTTGAACTTGAAAAACACAGGAGCCAAAAGGTACAAGAGCTGAGACACAAGGACCGAAGTCTCTGTTTAACAAAAATTAACAGAGGGTAGGAGAGAGATCATATCCTCCTTTTATTCACTGGGACCTTCTAATCCCACAATCATTTACTTTTGGAAAGGAAATATTATTTTTAAAATGTATATGCTCGGTAGCGTTTATTTTAGAAATGTAAATCACATGTGCCGACCAGAGGGATCAGGCAAAGCAGAAAACTCCCCATTCGAACAGATTAGAAGACCTGTGGACGGTGATTTTCTGATCTGGTTTTAAGGCCAGAACTTCTTTGTTAGGTCGCTGCCTCTCTGCTCTCCCTCTGGGAAGAGGCAACGAAACGATCCTTAAAAAGAAACGCTCCCGCTTAGAGTCCCAAGAACTGACGGGCGCTGCAGGCGCACGTTCTGCCCACAAAACCCAAGCTGTTCGGTGAAGCGGAGCAGCCACAGGTTGGCTTTTCCCCCGGAGCTGGCAGGGAAGCGCCTGCGGCGTTGCCGGCGGCTCTGGGGGTGCGCGGGGAGCGCCCCGCAGCATCCCCGGGGCAGCATCCCCACGCAGCATCCCCGCAGCACCCCCGGGGCGGCATCCCCGGGCAGCGTAGCATCCCCGGGACAGCATCCCCAGGCAGCGCAGCCCCGAGCGCGGGCAGGGGCTGCTGCGCTGACTCGGCGGCCACAGCCGCCCTGGGAAATGAATATTTACATCCTTTAGAGCCCCTGGAAAAGCGCAGCTCGCTGCCGCAGAGGGGCCGCGGTGAGGCTGGTAGCCGGAGCTCGTTATCTTTCCCGCATGCGAATGAGCCCGTCCCACAGCTGTTGGCTCAGGTGTGCCCAGCTTTTGTTTCATTAGATTATCAATTGGGTTTGGGAAGGGGACCCAAAGCTTCCCGAATAACTCGGTGCCATATGGAAAAATCTGCAGTATTTTGATTATGCTCTATGTAAACATTTCAATATTGGATTCTTAAAATCCAGAGACTATCCCAAAGGGGATTAAATCATAATCCTCTCTCACTATAGCTGTAGTGGATTAATTTCGTATTCTCTCAGTGGCTGGCTTGCTCCCTGAAGGCTACAACAAAAAGACTCAGTGCTCCTTAAACATGCTATGGAATTGGAAGTTGTAATTGGAGATTTCCAAAGGACAAGTGTAAAAATGACACACTGTTAATACCGAATATTTTTTGCGTTTTGTGCTTTCCCGTGGTGGTGGTGGTGGGGAATCTGTGAAGATTTCTTTTACTTAATTTGAACATCCTTTCATCCTTTCTCACGAAATACCAATAATTGACAACTGTTTATTATGCTTTCTGCTTCTTTTTCACCAGGAAAAAAAAAAAAAGAAAAAAAAAGGAAAAAAGAAATGTAAAGAAAACAAACAAAACGTACAGGCAAATATTTTCTCATCTAGAAAGTACCATGATGATTATTCCTTATCGCATTTTAATACCTCTGACATGTTTACATTGCAACAAATCTAGGTGTCATTTGAGCAGGACACAGGGCAGATGCCAAGGTACCAGTCTGGGAATTCGGCACCTTTTCTGTGGAGGATAAGGGGGAAGTCAGAAATCCCCGATTTCCCCTGCATTCAATAACAGGCCAAGAAGTTAATGTCCCCTTTTCCTCCACATCCACCCCCGGCTTTGGCAGCTCCGCTCCCTTCTCCAGTGCGTGAGTGCGTTTTGCTAGCACACCCGCTAGCCCGGCTGCACCTATTGTCTTCTCCTGGATGTCAGGTTATAGGTTTTGGCCTTTTGACCATTAAATAGAGGCGGCTTTCTTTTTATTTTAGCCACACAACACCAGGGAAAAGAGATAATTGGATTAAATTGATGGTCTTTCTTCTGGGATTCAGCCAAGCCCACAAACGCCTCCTTAAAATGATAGAATATCGGGTGGTTTCCAGGGCGCATCTTCCGAAGGCGCTTTTCTCCCCGCACAAAGGACGGGCGCCCATCACCGTGAGCCGGGGCTGCGCTGCTGGAAGGGCGAGGGAAGCCCTGCCGCAGAGGGCAAGTGCTTCTGCAAGGCAGGAGCCGCCGGCAGCCCAGACCCCCCTTCTGTAAACACAAAGAGAGGGAGCCTGGGGAATAGAAACCCAAATCCACTTGTAATCGTACAAGAGAATCGGGCGTAATTACTTGAGCAACCTAGATGAAGATTGATGAGGCTTTAAAGCGGCGTTTCGGATCGATCGCCCTGCCCTTCGGAGCCTGCAGCCGGGCTGCCCCGGCTCGGCTCGGCTCGGCCTGGCTCCTTTCTCATCGCCAAGGGAGGGAGGGAGAGAAGATGGAGGCGAGACAGGGAGAGCAGCAAAGCGAGCCCGGTGCATGTGATTCCGATCAGCTGACTAGGGTCAAGAGGCTATCCTGGTTTATTAGAAGATGGAAAACAATACAATGACAAAAAAAATATAGAGTTTGTATCAATATTATGCAGCCTGCCACGCTGGGCTGCTGAAAGCTGTCACGGAAACCGCGCGGTTTAGCCTCTCCCCGCACACACAGCGATCCATGCCTTCCTCGATTTATTTTTCTGCGTAAATAACAAAATATTGTGCAATATAGTCTCCAATTGGGTGTTACAGTAAAGTAGAACATTAACAACATGACGGTTAGATGTGCCGATACAGGAGTAATTTGGGCTAAGTGAGTAATTTGAAGTGTTTCTTGCAAGACCTGGTAGCAAAGCGTGCGCGCGGTGCTGGGGGAGGCGGCGAGGCTGCACGCAAGCCTGGCCCCGCTGCGACCCGCAGCCCAGGGCTCGCCTTGACCACACCGGGCCCTCCAAACAGGCTCTGCCGTCATCCCCAGGGAGATGAGTGTCTGGGGACGGCAGCTGGAAGTGAACGCGGGTACTCGCTGCCCTCTGAGCGAGGTCTTCCTCATTGCAGAGGAGATTTTAAATGCAATAAACCGAACAACCCCTTTTTAGTATTCCCTGTGACCTTGTTTGCCGGTTTCTAAAAGATGCACCAGTCAGACGTTGTCCTCGGTTTCTCAGGACTGAGGCTTTTCTTATTTGTGTGTCTGATGTGTGTTTGTCCATGCGTGTGTTTAGATCCGTATATACAAATAACCCTACACGCTTTAGTGCTTAAATCTAGAGGAGTGCTTTATATTTAATCTTTTATTTTAATTAAAGCAAGTGAGCTTCCTAAAACACCGGTACTGTCAGCATTAACAGTAGATTGCGTTCATGTTGAAGATAAGATGTTGTCTTTTGCATTAGAAGGTGTTTTTTTCCCCCCTGAATTAAAACCTAACAATTTATACGGAGAAGGCTGCCTTTTACAGTAGGTTTCCCCCATCGCATCTTTTCGGTGCCAGTGAAAACGTCTCGTTATAAGGACATTATTTGAACGAAACGTTATTACAGTCATTTTAAAAGGATTAAGTGACAGCGAGGTGAAACACAAATGATCTTGCCATAAATATTTTTAACGATGCTCGCCTTCGTGTGCGTGCGGTATTGAAGTAGGTAAAACTATAATCTTTTGTAGTACTTTGGGATAGAGGTCTGGACCCAGAGCTAAAAAGGAAGCCCCCGGGCTCCGCGGGGTCGGGGCTGCTCGGTCCTGGTCGAAGCCGCGTGTCGCGAGTCGCCGCTATCGCACATAAATAGCGATAGTGTTAACGAGGAGCAAAAGGGCGCGACAAGAGAAGGGACCTACTTCTAAGAGGCAGCTTTCTTTCTGGTTTTGTTTTTTTTTTTTTTTTCCTTCCCGTCTGAATTTCGCTGCTGGCTGATTTATCCTCGCCACCCGGGAGCTCACCAACTCGCTTCTGTCCTGAGCGCGGAGTTCAAAGCGCGGGCAGGAGGGGAATAAACGCGGTGGTTTTACAAACGGAGTTGACGAGGGGGCTCTCCGGGCTCTTTCTCGGCGATGGGAAAGGGGGAACCTGACGCCACTGCCCTTGCCTTTCAGGCCCCGTGGTCCTCAGCACGCCGGCACAGCTCATCGCCCCCGTGGTGGTGGCCAAGGGGACGCTCTCCATCACCACTACGGAGATCTACTTCGAGGTGGACGAGGATGACCTGGCCTTCAAGAAGATCGACCCTAAGGTGAGTTACGGCGGGCGGTCCCGGTCCACGTGCCGCCCTCTCCCTCCAAACTGCGCTCCCCCGCCTCTCGCTGCGCTTTATCGAATGGGGACGGGGGAGGGGGGGGGAGAAGAAACGCAATGTATTAATGATGTTAAATCCTCTGTTACGGCAGCGTGCGCGTTTTTCCAACAGTCTTTCTCTCAGTGCTTTTGTATGAACGTGATCAGATTTAGTATTTAAGCCAATTGCTCTGAAATCCCTGGAGAGAGCAGCAGTTCCAGCTCGTAACCTTCCCGTGACACAGCGGAGGGTTTTACCCTCTTCCGAGGGTATCGGAGAATCCCATTATTTCAAGAGCGTTAGTGTAAGAAAAATGCGAGTAAACACTACTGAAGTGCAAGGGTAAAAGAAAAAAAAAAAAAAAAACCCAAAACCCAAACCAACCAAACAAAAACACTAAACAAAAAATAAAACAAAAAGCAACCCCCCCGCCCCCCAAAAAATACCACAAACAACAAAAAAGATCCAAACAAAACAACCGGAAAAAAAGGGAAATAGGCATGTACCCAAGAGTTGATACCTGGGAACGCTCTTTTCTTCCGGACTCATTTACCACTGGCAGTTGTTCCCCCAGTCCCTCCCCTCGCTGAAGCCTCGAGCCCGGCCGCAGCAGAGCGGGGAGCGCCACTCGAGCAGAGACCTTTGCGTGGCTCCTTCCCCGCGGGGGGAAGGAGGGAGCAGGAGGAAGGGACGTGCCACGGGGCGCTCCTCTCGTCTGCACTTCTTTTTATGTTTATCGCTGTTGCTTTATTTCTTTGTTATTGCGCTGGGAAATGTTAGAAGAGAGAAAAGAGGGGAGGTACTTTTACAGACCTTGATTGTATTGGGGGGGGGAGGGGTGTTTCTGTAAAAATAAATAATTTCCAAGAAATTATTCATAAATAATTTTCAAGAAAAATGCTAGCGACCTTGTCTGAATAAGCTTGTAATAAGGTGGTTTCTCTTTGACGAATGATTTCTCAAACTCGGAACTTTCTTTGCAGTACTGGGGGAGGGGGGTGAAAAGCCACAATCGCCGGATCTAACGGTTTCGTTAAAGTGCACTCACTGGGAAGGGTTTCTGGTGGGTGCTACACAGGCGATCAGCCTCTTTCAGCACTTGTTGACTGTTAGGGTACAAGATCCGCGTTGTTATCTGGCGTTTTGATCTTAAAACCGCTTTAAAGAAATGCTTAGTTGGAAGGACCAGGTAATGCAGTAAGGAGAGGCAATTTGGGGTCTCTTGTAGTTTTGTAGGCACGCGCATGTTATTCCCTCTGAATGCCCTGGGAGAGCAGGGGCTTGATTTCTGGGAGTGCAGCTGGCAATTCTATCACATTCATAACGGATTTGTAGGTCAGAAGTAATATTGTTGTTCGTTTTATTGGTGCCGGCTTAAACCTTTCACCTATAAATTTTATTTTCTTCTTTATTACTACTTGTGCCAAAATGCTAGTTTCGTCAGGCTCCCTGCTTGCTCGGTACACTCACTGCTCCAGGGATATGGTGTGTTTCCTTAGCTTTGTTCAAAACAGAGCAGAAACACATCAGCGCCATATAGTAAACATTTCAAAAACTGATTTCATTTCTGACGGCTAAAAAAGTGTTACTGCATTAATAACTACATCGGTGTCTGACAGTTGCTGATGATCATCCGGAGCTAGATTCTAATGTGTTTGTACCACCAATATTTCCCTGTTCTACAAACCTACTCGAAATGCAAAAATCGGGCAGCTGCCCTTAAGTTTTCTGCTTTGCATGATTTAAGCAACTATCAATAGAAAAGCAAAATTCGCGAAACATAGCTGCCTCTGTTTTTTTTCAAGTAGAAAACTTGATCCCGTATTGAAACACTTACCCATATGCATTTTACTTCATTTATTAGCTTGTAATTAAATAAATCAGCAACAGAAATTAAAATCTAAACCACAAAAGGTAATTATCCAGTGTATTTCAAGTGCATTTTCAAATATATAATTCCAATATTCAAGCGTTATTATATAAGCAGAATCCAAATTTCTTTCGAATATATTTAAATAACATTTCAAGTATATTTATGGAATGTTAGAAATAGAACAAGCAATATATATGAAACGAAAAAATGTAAACTTGTTAAGTTCAGACACTTCATAAGACAATTAACAAAAGTACCATGATAAAATCTACCTTCTTAAATGGTATCTTCTCTTTAGCAGAAAATGTCCTTGAAGTATCCAAAATGGCAATTTAACTTCTGTTCACCAAATCACAAAACACCAACATCCACAATTTCAAAGACAATGTGAGATCACAATATTTGATACAAATTAAAAGGTACATTAGGGTTTGTTCAGGTGGCATATCCAAATAGCTTTTACTCACAGAGGGTTTACATAAAAATACCAGGTTTTCTTATAATCCGTTGGTAGCGTTTCTAGGCAGAACAGTCACAATCATGTTTAATTACGGCCAATTTTTTTTCCGGATAATATTTTTTCTTTCTTTTTTTTTTTTTTTTCTTTTTACCCCCCACCCCCACCCCGGGGAACCGCAAAACTGTGGCGAAGATTAGAAGAACGATACTTGCTGTTCTGATTTGTTTTTCTTTTTGAAGAGCCTAAGCTATATTCCTTTTTAAAAGAGAATATTATTTGCATTGTCAAGTGGAAAGATTTGACTTTTCGAACAGGCAGCTTGAACTTCATCGGGGAATAAACAGATTTCTTGGTCGGGCCGGTTTTATAGTTCCCCTCTAAAGTTTCTCCAAACTTTTCGGGTTGGTAAGTATTTCCCTAGCCAGTCGCCACGTTTGTTTAGCCGCGTTTTCCAGGGCCGAGTGAGGTTTGCCCTGAAAGAGGTCTAAATTGGGCAAGAAGTAATGCGGGCACCTCCTGCACTGGAGGCAGGAGATGAGCTGCAGTAAAATCCCGTTGAGCCGGTCCCCCAGGCACGACTCGTCCCAGTCCGACTCGCGGGGATGCTTTTCGCATTCGTATGAAACCAGAGTCTTCATGTGATAATTATTCAGGGGCTGTCCCGGCAGCTCCAGGTGGCGGTCCCGTAAGGTTTTGAGGATGGAGAGGCATTTCTTCCTGCAGCCGCCCATCTGCAGTCTGTTCTCGGCTTCCGCGAACTGCAGCACCCAGGCATCGCTCTCGGCCGAGCTCTGCTTGCCGGCCAGCGAGTGGCACTCCTTGGACAAGAGGTTGAAGCCTTCCGCCTTGACCTCCGCCACCCTGTTGGGTCCCGGCCAGGGGATGTGGGGCAGCGGCCAGTGCGCAGCGCTCCGCGGCCAGATCCCCGTGCACTTGAACGCCGGGGTGATCTGCACCACGTACCTGTCCCTGATCCTCAGCTTCACCTCGCTGGTGTCCGCCACCATCTTTACCACGTCTCTGTAACTGCATTTATCCACGGCTTGAGCCACCAGAGTCTGAAATCTGGACCGGATTTTGCGAGCGGAGAGGTAGCCAGACGCCGTGATGAACTCCACCCAGAGGGACATGCTCCTCTTGCGCCCGTCGCTTAACTTTAACACAGCGCAGCCCGGCAAGGAGCCGTCGTCCACGAAGTTGAAAACCCCCATTTGGTTCAGATACAGCACGACTTCAAACTCCGTGGGAGAGATGACTTCCAGCCCCTCGTAGCGATTGTCCATCTCGTTCAAGGAGCTGATGAAGCGAGGCTCCTGCACCTCCACCTCCTTCAGCACATCCGACACCACTTTGCAGACTTCTCGGATTGTTTTGGCGATGGCAGCTTTCCTGGCTTGGCATTTCTCGTTGTAGTATTTATTCAGATGATACACCAGCTTGGCCTGGGCCGCGATCATGTTGGGGCAGAGATCCGGATTGTAAACCGGAGTCTCGCAATAGGCTGTGGGATCCAATGCGGCTGCTAAGGCTGGAGCCAACTTCAGAGGAGAAACGGGCTGCCGCACTCTGAAATGTAACAAATGTTTTCCAAAACGCGCTGGGGCTGCTGCTCCTCAGATGCTCTCTTCCTGCTTTTTTAGATCAGCCGTCTTGAAGTGTGTGTGCCGGGGGGGGGGGGGGGGGGGGGGGAAGGGGGGGGAAGGTGGGGGGAGCGGGCGGGGGACTGGAGGGGGCGATATTTTTTTTCCTCCCCCTTTTTTTAAAGGGTCCGTGAGTGAGAGGAAAGCATCGAGAGCTGCACCTTCCCCAGCAGCAAGAAAAACAAAAGTTGCACTGAGACACAGCGAGGCTTCCAGTAGTCAAAATAATAAAACCTCTTCGTATTTATTTATGTTTTCCCGTAGTAATCACCGTGTGTGTGCAGGGTGGTTAATCAGATGGTGGAAAAGAAGTGCCGTGTGTGTGTATATGTCAGAAGAAGCTGGCTCTTGGTTTGTATAAGAGCCCAGATGCACTCGTGTGGAAATTATAAAGGCAGGGCCAGGCAGGCGGGCGGCCAATCGCCACTGGGCTCGTCACTGCAGCCTCTTTCAGCTCAAACCCGGCTAATTAATCCCTCTCGAGGAGATAGATATGTATACACAGAAACACACACACACACGCACGCAGGCACATATAGAAAGGTAGAAGGTTACTGGCAGACAAACCTCCCCGGTCATCTGTACTCTCGGAAATCAAGAGAAATCGCTCTCCTTTGGGTGTAACTTGAAGGGTATTGACGTTTCGAAAGGACTTGGCAAAACTGTGCTGCTCCGCGCTGAATCCCTGCGTGCCTCCCGACGGCCGAAACGGGAATGCAGGTGTATTAGTGGGCATCCATCAACTAGGGAGCTACAGACCGGGCTCGCTCCTGCAGGAGCACAGGCGTCAATTCATTAACTCACACTTGGCGTCACATCATGCTGTCTTTTCCTCCTGATAGTTGTCTGTAACTGCAAGAGAGAAGTTTGAGGTTTTTTTTCTTCTCTTTTTTTCTTTTTTTTTCCTCTTTTTTCTTTTCTTTTTTTTTTCTCTCATGAACCGGCCAGTGAACAAGACAGCAGATTCACGGCAAACTTAGTGCCCTTTGGAATAAAATATTACGCAAAAGTCCGCAGTTTGTATTGTTTTAAAAGATCATCCGACGGGCTCTAATCGATTTCGAGCTTTAATGCATTTCGGCATTGTCTCTGCCTTGCTTTTTGTATTTGTACCTTATGACGGGAGAATCAATGGCTAAACGTATCTGTCAGGTCTTTTTCACGTTCCCTCCAGAAATCAAGTAGCAGACATGAACGGTAAATCTCATTTGCCAATTCTTAGCTTGGTTTTTCTGTTCCGTCTAGCGCTGTAGTATATTGTGAAGAGTGGATGTTCAGCTGCTTTTTGAGGCGCTCTAGAAGTATCTATCAATTTCAGACCTGGGCGGTTTATGGTATAGCCAGCTCCGCTAGCAAGCTGCGCTGAGTAAAAGCGCACACGGGAGGGACGCTAGCGACTGCAAACATGCTGGCACGCTACTCATCTGACAGTCGGGGGGTTGTGTGTGTGATGTGTAATTAGCAAATTTCTCCTTCGGTACCTTAAGTGTTAGTAATCAGGACCTTTACTTGCAAATAAACTGAAGTAGCAAACTCTTTTGTCGCATTCACTGAGCGTCGCTTCCGAACAACCCAGAATTATTTTATTTTTTTTAAGAAACACAAATCCCATCAGCAAAGCTTTTAATCGCTTGGAATCTTTAATCTACTGTCCGATTGCTAATTCTTAGAAGTAACTGTCACGGGCACAACCATCCCCAAGGAGATGTTGTAACGCAAAGAACACTTCACGACGTTTATTCAGCGTGTTAATGCGACCAAGTTTATTGCACGTAGCGAAGGATTTCTGGCTTTGCCCTTGGCTCGCAGGGTCCCGCGTTCCTGCGGGAGCATCCCGTGTCGCTCCTTAGGAGCGAGCTGCTGCGGGAATCATAATTTTCTGCCTCTTATGAGCCCGGGGTAAGGCTACGTTGGGGGGGGTCTCGCTGAGAAACTGCGACAGACAGGTCGCCCCGAAGCAGCTTTTCCCTCTTCCCGCACGACACCGGAGGGGCGGCCGCTTTCTGGGCCGTTGGAGCAGAAGAGGAGCTCGTTTCCTCGCGGCTTTTCTCCCAGCTCCGGGCGGTTCCCCGGCGCCTCCCCAGCGCCGCCTGGGGCGGGGGATGCCCCGCTCGGTGCCGGCGCCTGCCTCGGCGGGGGCGGCTTCTTTGCTATTTAAATAAGAAAGAGCCCCTTCCCCGTCAGGTTCCGTGTATAAAACGAAAGTTAAAGCGGGCGGACAAAAGGTTGTCCCTCCTCTGGTCACCCCTTTGCTGTGCTGGGGGCACCGGGGCAGCTCCCGTCCCTGCGGCTGCACCGGAGCCGCGTGAAAGGCATCGGGCGAGGAGGTGTTTATTCTTGCCCCACGGGTTTTAGCTCGGTAAATCCAGTTTCCAAAGGCGAAAGGCGATAGGTTGTACCTTTCAGCTGTCAATAGTCTTCAGTTTTCATAAAGTGGCCGGATTCATTTAAATGTAAAAATACGTCTTATATCCTAAATCGGAGCTTTCAGTCTATAACGCTAAGATTAACCCATGATATCAAGTAGTGCAGCCCACAGGGATTTACTGGATCTTGGTGGCTATGGAAATACCAGCCTTAGCCTTGGCTGGGTGGTATTCAACACCAAAGGTTGCTGTTAACTTCACTACGTCATTTCATTTCACGTATACCCAATAAACATTTCTTAGTTTGAAAATCTGTGGATTTAGGCATCGCTGGCACCGATCGGCCTCTGAAATATAACTGCTAAGGCGATCCGAACGTTTAACGTGACAATAAGTCGATGGTTCTGTTTAGATTCCGAAAATTATTATCTATCTGACTATATGTGATATAAAATATGAATATTTTTGAAGCTTCTGACCACATGCTGCAGTTAGTTTTTCTCTATAATTATTAATGTGTCCTTCATAAATTATAGAAGGAAGGAACACCTTTTCATCACTATGTCTTATTTTTATATATATTGAGTTGCTGTGGAAAACTGAGATTAAAATCACCTCATTAAAATTATGATTGATCATTTGTCATGATAATGGTACCATATGATATTGGTGATTTTTACCAAATAACTGTTTTCTAGATATTTTCCCGTAATTAGGGGGTACTATAGCAGCATTTGTTGAACGCTGCTTGTCATTTCAAATCTTTCAAACTACAGTGCCTTGTCGTGTAGTGCTCACATTAGCCAAAATGCCAAATGGTATTGAAAATCTTTGACTGCAGGTACTTGACCACGTCCCCAAAAAGGCCATTTTGAAAAAACAAACAAACCCCCCCCCCCAAGCGCAACAAAAAAAGTGAAGTCGCTGTATATAAATTTCAGCAATAGTTCCTTTTCATATGGTGGAAAGTGTGAGCTGCAATGCATGTGTAGATACTATACACAAGAAGTACTTGCATTTATATCGCTTTATATTTCTTAGTATATAGTGATAGTTCTTCCACACGCAACTGCTCATGAATTTTAAAGTTTTATTTTTTAATATCTGCCTATTGCGCTAGGGAGCTGGGGAGAAAAATGAAGCTGAGTTGATTAAATTATTTATCCCTACTGCTGAAGTGAGTTTGAAGGCTCATTGAATGTATCTGATTTCTTGGCTCCTCTTTCTCCCCTTCCCCCTTCAATTCATCCTGGTTATTTCATCCATATCATCCTGCCAGCAACAATAAATTAACTTTTTTTCAAGTAGGAAAACTAAAGACAGATATTTGTGCCATGTTTGCTTTAAGTGTCAGATTATATAAAATAGGCAGCATCATTTCTTTGTGTGATAGCAGTTGATGGTACCTGCAATTTATATTATTATTTGGAGTTTTCTTTTTGACTACACTATCAAATTTAAAGAACACATAAAAAGTTAAGTTTAAATGTAAGTTGCTATAATGTTTGCAGAAGTTCAATTTTAATGATGTTATACCTTTCATTGTTTTAGATATAAGTTTCTGCATAATTAGGCATGCGAACATTTTTCTTGTTACCTACGGTGTTCTGCATATTTATTTTTTAAAAAAATGTGATATAGCTCCCTTTTGCAGCACGCAGCATTCATCAGTACTAAACTTAATATGGGTGTGTATTCTCATTACAAATAAAAAAAATGTGAAAAGAGTTTGCATTAGTGTGGGACTTGGTCATCCTGGGTCATATGGCTGAACTGTTAATGCTTTAAATTCCTCTAATCTATAATCTGTTGAGAGGAAAAAAGCAATAATTGATTTGTTTTCTTTAAGATGTCACATCTCAAAAGTAAACATGGAGCAGACACAACTGTAATTTTAGCTAGAACTGCAGAAACATTCAAGCAGGGAAAAAATGCCTTGAATTATTCATTTGGTTCACTTCTCCATCAGCTTCTCCAAAGCTAGACATTCCTTAAAGTGCAGAGTTTTATTTAAGCATTCCAGTATGCTTTCTTTTTTTTTTTTTTTTTTTTTTTTTTAAATATCGCTTGTTTGGAGAATGCTGTTTTCTGCTGAATTACGAGAGGAGTGTGGAATCAGTGGGGATTAGCGCCTTTTAATCTACTACATCTGTAGTGGGTCATCCAACACTGCAGAACTCTCATTACTCTCTCATGCTGTATATGATTAAATGACTGAAAATATTCAACATTGACCTTGAAAATAAAGCTGTATATGTTAGATGAGCAGCTTCCGAAGACTTCACATCGGTGCTAACCATTCCCCTTGGTAACTTCTAGCCCTGAAATATGTTGTCTGGAGAGGAGTAGAGTATTAGAAAGCATTAGATAGAAATGAAGTGTGGGAGCATTTGAAATGGATCATTATATAAATTATGGCATCACTCAGCTTGTTCGTGCTACGTTTTTAGCGTAACCGAACATCATTCTAGCCCAGTCAAAGTGGGAGGGTGGTATGTCTTGAACATACTTATTTTTGTGACTAGTGTTCTTGCGTAAACCAGTTTCATATTGACTAGCAAAAGCAAACTAAACTATATAATCTTGTAGATACCTGCTAGAGCTGTTGAAATCACCAGAGAATGTATTGCTTAACATCTTTGAACACTGGCCGACATAAATTTATTAGTAAACACCATCTTTTCATGTGCCTTTTCTCACATTATATGTTTATTGCTAGTTTTCATGCTGCCAAGACTTCGGGCATGTTAAGTCCATCCAAGTGAAAACAAAACTTATCCTCTCCCCTTTCAATAGCACGGGTATGGTATATTAGCAGTGTAACTCACTTTATCTTGATTTAGCTATAAAAAGACATGCCTGACATATTTCAATGTAGACTTCTATTTTTTAAGGTACTGTATAGCTCTTTGATATTTTCTTTCCAAATAACGGTGAAGGGAGGAGTTGAGTGAGTTGGTGTAAGTGATTAATACATTTCATTGAACCTTGTGAAGGCTCTGATCCTGCTAATGCACACACGGTTAGCGAAACATTCGTCTGGTTCTGGTGAGATTATGGGCTTCTTTGGGCTCACAGCTGAGTGCATGGACAGTTATTTGCAGGATCAGGGCCAAAGCAGGATAACACTTGGAGGTTAACTTTTGAACAGGATGAAATACAGTGTGCTTTTAAAATATCGAATGCATCAAATGCATATGTTGGTGAGGAAATATATTTTTGGCCCAAATATCTAGTCTTCTGTCAAGCAGAACTTCTCTATTAATGTCATGGTTTTAGCAATAAGGTTGAATTAACTTCTTAAGAAAGCACTGTGCTGTTTTGTCCATGTTTTGATGGACATGCTCCCACAAAAATACACTCCCTTATCTGCTGTAATGTCTTTACAAGGAGGGTGAGGTTATTCAGAGTAATGAGTGAAAGATTATGCTTTCAAAAATTTCAAAATTGTACTTTTGCATATTCAGGACTATTTCTATAATCCCAAGGGTACAGAATCTTTTAACAGTCTTAAATATGAGTAACCGACTTGCTAAAAACACTTATTCATTGTTCCTAAAGATGTCCTGGCTATTACTGTAGTATAAACATGTCAACCAACTTATTATTTAAGGAAGAATGGAAGAGATCTGTTGAGGAAAAACTTGATGCTTTGACCTTTTGGCCTTTAAAATGTATTGATTTTTGCACCACCACTCTGAACATTTTTTTCTTAACTGGTGAAACATTGTCATTGCAAAGCATAACATTTTATCTGGGAGAGAATTGAGTCTCTTATTAAGGGCTGCAAATTACTCTAGTTCTTCTCTTATTTGGGTTTCAAAATTTAACCTGGATCACCTACCATCCTTCCTACCATTTTTTCAGCCCAGCAGTTGGACAGAATGTACCAAACTGAGTCCTTTGTAGCATAAGGCCACTGTCAGTGGAATGAGCAAAACTACAGAAGTAACACGTAATGTCATAAATCTCCGATATAATCACTGAAAGAGAAATATTAGAGACTTATGGAAATACGTTTATCTTAAAGAAATATTATTTTAGATTTTTCTTAATATTAGGAACATATTTTCCATTTGGGCATGTTATTGTTTATGACATATTAGTTGTATTGAAAAGAAGAAAAAAGATTATGGTGTATCAGGGTGGCGACAATATTCTGTCTTAGGTCTCGTTCGTTTTCGGTGAGCTGAAGGTGATCTCTGTATTACTTCATGTGTCTGAATCTTTTTTTATTTATAGTTTCAGTTGTTGCAGAATAATTGCTTTCTAAAATAAAAGGAAACTTCCAGGGCAATTTTTTTTTTAATCCTCGGTGCTTTTAGTGGGATGGATTTATTTCTGTTGCATGACATACTCAAAATACATGTCAATCCATGACATATCAAAAATGGACTGTAAATATATTCTTTACCATTTTTTATTTGGTCATTGCAGTGGTAATTTTAAAGTTCTGCAGTGTGTAGAGGCCCATTAAGAGAGAAATCAATGTGACTCTGCCTCATTTTCAGTGATTTTTTTATGATCTCCATTGCTTGTTTTCTTCTTCAAATTAGTTACAGGAATGATATGGCTAATTTTGGCTACATGTTCTTTTTTTTTTGGTGTTTTTTTTTTTTTTAAATAACCTTATGAAATGGAACAATTAAACAATGCAGAACTTGTACTAGCGCTCTGAAGCACACAAGATTATATCATGTATGCTAGGTTGTGCCATAATGTTTGCAATCTTCAGCTACACTTCAGGAGATCGTGTCTTTAAGTAGGTAAAAAATGACAGCAAGTATGTTGGACAACAGTTTTCTCATTATATTCTGTGAGTACATTCGTTATGTATTATTAGTCCTTAATTGTAAAGATTAAATAATATAGTAATTTATCTTGGCAAACCCATTATTTATAATCTGTACCTTATAAAATTGTGTGGATTTGTGTGAATATTTTCCTTCTACGCATACTATTCATATTTTTGACATAGAGGGTGAGGAAAAACTTTTCAGGTTAAATTTATAGCTAACCTAATCCACTCTTGATAGACAAACTGCATATCTTGATGGGGTAAAAGAAGACCTCAGTTCCCCACCCCCCAAAATTCAGTTCTTCATTTGTTTTGTTCACCACGCTGCATTAACACAGTTTTCCCTTGTGTGCGTCTGCCAGTGTACAATTTAGCCACGGGCATCTGTAGACCTTGTGGTGATCAGTATTGCAGGCAAAAGCCATATGTGTTTAAATAAAAAAAAAAATCTCTTTATTTCATTTGCTGTTTTAACTGGATGGATAACTTTTGTGCCTCAAGACAGAAGAAGAGAAAATACAGAAATAATTAATTGCCTCTATTCTTGAGGCAGTTTCATTTTCCCTCTCCAATATGGAATGCTTGTCAGCTTCCCTGATAAATGACTGCATGTATTTGCATAGATTTTACATTAACACAAAAATTAGTTTTATTTGTGAAAAACTAGTTTACATAATAATGCAAAATGTAGCATTATGGTTTATGTTTTCAAATTTGAGGGACTCTGGTGAAATGATTTTATTCTTCATTTTTAAAAAAAAAATTGTTTGATTGTTTTTAATGTCAAGGCATACTAATTTTTAGCTTTGTGTTTTGTTTCTATAAAACTAAACAAATCACGGTCTTCTAACGTTTATAAATAATTTCTTCAGTCTTTCATAGATTAAATAATTGATGATAGTATGAAAATTACTTCATGATCTTTTAACACATTTCATTTATTAAATACACTCTGAATATGTTTGCAAAATCTCATGGAACTGTTCTAAAAAAATTGTGGCAAACTTAGTTGTTAAATGCACTCTAAGAATATACGTTAAATTTCTAACGCTGCTATGAAAATAGTGCTCCATCAGGTATTCTCTTAAAGCATTAATGCACTACATTAGCTTATGTGCCAGTGTCGGACTATTTTTTTCCCTATATCTAATAACCTGTCTGTTTTAAGTAATTAGGCATTCCTAGCTTGAAGTGACAGTATACCTCTAGTTAAAAACTGTCTTATAGTCATGATTTGTCATGTCCCTAAATAAAATTTATATATCGATCAGTCTGAAATATCTTTGAAGGAAAATATACTGCCCTAATTTTGAGCCACTGGTAGTTATTTTCAAGTGACATGAATTGGATATTTGCCCTTATAATAAAGCTGGTGTCTTGTTGTCTAAAGGCAACTGCTAATTGTACATCAGCCTCTTCTCCATGCCAAAGAAAATACAGATGCATCCACTGCTGTTATTTCATGCTGTATAACAAAAAGAAAATATTGCTCCTTATGAAGCATGCTATACTTAATAGCGACTTAAGGTAAAAGAGTGCCTTTGCCACTTCTTGAATCTGGGACACCCTAGGTGCCAGCTGTCACTGCTCAGCTAATGATGACAAATGCCCCTCTCTATGCAGATTGCAGAGCTTGCAGGCTGCTATGAAAGGCAGTCAGATTACCTTTCTTCAGATAGTAACTTAACCTTTTAAACTCAAGTGTCAGAATGAAATTATTAGCTAGGATACTTTCAATATCTGTTTCTTTAAAAAAAAAGAAAAAAAAAAAAGAAAAGAAGGTGGCAGTGACTTCAAATAATACCATAGCAGCTCAAATTCACAAATTGTTCATGCCTCTCTGATGTTTTAAAAACAGGAAATTGCTGCCACTGTGCCTGTGAGCACTGTGTGGAGTTTGCCAGCATTGAATGTACGAATACTGAAGCTGACCTCTTGGTTGCACTACACAGAAATGGGGCCAAGTGGGCAAAATCCTGTCCTTACTTACATCCACATAATGTTACTGATGCACAGATGTGACAGATCACAGGTTAACTGATCCTATTTATAAAAGACCTTAATTGATCTTACATATTGGGGATATACTTGGTTCTCTCCGTGCCACTTTATGTTAACCACTCTAAATCTATGAACCTTAGAGTCTACCTGACAAAAATAAAGTATTTCCTTCATGGATATGAGCAGTTTCACAGAACTCAGGGTTGTGGTTAATGTTAAGTTACTAATTTAATATATCCTTCAGTCAGAATTTTGGAGTTACTTTCTGCGTTGTTTCAGAGGTAGCTAACAGATGTGAGGATATTACAAAGTTCTTTAACAGCATGTCAGAAACATAACGCAGTGTAAGCACCATATTTACCATGTGAAGGTGCAGAGTGCTTTTTGAGTGTGTACACATAGGTGTATGTGAGTTTTTATGTGGTTCTATTTGTATGTGTTTACACACTTGAGTACAGACGTAAATAGACACATGGGCTTTCATATCAATATATGTACATATGCGTTAGCCTATTCATGTAACATCCAAAAGTATACTTTTCCGTGTTTATATTATATTTATGAATATGTTTAATTTGCACATTATATTTGCCACTAAATCAGGCTGTACAGTGAGCCATGGATGAATAACAGTTTCTTTCTGAGTAAAGCATAAGTTTAATACAATAAACAAGTACTTACCTCCGATATTTCCACATGAGCAAACCATAGCAGTAGGCAGTAATAGAAAACCGCAAAAAAATATGTGGAAAGGCATTTAATGAGAAGACCAGGAATACTGTGGTATATGGATGCAATCAAGTAAATAACAAGAATAGGAGGAAAAAAATGTGCGTTTGGTGTGAGGTTGGAATGTCCCAGACAGAAAATAATTATTATGATTGGCAGAAAGTAGAGGAGGAAGAAAGAGATGAGCAATTTTACAGAGCAAAGTTAAGGTGAGATCAATGTTGCAGTAGTTGTACTGTGGTTGGTTTTGTAGTAATCGTTAAAAGAAAGGTAATTTGATATATGAACATAATGTTAATTAATACGCTTTTTTCCAAAAAAGACTAGATCTGATAGCTGGTATGTGCGTTCTCAAAGAGCTTCAGTCAGGACTTACCTCTTTTGGTAACAGGATGTATGAAAGAGAGATGTTTAATATTAAATCAGAAATATTTCCTTTGAAAGTTTGGGGAAGAGTGTTTTTGCCTGTGAGTAAGTATGTTAGATTTAACATCCTGTTTTGTTTTGCTTTGTTTTTTTCTTTAAGTCATTGTGTTCTAAGTATTTAAAACTAAATATGTTTCATTATTCCAAGCAAGTGTAGCACAATCTGGGAAATAAAAAAGACAAAGATCTAGTGTTTTATTCTCAGCTTTCTCAGCTTGTTAGTTGAATAGGCATCAAATGAAGTCCAATGCTTATACAAAAGAAATGTTCCTTGTCTGGATTTGCCCCATCTGTGTCATCTGGTGGCTTATGCAATAGGAGGTGTTATCACATGAATCCAAATGCACAAGCCAGTTGTTTTATGGACTCTTTCTGTGCTTGGAGGAGTTTATAAGTTGCCCACTCTATTGTGTGTCACTCCCAGATGACACGTGTGCATTCTGCTGAGCATATTTTGGGGGTAATTATAACTAATGAAGCCTGGTACACAGCTTGTTCGCAGAGTGATTTATTCTGCTCCTGTCTGATTCCTGAGAGTTCTGTGAAATGGTTATATTGTGCTTTCTACTTTGGACGTGTATGGGAGCATGTGGTACTGAGTCCATCTGAGAAAATTTGCTATTCAGTGTACCACAGAATAATTACAAAGATATTGGCTGGGTACATCTGTTTAAAAATATAGGGACGAACTGAAATTATAAATGGGATGTGTAGCTTTAGAGTTATCGACTTTATTATGACTTATTGACTTTAACTCTCGTGTAGTCATTTACTTTTCCCAGACTTGCAGTAACCCACTTAGATGTACCACTATTAAATGTCTCAGAGTTCCTCCAAACCCCATAAGTTAAGATTAGGTTCCCTTTATAGCAAACCAGATTTTATTATACAAATTGAGTTCTGATAACTGATTATATTTTGTGGAAAGATGAATTTAAAAGTTGGGAAGGAAATACCTTGTAGATTTACAGGTTTCAGAAAGCAACGAAAAAAGAAATCATTACTGAAGCCAGGGTGTCAACCTTTATTTAACCTTAGATGTATCATTCTTACTCTAATTTGTCTTGACTTGCCACTGTCTCAGGCAAGTAAATCCACTGACACTAGTGGGACTCATCTTCTATGCAAGAAGTACTCATACATTTGTTTGCCAGAATGGTTTTAAAAATCTTTTTTCCAAGACACTGACATACCACTGAAGTCATGAAGTAATGGGGCACACAGAAGCTGCAGGGTCTGTCACTTCATCTACCAGATTCGCACATATCCAAGCAGTCTGGATGTTTTTACAAGTATCTCAGCATCAGTGTTCAGTAATAATAGTCTTCAATTATACCTGTCTTCAGTTATATCAGCTTCTCCTATCTTCACCCTCTAACTCTGTATTCGGATTTGAAAGACTTCTGCATCTTCTTTTTGTCAGTGCTTGAACAAAGTTTTCCTTCATGGGAAAAATAGACTTTAAAAGTCAAGTCTATTTTTAGACTTCTTAGTTTATTCCTGCTTGTAGGAATGGGAGAAGAGAAATAAATACTTATTTTGGTACACATTTCATAAAAATCCTTATAGAAGATTGGAAAACAACTGCTTAGAAAATACAGTTTGGATCCTTCCTACTGGCTGCATGAATAGAAAAATAGTTTTACTGAGAATGAATTTATGATTTTTTTTTTTTTTTTTTTTTTTCTGTGAAAGCAACGTAGAGTTTCCTCAAGATAACATTAGCAGCATGATGGCTGAGAAGATAACACTAGTTCTCAGGAGTGAATTGTATACGATGACATTCCTTAGCATGTTAAGCAAGAGGATGTGGTCACTAGCAGCCCTGGAGTTTCCCTGTGCCCTAATTGGTCCCAGTAGTCAAGCTTATAGTATTAGTAGCATTTTTCAAAACCAGTACTTTCACTGGTAAAAAAGAGTAAATGAAACAAAATTTCAGGGTATTTTATGTTGTGAATTTTGGGGTTGCTGGACTCGATGATTCTTTTGGGTACCTTCCAACTCAGAACATTCTGTGATCCTATAATGTAGCTGTTTTGCTTCAGCTGTTTTAAATAAACAGAATCTGGTTTTGGACTGTGGCAGTAAGAATGTTTAGCTTTGTGCTTTGTTCTAGATTTCCTCCATATATAAAAGCAAGTTCTGAATACAATTTTTACACAATGATTTTTGGCGATATGAAATCTGACCTGAGTTTGAGTTTGCTGGCAATAAAATTGTGGTAGGTTTTGACTTAGGGGATGAAGCATATATTATCTGCTTACCATACCATATATTGGAAGAGTTTCACTAAATTGACAACCCATACTTATCATTGAAATATGTAAAAAAGGATACACCTCACAGGTGAAAACCAGGATTTTGTACAATTTGTAAGGTTTTCTGGGTTTTTTGTTTGTTCTGTGTAAAAGGACCATGACAAACCACAATGACTGGTATATTAGAAAATGCTTAAAAAATAACAGTTGTTTTCCTTGAAGAAAGATTGCCACGCATTTAAAGAATAGTTTTGTGGGATTATGTTTTCATGCTATTAAAATATTGCAGTTGTCGGGTGTAGTTTTCTTTGCTGAGTGTGTTTAGCCAATGTATCTGTTCTGTATGATTTTAAAATTTTCATAAGATATTTAGGATTAATGGTCCAAATCAAGCACCAGCTAAAATGATGACACTAATTACATCAGATGTAGTTGGGTCAGTGAAGCTTACACGTGATTCTTTTGTGCTGACCAAACTTTTGTTGCATGAACTCACGTCTCGTGTTAGTCAGCCTCTGCAGGAGTTGGCATCAGAGTAGTGCGTGGCCTTCTGAGAGCTGTAGTTTCACCCTCTGTGTTACTTTCCTTTCTTCTGTGAGCTGCATTCTTTTTATTCATTTTCATTCCTTTCCTACTTTACATGAATTTTGTGACAGAAATGACATGTTAAGTCAGCTTGAACCTACAAGCTTACGTATGCTATGCCATGCTAGCATTACTACATATGATTTTCTTATTAGTTCTGGAAAGGCAAAATCACTTTTATATTACTCTCTAGAAAACTAGTAGGAAAATAATGCTCGTTACCGGCAATGATAACCATTTAGCAGAAATTGGAACCAAGAGGCTGAGTTGCTTTTTGGGGGGTCAGTTGTTATTTATTCAGCTCACTGGTGTTAGTGGCAGACTTCATTTCTGCTAGTAAGCCATGCCCTTCCGTTTTCCCTGGTAGCCTTCCAGATTTGTGGGGCCAGGCTGCCCAGTTGGACCATCTGTTTTCTAGAAATTCTGAAAAAGTGTTGATGGAAGAGTGTTTGCCATATTCCATATGTGCGGAGCAGTCACACAGTGGACATGTTGGACTGCTTGTAAAGGAAACACTGGCATGTTTGAGTTGAGTGAAGGCATAAGGAATTTGAACTTCAACCTCGCACTGACCCTGTGGTACTGTATGTGATGATCAGTTGTGCGGGCAAAATGATAGTGACTCAATTAAACCTACAATTTTTAAACCAATTTAATTGAGTTTGTACGTCTTTGTGAAATAAGAGAAATAAACCACAAACAAGAAGACAACCAAAAAGTATGCTGTGCTTAGGTTAGAAAAAAAAATGATTGGATGGGCTGAAGATGAGGGCCAAAAGATCAAAGAGAATGAATTTGAAATGGAAGACATTACAACTTTTCAGGAAAATCTAGTTTGAAAACTTCTAGTAAAATTTATTTCATCAAAAGGAGGAGCCTAACAAACCAATATAAGGAATCTCAGCAGGAAATCAGAGAAGAGTCATGATGGAAGAAGTAGTTCTTTGCTTAAAGAAGTTTGAATTAAAGCAGAAAAATTGAGAGTTTTCTTCATATAAAGATAAATACTACACTAAAAAGAAACCCTGATTTTAAGGAGTCTCTACCAGTGCATATAACCATGATTGGCCCGTGGAGACTCTGATGTTGTGAATCATGCCGGAAAGCACCAACATTTCCCAGGCTTACTCTTGGCTGTGCTTGGACTGTGCCAGCCTTAATGTAGTTGCTGCTTTTGTGGGCAGAAGCTATTGCTTTGTGAAAGCAGATAAAGTAGTTCTCCAATAGCTGCTCTCCAGAGCCCCAGACAGTGAAAACAGTGGCCCTTCCAGCATTCGCTGCCCTAAAAGTTCACTTCTCCAGAGGCTTATGCAATCTATGTACAGTAAAGGAAAGCTTTATTAGAATGGGAAACAGGGCATGTTTGAGAAGAGGGAGGCAACAGAGATTCCACAAGTTGAGAGGAAACACATATAATGAGGTTCACAGCATGTCTTTGGAAGTGTAGATAGCTATATTGACACCTTGGCTGGTATTTCTTTACCTTCTGGATTAAGTCCTAATGAATAGGACTGAATGAGACCTTTTTGGAGCACAAACTGCTGAACTTGCTTGTATTACATACATACTGCATGTTCTTAAATTAATGTTACTATGCGTGGGACTTATGAGGCCTTTGTTCACAAGACTAAATTATTTGTTATTGGTTTTGTTTAATATTTATAGAGTGACACATTTCCATGTTGCCTCAGAGAAATAAAAATTATGTGATTCAGGCCTGATTTTACAGTCTAATTTTGGCAAATGCAAGAAATTGTGAGAAAAAAAATAGAAGAGGTAGTGGAAAAGGTAAAAAGGTTGTAATAAATAATGCTTGCTACTATATTACACAGAAAGCTTATGTGTCTGATTGCTTTTTAAAGCCAGTATAAAATGAAATTTCTAAAAGGATGGGATGTGGGAAGTTCTGTCTAACGGTTAGGAGTGGGAGAAGCAACAGTTAAAACGCATAGGTAGAAGGTGTGAGAATTAGATTTCCATTTGATATGAGTTTGTTCAGGCTGGCTAAGGCCACTGAGAATTTGATCAGAGGTGTTTGAATGAGATGGCAGTGGCTAGTAGAGGTAGGAACATTTCACTGTCCTTGCTTCCAGGTAGATGACTTCAAGATCAAATGGTAGGCAAGCTGCCTGTTGCTGCCTGCTAAGTAAGGCAGCTGAGCCAAATGTTAGTGGTGGTGTCAAGGTTTCCCAGAAATGCTCAGTTCAGTGCCTGAACACAAAACGTTCAGCTGCAAAATTTTTGTGTGTTAGGAGTGTAGGCTTGACTTCCTGCCTCTGAAACAACTAACAAAAAAATCTTGGCAATCCTGGGCAGGAAGATGATGACATTGGTGAAACACGATAATATGCTCTTTTTTAAGACCGGGTTGCAGTAATGCATCACATCACCTTGTTGCAGTGTTGGTCCTGTAATGTTACTCCTTTTGATATACCCACTGCTAACTTAGCTCTTCAACTGTGAGAGGTTGGGTGCTATGTATCTGAGCATTCATTTTGTGTATCTGTGGACCCATTTATAAAAATAGCCATTTTAACCAAATACTACCATTCTTGTGTTGTGTTTCAATGATAGTTGGTGATACATCAGAAAGTTCAGTGGCATTTTGTTGAGCCTTGAATGAAAGACTGATTTATCTTTTTTAGTCATATAGGCTGCAAAAATGTTCAGAGCACTTCATAAATGTTAGGGTGGTGTTCTGTCTAGAATACCTATGTTAACGCAGAAGCACAGCATCAATTATTTATGTACCTGAATTGGTTAAAAAAGTGTTCTTAAGTATGAATTTGTGCCTTTAAGAGCAAAAGAAGTATAATCTCTGAGTGGAAGTTCTAAATATCCAATTATAATAATCAGACATAAGCCCCCACAAAGACTGAAGAATGAAATGTCTGTATGAGTGGTTGAAATTCTGGTGTAAAAGCTGACCCATTTTATGGCTTTTGTGTGACCTTCGTGGGAATAATGGATTGCTCATAGGAGGAGTTTTGCATAAACACAATTTGTTTTGATTTTGGTCTTCTGCTTAGCTGACTGGTAGTAAAAATATGCAAACTCTTTTTGTATATGCATGAAGCAAATAACTTGCAGTGGCCATAATTCCTGTTATTAAACTGTGTTCATTTGTGAACATTATTAGGTGTTTGGTTGCTATCCTGGCTAAAAAGACATGCAAGGAAAATAGTCTTGTAATAAGAAAGGAGCTTTGTCTCAAATAAGGGAAAGTGGATGTAATGCTCTGCACAGTACATTTTACAGAAGCACATAGGATCTGTTTACCTGGTTGAAATTCAAATTGTTTTATTATGGTGTCAATTCTTTGGTTTTGGCAGCACTTCTAAAGTGTCTATACACAAAAGGACTACCACAGTGAATGAATGCTAGTGTTGACACCACCTAACAAGCAGGGATTATGTGTTTACAGAAGAAGTAATATGATAGGTCAAGTATAAGAGGCACTTCTCAAGAGCACTTCACCACATAATGAGTGACTGACTAGAAAGTGCGGAGCTGCCACTCTTTGGCTTCGTTTCGGTGTTGATGGCTGCCTCTCTCCTCCAAAGCCCTCTTGATCATGTTCAGCTGCTCTGTTCTCATGTGGTGAATAATAGTAGAGTAAAGCTGCTTTTCTGTCTCATTTTTCTTGCTAATTTACACATTCAAGCCATTTTTTGTTTGCTATCCTTATTTGCTATTCCCTTTTGTCAAGGCACTGTTCTCTTTTTTGCCTCAGGCCTAGGAACTAATTTGAGCTTCTATAATTACTTCATGTTTTACACCTGTCTGCATATCATGCACCCCTTGTCTCTGTACTTAAGCTGTATATTTATTTCCTTGGAAGAAAAAAAAGGCTAGTTTTCATATACAAGGAATCCCCAAGTTTCTCCTCTCAGTCTTCCTACAGGAGAAACACAATTAAACTGTTGAGATGTTCTCAGCAATGCAGCTGACCTTTTGGGTTCATGAAGGACAAATGAATGCTGTCTGTTCAGACAGTTTGTGTTAAGACATTGTTGAGCAAAGAGCCCTGAGCTTTGTTCCTCTTGAATGAAGCAATGGTTGTAGTCATTTTAAAATCATTAAGAGCCTGAATGCACGGTATCATTCTACAGTGTTTGCTCTACAGCTGCTCTTCTGCTTTAATAGCAGCTTATTAAATTTGGGTCAAGCGCACTCTGAAGAGTATCACAATGAAGAAACTGTTCAAAAAGTTACCTGTTTAAAAAAAAGGCAATTGATTAGATTTTTAACTTAAGTGACAGCTGCAATTCATTGCCTGTTCTTTGTGGTGTCCTGCAGCCAGAGTGGAAGCCTTTTGTAATTTGGTCTTCATTTTGTAAAAGCTTTCTTGAATAATCCAGGGTTGCTTTCCACTCTGAGACCGCCTCAATCCAATTAGGAGTTTAACAAGGGTCAAATTAAGGAGACTTTACACTTCATGTTTGCATCATTAGCCATAAGACTGTTTTGTGTGTGCACGACTGTGTGTCTAGGGAGGAGGGAGGCTGCAAGATGGGGCAGACACAAAGCTGTCATCCACCATGTGGTGCATCCCGTTGCTGAATGGAGGCACAGCAGGCTAGGAACAACATTTCCAGTTGTCTTTTGGGGCTGTTGTCATGTGGATTTCAGCTGGTACATAGTTGTTTGGAGGTTACAGGTGCTAGCTTGAGCCGAGGAAGAAGAGAACGCTCCGAGCCTAGTCTTTTCTCTCCTGGTAGCCTATTGTTATCGGACAAATGACTGGGAAGAGATGAAGTCAGAAATCTCTTGAGCATTCATTATTTTTGATGAGATGACAACTACCTCAGTCCCTTGTTCTCACTACTCATGCTGTTTCCTGTTATTTTTTGAAAACATAATTTTTCTGCTTGTTAAGTGTATTGTACAGTCTGAAATTTTTTATACAAGTAGTTTGTTAGTAGGCTTTCGATGATCAGATGTGCATATGGAAGACTACAAACATGCAGTTGTATTTTCTGCAATAACAAGTAATCTTCTAAAAGCGACACCAGTTTTACTTGCAGTTTTTGACTACGACTACATTTTCCTAATGAATTATTTATAGAAATTGTTGGAAATTAAAGAGAAAACCATAAGACCCTCTTTTCAATGTGAGATTGTTCTTAATGACAAGAAAAATTCTCCTGCTAATCAGTGTTTAGATATGTGGGATATTGCTGGAGAACTGTTGCAGTGTCTCTTTAGCAAATGCTTTGTGCTGCTACATACAAAGTAACGATTTATCTAAAAATAACACTTCTATTGTTCCTCCCCCCCTAAACCCATTAATAGGTACTTTAGTATCATGCGAGTTTTCATAGTTTAATCCCTTTTCAAAAGCTTTTCAGAATAAAAGCTCTAAATGGTCCTCAGTATTAATTTGATGTGACTTCTGTACAATATGGTTTGAAACTCTCAGAAGCACATTTTTACAGCTTACCCTTTTTCACTGGATCAGTGTGTGGAAAATACCAGCTAAATGTTTCATGGCATCTCTGCTGTAAGCCTTTTTTGTTGTCTTCAGATGCTATAGCTTTCTAGTGATTTTTTATTTAGTACCATCATTATTAGATAATACTTAAGCCAGATCAAAAACTCTACATATATTATTGTTCATTGAATTTAAATTTTAGGAAATGCCACTTAAAACATAATTTTAAAAAGTTTTGACCTGTCTTTTGAAACCCATTTGATGAGAATTTAGCTTCAATAGTAAACTGTGCATAATAAATGGTGATTGAGCTTAATGTAGTCGGTGTTTGTAGTCAATCAGATCTTTGTTTACATTTAGACAGGAATAGCTGGCTTTAGGGCTTTGGACACCCATAAATAATTACATATTTAAAATGCTCCATTCTCCGTGAAATATTAATATGATGTGTCAGATGGAAGTAACAGGAAATAAAAACTTGCTCTGACAACTTCTTTATCAAAATGGGAATGTATTTTCTCTTTGGATTGCAGTATGCACAGTGACTAGTGAAATAAAAATTGTGATGATCCAATTCTTTTCATAAAGTTTGTCTCTTGTGGTGATTTTTTTTTTCCTCAAAATCACTACCTAACTCTGGAATAAGAGAGTTACAATAGTAACAAATATGTGTGGGGATGTATTTTGTTTTATTTTTTCCTTAGTTACCCCAATTTTAAGACTTTTGCATAAATTACTATTACAAATGAATGAAGCAAATGTAAATCGTATGATATAAACCTGTTTGAAGATATTCAGGCTGTTCTGAGCTCTAGATATCCATGAAGATCAGAATAATATGAGATTCAGAATGTCAAAGATTTTGGTTCTTTATTACTCAGTTTCTCCAGTTCAATGGGAACTCAGTCACTTCACTATAGAAACATTTATTCTAGGTACTGTTTGCCATACCCAGGTAAAATAGAGTATCAGCAGATATTTTTATATTAAAGAAAGCTTCCATCATTGATGTGTAGTATGCTGTATTTCACTGACCTCTACCTATATATCTTCAACATATATCGGCTGGTTTTTTTTAACCTGGCTATCTTCAGGAAGGTGTTTAATTTTATAATTTCAGCATTCTGTATCCTGGAGAGATGCCTTTTACAATTTCGTAACAAACTGAAATGAAGAATCATGGTGGTCATGAAATGACTCCTGGAACATAAAATGTATTTTGTAGTCTGATATTGTGACTGATAGGCTGAAAAGTGCTTTATTATTTCTCAAAATGAAAATAGTGAACGCCTTCTTATGCTGAGTAAAAATTTCCTTTGCCTTCCTCCTAGATCCTTTTATTACATTTTTTTTTCCACTTTATATGCTTTGAAGTATAGGTAGTCCGCAAGAAGAAAGAATGGATTTCACAACTGCAATGCCAGAATTTACAGCTTGAAGGAAAGGTGGGCTAATGATCAGTGAAAATTACTAGTCATTAGTTCCTATTTATCCACCAGAAAACACAATCATAGGAAAAAATATTTCAGTTCTGTATTTCAGTAGGGTGTTTTACAAATATACACATTTGTATGTAAATTAGATACAACCTTTGAGCTCTCAGGAAGTTACCACAGTGCCTTCTCTGCCAGGATTAATATAGCCATAAGACGAAAGACAACAGCATGATTTATGCCTTCCAGTAAGTTTCTGGGAGATCACCCAGTCACCATTTCCTGCCAGTGTCACAGAGATCTGAAGGTATGAATGGTAATCAGGCTGTTCAAGTAAGGCTTAAAAATTTCTGTCAGCTACAAAGGTTAGAAATAAACAGATTCAGAATTTATATAATGTCAGCAATTAAATATTTCTTCTCATTTGCAGTGTCTGTACTGCATAAATTCTTAAAAGCAATGAAGTTTTTAAAGGCTACTAATCTGAACTTCGAGATTTTCTGTATTGGTGTGTACATTTTCACTGCTTTTTAATGTTACATATATGTTTTCCTCATTTTAAAATGTATATTTTTTCTGTTCGTGTGTTAGTGTAAAAAATAATTTCTATCTATATTAAAACACGAAGTTATTGGATTCTTATTGTAATGAAGTCACTGTATACCTTTTGTTTTGTTTTCTTTTGTTTTGTTTTCCTTCCTACTTTTAACATACGAAACTGTTTACTAGACCTCTTTTACTGTCAAAGCAACTTCAGTATAAAATTGATTACGTAGTTACCCAGAGGAGGATCATATACCAGCTTTATTCCTTTTAGAAGGACCATTTACACTTTTTGGCTATGATGAATTTAGTTCTCTTGAAAAATGCTGGATTGACAGCCCTGAAGACCAAAGTCCTTTATTTATGCATGAGCAGTACCAGTTCTCCTTTTCCCACACTGCCCTCCTGATATGCTTCACCCATGACCTGAAGGATCCCCCTTAGGGGTGACAGCTTAGTAGCCTTCATACCCATTCACTCCTGGAGTCCTCTGCTGAAAGTGCCAGCAAGAATGCCAGTGTGGTGGTGCCTTTTTCTTGTGAACATTTGATAACTGCCTTTCAGGTCACAGTGGACATCTCATTTTCCATAGGTTATTGAACAGCAGTCTGAGGGTGATAACTTTCAGGCTCTTCAGGGTAATGGCAAAGCAGAGGTCTTAGGGTAATTAAACGCAAAGCTAGGATTTGGTTCAATTATTCTATATAGTCTAGTAAATTAGAGTCGACTTCTCTAGCCTATTACCAATTTCCTGAATGAGCTAGTCCTCCAGGACTTTTTACAGCACTACTAATGTTCCTCAGACCCTGTTTTTTTTTTTTTTTTTTTCTCACTGAAAGGAAAGAATGCTTTCTGCAATCTCAAGTCACAAATAGCCCAGTTTTCTTCTGGTTTACAAAATGCAAAGCATAACGAATTTGATAGTGGATTGTACCAAGTTTAATTTGACTCAGAAACCTTATGGGCTAATTGAGTATGTTTCTGATCTCACTTATGGTAAATTTAAATTCCATTTGAGTTACACTAGAAAAACGTGTGCATATGTGCAGTGCTTGGTTCCCTGTGTATAACTTAGTACTGGACGTATGTAATTAGTCCTTTATGAGACATAAGATACAAATGTACATACAGAATTAGAGTAAATCAAACAGTATAGCACTAACAGAAACTAACTTTTTCCCTGCAATAAATTTATCATATCAGTGATACATTTATATTGGACATACTTGCTCATTGTGTCTGAGCAGTGATTTAGTTGCCCACTTTCATATGTATTTCAAGGAAAATATACCAAGAGTTTGACAGACATGCATTAAAAAAAAAAATAGAAAAAGAAGGAAAAGAAGTAACTGTTGTCTTATGCTAAATGGGTATATTTTCAGTATTTGGTCAGGTATTGAAATATGCTTAGGTCTAAAGAAGAATAAACAAGCCTGTGTATATGGAAATCTCCACATGTGAAATTATTTTAGGATTCTTAATGGATAATTTAAGTGTTTGATTAGTAAGGTAATTCATTTATGTATACATTAAAATCATTGCATGAAAAACATTTCTGTATTATAGAATATGAGAACATACATTGTATCCACATGCAAAGTCCTTGTCATGTTGCTAAAGGTTATCCATGACTCTTGGGGAAAAAGGTTCAATTTCAGCCCAATTTTTTTAAGTTTGTCAAAATGATACTGTTCTTAACAACCTGTACTTAAATTAAGCCAGAGTTTAAAATGAAATTATCTTTGAACAAACCAGTTCAATTTGGAGAACACTTTTCTTTCACTTAAAATATTTTAAAACAACAGTCAGTCTCTTTATGAAAAAAGTTTTTCAGCTGGAAAAAAGTCGAAAAATCAGTCCCCAAATAAATATCTCAAGGGGTATAACCTCCTGTAACAAACATCTAATTTGAGAACATCGTTTTGTAAAGTTGTTTATAATACTGAAATATGTGAGGAAAACTGTAGAATCTTAATATCATAATGAAATCACATGGCAGTATTATAGTGATCATAAGTTATTTTTCTCTCTCCTGTAGTCATTAATAAAAAGCTGGGGGAAAATCTAGAGAAAAAAGAAATCTTCCTTATTTTCTGGGCTCTGCATTGCAGGAAAGAAATAAATAAGGAAAAAGTAGACTTTAATTTTATATCAAAGCAACCCTTGAGGTGGAAAGTTAGGGAAAGCTGCAAGGGTTTGTAGCACACAAAATGTCGCTTGAATTTTGCTGCTCAGTAGTTTGATATACTCATTTGCTGATGCGAAATGACGAGGGCTTAGAAAGCAGGGTTTTGTTTTTTAGCTGTCTGTAGACCTAGTGGGGCCTTACAGAACCCAGTCAGCAGGTCATTAACTCTGGAGAAAACAGCTTGCATTAATATGCTCTAATCCGGTATAATTAGTCAAATTACTGCACGCCGACCGGCTTGTCATGTGTTGTCAGATTTGGCATGCAGGCAGGATCGCCAGGGTCCCTCTGGAATGCCACCCTGGATCAGGGAGAAGGGCTCATTTGTAGTACTGCAGATTTCTTGATGAGGAAAGCGAACGGCGTCAGCAGCCATAGCCTTACAGAAAAGGAAAGCAAAAGAAAGAAAGAGAGAAAGAAAGAAAGAAAGAGAGAAAGAAAGAAAGAAAGAAAGAAAGAGAGAAAGAAAAGAAAGAAAAGAAAGAAAGAAAGAAAGAGAGAAAGAGAGAAAGAAAGAAAGAAGAAAGAAAGAAAGAAAGAAAGAAAGAAAGAAAGAGAAAGAAAGAAAGAGAGAAAGAGAGAAAGAAAAGAAGAGAAAGAAAGAAAAGAAGGGAAAAGAGAAAAGAGAAAGAAGAGGAAGGAAGAAATAAGAGAAAGAGGAGAAAGGAAGAAAAGAGAAAGAAAAGGAAGGAAGGAAGGAAGGAAGGAAGGAAGGAAGGAAGGAAGGAAGGAAGGAAGGAAGGAAGGAAGGAAGGAAGGGAGGGAGGGAGGGACATACATCAATCAAAAAACTGATTTGTTATTATTTTGTTGAGAAATAGGGAATTCATGTCATGGGAACTATTTACGGTTGACACCCACTGTTAGAAATAGAAGCTGTTCAGTTGCTTCTTACAGTTTCTATGTATCTAACAAAACGGGGGATCCTCTGTACTATGTAAGATTAGCATTCATAAAAAGATTTAAAATAAATAATTACAAGAGGATCAGCTACAAATTACCTACCACACTGTGACACAGATTATTAAACTACCATCGTGGGGGTGTGTGCGTGCGTATGTGTGTGCTCGTGCATGTGCATGTGCCCCTTTTTCCAGTAGGGGAGGAGGTTATTAAACTATAAAAGGGCCATATTAGCATAAATTTACAAGAGCTCTTGTTCTGGCGGCATGATAAAAACCTGTGTTACCTTTGCATTAACACTGAATTGCTTGTTGTGCTTTTGGCAATGACAGATAAGTCAGTGTAATTCCCCATCGCAACGGAAATGATGCTCCAGATTCCAAACGCATCCTGAAGATGTCACTGACAATAATCTTCAAAGAACGGCCAGTGAAAGTGGGCTGTATGTTTGCAGGATGATATACTGCAAATGACAGGAAGAATTATGTGAGTGAAGACGAATCTGTAACATATTATTAAGCAATTTCACGAGAATAACAGGGATAAAAGGATAATGGATGAGGGTGTCATTATTACCTTCATGTAGAGGGAAAGCAAAAGCAAAGGTAGAGAGACAAGATTAATTGAGGAAGGGTGAAGCATTCATTGCTCATCAGCTCTTTTGTACTCTCTGCTCCTGAAATTCTAGACAAAAAAAAAAAAGAAAAAAAGAAAAAAATTGCTCAGGGTTGCATTTTAATGCAGCTGGCAAGACAGAGCCGAAAACTGACAGGGCAGCTTTTAGTCACCTCTCTGCTTCCATAAACACACAAGAGCTATTACTCCTGGAGTCTTCCTGTGGTCAGAACCATAAACTGGTGAGATGTTCTTTTTTTTTTTTTTAATCGCAGCTACTGTTTTTAGTTGTGCTTCTGAACTCAGCAGTTTTATCTCTTGATAGTGTGGAACTGAACAGGTGACTCCCTACACATTGTTTGCATAGCACAGCTGTAAATGTAAGCAGACCGTACATAATAGATGTCAGCAGAAGGGCTTCTTCCAAACACAAAGGCAAACTGAAGTGTTCTGTAACATTAGTGACAACATAAAATTATGTCAAAGTATCAGTGTTTTACTGGGTTTTACTATACAAGATGAACGAACAGGAATCCATTTGGCAATTGTGCAGACCAGTCCTGCAGTGTTAACTCAAGTAGAATTCCTGTCAAACACAAGTTTTGCTTACCCAGAGCGTTGTCATTCAGTCAATAATGTCAATTACCCTTCTCATTTTCTGTACACTCTCGAAGTAGCAGCTGATTTTACTGCAGAATATAGTTTTAAAAATATTCCATTTGCTTTTAAAAATCTTGGTATATAATACAATTTTTTAAAACCTATTTAAATATTGTATAGGTATAGAATGTGTTCCCCTGATAGTGACTTTCCCTCTGTGACCAAATGAATGTCGGGGAGCCAGATGATTAAGAATGTATAATTATATGTATTCAGAGAATAGTTTCTGGGTTTTAAGCCTCCTCAAATTTAGGAAAGTGTTCAGCCTCCTTGATTTCCTTTTCTGTTTTTGTTTCAAGTAGGAGTGGTTCTGATAAACAGATTTGTTTGTTTACTAACTGATAAGAATTATTCCAAAGTTTTGAAACCTAAAGAAAGAGAAGGAAATTAATTTCTCAGATATGCTTTGTAGGGTGTTGTGGTTTATATCAGCAGGCAGCTAAACACCCTGCAGCTGTTAGCTTAGAGCCCCCTTAATGGGATGGGGGAGAGAATAAAGAAAAAGCAAAACTCATGGGTTGAGATAAAGGCTGTTTAATAAGACAGAAAAGAAAGGGAATGACAGCAACAACAACAATAATTAAAAAAGAATATCCAAAACAAATTATGCACAATACAATTGCTCACCACACACGGACCAGTGCCCAGCCAAACCTTGGGCTGTGACGCCCCCAGTTTATATGCTGAGCATAGTGGCATATAGTATGGAATATTAGGTTTTGGCCAGTTTGGGTCGGCTGCCCCAACTGTGCCTCCTCTCAGCTTCTTGTGCACCCACAGCCTTCTTGCTGGCAGGGTATGAGGAGCTGGAAAGTCCTTGATTTAGTATTAGCTACAACTAAAACATCAGTGTGTTATCAACATTATTCTCATACTAAATGCTAACCACAGCACTATACTAGCTACTAGGAAGAAAATTAACTATCCCAGCTGAAACAAAGACAAGGGAAAATAAGCAGGTTATTTAGGAGACAGATGAAAACCTGTAGTTTGGTAAGAAAAAAAATAGTGGTGAATATGCCTCAACTGATTGTTATTTCTAGTAGTGAAATTTTGGTTTGATTTCCTAAAGTTGGGTACTGCTTAAACTGAACTGCTCACATACAGCAGAGGACGAACACAGGATGTTGAAGAGAACAGCTAAGATCAGCGGCACAGGTTCACTCACTGGCAGAGTCTGAAACTGTGGCATGGGGGAAGAGTATTTTTTCTGCTACCTCATGTGTAATAGCAAGATAAACAGAGAGGAGTACTCAAGGTGAGAAGGGCGTCGAGAGCTGGATTAGGTTGGGAGAGGGCTGCACTTTATCATAGCAGGTTTATTGATTATCTATAAGTATGTGTGTGAAAAGTGTAGACAGCAACTTTGTTCTGTATGATACTTTATTAGCACAAGAATATGAGAAGGCTGTTTCAGTAGGGTGAATTCTGTGCTGCCTGGGTATCAATTGATGGTGAGAGGAGCCTCACAGGACCAGAGAGCTCCGTTCAAGTTCATTTTATAGGTTTTCTTAGTAATCTACAGGATCTCATGCTTAGATCTATCACAGTACCTATCACAATAACCTGCCTGAACAACGTAACTTAGAAACTGGGTCATCCTACAGGCAGTACACATTTCTGTGCTTGGTAGTTAGTGTTCCTTTTTGTGGATTTTACTTGTTCATAGCATATAGCACAGTTGTTATATTTAAAAGCCTACAATAGCTGCCATTATCAATAAAAATTATCAGTAGATAATGGCAGTGATCAGATAACTCTTGTGAATTTTCATATTTATGTTCAAAGCAGTAAAACAAATTCAAATTGCACAAGATAGCTCACTGGAGAGATTCATGTTAGTCTTGCAGGTTATTTATATTTTACATTTAAGTAAACAAACATATTGACATTGTGATGATTTATCCACAGTGCTACTGTTTAGACTGCTTAGCATCACCAAAATCTTGTCCCAGAACACACGGTAAATTTGTGGATCTGTGAGAGGATGGGAAGACTCTGGTCCTAACACCCACCTCACTTGTCCCAAGGGAGAGAAGTCAGTCGGTCCCTTGGCCTGGCTTTTGCCCTGTGTTGGCCTATTCTTTTCCAGTATTCAGTACTGTAATGTCTTGAAACAAACTCCTGCAGAACTGACGAAGAATCATGAAGAAAATGGGAATGTAATTGTGTTCCCCTCATCCCATCATGGCTCAGTGTAATGTCTATTTGACTTTATTGATCACTTTTCTGTGAATAGCAATGCTCAAAAGAGCACAGTGGAATTTTTCAGGACTCTATCTTTAAACTAAGCCACCAAGAAATTTATTTAGCTTTGCAGGTAAATTGCAAACAAAAACAAGTCTGCATTTTTTTTCTCTACTTGTTGACCTGCCAGTCTACTGAAAATGCTGTACACCTCAATTTTGTAATGTCAACATTATGGCATGTGGCTCAGGTGGCCTACAGTTACTGAGGATTATATGCAGCCAGGAAAGAATCCAGCCTGACAATGAGATTCTAAGCTGAGTTTGCATGACTCATCATTATAAAAGAAGTCTCATTCTGTTACACCCAAACTATTCACATATGGCCTGAACTAAGCAGGGTGAAACACACTGACTCCACAAAACTGGCTTTATAGAAAGTTTTGGACAAGTATCTGAACTGGTGTGTTCATATTTAGAATGACTGAGTAGTAGTTATTCTTGCCCAGGGAACCAGAAAGGCTTCTTGAGAAGACATGGTGATGGTGCCTTCGTTGGCTGGCATCACTGCCTTTCAGCATGTATTTACAAGAATGCAGCAATACTGTAAAAGATCAGGATATTATGGTTATATTTTGTCTATCCAATGCCTCTTCTCTTTCTTTTATTATCTGACCATTCGCATAGTGTGATCTGTTCACTTTCTTTGTCTCTCCCTTCTTTTTTTTGTGCTTAGTGCTGTTCCCCACACTTTTTAATGGTGTCTCTCCAATCAGAATTCCTTTCAGTCCAAAGCTACTAAAATCAGTGGAAAGATCTGGAAAGATTTCAGTGGGTTTTGGGTAAGGCTCAATCCTACTAAAGTCAAGCCGCTCTGCAATTCTGGTCAAACCTTTCCCAGTTTAATATCCATAAAAATCCTTAGACGTTAATGGGTTCCTGAGGCATAAATTACTGCCATCCTCATCTAAACAGAGTCATTTTATCATGGAGAAAAACTTAGATAGTTAATGAGTACAGGTTCAGCTCACTTTAATTATGTTCCTGTTGAAGATATTGTTTATACTGTCAGGAGTTTTATCTTAAATATTTTTTGAAATATAAGATGTTTCAGTTCAATATTTTAATTTTCCACCTCTTTGCCCTCTAGTGGTCAAATGAGCTCATTATTATCAGGGCCCAACACATCTGGGACAGCAATTACCCTTAAGCAGGTTTTCATCTTTACGTGAAGTTTTAATGTAAGATCGGTCTTGGGTTGTTTTATTCTTTGATTTATTTAGTTTGTCTGAATTGAGGTAGGAAAATTTTACTTCTTGGTGCTATTTGGTGTAAGCTTATAAAAAATTGGAATCTGGAGCCTTTTTAGGAGTATTTTGCTCAGTGCCATAAATAAAGATCCCAGCAAGACCAGATTGTATCTTCTCATTTTCTAATTTTTTTAATAATAAGTTTGAAAAATCATATCTGTTGTTTCGTTCCACTATAAAGAGATAAAAAGTATTTCAAGTGTTTGGGTTTTTATAGAACTAGTTGATATTTTCCATTGTAAAAATTTTATGTTTTTTCATAAATATTAAAAAATACACAGAGTGTTCCTGCTGGTAGAGAAAGTTGTTCCAACAGCAACCAACTGATATTTAAAAAGCATTTCCAAGAATAATGCTCTTGCTAGATTTTTTTTTAAAAAAATACAACTTGGCTACGTTGTTTTCCATGGTAAATATACTACAATGTAATGATGTGGGAGATTCATATCAATACTGTACAGTTGCATTGGATGATTGAAGTGGCCAAAGAGTGTTACTGTTTTCAGTCACAGAGGTATTTAAGGAATTACTATGGCCTTGTTTTGTTTATCTTTTAAGTAAATGATACCACAGACTCTTAAGCATATGTGGATAATACCAGGATGGGGAAATGTACATATCTTGTCCTCGTCCTGAAGCAAATAGGTGTTTCTTCTCAGCAGTTCCTTATAAATGGATGAAACACTTTTCCATGGGAAAAGCAAATAAGGTCACTCTATAGTCACTATTCCTGATAGTGGGCACCTGCATGTGAAACCAGTTTTGAACTCTCTGAAGTATTTCTGGCTTCTACTTCAAACTTCCAAGAATAACAGCTGTTTAGAGCACTCAACATTTTTGCAAACAAGTCTAAAATCAGCATTAATATTTATGATAGCTAATAAATCTTATTTAGATGCTGTTTCTAGGGGATGATGTAAAATTTTCTCTTGTTTATTTTCTATGGTGTTGAAGTTTTAAATTATTTACAGTAATTCATATAAAATGGATTCTTCTGTCAGCAACACTGGTACAGCTCATTCAATTAATTTAGTGGGATGGCATCAAAATAAATGTAGGAAAAATATTCCCTCCAGTTCAGGTTTCCTCTCCCTAATTCTGCTATGTCTTCATTTTGCCTTATGATTTTTGGCAGACAAGGCAGGTGAGTAATTGTAGTAATTTTACATTTCTCTGTTTTGGAAGTGTATGCTCAGCCTTGTCTTTTTCCTCTTCTTCTTTCAAAGGAGAAAAAAAAAATCTTTTAGCTAACCATTTAAAGTAGAAAATGGAAAAAATGCAAATACACAAAAAATGCTTTTTAAAGGCAATCGTGTGGTTTTGGCATGTACAAAAATGCTGAAGTGTAACTACATTGCAAGATGATGTATAGTTTTAAATTACTTTCCTGTGCTTGACAGAGGTAGCTAAAAGTGAATATAACATTATCATAAGATGTGGTGATTAACATTAAATTTGGGTAGAAGAAAGTTGGATGCTTATCATGATAGGAGAAAGGTTAATATTTTAAAGTGAGGCTAAAGGTTGACAGGAGAAAAATTGAGTTAGTTTTCAAAAAAGAAATTTGTTTCTTTAAGTGAAAATTGGGGTCAAGAGGCCAGAGCTCTCTGCTTCAACACGAATGAAATAAATTAAATAATACTACCATAAGGCAGCAGTGTATAAAGTAATGCTAAAATAGTATATGGTGGTTTTGAGAAAGACACTGTCTGTGAGAAAAAAAACCCCAAACCTGTAGAAATTCTATTTCAAGTTAGTAGATTTAGGGGTTTTAAAATGTATTATTACTATTGCTTTCAAATAGGATATTTGGGATTTTTTTCGGTTCGAGAGTTTTAAATTTTTGTGGTACCTGTAATTATTAACAAAGGTGGTAATGCTGATATTCAGAGAAAATTAGAATTTTAATAACTACATTCTGGCTGGCTGAAATTTCTGGTGTTTCAGATGGGTGCACTGTTCTGCACTGCTTTGTGACCAAACCAATGTGTGATATTAGGTGGTGTTTCTCCATGTTTGATCAGCAGGACTTGACTACATTTCTTTGGTCTTTGTGTGGTAATTCCTGTGTATGTGAATAAACATAAGATATTGCTTCAATCTGTAGCAAGTCATATGAAAATACCAGGTACAGGAGACAGGAAATCTATCAGTATCATTGCTCTTCATCATGTCAGTCTATGCCTTTGACAGGCAGAGATGGGCAGCTAGTTTACTATCATCATTACCAGTATGGCATACCTTTTTTTCTCTAATAGTAAGTATATGTTTTTCCATTCTCTCTATCAAATTAATCAAAATAAAATTCATTAAAGAAATGAAGAAAAAAAGCCCGAACAGTTTTCTTACTTCCTGCTCTCTAAAGGATTTTTGCAATCTAAATAGTTTTATGTATGAAAATACTAACGGGTTTTGTGACAATTCTTGCTTCTACTGTCCCATTTTTCAGATTTTGAAGATTGTTAGGTTATTGTAGGTTGAAGTATATTTACATTTGTACTTGGGTTCCTTGCAGAAGTGTATTTGTATCTAGAATGCTCACAGAAGAGGTTTGCATTTGCATGTATGCAGTGACCCCCTTCTGAGTTTGTCCTCTCAAGTCTACAGGCAGGTTTTGAGTAATGGTTAGCTCTGCTATGTATCTTTCTGCACGAGCTTTGCAGGGTGACTCCCTGACAGGGAGTTTTTTAGGCTTTGCTGTAAGGTTTTGAGGATCATCTCACTGGCATTGGCAGTCGGTGCTGCGTCCAGTCTCAACTTCTTTTTTCTTTTTCACAGCTCTACTCATAGTATTTAAATTGTAAAAGAGGTGATTCTTCCCCTCTTCCCAGGAAAGGAAAATGACGCTTAATTGAAGATCTAATACCTCAAAATGGAAAAAAAAAAAACCCACCCGGATCTGATTAATTTACAGGATAAAAAAAAAAATGTCTTGCTTGTTTTGACCATCTCATCCATACAGATCCAACAGGGTGGGTGGCTTTACTCATTGTGTATTTGGCAGCTGAATGTAGATATTATCCTTCCATCTGGGGTCATAGTTTATTTTAAGAGAGTTATATATGAATTTTCTCTAAATAGTAGCAGAAGGTCATGAATTAGTGTCTAAATGTGGTCTTGACAAGATTATTATAGTCTCTATATCATGCCAGAAACAAAGATGAATAGAGATAGCAAGCTTTTAAACAGACTCTCTGACATCTATAATGTCAGCAGAGAGTGAATGAGTGGCAGGATGCAATAACAAATCTTCATTTTTTAATTATTTTGTAGAGATTAGATGGACCTACACTCATTCATGATTTCTTCCTAAAATAATTACCGAGTGTTACATGAACCAGTTATTTTCCATCCCAATTACCTTCCAAATCATACCAATTGTTTAATAAGACGTATGCACTAATATGCATACTCTTGAAGATAAATATACTTTGATTTACATTTAGGAGCAGAGAGGATACATTTAGTTAACACTTTGCACTTTTATTTTAGCTGAATGTGTATATTGAAATAATTTTCTTTGTAACTAGACTTAACAAGTTGGTTTAATGCTTGTTGGGGGAACTACATTTTTTTTTAAATGTTATTTTTCAGTTTTTCTGCAGATTTACTGATTATTAGATTTCTGGAGCAGAAATCTATGTTAGCAATTTTTGATTATTGAATTTCTGGAGTGGAGATCTGTGTTGGCTATTTTTTGACTGAGAAAGACAAAATGCCCACCATTATAGTAGTGCCTATAGTTATATTTACTATATACAACTCTATAGCCACCTTGAAGATACATGTTCAAGATTTTATTTTTTGTTCATTCATACTCTGCATACAAATAGGGAAGAACCCCTCATGTTGAGGCTGTGCTCTCTAGTTCCTTTTTTTTAAAAAAAACCCAAACTCTTCTTAGGTATGAATATTCATTTTCATTTCAGGAGCACAAACAGCCCCACCAGTAGTACTTTGGCAGTTTTTGTCCAAATGACAATACAAATCCTAGAGTGATGGCTGTGAAGAGATATAATATTCAGTGAACCCAGTGGCTTTGAAATAATAAACCCACATACCATTAGTCTTATATTTTTGTAAGTTCAGCTCCACCAGTGAATGCATATATCTATGATACCTAGGAAAATACTGTGTATACATAGCAATAAATGCATCAAAAGCATATCCAGGTACTGCAAATACTGTTTCATTTTCACTTCTCTAACTGCTGACATGAATGTTTTTATTGGTCTTCTCTTTTGTTAATGGAAAGGCACAAACAGTTCCACTAATGGAAACCAGCATGAAGTGGTAGTAGCTTTTAAAAACAGTTTTTCTCCTTCCCCTCCCCTCAAAAAGGTATGTCATTGTAACAAAATGCATTGTTTCAATCCCAATTTTTTTTCTTTTTTTTTTCTTTTTTATTTTTTTTTTCTTTTCTTAAGCCCATCCTGTCAGGCTGCAAGCGTGAAAGTTATTTTCTGGTGGTGTGATTAGATTGGGGCTGAACTCTCCAGCTGGCAAGCCTGTCTGTGACTGGCGGCGGCCTGTCCCCAGTGCTTGTCATCTCCTGACGTGCCTGACAGGATGGGGACAGCAGCCCCAGACAGGTTCATTAGATGGTGTTTTCTACAGCTGGGCTAAAAATAAAAAAAAAATAATAATACAGTAAAAAAAAAAAAGAAAAGGCCACACTTTGTCAAGGCCCAGGCTGTAGGGGCCCTTCTTGTTGGTTTAAACCAAAGCCTTGTTTTGACAAATTCTGATCTGTGCGGTTTTTAGATTTTCTGACACATTTTTGTTTTCTTCCCCTTTGGCCTGCGCTCTTTGCACTCTGCCTTGTTGCTGCTTCAAAATCCTAACACTGCCTTCCCAGGAGAGCAGGGAGGATGCTTGTGGAGGGCTTGGAAGGAAAAATAGAGCTCTACCTCGCAACAGCAATAAGTGTTCATTTCCATGGTGATCAGCGCAATGGCACAAAAAACAACCTTGGGACTCTCAATAAGCCAATTACAAGAAAGGTTAAGAGTTTTATTGTGCCAGAAACATGCCATCTACATGAGAAAATAGTATCATTACTAGCAATCTACGCTGTTAAATACATTGCTCTCTGGTGCTGCCAGGAATGTAAGGTTTTTTGTTGTTTTGGGTTTTTTTGGAAGCTGCCAGAATTTTCCCGTGGTATTGTCAGGTTTTGATGCATTACATAAAAAATCTGTGATTCTAGATTATAAAATCATTTAAACCAGTATAAAGCCATTTGAAAGCATTAGAAGCATGGAATATCACAATGTTAACTAAATGGGCTCAAACTCTGAGTTTCTTACAGGTTTGTATCAGACTTTTGCTTTAGATTTTTATCATAGTAACAAAGGACTTATACATCATGTGTAATTGAAGAATCTCTTATAAAGTAGTTTTGAAAAGAAAAAGAAACCCTTAATACCTTATTTTTTCTATCACAGTTCTAAAGAACCTATTGACTCCTTTAATTTACGGACTGGTGACTGTAGTTTGACTCCAGGGTTGCATGGTGTTTTTCTTAGGGAGCATTGCTCGATTCTGGACATTTTAGGCAGCTACAGTATGCTGTTGTGTAAAACATTTCTCTAGCTACTGGGAAAAAAAAGGAAAATGTTTGCTATTTCACTTACTTTGCCCCTTTGCTTAGGAGTATGGAGAGCATTACAGCCTTTTATGTTTTCTGCGTTTAGCTGCTTGCAGTGTGAGCACTGCGGCTGGAAACCAAGCCCTTCATTCACAGAAATCCTACCACTTACCTTTCCTTTGTATTGTTAGTTACTGCTGCTTTAGTCCATGGTCTCTATGACAACTGTTTAAATTGGGATGGGCAACTGTCATCTGGAGTATTACTGAAAGCAAAGTGTTAGTGAGCACACAGTTCCATAGATAGAGCATTTCAATATAATCCAATTTTAATTGAGCTCCAGAGACTTTGATGTGCTGCCGAAGGTTGGGAGAGAGCTATTCCAGGGAGAAATTAAAGCAGCCCAGCAAGGCTTCACTACTCCAGACTGTCACCATTTTAAATAAGCATTAGCATCAGACTTAACCTTCCCCTATGAAACATCTCACTTTTTTTCCCCCAGCTTCTTCCCTCCCCCCCCCCCCCCCCATAAAGGCAAAGACACTTTCATCTTTTTATATACATTTCTATATTCCCTTGATTAAGTTTGAAAAGCATGTACTGGACCTGAGATGCATCTGACGCTGTCTATTGGACCTTGCATTGCAGTTCATAGAAAGAAACAGAAGCAGAGTGAGGATTAGTTTGCAACAGTCAAATGGCATCTGTTGGATTTTCTCTCTAAGACTGCTATAAAAGTCACCCATTCTTGTGGTAAAAAGTTGAGTATGGACTTATTTTAGCTTGATTTCACCATTAATTTCCTTCGATGTAAATGAAGAAGAGTAAATATTTTATTGGATACTCCCTTACTAGCAAAACTAGGTTCTTTCTATAACTACATGTCCAATGACTGGGATTTTTTTGGTTTTGTACATAACAGTAAAAAATAATCATATAACAGTTAGAATAACAATTAGCAGCCTTATCTCCATATTTGCACAGTGGGGAGATTAGATGACTGCAAACTTTTGAGCTGTTGAATTAAAGTTTTTTATCATTGCTTCATTCAATTAAAATATATGATCCTTTTGTACCATTTTCTTACTCACTCACAAATGTGCATACGCACTAAAACCTTGTAAAATGAAAGAACTTCATATTAAAATAAAACTGAGGATCACTGTACACTTTCCAGTATTTCAGTATACACTGGACAGAATTGCGTGTTAGAGACCTAAACCACATTTTAACAGGTTTCATCATCCTGGCTTTTAATCTCCCCCTTCCCCCCCTTGCTTAAAAAACAATATCATGGCTGACTTTCTTGGCTTTCAATGAAAGAAAAGCAAATCTGCAAGACACTGAGTTTTCTTTCTGGATGCTCTTTACTCTCAGTTTCTACTCTAAACAATAGGATTTGGAATACTCAGCTACAAAGAAAAAATGCATCTTGCAAAATTGAGTCTATTAGATTATTATGTAGGGTGCTTGTATTCTTTAGAGGGAATGTGATATGCATCAAATCCAGATTAATGGCAGCAGAAATGGAACCAATCACAGTACAGGTAATAATCTGTCTATACATGTTAATAGGGTTTATTGTCTACTGGAGCAATCAGCCAGTTACCCACATAAAAGAAAGGCAGGAATCTAGATTAGTAGGAGAGTTTGAATAGCTAGCTGTTGTAATCTATTTCAAAAAAGTGGAAATATCAAATCTCTTTGTAAAGCTTGAGGTAAAAATCTATTTAATTAATGATTTTCTCAATTAAACAAATATTAAGAATAAATTAATTGAGGATATATAAAAGAATCCATGCAGATTGGGATTGGCACTCCTTTTCATAGTCGCATAGTACCCAGAAATCCATAAAATCTAAATACCTTCTGTGGTGGGGCAGCTTTTCACGGACAAAAACAGAGGCACATTCACACAAAGTATCCCTACATGCTGACAGGTATTGCAATAATTTCATACTGGGAAGCTAGAGTTCACCACAGGAAAGCCGGTGAGTATGCCCAGATTTATGACATGCAGGTTTGCCTTCCAGTTGGCTAGAAGTCCAAAGAGGAGGGAACTACATATTAAATCTGCCATAGCACTTCTTTCCCAAGCTATTGAAGACATCAGAAGGCTGTATGTGTGCCCCAGAATCCATTTCTGGTAGACTGCTGAGTAGGCTCTTAATATTCCTCCTAGTTTTCACAAGAATTTTCTGTACAGGACCGGGCCCCCCCAAAAAAGTTGTACTTACATATAATTTTATTGCTATAAAAATAAATATAAAAATTGCTTGTGGAGTTTCTATAGGCAGTTTATATTTGATGTAATACATGTTAATTTCTGCAGGCTTTGTATTTTGTATAAATTTATTTTTCAGTGCTTAATTACTGTATCTCATTAAAAAGAGTGTTCCTTAAAGCAAGTATAGAATGCATAGTTACTTTTTCTGTATTATTAAAGCAAAACAAGTGTAATGAAATGCAAACTAATTTAATGGTTGTTCAGCTACAGCAGGCAGTTTGCAAGTACTCTTAAAATTCTCAGAAGAAACATTGCTATGCTTTCCTTGAAAAGACTTAGTAAGAGGAGACAATGTTCTATATATAATAATAAAAAGCATAGCAAAATTTTGGTTTCTATTGGAACTGTGGATTAGGTTTTTCACAGTGCTGTAATTTCTTGTCTTCTCGGGCAGTGTAAAAGAAACTCGCCCTAAACTCATCTTAAATGGTTAATAAAGAATCAGTAGGTATGAAAATATATTAGGAATTTTGAGATATTTTGGTGTATATTTACCATATTCACATACAGTTTAGGTACTCTTTGGCATCGTTAGAAGTTGACATAATGTAGAGTAGCCCTGATTCCACCCTAAGTTCCACGCAAACTGACTTCCAGCATTAGCAAGCTTTTCTTTCAGACAACACTGTTGGCGAAGGATGTAATTTGGGTTCACATGCCTATGAGATAGAAGGGACTGGAATCTGAAGGCCTATCCCAACTTCTCGCTTCAGGCAACAGAGAACTTGTTTGTTTACACACTGGAGTTTGAATCTAGTCCTGTAACTTTATTCAACTAAAACTCTCGCAGATTCTGTGAAATTCACCAGTATTTTAAGTTTAATAAAAGTACATTTTTCTGTCGAGTGACTATTCAGTGAACAAATGTGCAACTTTGGTTTCAAGCATTTATCAACGCTGTCTTCTCCTTGGATTTGTGAATATTACAGGTCTTCTTTCCATTGCTTTTCTTTTATTAAGGACATCCAGGATGAAGCAGTTCACTGAAAAACATGTTCTCCATTTTTAATCCTGGAAAAAAAAGTTCTGTGTTTTCTCTCAGATTGTATAAACTTTATGTCTTTTTTGGCTTGCCCACTCAACTGTGAAAATGTAATTTGTGCTGTTCTACTTGAAAAAATGTGATTGCATTTCACTGAATGTGGTGCTGAGGCAGAATTGCTCAGAGCAGTCTGATTATAAGTACTGAGATCACTACCGGCCCATTTGGATTAATCTTTAAGCATGAGATGTAAAGTAAAAATGGAAACATCAGTTCTGTTAAGATTTCTCACTAGATTTGCATCTGACATCCCATTTTTGCCAGTCAACACAAAATCATCAGAAAACTTGTGAGGAAGCAGTCACAATCTGCTTCAATCCTGTTGCTATCTAGAACTAGCTGATCTTGTCTGCTTTGCATTTTACCCCAATATTTGTTCCCTCATCCTCTGTTATTTGAGTTGGACTGTGCTGTAACATGGCCTTGTATGGCACTGGAATATATTTAGCTTCTGTGCACTGTTGCCCCAGCTGGCACCATCAGCTTTATTCCCACTTTCAGAATTCTTAGATCAGCTGAAACTTCTGCTTAGAACAGTAATTGTTGGAATTTAGTATGGAAGTAGAGACTTAAAAGGCCTCTGCCTACCTCTTATTAACTGCTGATATCTGGATCTGCTACCTCTTCCTGATACTATTCTTCCCAAGAACTTCAGTCTACAGCTGGCATTCCAGGAGTTGCCTAAATTGACACTCTGCTTGAATATTGCATAGAAAGAAAACCATGCAAAGGTATGCAGATGTGTAACACCCATAAAATGAATGATAAAAATAAATTATTATTCAGAAATCTGTTTTTGCAAAGGCAATATTTTCCCATGTTAGTGGCCATTATCCTTATATGTAGAACTACGCATTGGTGTTTCACAAAAGCAGGGGAGTTAGAAATAATGCATTTAGAATATCCAAGGTATTCTCTGTGGATTATTTTGATCTATATGTTAACGTTTAGCAGCAGTGTTTCAGTATCTAGGAGCAGGGGGTTTTTTTTCACTCTAATAACCATACTGTGGCTGCTTCTCAAGAAATACCCATATCCTTTCCATTACTTTCCTTGAACACAAAATCATAACATGCAAAACTGTTTTACCAATGAAAAGAGGAAAATGGCCTGAAAATGGCCCAACTTTAAATAATTTTTCAGATGACTGAAAATGAATGTGGGAATAAAAACGTCAGTTACTGTCAGCTGTATGGGCATTGTTTTAATGGATACCGAAGCAGTATGCTGACCAGAGAAATCAAATTTAGAAAAGGTTGGGGGTGAGCAGAACCTCATGTTTCAAGAAAAGGGGCCTCTTGAAAGCTTAAAAAAAAAATTGGAAGTAGAAGTATAAGCTGAAAAAATTTGGCAAGGGAGTAAAGCCCAAAACCACAAAAATAATATCTGCATATTTTGGTTCCCTGAAGAGGAGGAGAAAAATGAAGCAGCCAATATTTATCTTTTTTTTTTAAAGTTCTAAAAAAGATTTTTAAAACTAATGTGAATGGAGAAATTATAATGGTGCATAATACGCAGCTCATCCTGCAGACCATAGAATCACACGAGTGACTTGGAAGAAAGCTTTTAAGGCTTACAAATAAAGAACATTTTACACAGTAGCATGTCATAAGGAAGGGGAAAGGAGACTTTAATGTAAAGATAAATTAAGAATGCCTCACTAGACCAAAGTGTGCAAAGGAAAAATTATAGCAGTATTTTGATAAGATTTTAGAAGTGTTTACTCTATGTGACTATCAGAATTGAGGCAGATAGGGTCTTAAAGTGGTTTAAATGTACAAAAAAAGAAAATAGTAAGAAGTCAGTGAAACACTAGGATATTAAATTAATTTAAATTGTTCTGCCTGTCTATTTACATTCTTAGTTTCCCATTTCAGAAAAGCAGAATACAAGAGGTTTCATTATTTGGACCTATTTGATTTTGAAATTTTGTAATAATTCTTTTTTCTTTATATGTTTACACATCTTACCATGATATATGACACTTGTTACAGTGCATGAGTATCTTTCCTGCTAAATCTGAAAGTTGATCTTATTCAGTTCTTCATCAAACATTTTGAAATTATATACTGCTTACTCAGTATGGTACTTTGTAAGCTCTAAGAGTCTGGTTCCATGCCATTAATGTCTGTCATTTCAATCTGGATTTAGAATACATGAAGCAATCATGCAGTCTGCCACGTACTTGTAGCGAGCTCCAGGTTGTAAGATGTTCTGGAGAAGGAAGTTTGCGCACGCGAGCCGTTTGTTTTTTAACTTATGATGATCTGCATTCAGAATTTCCTTGAAGCAAATGGCGATGCTAGCAAACACTTGAAAAAGGGAAATCCAAGTCCTTGACAGGAGAGAATGACTTTCAGTAATTGCTTTGATGCGTTTGTAACCTCTAAAAGCATACAGTGATGTTAAGCTATTTTATTAATACCAATTGTATATTTAGGTCAGGTGCATAAGGACACTTTTGTAGCTGGCTCTACATGAAATATCTAGATGAAATATCTATTGACTATTTTCTTTTTTTGAAGTACTCAATGTTTTATTGGCAGGCATCTTTAAGTGCTGATGTTGCAAAATTGGAAACATACTGTAAGGCACTGATCTAGGGAATATACCAGATGAGTTCTATGAATTTTCTGTTTACCAGGCTGTTAGAAAACAATTAATATGAAATCAGCTGCTGCTTCGTGACTGAAGCATAGTATTGCTTGCTATTTCAAATATAACTATAAAGGATAGTAGTTTTTTCCCACAATATTTTCTTCTTTCTTCCCCTTCTTGGCATCTTTTTTTCCCCCTCCTGCCTATTCACATACAAAAGAAATGAGGTGACCTCAAATTTAGATTTGAGCTTTTTAGTAATAGATCTTTTAGCTCACTCTATACAGAAAGCAGGAGATACAGTTTCTAACAAAAAATAGGAAGGCAAAAGATACAATCGGATCATAGTTGTTTTGCATGCCCATCACACCTGTGTTTGATTATTTTTCAGGAAGGTAGTGTCAGACTAACAAAAATATATCTTCTTTTAAGTTTACAACAGAATTTTATTGTAAAAAAACACTTTTCCCAGCCTTAGGGAATTTTAAATATTCATTTGACAAGGATGGACAAGGCACTTCAGAGAGTTTCTCTCCTTGGCAAATGGATTCACAGAAAAGTCTGTCATGAGAAGCCATATGCAGGCTCTTGACCAGGAAACTTGGAATACAAAGGCTATTTTACTTTCGTTCATTTTGTTACCATAGGTGTAGTGATTGCAGTGTAACTGAAATAAACCAAGATTTGTTCTTCCTGTCTTTTGTTCGAGGTTGGGACGCGTGACATAGACTCATAGTTGGCTCTTGCAGGTAGTCTGTCTTCCAAAAGTTGGTGATAGTGAATGAAGAATGAAAGAGAAACAAAACTCTTATTCAAACTACAGAACCACTGTATATGGGGATGAAAAGGGCTTATTTTATATTGAAAGAAATACGACTTGGCAAACTTGGTTAAAAAAAAAAGACAAACAAGGTATAGTATATAGTTAGTGCCTCAATAAAATTGTTGTAACTGTAATTGCCAACGTTAAGGAAGACTTGCTGAGTTTGTTGAAAATTGTAGCATTGGGCACATCATTCAGAACACTTAAAACACTGGAAAATAGACTTGGAAAATATTATTAGCGTTATTGGACTGCAGTAGAGGCAGATTGTGAATATACAATACAGTGTCTTCAAGCATATGTCTTTAAACTTTTGAATCAAATGAAAAAAATAAAGGGTTGCTTTGGGCTGGTCTACCAGGATGCAAAAGCATCCCATTAGACCTTAGTCAAGACAAACCTGTTCAAATGCAAAGCAAATACTTTTTTAAAATGTTAAATATTAAAGTTGAAGAAGTAGGAGGGGTAAACTTCTAAGGAGAAGAAAGGATGAATTCTTTGAAGTTTCTTGTGTATCCAGAGGTAAAGCAAAATGCAGTAAGTGCCACAAGACAGAGACAATACCCCATATTACCAGGTAACAGAACCATCTAACAGATAGATGGAATTTTAATGTCTAGATTAAGGACGTGCCAGAGCTCTTTTCTTTTTGTTTTAAATAAAACAGCAGTGTCCAGGTTAAAGAAGTATAAGGTACACTTAAGCACTGGATGAAACTGTCTTTATAAAATGAAAAAGTATCTTCAGTACCACAATTACAGGAATGACATTTAATTTCAGGAAATGACCATTTTATTCAGAAAGCATGAGTCTGAGGATCCTTTTTAGACTCTGAAAAAAAAAATCTGTAGAAAAATGAAATTACATTATTTTGGCTCTTATAAAAACAACAGGAAAAAATCCTGGAATGACATCAGCAATTTCTACTGTAAACTGTAGATACCTAATAATTATAGATATTTAAGAATGGAAGGTTTAAAGCTTCACTTGGAAACAGTGTCAGATCAATGTTACAGAGGATGACAAAAATGCTTAGTGTATCTCGGACAGGAAAACAATACAACAGAGTTACTGAAATAATTGAGATGATTTGATATCAACATGATAATCTGATATTTGTAGGACTAACAGACAGTTAAGAAAAGTGTAATTGAGGATAGTAATTGAATTATAGACTCCTTCCTTTATTCTGATTTCCTATCCTTTCTAATAGTTTACTGGAGTGCTATCTTAAGTCATTCATTCCATAGTGGGATGAATGCACCTCTATGAAGTTATAATTGCTTTATACTTGAGTGAAAAGAGTAGGAATAAAAAGCCAGCTAGTGTACGATCAGTATAGAATGTGCTTTTAGGGTTGATCTATAATAACTAAGCTGTGGTGAATATCAAGACATAGTAAATCTGTTACTGTGAATCATCTAAAATGTTAATACATAGGATATAGTCAGTATTAAACTTTTTTCTTTTAAAAAAATAGGAAAAATAGAAATGTTTTTGAAACAAAAAGGGAATTCCCGAAGCATGGCAAGGAATTAGTTCCCTGACAGATCTGCTGGCTGCTGTAGATGTGCTTACAGCTATATATAGTTCAAACTTCTCTCTCTGGGAGTCTGTTCTCATTTTTCAGCTTTTTAAACTTGAGCATTTTCCTCTCTGATTCCTCTCTGTATCTTAAGAACCTGTGTTTTTACAAAATTTTTTTATCTGATAGCAGTAAAATACATTCCAATGAGGAGGTGTTGGAATCTTCACAGTCATTGTTCCTAACCATCTGAATTTCACATACACAATACCATCTGTATCCTAGCATCTGATCTCAATGAAAGACTGAAGGAAATTTTGGTTTATTTAGCTTATCAAAGAGAAAGCTAAGCAGTAACTGGATCACAGTCTGTAATTACTGACACAAGGAAAAGCTATCCGATCCTAGAAGACTCTCTAATCTCACAGACAAAGGTGTCACGAGATCTAGTGACTAGCAGCTGAAGTCAATAGAGTTCAAAGTAAAAATGAGGTGCAGATTTTTAACACGAGGGTTAATTTACTATTGCGAGAGTTTAGCATATGAGGTAGTAATTCCTGCAGCTGGCCTGTGACTGAATGGAGGGAGCATATAGTCTCTTGTGTGTGTCTGTGAGACCTCCACAGAAATGAAGCCCCTTCCCTTCTTCAAGGCTGTGTTTAGTTAGTGTGGAGAGCTGAGGTGACTGAAACAGTACCATCAGCCACAGTGCTGCTCATAAGTCTTTTCTGTAACTTCTTCCCATGTGGACAGCACAGGAGGCTGACTGTGTTCTTCTCTCCAGTTTCCATCGAGGACAGAACTAACGTATCAATGCCCTTTAGCATGCTGAAGCATATTCAGTTTGTTGCTGCCGTTACCGTGGCTTCTGAAATAAACTCATCATGGTTATGAGAAAGAAGTTATAGAGAAAAAATTAACAAAAAAAACCCCATGGAGCTCTTTTAACACAAAGAGTACAATCCTAAGTTAGTTTTTTTATATATGAAGACATGTTACTGACTTGAAGCTGCCTCAGTGAAAAAAATGAAGGAATACAATTTCCATTACCTCAAGCATGAAAGATCATCGACAGCAGCATCATATGATCTCCCTAACATTCACCAATTCAGAAGGTGGGGGAGGTCGTGACTGCAGAAAGCAAAGATCTCAACTGAGTGCATAAAGCACTGCAAGCTGGTATACCCACGGTTTCTCCGTACCTAATGGAGAACAGAGAAATTCAATCTCTCCAGTCTGAAACTTTCCTTTTGCATTTTTCTTTAGTGAAGGTGTTCATTATGTTTCTTTGTTTCACTAGGGCTGCACTCTTTTAGTAACTTCAACCTAGGGGAAGGCACAGTCTGTAGAGCCTGGGAAACGAGGTCTGGGTGTAGTGAGGTGATGGTCCCCGTTGTGGATGACTGACTCCTCTTAGGATGAAGTGTCAGGGTCTCAGCTATGGGCAGAGGTGGAGGGCTGAGGGCAGCCTTCCAGCTGGTGAAAAGGATTGGAAAAGAGTTGTTCTACAATGCATGATACTGCTGGAATGATAACACATAAATGAGATGTGTAAATAAAGCTGATACCTAATGAAATGGTGTTTCTTTTGTCTGTTTTGCTGAACATCCAGAACAGGGAAAGAAGAGTGAAAAAGATTTTCTAGGTATTAATACCTATTCTTAGGCCTATACTTTAAATTGAGAAGATGACAAATCAGAAAAGCAATGCTAATTTTAACTACTTTATTTCAAAATATTTTCACATTTATTTTAAAATGCAGAAATAAAAATTGTTAGGTTTTTTCCATAGTTTGGGATATTAAATTAACTTAACTTTAGAAAAATACTTGTGTTGACATATTGTTCTTCCTAATTTCTGTATTTATTAAAGGAATGGTGGAAGTTCTAATTTATGGCCTTGGAATGGATGTCAATAGCATGTTATATTTCTTTGCTTGTACTTTCCATAAAATCGCATCAGAAGTAAATGTGTTATCTGATACGTAACTGACTGTGTCGCGCATACTGTTGGAAGGAAATACTGCGAAGCATAATTCCAACTCTGTCCATTACCCTGTGCTTGCTGGAAGAGTTTGGTTTCTTTTGAGGATAAATAAGTTTATGTGACTTATGAGAAATACATCTTCAGAGTATCAGGTTATGTTACTTACTGATATTCTTCTAACAGCTATACTTCATTGCTTTTTTTTTAAAGAACATTTAAGTGTGTATTTTAACTCAGTTTTTAAGTGTTAGAGATGTGATTAACTTAAATGTACTTCATTGGTGGGTAAAATGTACTATGTTCTTCTGCTATATTTTAATGAAAAATTCCTGCTAATAACTGTCTCCTTGACTTTCTTTAAAGGTCCTCGCCTATACAGAAGGTCTTCATGGAAAATGGATGTTTAGTGAGATTCGGGCTGTTTTTTCAAGACGTTATCTTCTCCAGAACACAGCTTTGGAAGTGTTTATGGCAAACAGAAGTATGTCTTTGTTTATCTCATTGTATTAAAATGTGCTAGTAGATATTTTATGTGTTATTTAGTACTCTCAGAATTTAAACTGTGCTTCCTTTGAGAAGTGCTTAGTTCTGTGTTCAATAATGGTTACTCTTGCATGTATTCATTGCATTTCTTGTTAAAAGCAATCACATAAATCAATCTCATTGCTTTCCATGCAGTGGTGAGATTTATTTATAAAAAGGGATCATAGCAACTGGTACATTCTTCAAATGTTTGATAGGAAATTTGTTTTTTCTATGATGTTACCCCTCTTCCCCATTTTCTGTAAATAATTTAATGAAATATCTAAAAGGATATTTCCTTCTCTAATTACAAACTGAGTTAAAGTAAAAAGGACCAGATCAATAAATGGATCCACTTAGTTTTCTGTATGTGCTACTCTGAATTAGAGTTCAGTGGTTGGTGAAGTGTGTCGGCCCTTTTTTGCCCTGAGGAGTTCTGATGTATGTTTTGATTTCAACTGGAGAGGGAATGAAACGATGTCCGGTCTTGTGTGTTAGAAGACTGAATGCCATGCCATGCCATGCCAACTACTGAACATTTTCACTGCCTGATAAGAGGTTTTATGGGCTAATGATAAACTGTGGTTCCTCTGAAGTGAGCCTAACTCGGGTCTTCTGCAAAATGGAAGAGTTAGTGCAAAATGTTCACAAGCTAATGCTACATAGGTATGACGTTTGATGGGAGTGTCTGGTCTGACTTGGCTTTAGAGGAGTGTAGAAGTGGAACTGACTTCTCTTCCCGAACAAAAAATGAAAAGTATTTTAAAAATATATGCAAGTGCAGAATTGGACTTATGCATTTTTTTTAACAGTCTGTATTTTCTCTTCTTTTAGCTTCTGTTATGTTTAATTTTCCTGACCAAGCAACAGTGAAAAAAGTTGTGTACAGCTTACCACGTGTTGGAGTAGGAACCAGCTATGGTTTGCCACAAGCCAGGTAATTTAATTACAATAGTTTGTATATTTTGTGTTTAGTATGTTATACAAATCATATTGTTAAACGTGTCAATACTAGAACATTATTTCTGTCATGAAACTCTAGGTTTTCTCTTTCTTAAGGACAGTTTGAGAAACAATACCGTTTACTTACTATATGATCTGTTATTATGGAATGGAATCTGAAGTGTAGTAAATTAGATTTTTTTAAATCATTATAGGAAATAAGTAGCTTCCAGTGAAGGACCAGAAAAAAACGATATACCTTTTCACTTCAAAGTCTGGGTTTCAGTCAGATTTTGTAAACATGCAGACAAACGTTCATCCTTGCTGTTGTTGTGCAGGATGTGGAACTAAGCTTAAATAGGCTTTATATTTGCTGAATGAAAACTTTTATTTTATAATAGATATCCTCTCGCTTGCTTTTTATCTGAATGTGTGTGGGTTTTACTTCATTGTTCTTGAGCATAGTGACTATTTTTAAATTTCCAGATTTCTTCCATTTGTTGCTATAAAGCACTATTTTCCTTCTGTTTCCAAAGTTAAGGAGGATATATATTTAGGAAAGGGCCAACTAAGGTTTAGCTCTGGAGTTTTTCACCTACTATAGACAAGTACAATTTTTATTCTCTCATCAAAGTTAATATCAAATCAGACTATAGTCAGAAGTAAGGATGGGAATTGTCAGATCCTACACTATAAACAATTTCAGTGATTGGTAAGATGATCTTCATATGTACTTCATTGAGTTAGGAGGTGGGAATTTCCTGCTTCCATTTTTAAATTTTGTTTAGAATAATCTGTTCAGACCTAAAATTGTTTTTGGGGGATGTATCAGTAGAAACTTGCTGAAAAATGTTTAGGTTCAGGATTAATTTCTGGTCAAAATGCAAGAATAATAAATAAACATTATGGAGTGAGGAAACAGCAGGAAATTCACAAAATATGATGTTTTCGGTTCAGATCCCCTTTTGGCTTGACTTGGCCAAAAGCCAATGACTTAATAATCACTGCAATGTCTGGGATTTGTCTTTCTCTTTCTTTAATTTCTTTCCTACAAACTTTGTTTTGTCCTTGTTTTATCCCAGTGCAGAGTGTAGAAGTCTACTGAAATGTTAAAGCATTTGTAGGACTGGGGAACTATTTTGTTCCCAGCTGAACATCATTCCCTGTCTTAAACTCAAGAGTCTTGTGATGCTTAAAGCTTGATCTCCTGAATGTGCTCAAGTTCTTAGGCAAACTGCCAAATTTCTCAAGTTTTCACTGAGATCAAGGGGAAGTTGGGGCATTTCTTTGGAAGGTGCATCTTGTTAATATTTGCATTGCTCTTCCAAATTCTCAAATTAAGGGAATTGCTGTCTCTAAAGGTAAAGTTTCTCAAATAAAAATGGCCACATGTTCTAGAACAAACAAAATGCAAATTTCTCAATCAGAATTTCATATCTATGGTGACATTTTTTTACTTTTGAAATTCATATCCTTTGTGCATTATTCAGTGAATAATTGTCTGAAAAAGTTTGTTGATATATAATTATTTAGAAAAGTTTCAGCTTCAATATGATATACAGTTATTTCCATACCTTTTTGATTAAAATTCAATTTGAATTGAAAATGGGCTTGTTAGCCTTCAGAATAAATCTGGCATATGGTAGTGAAGTTGTTTTTCCCTCTTCTTTTTGTGTAATCATGTTATGATTTATGCACAATAAAGACCTTGTAATCATGGTTTTTACTTATTTTCTCTCTACTTACCCTTATTGTCTTCGGTAGGATTGCAGCAGAGTAACTGGGGGAAATATCTGCCTCTATAACTGCTCTGTAGTTAGTGTTTTGTTAATGTTAGAATATAGTTTCTCTTCCTATTAATACGTTGGCTGTGGAATGCTAATTTTTAAAATTATGCTTATTTGTATAACTAACATGATGAGAAATCATGCTGAACAACCAAAAGAAGCTGCTACACTGAGTAAAATATTTTTGCTTTCTTATGACCAATTTTCCAGATTAAGCTGTATTTTGAAATAGTTTTAACAAAAGCAGATCCTCCTGGTTCTTTTAGTTTTATAAGTAATATTTTCTCCCCAATACTACTCTGATTAAGCTTTCATCTAAAATTCATTACATTATCAGAAAGAATTGCAAGTTAAGATAGAAACATTCTGAAGGAGTAAATGACATTTAATGAAGTGTGTGGCTTTTAAGTGCATTTCTGTTTTCATTGAGAAATCCTATGATTAACAAAGATGGAAGGAAATAGAAGGAAAAAGCAGTATTTATGGTCTTCTAATGGCACAAAGGATTAGAAGCATGCGAACTGGTATCTCTTCCCAAGACTGTTACAGACCTGGTGTTCTGAGGAAGTCTTCAGCTTGCCTCTTTGCTACCTTTCCCAACAGCCTGTCTAATGCTTTGATTCAACAGAGCATTCAAGCCTGAGTTTAATGTTACGAAGAAGTAATTGCATCCTTAAAATCAGTCATATGTTGAAGAGTTCAGTCTGATTTGGTAATCAAATTCATCTGTCTTTGATAAATGCATTTTCAGTGTTCCTGAAACATGTTGCATTGATTGTAGTTTCCTTATGACCTTGCCATATGATACAACTGGGCAGGCAGTATTGTGCCTTTTATTTAACTTAATTCTGCAGCTCCGCATGATTCTACACAGGTAGTGTAATATCCACACTTTTACAACACTATTAGCAGACCTCTTTTTAGGGTTCTAACACCTCAGGTGTAATTTACTGGAGTATTTTTATTGAGGGCAACATCGCAGCTCAGAAACCAACTGTGAGCTGCCTGACAGTTTTGTAAGCATACATAGATCAAAGAATTGGGAAAACATACAGTATCATTCTTCACCACTAAACATGTGCTAGCACCTTCCACTAAAATTCCTTGGGCTATTAATGCATTAGATAAAATAATGACTCAAGCTATAAAACCCAAGAAATGCAAATTACATACTTTTTGCTGAAAGAAAAACATGTATTTTGGCTGGTACAGTAACTATATTCAGCATCTTCTCAGCGCTGCCACATATTCCACATCAGTAGCTTGGTGATGGATTTCTAGATTTCAATGTAGCTGATGGTAGAGGTTAGATTTAGGGAAGGCAGAAGAGTAGGAAAACTAAGATTTGATGTCATCAAAGTATAAAATCCTTTTCAGAGCTTTGATTTAAAGTAAATATTGACAAGTTTTTTGTCAGAAGCCAGTGGTTTTCCTAAGCCTTTTTCTTTCTTCCGAACACGAGCAACACAACACAAAACATCAGGCAGGTACTACATTTTTGACAAGATACTTAAAGATTCTATGTATGAGAGTGTATTGTAGATAACTAAATTAAAAGTGATTGTGAAAGGGGGTGGGTTGTGCTCCACATGCAGGATTTATAACATCCCTTCCCTCAATAAAATGCCACAAAGTGTTTAAACAGATTTGTCTAAACATATTGAAAGCATATAAAACTTGAAAAATTGGATCATTCCCTTGTACATCAGAGGGTCTTCTGCAGTTTCCATTTCGAGTAGGTATTTCATGGTTCTGTAGAAGCAAAGGAAGTGCATTCATTCATACATCTTCATATTGGTGATGGCATATTGAAGGAGAAAAATGTTTTGATCAAAGTTGGGTGGATTTAGCAAAACACAAAACAGTGGGTCTTCCTGTGTTAACTGAAACAAGCAGGTGTGGAACCAATTTATTGTGCATAATTTTTTCCAGTCTCTGCTGAAATAGCTGCGAATCTTACAAACATTATATATAAAGTAAATAAGGAGCTTTTTCATTATATTTTGATTTTCTATGGAGTTCACTCAAATTGGGCATTCAAATGCAAAGTCCAGCACTTGACAGTTTATAGATTTCTGAGATTCCCTAGGAGATTGTGGGTGAAGACTAAAAGCAGCTGCTAAGCTGTACTGATGCACAAATATTGTTTTGTCAAGGGAGGAACAGAAAGTCTGTGGCAGAAATGCTGTATAAATGTAATGATCTCTTTAGTATTTTTAGTTTCCATATTTATTAATTTGCATACAGCATTAGTCATAGTTTACTGGGGACAGAATATCTTTGAGAGTTCCACTGTAAAAGTAATTGTTATCCTATGAAATACAATATAAAGTGTTAATTACATTCAGATAATTCTTAAGATAAATTATTCAGAAGAAGTGTGATAGAAACAACTTAAAAAAAATTCATTGTGTCTCCAGTGTACTTGTGTAAAGTACAAGTACACTGGAGACACTATCTATCTGCCATTGGCATTTTAGTGTCCACTGTAAAATAAGGCTAGCCACGCTAGCAAGACCTTATGTACTGCTGTTTTGGGTAAATACAGAGATTTAAAAAAAAAAAAAAGCAAGTGTACCTACACTTGCATACTATTTTTCTATGCCAAATTTGTGAACGTAAGTATGGTAGATGCTGACAACCTACACAATGTAGACCTATAGTTGTGATAACTATACACTCCAATTGCATATCGATACTCATTCTTTCTCCAAAAACAGAGTTTGGTGCATGTATGGTATGTACATATATCTTTTAAAGTGGATGGTCCAGATTTTTGTGATCTCTGCCAAATTTGATGCCTTGTATATGACTTTATTTAGAAAAATACTCAGCATTCAGAGTCTGCAAATAGCATGCTTAGAGATTTTGGTATGCAACAGAAAGCTGAAGCATTGGGTATCCCTATTCACTCTTGACAAGCTATAAAAATACTATATGTATTCCTTAAATTCATGAAAAGGCTACACATTAGGAATTCCCGACCCCCTTTTTTAACGGGTATAAACATATTCTCGATTTTGATCCATTTATAAGATTAAAGTTACTGTAAAAAAAAGTATCTGAGGAGATGATTTTTTTCACCTTCCAAAGATTTTCCTTGTCTTTTTTTTTTTGTTTCCAGAAAGGACTATTTTCTCTAGAAATGAATTGTGAACAGTGAGGCTAGTTCTTCTTGCTGCAGATTTTTTTCTTTAACGCATTAGTCTAGATCAAATCTAGTCCCTTATATATTACTAGCCAGGGACAGTATATGCTATGGGTAATTTAGAACTTGGTTAAGAGTATTTGGTTATTGTGATGTTGAACTGAAGTTTTTTGCTTTTCTCTTCCTTGGCATAGTAGTCTGTAACTTTCTTCCTTATCCAGTCATGTATGTAAGTTTTAGAAAATGTGTGGGAATTGAGTATCTTAGAAGCTTCTACGCCTCTTCTAAATTTGAATGAAATTCAATTCAGAAGTTATTATGGAGAGACAGGAAGATGGGCATGCCAGCAGATAACTGAATAAACCTTGTTTCTTCCAGAAACCAGGCTATAAATAGAAGTCTCAAAGCTTACTGGGGTATAGGAAGGGATCATGGGTAGCTGACCGTGGAGGATTGGGGAATAAATATCTTCAGCATGGAAATATATGGCACTTTAATCTATCACTCACTCACCTTAATGAACTTATCTCAATATATCCTTTTGAAACAGGGAAATGGTATTCTTCTTTTATTCGGCAGGACAAACCAGGCACCAGGAGGTCTGCAGCTTCTTTTACTTCCAGTCTTTTACCCAGATTCAGAACAAAATAAAACACAAAATGTATCATTCTGAATTATTACAATGCTGTAGTACTTGTAAAATAAAATACAGGTTTTAGTTTTAGTAATTTCTCAAATAAGGTAATAGTGTCTTCTTGACTTCATTAAATAAACTAAGAAAGCCTCTGAGACACTCTGAAATTAATCACATTAATACCGTCACCCTACATCCTAACATTTAATGAGGCTCTTTAAAAAATCATTCTTTAAATGTATTTCCTAGGAGAATCTCTCTGGCCACTCCCCGACAGCTTTATAAATCCTCCAACATGACTCAGCGTTGGCAGAGACGGGAGATATCTAACTTTGAATATTTGATGTTCCTCAACACTATAGCAGGTAAGGCTTCTGACTCTTTAATCCTTCATAACATGTTTGTGTTTGTCAAAGTATTAAGCATCATGACTTGATAAAATACATTTATCCCTCTAGAATTCAGTTGCGGCTTTATGATAGATTCTGAAATACACACATTAAATTTTATCAGAAAATGCACAACCTAGCACTGAGACTTTAGATTCATCTGTTGTTGTGGAGGCTGTTCCTTGTTCCCCTTCTGCCATTTCCTCTGCTGACAGCTTTGTCTGAAGCTTTATTAGAGTCAACAAACCATTGCCAGAGAGTGTCTGGAAATAATAATGGGTAAATGTAATTTTACTACTTCATCATTCTCAGCAAAAGCAACGAGACAGCAGAATAACAACAGCATTCTGCCTAGTACAGATGTCACCTGGATTGTGGTATGATTAGATTACAGCATCTTTTCTCGTTTAGTTCTCTGAGATGAAATATAATATCAGATTAGATATTTAAAATGAGAAATAACTGCTATACACATCCATTTCTTATTGGCAAAAGAAGAGCTTTTCTGGCAATTATCATTAAACATACACAACGGCATTTTCCTTTCACCTTTCCCTTTTAGCGTTATCTCCTGTGGTAATTTTAAATGTAAAATCCACCATTTTTCTACACTATATACAAAGATTTCCAGGAGGTTGTCTACTGTTACTATTTCTGGCTGTGGCACACATGCTGCTTATGAACCTGCCTGCAGAGAGACTTGCTCAGATATTTCACTCCAGTGTGCTTTAATTTGAAACCCAAATTAAATTCCACGAGGCATCACTTCGTACTCCAGTGTTACAACTCTTATCTTTACTTGGTCTTAATTTTTCTTCTTGAGGTTTTCCTCAGGCCAAATATGAGACTGATGTAAGTGCAGAACCCAAAGGTAGCTCCTGTAAGTGCCCGTTACGCTGACCAGTCAGGACAGTCACTGCATTCTTCCCAGTAGGTCAGCAGCAGAATTGAGGAGCTGTCAAGCCAGCTTAATTTGAACCTTTAGGCTTTTGCCTCTGTGCTTATATGGTAGTCATTTTCTGTGCATCCAGTCTTACAGACATTAATAAATGTGTCATCAAATTAACTGAGTGTGATACAGCAAATGCTACCACTGAACAGTTGGAAATCTGAGGGTATGTTTACCTTGTGCAATGAAGCACAAAGCAGAGACCCTGAAGCTACCGGAGTCCTCAGCTGGAAAGTCCGTTCGGTGCAGTCCCGTGCATGCACACCAGCTTGGTTCCCAAGCATTATAGCTACAGTCCTGCAGATCTCTGCCGAAGGAAGGAGCCCTGCTGGGCATTTATTATCTCTGGCACGGCACCACAAGAATGCCGCGATCCTGCCTCTGGACACTGGCCTGCCTCCAGCCGCTCCGTGTCTCTCACACATCCGCTGCCCTTCTGGTGATGAGGAAATGCAGACAGAGCCTTGCAGGCTCCCTGACTGCCTTACCTGAACTCAGATTTACTAGAGAGCTGGAAATTTAGTCTGGATCTCCTCAGTCCTCGACCAATACATTATCAGCAGAACTGTCCTTCACTTGTAATTTCCTTTCTATGTATTCATTTTTTCTGTAAGCAGCATGTCTAAGCTTTTTAAATGAGAGTAGACAAAGGCTGAGCCAATTATTGATAAATTATTTTTCATTTTAAACCAGTTTAAAGCTCCAAGGTCATTTATTTTTTGGGTAAATAGCCAAAGCATCCAAACTTGGAAGATATTGCTATGTCTGAAGTCAATTAGAAATTGACACTAAAGTATCCATCTGTAAATAAGCTTCAGCCCAAAGAGATACCTTGGACTTATCAAGAAAAATGTTTTTTGAACTGTTGTTTGATACTAATACTGCTAGGCAGGCTTTATAACCAAACGCATGGGTAGTCGCATGAGACAAGTTTCTCTTACTGTCATTTAGCATCATTCACCTGCCTTAGAATAGGATGGCCTGACATTTGCATTCCAGGGACCACCTGTTATGCTCAAGGTTTGGAGGATTACCGGCTATTTTGTGTGTGTGTGTTTGCCTGTGAGCTTGCATTGTATTTGGAAAGGTTTACAGCAGCTTGGTCAGTACCTTAGTAGTGTCTCTGACTCAAAACACTCCATTTCTGGCAGATTTTTTATATCTGTCTCTTACTAGTAAATTTAATTCGTTCTTGGAATCTCGTTGTTAATTGTACAAACTCACTTGCTCTGTTTCACAGCATTACCTACAATCTTATGAAGTGTTTCAGCAGTGCATGATGAAATTCAAATTTAGCTAAAGATTATATTCCCTGAAAGGCAGGGAGATAAATCTGAGTCTCCAGCAGAGATTCACATTAATTCTTTGTCTCCATTTTATATTAGCTGACTTTATTTATAAATTTATTCTTTTTAATGATGCTTTGAATTCACAGGGATCAAAAAAAATGTTTTCTAAAGGAGAGACAATGTGCTGATTTTTAAGAGTTTTGGAAGTGACTAGAATTGCTTAAATAAAAATTAATATCCATGCGTACTCTCCTGCTAACCTGTGAGCATGGTGTTGACTAATGTTTGAAGATCTTTTCCTTGTCATGAAGAGTATCCCTTTCTCTGATTTTTATTTCAAAGCCATCTGCATTGTTTGGCTTTTGCTGATGGGTCCTTACCAATCTATATATTTTCTGTTCTGCTTTCATTTCCCAAGAAGGGCAACAATCATCATGTTAGTTTGAGAAGAAAGCATTATTGTATGGTCTCATAAAAGACTTCAGAGGGATGTCGAAAAGCAGCTGAGATTCTTGGGTGCTTTCCCAGTCAGCAAGAGTGCTGTCATATCTGATAGTGTTCCAGAAGTATTAGTGAAATAAAGGGTACTGCTGAAATCACTGTGACTATTACATGTTAGAATAGGCTTCAATGCAAAGAGCTTGAAAGAAAGCATGGTTGCATTACTGTATTATTTACTTTCTATTTCTGCTTCTTCATTTTCTGAAAATTTGGAAGATTCATAGACTCTATTATCGTAGATAAACAGATTTTATTTGCTCGTGTCAGAGAATTGTTTAAGTTGGAAAAGACCTTTAAGATCACCAATTCCAACCATAAACCTAACATTGCCGAGTCCACCACTAAACCCTGTCCCTTAGCATCACATCTACGTGTCTTTTAAGTACTTCCAGGGATAGTGACTCAACCACTTCCCTGAGCAGCCTATCCCAGTACTTGACAACCCTTTCAGTGAAGTAATCTTTCCTAATATCTAGCCTATACCTCCCCTGATGCAACATGAGACCATTTCCTCTTGTCCTATCACTTGTTACTTGGGAGAAGAGACTAATACCCATCTCATTACAACCTCCTTTCATATAGTTGTGGAGAGCAGTAAGGTCTCCTCTCAGCCTCCTTTCCTCCAGACTGAATTTCCCAATTCCTTCAGCTGCTCCTTATAAGACTTAGGCTGCAGCCCCTCCCCCCACCTTCATTGCTCTTCTTTGGACATGTCCCAGCATCTCATTTTCTATCTTGCAGTAAGGGGCCCAAAACTGAACACAGGATTCAAGGTGTGGCCACAGCAATGCTGAGTACAGTGCGGATGACATCTTCCCTAGTCCTGCTGGCTACATTATTGCTGACACAAGCCAGGATGCTGTTGGCCTTCTTGACCACCTGGTCATGCTGCTAGCTCATGTTCAGCAGGGTATCAACCAACACCCCCAGGTCCTTTTCCATAAACCAGCTTTCTGGCCATTTGTCCTCAGGCCTGTAGTGGGCTGGGTGGAGAATGAATTGAGAGTAGCCCTGAAGAGAAGGGCATGGGGGGGGCTGTTGGATGAGGAGCTCATCATGAGCTGGCAATGTACACTTGCAGCCCTGAGGGCCATCCATATCCTAGGATCAAAAGAAGTGTGACCAGTATGTCGATAGAGGAGATTCTTCCCTTGTACTCTGCTCTTATGAGACCTCACCCAGAGCCCTGTCTTCGGTTCTGGAATCTTCAGCACAGGAAGGACATGGATCTGTTAGAGAGAGTTCAGAGGAGGGCCACAAAGATGATCAGAGGGCTGGAGCACCTCCCTTATGAGGACAGGCTGAGAGAGTTGAGCTTCTTTAGCCTAGAGAAGAAAAGGCTCTTGGGAGACCTTATAGAAGGTCTACAAGATGAGCAGGGGCTCTTTATCAGACAGAGTAGTGATAGGATGAAGGATAATGTTTTTAAGCTGAAAGACAGTAGATTTAGATTAGGTATTAGGAAGAAATTTTTTTGGTTTGAGGGTGAAGAGGCACTGGAACAGGTTGACTAGAGAAGTCTTGGATAGCCCATCCCTGGAGATGTTCAAGGCCAGGTTGGATGAAGCTTTGAGCAATGTGATCTAGTGAAAGGATTGCCTGCCTGTGGCATTGGGGTTGGAATTGGACGATCCAATTCCAGTCTAACCTAAACCATTCTATGATTCTGTAATTCTATGATAACTGTCCAGATACATCTGTGTTAAACAAAATCAAATTTTTGTATGCACTGTAGACAGGACCCTTGGCAGTCAGAAGAAAATACAGATTTTTCTATTATCTGCACAAAGATAAAGAGCACTGAATATATTTATGAACTCCTCTGCCAAGTAAAGACAAGACGTGTTCTCTTTTCTTTCTTCTTTGGAAATCCGGTTTTCAAATAAAGTTTTAATTATAATCTTCTCTAATGAGATGCTGTAAGAAATATTTTGTTAAAAGACAGAACTTCTTTGCCAGTAATTATTCATGTAGGCAGTGATAGCTTTAGACTATAACTGTTTATTTAAGCAGCATCTTTTCTAAGAATCATAGTTTTTAGCCACTGAGAAGTATGTACATCAACATATTTTATTTGTGTTGCAATTTAGCTCCTGCTGGCTTATTCAGCATATCTGAACCACAACTTAGTCACTTAAGAAACATCAAGGTTTGGCACTTAAGAAATTAAGTGCTGGTAGGTGATATATAGGTCCCTTTATTGATTTTAATTCTCTTCCAGATTAATAGAGGTCCACTAACAAAGTGGTTTAGTACACTTTTTGACAATTCTTTGTGGCTTCCTTTCTTCTTACAAAGGTGTTTAATTGGTGTCTAGCCATTTATGAAACAGTAAGAAATCACTCATGTTTTCTTGTGATCTTTTTCTGGAATTATTCAAGAAACATGAGCCTTGGAAGAGACATTCAGAAATGAGGCTTCTCACACTGACTCATTTCTTTCATTCGTGATGTGCAACTGGGTGCTTTGCTTGCTTTTTTAATACTGTTAATTACACAGTTGTTCTATTTAGTACAGAACCACTGGAATAAATATACAAATCTCTCCTTCAGTCTGTCCCTGATTTGCCAGTACCTCTGTCCTGACAAGCACGGCCCCTGGCTATTCTGTAAGTTCTTAATGTTTTTAAATACTAAAGTGTCCCCTTGGAAAAAATCCAGTTTTCTATGATTTTTTTTTTTTTAATCTTTATATCACTCTGCTACCACTTCTGAAACATTGCCTGGATTCTTTTTTAGTTTAACTGTTTCTGTTATGATCTATACTCATGACTTGATTACTGCCTACTTCAGCCATCATAATTCTCTCTTCCTAGATAAATTCCTATCTAAGGACGTATGATTACCATCACTTTAGCCTGATGACTCATTGCATTTTCAATTCAAAATCTCTCTCTCCATTTTCAAAACTCTCTGAAGCCTTGTTTCAACCTGTTTCTCTGGCCCTCTAGCCAACTATTTTCTCAGCTCCCTATTTTGTTTCCAAGGTCTTCACCTCTTTCTTGCCCTCTTTTCTGACTCAAGCATATTTCATCATGTTTACAGCTCTGGGTTTTTCTCCCAAAGGTAAACACTGCACTCTGCTACTTATCAATCAGTCTCAGTGTTACACTCTCTGCGCTCCTGGTTTTTGTCCTGATTGTGTAGACATAAGCCTTCCTGGCCACCTTCCCCCGCCTCCTACCTATTCCCTTCTCAGGGATCTTTTAGCTTTGAAGGCTCGGAAGCAGCTACAATTATACTAATTGTTCTTTCTTCAGTTGCATAGGAAAAGGCCATATTGCATGTGATCGGCATGTACGTCAACAGAACCCTCTGTGTGATAGAGGGAATAAGTAATTTTTACTGACCTCAGTTACAAGATTATTGGGAAAATGTACCTAAAAGTAATCCCACCACAGCAAAACAAATCAAGAGGAGTGGGAACAAGGAGTTTTTTGTAATATGGTTGCAGTGCCCACTATTTTAGTTGGAAGTCTAGTTTACAAATATGCTCCTCAATATTTAACTGATTTTTGCTGTTTTTTCCTTCTCAGTTCTCAGTATATTGAATGTGTATTTGTATTTGTATTTGTATTTGTATTTATTGGCATTTTAATTATTTTAAATCCTACCTGCCTCAGCTTTTAAAAGTGGAGAATAATTATATCCGTAATTTTTGTAAGTAAATTCTTGTAGTGGAAAGGGATTATTTTTAAGGGTTTGTGGAAAAAAAAAAAAGACATCTTCAGCCAGGTAATAAATTCAGACAAACTTCTTCCCCCTCCCTCTTTCTTTTTGCCTGTTTAGCATTTTCCACTTTTTTGCTCTGTGATGTACAAGCTCTCACTGGTTAATTATGTATATATTTAGCTACTGCATGTGTTGGGCTTATTATTGTCATCTAATTAGATGTAACTCGAACTACTTGCTTCTAGAAAAATCATTAAAAATTCTTTCCTAATGACCTAGAGATGACAAAATGTCTGTAAAGTGTGAAGAAGCAGACAAGGACAGGAACATCACTCTTAAAGAGTGTTAATCCAGATGCTGCAATCATCTAATTAAACAATATTTTGCTGTCATTAACATTTTCACCAAGGAATTGCAGTTATAATTTCTTTGTCAGCTGTCTCTAGCTCACTTTACCTTCAAAACTAAAGTGTCATATAAAAACATTAAATTGGATGGTTTAATTAAAAACTTTTTTCTAATGAAGAAACATATCCAGTATTTCTGAGATCTCATTTATTATGCCTCAGTTTTATTGTTCAGGTAGATTAGTGTCATAAGCTTGCAATATTTAATATTCAGCCTTTAATATTAATCCCTGTAAGCTTACTTGGGGCAAAATCTGAAGCTTCTGAAAAGGTATAGGGACTACCGACAGCGCTACAGGTTTATCTTTTGTATTTATTTAGCTAAAGGAAGAACCAAATAATTCTTGCCGGAAGCACCATTGATGAAATGGCTAAATACATTCATCTGCTGACTAAACTCTGAAAATATCAGCGTGAAGCCGGAATCGATCAGGAGACCATTCCTAATAAAGTTAAACCAATAGTACTTAGAATTAGGAATTTGTAATGCTATTATAGGTCTAGGTAACTGTCCTCCACTCAGATAAGCATAGATGTATGGGCTTATCTCATCATGTAGGTTTGGTTTCCCCTCACGATTTATGTTATGTTTTATCTCCTTGAGTCATTTTAATTTATTAATATAAAAAGGAAATTGTTGAATTCAGAAAAATATATCTCTAACTTTCTGTACTAAACAAATAAATAGCTGTTCTTAGTCATTAATATCCTCATAAATAAAACATGTTTTATAAATATTGAAGTAGGAAGCAAGTTTTATCAAACACATAATCACTAAGACTCCATTGTTTGTAACTTAACCTACCTTAGCTGGGAGATAAACTGCTTCCAATTATTTCTCATTTTGGGTTAAGAAGATGCACATAAGAGTTTCTGTGCTGAAATGGAGCTGGTTCCACTTGATAATTTGTTCATATCTCCATGCTATAAGTAACCTATCAAAACTACGCAGTGAAGAAGAACTTGTGTAGACCAGCTATGCTAGGAATTGCTTTTTTCTTGCTCTATCCACAAATTTTTGATTTCCACATGTGCAATAGGACAAAGCATCTAATTCTTGTTGTCTGAATATTGAAGTCAAAATGAAATGAATGTCAAAATGAAATGCAACTGCAATATGGTAAATCTCAGTTTTGAAGTATTAAGTCTTTTTACATAACACTAAATTTCTTTCCAAAATTTTGAGAAAGGATGTTCTTACCTTTCCAAATGTTTCTATGAAGTTTTTTTCAGTTTAAGGTGTTTATTGTTGTGAACTCCTTTCCATAAAACTTTTGATTCTGAGGAAGCATCTTTTTTTTGCTTATGGTTTGTAATAGACCACAGTCATCTCAGTCATTCTCTTCCCAAATCTCAAATTTCTTTTAGTCTGCTGTCTACATAAGCACATACATCTTTCTTTCGTGGAATCTTTTGCACACTCTTCTGTTAACTTAATTGAGGATTCTGATGGTAAGAAAAAACATTTATTCTACAAAGGTAAAGTTTTATAAAGACCATATATTATAGAACCTTAAATTTTACAATCTCTAGAAACTTTACAAATCATATGTAATTAATCCCTTGCAAAAGAGGACAATAATACTCTAATTTGACATTTGTGGAAAATGAAGCAGAGTTGTCTTACTTCAAGATGTATAGACCTCCTGAAAAAAAACCCTAAAACTGTTAATATTCCACCAGACAGTACATTTGATTTAATTGTTTGGTAAGTTCTCATTCTGTCCAAGAATGGTTTTTCATTAATTCATGCTGATATTAAAGAAGATGCATTTTTGTTTCTATCCATCCTTCTTTGTGTGTGGCACACAGTGCTGATGTTTTTTAACAAAGTTGTATTCGTACTTCAATTATTTTTTTAATATTCTTGTGAGCATGTGTGTGTTCAAAATGTAAAAATGAGGACACAGTTGTTAATATTATGCACTTTTCCAGTTTCCAATGAAGTCATGTACAAAATAGAAATATGCTTCTTGTTCATCAGCTTCTATTGAAAAAAACAAGGTGTTTGTAGAGCAGTGAAAGTTTCAGATTTCATTAAAGCAGAGCTGATTTTTGTGGAGTTGCAAATGCTACTCAGAACAAGGAAGCCTGTGTTTTCCTGTGCTGGGATTTGTACCCCAGGAATCTGTCCAGAATCTGGAAGGAAGCAGTTATTGAGACAGGGCTGTAAATCTGCCATAGGAGTGGGAATTGTTAACCTGGTTTATTTCAGTCTACTAATTATATTATATAAATACACACACACATATATTTATGACCTGATTTTGGTTTTTAAGACTCATGTTGCGTATTGTGTGGTTCTCAGTAAATCAATATGGTGGATGGATCTGTACTGAGAAACTTCATTTGCCTTATCACTGAACTGTTTGATACTACTACATACCAATTGACACAGAAGTAGCTTTTCCCAAACACACCTTTCCTCTTGATGAATTCATAGTTTTCAATTCACTTTGGTTGCAAATTGTGCTTCTGAAACTGTATCTAAAGATGGGGTGTGCATATTTGAGCTTGTGGAATGGCAGCGATATTTCTTTCTCTATGTTTGGAGATAGTGGCCTGGGGCAGTCAGTGCTGTCATTTGAGTGTGAGAAATTTATTTTTAATTTTCAAAGTACTTAGGAAATAGTGTTAAAGCAAACATGCCTTTTTCCACTTTTGATTTCACTGTTGCTGTAAAATATCACCAGTTCTTCTATGAAGAAGAGCTTTAGGAATAATGGGTCAATATGGTCTAGGATAGATCTAGATTTTTCAAATATCAAACTTAGCTCCTGCTGTTGGACTCTCATTTAATCTTTGCCAACAAATGATACTGCATTCAGTTGCTAGGAATATAGTAGTCTAGTCGGTTTATATTTCAACATTCATGCTACAAAAATAGCTTAATGGAAATTAAAGAAGTGTTTATTTGCATATGGTTGGTTTTAGTTATCTTGAAAGATATACTGTGGTTTTTAAATATGAAGGTGATGCTGATTTCTGCATTGATTTTTGATTCAAGGTAAGTGAATCTAAACGTCTACTTTTGTCTGGAAGATTTACACCTAATTCTGTCAACTGGTGGTAACTGGGAACATGTGATACAACAAAAGTAGCTGCTAGATTGTTTTTCACCTGGGGAAGTGAACGTTACTTCCTAATTTTTAAAATGTTTTCTTTCTCAATAGGACGAACATACAATGATTTGAACCAATATCCTGTGTTTCCATGGGTTTTAACAAACTATGAATCTGAAGAGTTAGACCTGACCCTTCCGGGCAACTTCAGGGATCTTTCAAAGGTATGCTTCAACTCTGTTAAAGACAGTCCACCTGCCTTTATAGGAAGAGATTTTGGGTTATATTGATAGGCTGCTTAGGTATTTATCTTAAAGCTAGAAAAGTCTGAAATAGACATTTCTATTTTAAATTACATTTCTATTTTAATTTATCTCTACACTCTCCTATTTCCCTGTCCCTGACTGGTCCGGTTCCAAACCTGGACCTCTGGTACTGCAACTCTGTGAACAGGCTGGAGAGAGGGTGTGTACTGGCCAAGCATAGCAGAAACACAAGGAGGGGTTCTACTTTTGGCCAACTGGAATAAAGACAAGAAACAGGACTTGAAACTGAGTTGTGGGAAGGATCTTCCCTGGACCCCAACAACAAAGAAAGTGTATGTACTTTCTTACCAGTGAAGATGGGGAGCCTTGCAACATCCCCAGTATGAGATTTCTGTGTCCGGGCACGACAGCTTCCATGCACCCTTGCCACAGTTGCTCAGCCAGGAGAAAGAAGTTTGCTCATACAAGTTCAGTGAGGCTTAAAACTACAGGAAGCTGTCATGCACTGGCTTTAGGAAAAAGGCTGGAGAAGAGAAAATGACCCCCTAGGCCTGTTTTGTCCCCCGGTGCTGCAGTCCCTGCTTTCCCTTCTGCTACTGGTAAGGGATAAAGATTTCTGGGGCTTCTGCCTTTAAATCTGCTTTTCTTTCCTCCACTTCCTGCAAGCACTCATCTTGGGCAGCAATGGAGAAGTCCCACCCTGGGTACTTCAGTCTCATTTTCCTTTCGAGAAGAGTGTGCCTGCATTACCTCCAGGTGGATTATAACAATTTCTAGGAACCTGCTTTTGTGAGATTTCCAAAATAAGTAGAGTAAGTCTTGATTGCGTAGTAGCAGATATTTACCCAAGTTTCCTCCACTTTTTTTCTTAGATAAATAAGTAAATAAAACCAGCAATTAAACTACACTCACAGTATGCTTCAGATATAAACAAATTGATTGAGACACTACTTCTGTTGTATAGAATTTCTGACCTCTTACAATGTAACAGGTTTGTTTCACAAATGTCCTTTTCTCTTATGTAAACACCATAGCAATGTGCACCAGGAAAGATAAAAGAAAATTCACAGACATGAGTTAAATAAAGATCAGTAATCATATGCTAGCTTGTTCCCTAGCATGTATAAAAATATTTCTGGATTTTAATTGTTCATATATGATAAACCTTTCATTGAGACCGTTACACTTTTCAAAATCTCTCAGATTCACTTCTTCCTAGTATTAGTAGCAGTTTGTGTGGTGAAGTACAACAATATTAGTATCTCATGACTCCTTCATAAGGTATTTAGTTCTGGTTGAATCCAAATTTTTTATGGCAGCCTATTAAAGTATGTAATTGCTACAGGAAGTAGCATGATAGTTGAATAGATAGGTTTTCCTCATGAGTTAGTAAAGACTCATTATGGAATTAGAGGTTGTATAGCTTTTTAAGTATCACTGCATGCCTGGTAGACAGGAAATGTAAAATCAAGTCTCTGGTTACTTATGATTCTTCAAGAATCCGTGCAATGTGCACAGCAGTATTTTGCCTGAGGACCTTTTCTTACCCAATTTGATAAGTGCATTCTTTTACTCAAAAGCTACCAGTGCTTTCCTCTGGAAGAGCTAAGAGCTAGTCTTTGACCACTGAAAAAAGCCTACGGAGAACTAGTTATGGAGAATGGTCTTTCCTTTCTGGCACGGTCTGGGCTGCATTACCCTATAGATTGTATGAGAAAACACATGTGCAATCTGTAAAGTGTTGTGGGATCCCTCAGGATAAAAGGGGTGTAATTGTCAGAATTTTCCAGTGTTTATTATAATAACATCTGATAGGTTTCATTTCACAATGGTTTTAAAAGGAAAAATTGAATACAATTTTTTTGTAAAAGGCAGTGGCCAGTTCATATGAAATGCCTTACTTTGTGCACTTTGGCTGTTTTGCATTACTTGCATCCTGTTTCAATTTGTGCATTATCAGTAAAAAATCTTCAAAATCAGAACATATCTGAAGTATTTCCTTGGCAATTCTGTTTTCATTTTCAATATTACTCCATATCCGTAAGTAAGCCCCTTCTTTCCTTGTTAGGGAGGTGAATCCTGAGTAGCTTAGTGCTTAAAAGCAGTAGTGATTTATTGTTCACATTATTGAACCAGGGTGTGCCATCAAGACTCAGCCAGACCTCTGGGGCAGGCACTCTCAGTATCTTTTCCATGAGGAGCTACCTCCTTCCGTCAGATTTTACCCTGCAATGGAGAAATTTTCTTGCAAATCTGACGGCAAATCTCCAGCTAATCTGTTGATGGATAAAACCTCCTTTGTTAGTTCCTGACTTTCTGTGCTGCCACAAGTTTCCCCTTCTTAGGTTTCACAATGCCTCTGCCCATAATATTTAGTAATTAATACTCCCCAAACAATCTTTTGAAACAATTTAGAATTCTTACACTATTACGTAGTGGTAAAAGCCCACAAAAGCAATGACATTAAAAGTAAAGCCACCTATCATGCTTTGTTTTCTTGGTTTAAAGTAACTTTGGTTGGCAAATGTAGATGTTAAATCTAACTTCTTTTAAAATAATTAATTTGTGTGTTATACAAAGTTCATACAAGGCTCCACTGTCAACTGTCACGAATGACTATAATGCTTTTGAATTTTTTTAACCTTTGATTCCTAGATTTTCTGCATAAAATATGATACATCACTTTTGTGATAGCACAGCTCCTAATCAAACATACACTACAAATGTAATTCATACGTTTTCGGGAAATTAAATTAGATGTGTTTGGTTTGCTTAGGATGTCAGTGACAGAGTAAAACAGATGCCTTTTGCATTTAGCTCAAACTTAAATATTTACATTTATGCAAAGCCATCTTGAACGTGTAACTTGTCCTAACCTTCCATTCATTTTATTCTGTTTTAATGTTGCAGTCCCTATTGTGGTACTTTTATATCCAAATGTTGCTTGTTCTTGCGGAACAATTATATTTAGATTTAATTGAAAGAAGAAAAAAAAATTAAAATTCCTCTGCCCTTTTTGTTTGAAGTGTCTGGAAATTCCTGTGTCAAACCTTTTTTTTCCTTTTACATATAATTTAAAACCAGGAGCCATGGGCGTGGAAAGTGCTGTAGCAGTAGGATATATTGTACCTCTTATTTGATTAGACAATGTAGGCTCAAGTTTTATTCATTACATATACAAGGTTAAAGGTTATATTTATTGTTTGACAGGATGAAAAGCTAATGAAAGAGGCTGTCATAGATACATAGATTATCTTTTCACTATCAAACCACCAGGTGATCTGCTTATTTTCTTCTTTACTGAGATTTCCTTTAGAAGAACACCTATGGTATTTAACATTAATACAGGAAACCTATGCAGCCCTTATTGCGCACAGAGTTTTTAGGGGTTTTGAGGCACCTAAGATGTGATATGATTTGTTTGTGCAAAATTGTGTGACTTTTACTCCTAAATTGTAGTGAATGCATGGGTTTGACATCATGCATTGTCCCTGCTCATTTAAGTGTAAATGGGAATTTCTCCTCATTTACTTCCAGTCATACATCCTGTTAAATAAAATGATTTCTTCACCAGGCAAAGTAATACTAATATTGACATGTGTGTGAGACGTCACTTGCCCATTCATTGAGTGGAAAAATTATATTTTGTTAATATAGAGGGTGTTTGACTGACGGATGGTGATAAGCATAACCACTTTTCCTTATTACTGTGCCATTTCAAGAAAGGGAAGTGATAAAGCCCCAAGGCTTCTAAATGTAATAATGCAAATGAACGCATCGAAGTGTGAATATTTCAAGGCAAACCACACTTAATACTTCCAAAAACGTATACGCTGTGGAATGGAGTTTATGAGCTTAGCAAGAGCCATTCTCACTGGGAAAATGAAATCGGTTTCTCTAACTTAGAATCCTCTCTTTACCACATGGAAATCTACCATCAGAAGAAGAAGAAAAAAAGCGCTTGGTTCTCATTTGTTTTAAGCCACAAAACTAAAACATTTTCTTTTCTAAATAAAAAGTTCATTTACTGAGTGAAACTCTGGTACTTTGAATCTGCCAGAACTCTTACATTTGATAAAGTTGATATTGATATGCTGAAGAAAAGTTGTTTATAAATTTGAATTTATTTTAAACTTTGAAGTACCATCCTAAGATGTCCTGCTTAAAGGCTGTTGTTTTGTGGGGTTTTTAATAAAAAAGCAAACAGTCTGGAAGGGCTCAGTCTGTATTCAGCCAGAGCCAAATAAAACCACACTCAAGATTTCTTTTGTACCCAGATACACTTTTGTACAGTACATTACAAAAAAAGAGAGATAAACAGATAAGATAACTGCTGTGTAAAAGAGTGTTAAAATAAGCAGAATGTTTTAGTGGCTGGAGAAATAGGATGCCATGTTCAGTTCTGTTCTCATGAGAGAATGTAGTTCCACAAAGATAGCTGGCAAAACAGTAAATATTACATGAGCTAACATAACATGTCCAGTGGATATAAACACTAGATGTATTGACAATACACTGGTTCAAAGGCCAGATGTCTAAAGAGATTAGCTAGATAAAAAAGAATGACATGAATAGCAATGTGTTTTTAATGTTAAAGTAAATACTTACTTTATTTTTAAATGGAAAAAGAAGCATAAAATAAACTCAAACAGCCACTTTTAGTATATCAGAAGTAAAGAGGTGGAATAGGCATTGTCACATAGTGAGCCGCTTTGCTTGGTTGGATTAAAGAATGTCTTAGAAAACCGTGTTATGAAAAGTTAATACTATTTGATATGAGTCCTTGCAGAGGGCTTTTTTAATAAAAATGACAAATGGTGTGTTTGGAAAAAGCATTTTATAAAACATTATAGAAAGAACTCTTATTTAATGTTCAGAACAATTTGACTTAAATTCAGTTTCTGTGCTAGCCTTGTGGTTAAGGTACGTGACTGAGATATAGTACACAGATTGAGCTTTCCCTTTGTATTGTCTGTGCACATAATTTTTAACTAGTTTGCACAGAAGCAGAATCCCATTGAAATGAAAATAAAATTATTTTCTTCTATTGCATGACAATACAGGGATTTTATTTGTAAATAAAATATATCTCTATTGTATAGCCATTGTATCAGTTTAAAACCATAGTAGTTGACTTTCTGAACTAAGAATGACACAGTAACACTATGGAAAAGTGAACAAAACTCCACATACCCTACATATTTCTCAAGAAATGTAAATCACTACCATTATTGTAGAAATTGTCATCTAGCAGGGCACGTGCCTCATTAGAGTAAAACTGAGTTTGTTGTTAAGTGGTACAACTGAGATTTAAAGTCTTTACAGAAGATGCATGTCTTTACTGAAGGATGAACTGTTACCATTTCTGTGGGTAACAGCATTTTGCCACATGGACGTTAAAAAACCCCTAAGGAACACAGGGGAGGACCTCTCTGAATGTACTTCATGCTATTTTATTTATGGAAGTTTTCACTTTCAGAAAATGCTTGCTTATTTGGTACATGCAACCTGATCTATTTGCTCTTAATCAGCAAGTTTTTAACTTGCACAATAAAAAAATGAGAGATTTGTGCACTTTCTGTTAGTATTTTCAATGTACATAGTTTCCTGCATCAGGGGAGGTTTAAGTCCTTTCCGTTAATGTGCATAGAAGTGTTTCACAAAGGGATCTGAGATTCTAGTTGTCATCTCAGCCTAAAATGGTGCCATGTTTGCATGCCAGCCCCTCTAGAGCTAGCTCAGGGGTCTCTAGCACACGTTCATATTGCAGGCTATAGTCATAGCCAAGCAGTTTACCTGGGAACACTAGAAATCTTTGTGGAATGACAGAAATAAACCTCTGTCTCCTGGATGCCAGGCTACCATCAAGATCACTAGTTCATCCAGTCCAGGACCTGTCCCGAGAAGTCAAGGTGAGACCTTCTAGCTGATGGCCAGCAATACCTCACCCCCTTGTTTCTTTCTTTCCTTCTCTCTGGGATAAGGAGGGTAATTCCCAGAAAAGATGCTTCCTGGAGATCTTCACATAAAAATTTCCATTTCCTACAAGAAGAGAGATGCCTCTCATGATATTTCACATTTTATTCAGCAGATATTCTATGCATTTCAGCATTTTTCTTCATATGAATACTAAAGTAATTGAAAGGAAAATGGATTCCAACTCTGAAAAGAATATTGATGAGGTTGAAGGTAATCTTCAGAATACAGCATTTTAGATTCATAATTTAATAAATTGAACATGTGTCTTCTGAAAGTAGATTATTTTAGCTACTTGTGCAGTCACTTTTTGTGCTATTTTACAGCTTCGTATCTTTTATCTCTTAAATTGAAATAACACTTCTCCCTGAAGAACCTAGAAAACATGATGGAGTATTAGCATTAGTGTTTTATGTGACTTCAGAAAATTATTGTCAAGTTCTTGAAAGAGGTACCTTTTTCATTAAATACAACTATACATATTTTTTAAAAAAAATTGAAGTCTATGTGTTAAACCTTCATTAAAATTTTGCTAGTCTATAAAATATCTTGTAATTTTTTTTTTAGCATCAGTTATGTTTCACAGTTCTTGTTACTGTAATCAATTTACAGTGAAGAATGAAAAGTCATAGCTTATTTGATGAAAGACATCTGATCAGCTTCAAATATGCTCTGAAAGGCCTGGAATTTTGATTTTCAGTCTTGCATTCGTCACCAAATCCTTTCTCTACTGTGCTTTCAAACATATATGTACAATAATATTCTGACAGATGATGCTTCTCTCTTTCATAGCTTCAGAATTCGCTGCAACCTAGGGAAAGATGCACCTTCACAGTGGAGGGAAGAGATATTCTCAGGGTGTTTTCCCATTACAAAAAACATACTCATAGATTTGTCTGCCGTTTTCTGTTCCCTTCTCAGGGAGGGTGAATGTTCCTGCTAACAGACTAGAGTGTGAATTACTGCTTTAGCTTTTGAAGTGCTTATTTAGGGACTGGAAGCTGTTCTGCCACAGAAGTGGCGGCATGATACCTTGATGAGGATGGTATTGCCAGTGTGTAACCGTGTGTAACCAAAAGTGCAAATATTTATTATTTTCTTTTTCTTGTAGTTGGGAAACAAGCCTGGAAAGAGTTAGGGACTGGCTTATACTTCTCGTTCAAGAATGTTTTGTGAGGTCTTGCAGTGCAATCTGCATCAGATAACACTGATCCTTAGGGATTACTCATACATTTTACATATATGAGAAAGCTCTAAACATCTCCATGACACAGCAAAGTATTAAGCATTCAGAGTGTTTTATGAAAAATTCTGAAACTGTAATGCTTTAAAATGTGCATGTTCACCAAACGTTCAAAAACAAGCTCTAATATGTAAAACTGGAAAACAGCGCATTCTATGGCAACCTTTTTAACAGACATCTGAAAAATATAGCAGTGCTGAAGCTACTTGTAGCTTTAAAATTATTTGGTTACATATGTAGTGTAGTAAAGCACACTGATTTGACCTTGTATAGGTATTTCCATTCCAAATGACTTTGGATTTTTACTCAGTAGAAAAATTGTGCTGGGGAATGAAATGCAAAAATGCCTGTTATAATTTTGAAAGGGTTCAAAGTCTTTGAGTGTATGTTAGTTTTCAAGTCATAGTTCCCTTCATAATATCAGCTCTAACTCTTAATTTTTATTAATACAAATCAAGTAATCATTTAAAATTATAATAACTCTATACAATTATTTAGTATGAAATTGTGCTCTCCTCTAAGTATTAAACTCTGTGTGTTTCGTTAATTTTACTACAAAAGCTAAAATCTGAAGATTATTTCCAGATAGGTAGTAAATACACTAGTACTATCTCATCTGTAAAAACAGATTTAAGATCATTTATGTATTTCAACATTTTCGTTACTTTCTGTTATATTTTCTTTACCCTAGTGATTTTTTTATCACGCAATAACAAATACGTTCTGAAAAAAAATTATGAAAATGGGTTAAACAAATAATAGAAAAGCATGTATCCAAAATCAACAGTTCCTACTACTGTCTTATATTTCTTTTGTTTTTTTACCTAACTTGTATAGTCTGTCTGTTAAGTATGCTTAGAATGGACTTTGAACTTGTGAATAGTTTCCAAATTCTATTGTTTTTAAGTATAAAGCTTATTTGCTTTGCTCAGTAAAACATGGCTTTGTTTGGTCAGAAAGTATATCCAGTCCTGCAGGACTATGCATGTTTTTTAAGTATTTCTGCTTAGGATCACCACACACCATCAGCAGTTCCATGTGAAATCTTTTCATCGTGAACTATGCATTGCAAAGTATCCTGTGTGAGCAAAAGTCAGTTTTCATTAGCTGTGTGAATATAGTGAATGACAGCAACAGAAATATTAGTTTGGCCTCAATGCATTTAAAATGTAGTTTTAGAAGTCTTTCTCCAGAACTATGTTGCTGAATTAATTGGGAAATAACTCAATCTTCAAGAAGATCTTGAAAGTTTACAGATATGAATCACTTGTATTTGTAAATTAAAATAAGGAAAGTCATAAGACTTTTAGTACACAAAGCTTTTGAAAAGAAATTCTAAGATTACAGCAATCTAAAATGATTACTACAGCATGTAATGAGTTTGGTTGCAGAATCTCCTATGTAGTGAATCTTAAAGCAGTGTTAGCCTGCGATATATCAGACATGCTGCCCTTCAGCTGATAATATATTTGACCTCTTATCCCTTTGTAGCCTATTGGTGCTTTGAACCCAAAGAGAGCAGTCTTCTATGCAGAAAGGTATGAGACGTGGGAAGATGATCAGACTCCACCTTATCATTACAACACCCACTACTCTACATCTACTTCTACATTGGCCTGGCTTGTTCGTATTGTAAGTATTTCTGGATCCTGTTTCTCATTGATGTCTTTATCTACAGCATCGGTTCTGTCACTTATCACTATTTTGACTTTTTAATGAAAGTGCCTTTTTATCAAAATCTCAGTGATCTCCCATATCGTAAAAATCTCACAAATTCTCTAGGTATACTGTGTATACTCATTTGTAGTAATCAGAGGGTCCTGCCTACCCAATTTGAAATGTATTTAGACACAGAGTTCTGGTAATGTAGGGACACGTATGATGAAGAAAATCCATCTAAAACTAAATCCATCTTAAAAAAATTCTCTAGAAAATACAGAAAGCTGAATCTACTCATATATTAATTTATGTTTTTCACCTAGGAACATATACATACATTAAATATATGTGTATATATATAAATATATACAACATTAAATAAAAACCTTTTATAAAAAGCATATTAAACCGTGTCAGATTGAGAGGGGAATTATAGAACTAGTTTTATATTAAAGCAGTATGGAGTAATTTTTTATGCAAATGAACTATGTCTCTCAATTAATAACTTATAGTTTTCAGAAAAGTAAAAATGTTGACTCTATCTTCAAACTGCTATTTCAATTCTGGAAACCGCTTAAATTCTGTCCTCAAAATCAGATCTAGGAAAAGGGGCCAAACTTCAAAGATAGAATTAATCTGGATTTATGTGTTAACACAATGAATTACACAAAAAGGAGCATAGATGAGAGACTTAAGGTTTCACAGGGAAAACTGAATTAATGAAAAATTGAGTCGTTATTTGATTACTGAACTCAAACTGTACTCTCCCAATAATTGTAAGCATGTTTCACATACAGCCAGACAAAACAGAGCTGCGCAAAGCTAGATAACTGAATTTTCACTCGTCTCATCTTTGCTTAGACATGTGCTAGATTTTTGTTCAGAAGGGAAGAATTCATATTTCTATGAGTTCAGAATATACTTCTTGACCCATGGGAAACTAAGCGTTGATTACACTTCCGCATGGGGGGATCATTGTACTCCTTTAAAATGTTGCTAAATTATTCATGTACTGTGAATTCATTTTATGGTTCACATGTGCTTCTTTGTTGCCTTAAAGTATATTAAAACCAGTGGGTTTATTTGCATGTTTATCTATTAATTTTGGCTGCTATTCAACAAAAGATCCCTTCTTGCTAGTCGGCAAATTCTTAGGTTTGAAAGTCTGCTTACAGGCTGAATGTACAACACACAAAGGAGTATTCATTTCCTGTATTAGGCTAATGCTGTGTCATTTTTACTACTGCTGTTTATGTAGTAATGTAGGTGTTCTTGCTTCTTTTTATTCTGCCCTAAAAACACAAGAGAATAAGGTCTCTGCCTTGATGACCTTGCAACATAGACCTGACAAATTATGTTTGTTGGAGAAAATAATAATGTTGTGAGACTAGAAAGCAGAAACAAAAAAGGAAAAGCAATGCTTTCCAGGGAGAAGATTGCTGATGGCAAGAAGGTGAAAATGACAAAAGGAGAACTTAAATAAGGGGGCACACCTAGATAAGTAGTTTAAAGATTGTTTAAATAGGAGTGACCAGCAAAGAAAAGCAATCACTAGTGGGAGAAGACAACAGAAATGAGAGGGAGACGTGTGGGGAAAGTCTAAAGCTCAGGAAAGGGAAGAAAGAATGTGATGAGATCAAATAGGGCTGTACATGGGAACCCAAAAGAAAGATTTGGAAATAAGTATGTATAGGCACAGTAAAAGATTATAGCTACCATGATTATGAAGTCATAGTAATTCTTAGAGAGAGATACTTTAGGCTACGAAATAAAGGATACAAACTCCTAACAGAGAAAACTATACCAGTGAAGTTGATTGTTAAAGCTAAGTCAGATTTCTGGAAGCTAAAGAGGAATTTCTTGCTTGTGAATTTTTTGAGGTAGCGTTTTGGTCTGACTTGGTGAAGAAGACGGCATATGAATGTTTTATAAATGGTAAATTACAGTCTAGTCCAAGAAGAGAAAGGTGACAATAAGACATGCAGAGATTCAAACAGAACAATGTTTTCAGTATTTTAAGAGATTTGAGGAGATTCATGGGAAGAGATGTGTTACAGTAGAGCTTTTGGTAATAAGTGAAAACAGAGTGAAAGAGAGGAGTCGAAGGTAAAATCATAGAAGAAGACTGAGTAGACCAAAAATAGAAGAAAAGGGAAAGAAAAAAGAAATTGAGAGAAAACAAGCTGTCAGGCACACAAACAAACAAAGCCATGACCAAAAAGTATGCAGGGAACAAGACAATCTAAGTAGAAACAGAACAACCAGTATAGAGTAATAGGGATTCAGGGAGGAAATGACATGCTTAGACCTTTGGTTTTAGGAAACAGTAGTTGCAGCAGGAAAGGAAGTTTCAGCCACTCTGACGTATGTATATACAGAGCTGTGTAATTGCCACAAAATCTTAAGAAAAGTTTTGAATCTCGCCATTTGGTTTTGACATACGCAATCTGTTTCCTGTCAGTCTCTTCAAAACATTGCTTTTGATATCATTCTTCTGAGTCAATTCTATGATAATGACTTAGATTTCCCTCTGTGGCTTTCCTTATCTGATATATCAGACTACTTTTATAAAAGGCACTTTATACCTTAGCCTCAGTTCTGTACTGTTTAATTGATTTTTATATCATCAACCTCCATCTCTGTTATGTCATTAATAAATTTTTTCACTGTTAATGCATTTTTTTCTTGAGTTCTTTTGTGTACTAAGAGTATCCAGTGAAAATCCATGTTAAAAAAAAAATCCATCTGTTCAGTCAGGTTAATAACATTGATAAAATTAAATAAAGAACACCAAGTTTTGTGTAATATTGCCTTCCTCTCCTTTGAGGTGTTACTGAAATCAAAACTATTTTTACACATTTTTGCACATCACACATCTTTGGATCTAAACCTAAGAAATTCAACTTATTCCTTGGGAAATCTGAGCTAACATCACCCACAAGTTTTGCTCCAGCAAACACAATAAAAAGTATTCTGGAAAGAAGTGCACTGCTCTGTTAACAGAGTTCTGGTTTGGTTTCAATGAAATTAAATATTCATAGCTTATGGATAGATGACCTTGCTGCCTGGTTCAAGAGTAATTTTTTTCCCCTGCTTTCTATGTGGGTCAGTGAATATTTGAGTTGCCGTTGTTACAATAGTTTAAACGAAGAATCCAACATCAGAATGTCATACATATCCAGTGACTTGAATGTCCTCTTGGAAAGTAGATAGAAGAAAACAGAAAAGCAGTCAGAATAGGGGCTTAAATGTGGCTATCATAGGTAGAGCTACGTTGCACTTGGATGCTCTTATTAGTTGCTGTTGAAGTTGTGTTTGTGTGAATCGCTTACATCTTCATTGAAATAAAGACATGTATTAGAGAGTGAGGTTCTTTAAATTTGTGTTCAAGGACTTTGTAGAGAATAATTGGTTTCCAGTTTCTGTTACGATAACTAGGCACTTGTCCCAGGTAGAACAAATTGTGGATTTATTATGAGTCACATCTGATTGAACTGAAAACAGTTTTCAGTGAGATTCAAAGGTGATGAGGGCTTAAATCTGTGAAACTGTGATTCTGTGATTCTATAAATCCTCTTGTAAATAGAAGTGAATATAACTCCCCTAGCTGATAGGTCTGAGCAGGACAGTCACAGATATATCAGAAAAAAGGTGTATATCTCTCTGACATAAAAAATCCTAAAAAAATCCTAAATACTCTCTTTTTCTCCTCTTGCAAATGGCTGAAAAGACATTTTTGTTTCACATAAGATTTCTCAGAAAGACACATCCCTTCCTCTTCCCTCCCTAACTCACACTCAAATGGGACTAGGCACTATTAAAAGGGGATGGAGAAGTGCTGTTGAATGGAAAAATTCCTGCTTCGCACAGCTTAAACTTGTATTCCTCATAATCAAGTATACCACTCTTCTTCTTGTCAATGAACAAGGCATGATTTTTATTCAGAATATTAGGAATGAGGGAGATGGGGTTATAATGAAAACATTGCGTAGCTTTATAGCTTTCATGGCAACAAAACCTTTACATGAAATGACAGTAATCGGTATCATAGAATAACGGTATTTAAATGAGTATATTGAATATGGATATGAATTGTATTTATATACTATAAGCACTTGACTTTCCAGAGAATAAAAACTACCTTTAAATTATGTGAGAGGTCTGAGATAAAGAATGTGAAAGCTCTGAATATCTGCTAAGGATTAAAAATCCCAAAAGATAGGCACAACAGGTCATAACAGGGTAGCATAATAGGGCACCCTGTAGTGCTCAGATATTAAAAGTTTAATCCTTGGTTATGAATTTTATTGCTTTTGTATATTTGTCTCAGATGCTTAAAATAATGTTGTCATGGAATTTTGGATTAATATTTTTACATAATTTATTGTAATTACATCATTTTTCTGCTTTTTTAAAATCCATCAACTGCTTTTAGAACTTCAACAGTGACCCACACTCTGCTGCACAATGATATTCACAACAAATTACATATGTCTTATAAAGGAAAAAAATGATAGCTAGGGGTTGGTAGAGGACAGAATTACTTCTGCTCAGATCAACAGTGTATCAGGGTTTTCAGTATGGGTAAGCTAGAAAAATAGTATTATTTGAAAAGATTGCTGTTGCAAATCTGTACAGAGATTTGGGGGGAGAATATCAGTTAAAACAAAAACAATTCCGATGTTAAAAGGATTTATGTAAACATAATGTTAAAATGATAGCATTAATAGAATTTTAGCAGAAGTTAATATAGTCCGATTCCTGTGTATGTAGCTTTCTGTTTGCTAGCTCTGGATCTGAATCCTATCCTTTTTCATTTATATTTTACATTCTATATGAAGCATTGTAAAATCTGGGCACGTAAAAACTCAATTTATTTTCTTTCGGTATTTCAATTCGTTTTGGTACTTCTATGCTTCTTACCAGTTGAGCTACTGTTTAATTTTAATATTCTATTCTAATTATAAACCTCTTCCTCACTTGCCATGAATACTTTCAATATTCATGAGTGCAAACAAAGTCACTGTCCAGTGGGAGTCAGGGTCCTCCAAAAAGAAAAGATATTGTGATTTTTTTTTTATTTGATGTAATTATTTTTAGTTAATTATTTAATACATACTAGTAGTCTCTGATGAGAATAAATACACTGATGAAAGTCTATTTCTTAGATTATTACCTATTTTTTGAATGTGTCTTTTAATATAAATCCTGAATGCTTTAAGGGAAAAAAAGGCATAGAAAAAAACCCACCATTCAATTAGCAGTAGAATGTCTTGCATTATTATAATAAAAACAATTCCATATTTCCAGTGACATATGCTGAAAGTTAAGAGACTGTCTCTGGCTAAAAAAGATGGAAAAAAAAATCAGTTCCCTTAAGCTGCTTCAAAGGTACCAGCACACTATGACAACAGCAAGAAAGATATTCCATTTCTTCTCCTTTAGAGAGAGAAATATGGTTTTTCTCTTCTTTGTAAAAATCTAGCCTGTGTTGACTGTTGTGTATAAAAGAAAAGATTGATTGGGAGGACATCCAGAGTAAAGATTCAAGCAGCTATGGTCTCTAGAGGTCTGAATTCTTTTTTTTTCCTCCTCTTTTTGGATTCTTTTGCTACCTTTGCATCTGTGCTTTCCTTATGTACATTTTAATTGCTCTTAAATACTATGGAAAATTAATTACTTCGCTCCTCTTTAATCTTGGGTTAAAAATGATGTGTACAATGTGACATAATTCCGTCAAAATTTCTTTATTAATGGAGGAGTTCTATGCTTTGTTCAAAAGTTTCAGAAAAGAAAATAGAGGATATATAGAATACAATTCAAATAGTAGATGGGAAGTAATGTAACAATAATTATGATTGGGTGATCATGAACTGTCTTGATTAATGAAATTTCTAAGTTGTCAGGACATGTAAGGAAATAAATTTGGGTGCGAATTTAATGAAAGGGACAATTTTACAAACATTCCCCATCAGACTTTGGCAAAAATGAAGACATAGTTTCCATCTATGTGGACATATGGCCAAATATTAATTGAATCAGAGACCTAATGGAGTGGTGCTGGAAAAACAGAGAATTGGCAGTGATCTTGGTAATCAGGTTCTGTCAAATTAAGAATTTTGTCTCGTGTTAACCCCTCTTCTGCAGCGGAATGCGGTGACAAAAAAATGGGTTCTCCAGACTGTATAAGACTTGAGCTCTTCCTATCCAACAGTTAATAGCTGTTTCCATTTAAGTATGCATTGGGAGTGTACTTTCAGATAAAATCAGCAAAAGTAAAAGAAACATTTCATGTCTGTACCTCTGCCACAAAGTAATGCTAAAGCTGGAGCCCCTGTAACCATCGTCAGCCTCATAATAACCATGTGGCCATTCTACCACTGTAAGGCAAAATGGAACCTCCTGAGTTCTTTTCAATTCAGTAAAATCAAAAAGAAAATCCTGGCAGGGGATTTTTTAAGATTTTATTCTGACGTACCGTCTTACAAGGGGTGAACAAAGCCTGTTATTATAAATAGCACAGAGAGTGTTTTCAATGATTGGAGTGAAGTAGGCAACAATCATGAACTAGAACTAAGCTACATAGGTCTGCCACAGATAGGTAATTAGTCTTATGAAATAGTGAATATATAAAAATAATAACCTTTTCAGCCAGAATTCAGGATTTGTTTGTGCAAAATGTGTTAGTGTCAATAAATATAGTAAGATATTCAATACAGATACCCAGGCATAGATAAAACTATACTGTACCACGTTTTTCTTTAATTCTGCCTTTATGAAGCATCTTCACCTCCAAAAGTAATTGGAATTTTGTTAGAAACCTGCTGCGTAATTCTTTCTGCTGTTTTCTTAATCTGTCTTCATTTCATTGACTACAGGAGCCCTTTACAACATTCTTTCTAAATGCAAATGATGGCAAATTTGACCACCCAGATAGAACCTTCTCTTCAGTAGCAAGGTCTTGGAGGAACAGCCAAAGAGATACCTCAGATGTGAAGGTAACATATACATTAAATAAATCAATAATCGATTTTCATTTATAGTGCTTTGTTTTATGTAGAGACAAAGAGGTTTTATATATATTTCATGTCTTTATATTCGGTACACTAGGTACATTTTAAGCAAAAGGTACATGCTAATAATGATCATTGTTTGAACAGAAACAATCAAAGATTCTTTGAAGTTGAATGGACAAAAGGTGTTTTGTTTTCAGAGAAAAACAACCTAACTGATCTAATTTAGATCAGATAATCAGGAGACGGAGAAAAGCCCAATAAATTGTTCTTTCCTGCTGTTAACTCAATATTTGGCCCACTCCATAAAACACAGCAGGAATTGGATTTGACCTTAAAGTGTCATATTGTTATAGCTTGCCTAGCTCTGGGTTTGCATTGCCTGGGGCAATTAATAAAGCATTAATGACAAGACCCATTAAAAATGTTGGCTTTTCTGTACAGCTTTAGCTTTTACTTGACTGTGCCTGGGGATATTATGCAACAATACGCATTAGATTAAAACAACTTCTACACGATATACAGAAGCAGCCGGAGAGCAGAGTGATTTTGCTGTTGTTATTCCTTACCTATTGTTAAATACAAAGGGTTATTGTTCATATACATGGGACCTTATCAGAGAAATAACCAAAATTCTAATAATATTTTTAATAATACCATCCTTTATTGATTTCATTTTCTAGTAATAAGGTCAGTAAAGTATACTATTAATTGCTCTTGTTTTAAGACTTTATATTAATGTGAATATATCTCTCCTATTTTGATACTGCCACTCATACTAGGGAATGCTAAAGTCAAGGTCGCATTTCCATTTTATTTCTTAACTAACTTGACAAAGGAAGAAGATGTAAATTTGTTTATTTATTTTCATTCCAGACTGCTTGTTTGCATAAGTAGTCCAGAAATGTCGGAAGTGTATGTGTACAAATTGTGTTGTTATTATTCAGTTACTAGTTAGTATATCAAATACTATGTTTTATGGCCATCTTAACATATGGGTAGAAAACGCTTTTTTAAATAAAAGGAATTAACCTAAACCTCTTACAACACATTTCATGTTCATTTATGCTTCCTTGGAAGCCAGTAGTATTTTAAGTTCTATCACTGTTACTTTTGTAAGAAAAAACAAAGTAAATTTCAGAACCTGGGAGGAATTTGAGTTAATATCTACTTTATTTGAGATGTAACCATTTCTTCAAATTCAAAGTGCTGACATTTTTATTTTTCCCTTGCGGTGAAATCTGGTTTTCCTGGAATTCCACCGGAATAGCTGGGAAAATGCCCTCCTAGGAGTGAGGCTGAAACAAAAGATAAGAGCCTTAAACTGAGGAATAAGGGAAGACAGTTGGAAGTGACTGTAATCTTCTTTTCTGGCTTTAGTACCCAGGAGGAGGGCAGTTAAGTACATGAAGGCATTGCAAAAGATAAAGGAATGTCTGTGGACAGACAGAGAGATGTTATTCAAGTAGGGCATATAACTAGCGAAAAGATTCTTCTTAATTTAGCAAGTGAATGAATTATCTGTAAAACAAAGAACAGAAATGTTTATATAAAAACACCAGGAGTCTTCTGAACCAAGTGGAGTAATTTAAGCTGCTACTTGCAAGGATGCAGGAATTATGGAGGGATAACAGTTGCATTGTAAGATGTATTTGTATTTCAAAAAAATCAAGTTATTAAAATAAAATAAGTATTAAAAAGGTGCTCAGAACCAGGTATTCACCTTCAGAAAAGGAAGGTAAAAGTGAAAATGTGAGGTAGCTGTGTAATTTCATGTCATTGACTTTAAAGAAGGGAGTTAGGAATAGGTCTGGGTGAAATAGTAACAGTTAAGGGTCAAAGTTGCACTGGGAGAAAGATTGTAAAATAATGCATTCTAGAATACATTTGGGAGTCTGCTGTAGAGCCCCAGAGTCAGATTTAGATATATATACATTTCTGTTATGCCATTAGAAAGAGAAATACTACTTGGAGCTAAGTCATTACAGAAAATCTAATATGGGAGGCACAGATGAGGTACGTTAGCCAATAAATGTTTTCTCCAGATAATCCCTGACCTGCATGTTCAGGGGTACTTTAGGGATTAAAGATGCTTTTCAAAACATGGTTTTGTTAATTAATGAAGATACAGGGAAGATGGGTTTAGAAATTAACCTTGAATTGATTTATTATGAGTTGATTCAGCTCAAGATAAAAATAGATAAATGAAAGCATATTCAAAATTAAGCTAAATCTTTAAGGGATGCTAAAGCAACTGGGAAAAGTTCATAAGCTATCTGAATAAGAAATGACAAGAGATTTTTTAATGTATTGAATACCAGCATTAAATGTATTGCATCTTCAAATTAATTTATTATCTGTCGATACAGAGCCATTATTGGAGTCAGTCTACTGAAGAACACACAAAGCCACTACTGAAATAAGGCTTCAGTAGGCCAAGCAGTGTATGTCAATGTTCAGTTTAACAAGGAAATTTTAACATCAGCAGGATGGCAGAAAACTTATAGTGAGACTGAAGCTATATCCTTAGCTTTATAACAAGTAGAATATCTCATGACATCTAAATTCCACCTGAAATAGTCAAATTAGTCCTTTATTTGTTTCAGAACTGTTATGTCCTTGGAGAAGACAAGTTTTCGGTTTTCCCTTGTTCAATTTTCAGTATATATTCATACTGGATAAGGCAAATTCTTAGTGCTACCTTTGTAGGGAGCTATCTAGTGGAAGTATTTACCCCAAATGGGGGGAAACATAATAAAAGCCACAAATCTGTTTAAGAAGTTGGATATAGGAAGAAAAATGTGCATATGTGAGGGGTAATTAAAGTCTAAAAGTGAAGACATGGTAACATAAATGTTATGAAATATGCAAACATATGAAAAGGAGAAGAATTGTGTGTCAGGGAACAAAGAGGTAAACCTCAGAGGAAAGGGATCAGAGTTGAAAAATGCTTACTTAACTAACAGAGTGTGAAAAGTTGAAGTAAAATTGAGTATTCTCTGAATTTGAATATCCTCACAAGGGGAATTCCTCGAGCTCCTTAGAAATGTAGACTGGGAAAGCACTGGTAAAGCATTGGAGAGAAACATGAATTGGCAAAGGATGCACAAAGTTGACCCTTTAGGCCCTTTCCATTTGTAGAGTCTGTGTTTCTTAGCGATAAATCAAGAATGAATATAGCAGCTAATTGTTGCTGTTTGTTGCTTAAGATCTTAATGAACTGCATTTCTCAATGCCATGACATCAGGCCAACTTTTTCCTGAGGCTTTGGAGTTCATTCTGCAAAAGGATGGGAAATTGAGCTATTTGTAATACTAAAAAAAAACCATTTTTTTCAGATTAGTTGTGCTACTGTTTAGAATGCCTTACAGGCTTTTAAAGCATTCTAATGAAGTTTTGAGGGACTAGGAAAGCAGTGAGGTTTGGGGACCCAACAAGAAACCCTCTAAAATCCCTACATATTTTGCCTGCTCTCCTAAGAGCAGCAACCTCTGTCTCATACGATAAAAAACATCCAGCTCTGTAAGTGCAAAACACCAAAAAAATCATGTTCGGCTGTCTGGCAACTTCTAATATTTATATGCAGTACTGTGAGAAAGTAGTGCAAAAGAAAAGATATATAGAGCTTGCATTAAGTACAAAATCTTAAAGCATGTTCTCTGTCAGTATTCTGCACATTTTTGTAGCTTCTTCCTGGCTGCACACAGAGTTATAAATGGGGTCTTTGGCAGTTTGGAATTCTACACTATATACACATTGTAAATTGTTTTCCCACTTTAGAGTTTTTTTAATCTTTATAGTAAATGTTAGGTGCTTGGAATACAGACTATCCATCAAAGCAGAAAATTTTCAAAGTTGTTAAGAATAGAAAGAATTAATTATTCATGTATTCTTTATCATATATTTGAAATTCATCTGAGTTGCTTTAAGTACATTTAATCTCTGATCTCACTAATCTCTTTAATTACTGTGGCACAGGTTATGAAATAATTTAAAAAGTGTGTGTGAGGAATTAATATGACATTTTTCAATGCTGTCTATTGTAAGATGACCGCATTTTTTGCCTTCAAATGCTGTATAAAATAATATTATGAATTGCATTTTATGCAAATAAATCTGTATTATATTTTTTCATCAATATTGCTTAACAAAAAGAGGACTATGAGATGTTTTATTCTTAAGTACTTAAGTCACTTCTGAAGTAGGTGAGTTTTAACTAGTAAATTTGTTCTTTTGCACATTCAATGAACTCTTAAAGGAAACATTCAAACCCTTTTTAAAAAATTCTGCATTAAAGTTTTAAAAATAATTACCTGACATCTTTAAGGGAATATATATATCTGTTTAGGAACCTGCAATTTTGTGAGTCAGACTCCTTCTTTTACGCGCATGTGTACTCTCTAGCATTCTGTCTCTTTTCTCCCACTCTCCCCTTACAAATGTGTGCTCTCCCCTGGAACTGAATTGTTTCGCATTGAGGCAATGAAAATAAGGCTGTGGCACTAGTTTGATCAGTTTGAAAAACAAGCTATAATTGCTACATCTTGAAATGTAACAAAAGGTTCACCACCTTAAAAAAATGTAGCATATGATTGATTATTGCTCAGTGAATGATTAAAGGTCTACTTAGACAATTTTATTCTGTATATTTGGGCAGTTTTGCTTCATTGTCAAAGAAACCTCTTCACCTACAGTGGGGTGAAACAGAATTAATACAGTGTGTGTTATATTGGAGTGGTAAAACACAAGGGAGAACCTGTATAACAGAGTTTATTTTATTGTGTCTCCCTTTATCAACATTGACCTTCTCTTGAGATAATCAGTGCAAGCTGGAGGAAGAATGAACATTCACAGAGTGACCTTTGAGGAAGCAAGTCACCCGGAAATGACCATAACTTGGCCAGTCAGCTTTCACATTTTTTTCCTTTCCACCCCCACTTCCCTCACCCCTGCTCCAGTTTTTGGTAACGTTCACTTCCTCAGAACCTCCTGTCCAGGCTCTAATCTTTCCTAATGCCTCCCAAACTTGTTATATTACTTTCTGAATAGTGTGTTTGGAAGTTAGACAGGTAGTTCTGACAAAATGTCATTATGGTGCCTTAATGTAAATTAATGCAGTTAATGGAGCTACTCCTGACTGACTTGTTGACCCAGTACCAGGCTCTTGTGGAATTAAGGGATACCAGGGGATCAAACCTTTTGGGACGAAAAGAAAGAAAGAAAAAGAAATGGCAGCTTTAAAACTTTGAAGTGAGTTATATTAGAAAAGTGAAAACGTCTGGGTTGGATTTGATTTCATTGGGAGGCCATAAAATAGTATACTTTAGCAAAACATATTAAACAGAAACGTCAGATTTGATGCAAATGCAGTATAATTATGGCAATGTTAATAGTGGACCTCTATCACCCCAAGACATATTTTTAAGTTTAATTTCTCATCAGCTTGGATTTGTCACAGGCTTGTAAATTAGGAAATGCAATTGGCGATGTTTTCTTATATAAAAACACAAGTCATATAATACTGTTAACTATACCTTTGAGTTTTAGCATAGCTATTAAAAAAAAATAGTAGAGATCGTATTTACAGCAAGAAATGTCTGTTACAATATCCATTTTACCTTTTTTTTACACCCCTCAGTAGCTTTACTGCATTGTTTTTCATCTGAGAAGAGCCAAGCTTCCTGGGCAGTTTGAAAGGTAGCTGACTATTAAACGATAGAAAACTAACCTGTCTTATTAGAAGTGTGAATGAAAGGGGAGCAGAGGAGGTTACCAGCTTGTGAAATGTCAAGGACAACTAGACAGAAATTACTGCAAATGGATTTAGATCACTAGAATCCCTATTTTTATTAACTCTTTGAACTCCAGATATTTATTGTGGTAAGAAATTACCCATGACACATTATGTAGTCGGAAAGATTTATTTAGAACCTTTTATATGTTTTGGCAAGAGTGAAGAAACAAATAAAATTTACTGAATTGTACAAGTTAATGCAAAATTATGTAACAGCTGAATGGCATAAAATAACAATATGCATCTAAATCACTGAATTGACCCATGAATATTTTTTTAAAAATGCCTTTTTAAAAATATTGGTCTTCTGTGTTTTTTTTTCCTTTGCATTACCTCATTTTATTTCCCAGGTGACATAACACCTGGGAAAGCATTTTTGTGTTGTAATTTTTTATGTCCTTCTTCATGTCTTGATTTTCACTGGCTGACTCAATGTTTTAGTATAGGAAGATGGTATTCTGAGATTTTTCTTTCAAGAACATTTGTAGCTTGAAACATAAACTTCTCAAAAGCATTAAATGAGCATTCCTTTGCATAGACCTGGCTTTGAATTGACCTTTCACCACTGGTGCTGCTGAAGGCGCCTTTGGAGTTTTAAAGATCCACTTATTGACTATTCTGGTCTGTGAAGTGGAAAGCAAATTGGGCGACAGAAATCTTCTGTGTCCAGTCCTTCGGTGTAAATACCATTACTGAGAAACATTTTTTCTCTGCTAATTTCTGACTCTCCTTGCCCTTATCTTCAGGGTGAATTTAACAATGACCCTTCTAAAGTACAAAGCTGGTGATTTGTAAGAAGCTAAGTTATATGGCAAATTACACAGTGCATAAAAAATGAATGAAAAGCAGCAGATCCTGTCATAAAAGTATGTAATCTTAATCTGATCTAAAGACCATAAAAGTTGATAAAAACATTTATTCATATATTGATGAATATGTGATGAAATATAATAAGGTCAAAAGTATATATAGGAGTAAATTAAGTTATGCACTGTATAGGAATAATTCTGCTAGCTAGTTTGGGGAGATTGAAAGAGTATTTTACATATCTGTAACTAAAACTTCAGCAATGTAGTGCTATGGAAGGTAAAATCATTGTCCTTCATTTGGACTTTTAGGACCTGAAAGGCCGCGAAGCTGGTAGCATGATTTCCACATGTGTAATAAAATATGCAAAGAGAAAGCAGTGATCTAGTCTCTGTGTCCATGATGGATTGATAGCCAGGACAAGGGAAAATGGCCTTAGATCATGTAATGAATGATGCAGACCTGGTTTTAGGTAAAACATACTTAGATGAATAGTGTTGAAGTCAGTTATGGAAGGATTGTGGTATTGCTCTTCCTCAAATTCTGAGACAACAGATATCAAGCAGGGAAGAAATAGTAGGTATTTCTGAACGTCTTCTGGAATGGAGGTATGGGCAAGGTCACCTCTTCAAATGTGACCCTAAAACATCTAGATATTTGAGGTATCTGCTCACTGTCCTTAACATGAAAACCACCAAAAGAGCAGTCTCTCTCTAGTCGTATCCTTTGTTAGAATATGAACTGTCACAAACACACTTATGAAACAAACTCAGTTATGAAACAAAGAAAACTCAAACTCTGGCTGAGAAAAATGTAAACAGGTTTTGAAAATAAATATCTCTTGGTAGTGTTGTTCTTTCTTTCTTTCTTGTATTCTTTCTTACAACTTCCAGTGGTTTCTTGTTTAAAGCAATTCTCTCTGTGCCCCAGTTGTCATCTTACTGCCTCCACTGAGGTTCACTCCTGTCTACTCCTTACTTTTCCTAGCAACCTCTCTGGCTCCATCCTTGCTGCCTGCTCTGTCCTTGCTAATCATTCCTCTCCTAGCTTGTACTTCTCCTAGCAAAGCATGCTCAGGGGCCCAGGGGAAGGGACTATTTACCTTTCCATCCTCACCCGGTGCCGGCTGTTGGCATGAGGTATAATAGAAGAGACAGCTTCTTCATTTTTTTTTTCACAGCAGAATAAATAGTGAGCACACAAAATCAAGACTTTTTATCACACTTCTCTAGATTAGTTGTATTTTATATGCTTCTACGTAACTAAATACACAGTTTGAAGATTTTTCCAAACGTTAGCACATTCATACTTACTGGGTGCCACAACTTTTCAAAATGTGCCCGTGTTTTAGTATATATTCATTCATTTTCTAGAAATTAGAAGGGGATTAATTTGTCTGAGCTATTTTCAAGTGTTGTGGTTGTTTCTTAGTCTGGTCAATAGTGGAGAGAGCAAAATTGCAAAAGGAATATCAAACGCTACCAAAGAAAACTGAATGGTTAATGCAAAGTATGGGGAGTATGTATCTGGGAAAGGCCACATGCAACATTGTTCATATCTTAAGAAAATGTTCAATTCAGGCTAAATAGTACTCGAAGAAGCAAACAAAATTGTAAGCTTCACTAAAAATAACATCCAAGAGAAAGCTGAGACTGTAACACAGTGGAGTTTTAATTTATTTTTTTTAAATACTATGTTTGGTTTCATTACTTTGACTAAAAAATAAAAAAAAAATACCAGGAGATGTTTAACTGAAATGGTTAGGGTTCTAGAGAGAGTGTTATTTGAAGAGGATTTATAAGTCTGGCACTGGTTAGTTTCCAGAGCACAGGAATAAGACAGGTCAAACTAAACATATACAACACAATAAATCTTACAAAGAAAGTTAATCACATGCATGCTGTTTATTCTATTTCTCTTTCTGTTTTCTGCTATATCAGACAAGAGAACATTAAATTACACTAAAAGCAAATAGTAACAAAGTTACAATTAGTAAATGGAAATACCATTAAAATATTCAGTGACTTAAATCTCTTTGTTTCAAGATACCCCTGAAGTCAGAAGGTTAGGATAATTCAGTTAAACACTGGATGTGTCCCTGACAGCAAATAACGCTCAGCTATATTAGATGTAAAAGTTCACGGTTAGATCCCAGGACATTTAAAACAGAAAAAGGAAATTTAAAAGTTAATGCATTTTTGACGGAAACAAAAACTTGCTTGCTATTTGACATTAGAGGTTAGTACACTGCTATGTTGCCTTAAAAACGATAATAACTAAAACCAGTGGTATGTCTTTCAAGGTTTTTATAGAAAATAGAAATAAACTTTTCTTACTTTTTCCCTTTAATAAATTTTATTTCATGTGTATATTGACTTTGGATTGAATTTTGACTTAATAATATTTCATCATTCTGAAGTCCTTATGGATTTTTTTTTCCTTTGAGACAATGTCCTTAGTTAGTCAATGATTTGTATGGTAGCATATGTTGGGTTGTGACCAGCCCTTAGTCCCAAGTTAGTAGTGGATTGTTGAGCTCCAGGAAGATTAATGTCTAGTTTTCTCCAGTTTTGTGGTTCATTCATTCTTTTGGCTCCACTAGAGAAAATCAAGGGTCTTTCTCAGGAACCTGAGAGTCAGTGAATGCTGTTTAGGGAAAAGCATGGAAGTTTGCTTTTAGAAATAGTCTGAGTTAATTAGAGGTATATAATCAAACTTAAGATTATCAGTGAAATAATCTTTTTTCTTTAAACCTGATAGGATATTGAAGATTGTTTTTAGTTTGTCTTATCTCTTCCTGCTAGTCTGTTACTTACTGCATGTCATATTTTTAAAGTTTTTTTGCTTTTTGAAATTATAGCCCATTTCATAATGAGCTATTCAAGCTCAGGCATCTATCACTTGCTTAGCATCTTGCACTTGTTAGATATTGTGTGGCACTGCATTTTAGTCTAACCTGAAATCAGACTGTTTGTAGCATATCAAAAATGATGTAAGAAGAAAGTAAATTGCCTCCCTAAGCATACATAAAATTGTAATATATATATTCACTTTTTCTTTTCTTATACATTTGAAAGGGCCATCTATGCGTTTACTCTTGTATTCTCTATGGAGTTGCAGGTCAGATCTAATTAGATAAGTTTGTGTCTGCTGTGATTTTTTCTTTTACGCTTCACATGTCTGCAGCTTTTGAAAGGACCGCGAAGAGACTCATGTTTTGTGTGCTGTGTCATCAATTTTGATCATGTTACACAACTGAATGCCATAATTCTTTTAACAATGTAATTTAGTAAATTTAATCCATATCTGGATATTAGAAAAAAGATAGTGGGCTTTAAAGCTTTTTTGCTATTGCAGCTCAATTCTTTCTTTTAAAATAATAGACAGCAACACATGGCAGTATTTATTATAGGAAAATGGATTTCTATTTGGCTCTCCGGAAATTGGGAAAAACTTTGCACCCTAAATTGTCTGTAATATATTAACACACTGCAGATGATCTTTCTACTCAGTTATTCACCCTTCACAGTTTTAATAGCATGTAATTCTGTTTTAAGGACATTTGTTATACTTTTCTGTCTTTTTAATACAGTTGAAAAATTCATTCACCCCAAATTATTTTTCCTTATATGATCAGATTGCTGCCTTTTCTCATGCAATTAAAGAATACAAAGTAAAATCAAGACAGTGTTACATCAGCAACTTCCCTCCTTCAAGTAATTTAGTGAATTAATATTAATTTAAAAATCCAATATATTTATAGTATTGAAGGCTTCACCTAGTTTCTTTCACCTGTTATTCTGAAGAGGTCTACTTTATTGATGTGCACTGCTTTTCCAAAGTTATGCTTTTCATAAAACAGATATGGGAAAAACAATAGACTGACTCTTTCATTATGAAAAATATTTGAACATAAGTAAAAGAAAACAGATTATAAAATTTCTTAAACAAGTGCACAGAAACAAAAAAGAACCAGGAATGCTTTAGTGTGTACCACAACAGAGCCTGATTCTGGCAGCACCATTTAGTGTCTTTGTATAAATGTAAAGTCTCATTGTGTGTTTTCTTCTTATTAGGAGTTAATTCCAGAGTTTTACTACCTACCAGAGATGTTTGTCAACAGTAATGGCTATAATCTAGGGATCAGAGAGGATGAAGTTGTTGTGAATGACGTTGATCTCCCTCCATGGGCCAAGAAACCTGAAGACTTTGTCCGTATCAACAGGATGGTAAGCTGCACTTTAGTTTAGTCTATGTAAGGAGCTTTAACAAACTGACCTAATGCTGCATTTCATCTTGTTAGAACTAGGTTTATAGAACTAAAATAAAAAGTGAAGTGTCTTGCTTGATGGAACCCATCATTTTACAATGGACTTTCCTTCCATGTGCCCAAAGCATTGAAAATGAAATTCAGTTATATACTCTCTCATGACAAAGCATCAGGTGGGCATGAGCTGGACAATACAGGATAGTCTGAACTACTCTGATGTAAATCACTGTACAGTGTGCAGAATTTAAGCATGAAAAATGTGCATCTGTGTTGGGGTTTTTTTGCATTAATTTGATAAGTTATTGTATAGATTGATAGAGTTGATACGTGCGTTTACTTCTGGTCATATTTAGGAAAAACAAGGTATATTCTGACATTTTGGCGGGCAATAGTTCAATTTATGATTCTGTTCTGGAAATGGATCTTCCTTAAAATGCATTTGGCTTGTCTTGCTTACAGAATCAGGAGTGTACTTTCGATAAGCTAAGAGTTTCCATACAGTTGCAGAACTATTCAGCTTGTGCTTATTTGCTATAGTGTTTTTGTGGTAGCATTGCAAGTCTAGCAGTGTTTGTTTTTTTCCTAATAAGTTTGGCAACTTAATTTCAAGAGCTGTCTGTTTAAAGAATGTTGATCTCCAAGAATTTATAGAAAAAATAGCCATATGAAGTTCAAAAGAATAGAAGAATATTAAAAAACCAAACCTGTTCCTAGATATGTATGATTTAGAAGTGTTCTCTGTTTGCTAGAGTAAATGGTTTGACAAATGTATAGAAATCTCCTAAGGACTTAATAGCAACCTCATCACTTGAGACATACAAAATGACATACACAAAGCGTGAGAGATGTCTTGCAGTTAGCAGTCCTTGTTGGTAGAAAGAAGCTGAATAACAGCTTTTTCTTGGCTGATTTCTCTTTTATAACATTCTTTCTAGAAACAAATAGTTGTCACAGCTGGTGGCAATAAATTCAAGTGCAATTTCACTAGCAAGGAAGGAGGTGGACTCAAAGGTTCACTACCCTCGATTAGCATTCTTAAGTGTGGGATGCGCAGTGACAGGTTTGTGCATTCAGAATGCCCATGTCACTGCACAGAGCCCTTTTATGGATTATGTTTGTGGCTAAACTTAACTGGGCCCAGGAGTAAGCACACTAAAGTTGACCAAGAGGTTTAAGTTTGACATCTGTAAGAACAGAAGTATGATGCTTTAGTGAAAAAGGATAGACCATCTGCCACCTATTGGAGAATGCATATTAATGATTTTCTTTGGGAAATCTTATAAAGAATGTTCCTTCTTGGTTCCTAAATTGTGTTTCTCCATCTTTCCACAGAGATGGAAGTATTAATAGCACTATAAAACACAATATATCATAAGAGATTACTTGAAGAAGTTGAAGAACACAGGTGTTTAAAATCAGAGATTGTCTCACTTAGGTAGCATACCCTTCCTTTTCTGCCTTCCACCTCTGTCTTCACAGACATGATCATTGTGCTGTTATATACTTTTGCCTGGAGGCATTTTCTGCATGGCCTTTATTTATCCCAGCATCTACTTTTAGCAAGAGCATGAGCAGTAGTTAAAATTCAGTTCTACACAGATACATTTTATCTTTAAGTGAGCAGTCTGATGAAGTTCACAAATTATTATGAAATTGGGAATTGCCTAGAAAGAGAGAGAAAGAGGCATAGATTTATTTGAATTAGAAGCAGAAAATACACTGAATATCACCCTGGGAAGAAAGAATTAAATATATTCAAGAGGAAGCAGAATTCTGGAAATAAAAATAGTACCAGAAATAGAGCAAAAGTGAGGGAAGGGTGACAATGAGCATCAATTAGATTAGATATAACTCCGTAATTCCATATTCACCAGAAATGAGGGCATTTTGATGCCATCTATGGAGAATCATTGTATCACAGAGGATGTAAACAGTCGTACCTGACTATGGTCCTTTTGAGACTGCACCTGGAATATTGGATTCACTTCTGGGCAACTTGATGATAGAAGTACTCACATTTGGATTGAGTTCAGAGGATAGAAACAAAGCAAATAACTTTTGGATGTTTAAAGAACATGATATATGCATAGTTTTTTACAAAGCTTATTACGAAGTAGCTAAAGAAGGATATTCCCTTTCACAAAAGTGCAGATAGTATCATAGTAAGAAGTAATGGAATTACATTTTGAAAGTGTAGTAATTTGAATGTGTAATAATTTTTCAGAAAAACTTCTTCACGTAGAATTTTATTAGCGCATACAGCGAACTGCCTGTACACTCTCTTTTTGGTTACTAGAACTGGACTGGTGAAAGTAAGGAAGAAATATTAAGGGATTGGAAAGTTTAACATTCCCTGCCTAACATCTGATTCCATCTTTTGAACTGGCTAGCAGATGTATTATTCAGTTAGGTCATCCCCAGGCCAGGAGTTGGCTCTTATACAAAAATCTACCTTGAGAAAAGAAAATAACCTTAGTGTGATGCTGACGTTTAAAACACAGCAAGCTTGTGCAAGCCTGGAATTTCTACAGCAACTTAGCAAAAGAAGCGGAGAACTTGTTTGCAGCAAAGCCACAGAAAATTGAGGAATATTTCAAATAAGTGTTATCCTGATCCCTTTTGTAATGAAACCAGTGGTAGTCATTTAATTTCAATGTATAAGATCCTAGTGATGCTGCATAACATACAGTGGGATATTGTTTTTCCCTACCTGACAATACTTTCAGCAGTTCATACATATCTGTTGCTTGCTCCAGGCATATATAATGTGTGATTTTATGTGGAAGTAAATACAAATCCTTATATACAGCCTACTTCAATTTAAGTTCCCTTGCAACCCAAACCATTCTATGGTTCTATGAAGTTGATAAAAAGGCTAAAATACAATGGGACAAGCAACTGGAGGAACAGGCAGTGTGACTGAACAAGAGCTAACAGTGTGCCCTGGCAGCCAGGAGGGCCAACCAAGTCCTGGGTTGCATCCAGCACAGCATTGCCAGCCAGTCAAGGGAGGGTATTGTTCCACTCTGCACTGGTGCAGCTCCATCTTGAGTACTGCGTGAAGTTTTGGGAACCACAGTATAAAAAGTGTCTAAAGCTACTGGGGAGTTTCCAGAGGAAGCCATGAAGCTGGTAAAGAGTTTAGAGGGGAAGCCTTATGAGGAGCAGCCAAAGTCACTTGGTCTGTTCAATGTGGAGAAGAGGAGACTGGAGGGAGACCACATCATGGTCTACTGCTTCCTCACAAGGGGAGGAGGAGGAGCAGATGCTGATCTCTTCTCTCTGGCAACCAATGAAACAACCCAAGGGAATGGCAGGATGATGTGCCAGGAGGGGTTTAGGTTAGATATTAGGAAAAAGTTCTTCACTCAGAGGGTGGTGCAGCACTGGAAGAGGCTCCCAAACGAAGCAGTCGTGATGTCAAACCTGATAATATTCAAGAAGAGTTTGGACAATGCCCTCAGACACACGGTTCGAATATTGGGGTTGTCCTACACAGGGACAAGAGTTGAACGCGATGATCCTTATGGGTCCCTTCCAACTCAGGACATTCTATGATTTTATGATTTATGAATATAAACATTTTCTTTAGATAATGGCAAGAATTTCATCATTTCATCCTGAGACTTACCAAAGCAAGTAGAAAACAGCCTAGAAAACATCACACAGGCACAGTGAGATAAATCACTGTAATTTAACCAATTGGTTAACAAGTTTTACTAAAATTCTCTACAAATTAATAAATGACAGGCATGGTTTTGTGGTGTTTTGTTTGATTTTCAGCTTGTGTTTTAGAGTTTTAACTAAGCACAGAAACAGAAGTTGAAATGGTTTTCCATCAGAAGAGTTTCTTTTAAACTTGTGAAATTTAGACTTATTATAGAGACTGGAAAAGACATTCAGTTACTTTTAAGACCTATTACAGTAGCTTCTAAAACACTCAGTGTATATACCAGGAATTGTCATAGCAGTTTTATTTATCCATACAAAGCTAGACTGATTACTATGGAGTTACTCATGAAACATTAATAAAGCACTATGTTCAATGCTAACATGATTATGGTCTGACCTCGGTGATGGCACAAAGGACAGAGGCAGAAAGTGTCCCTGATAACATTACCCTAATGCTGGGCTCATCAATCATAATCTCCCAGTTTACCAGGAAAAAAAAAAACCATGCATAAAACCTTCCACAGATGTGCATCTGTAGTCCTACTCAGCCTCTCAATCCCCACAGACTTTAAGCAGTCCTGAGAGCCAAAAATAGGACAGATTCAGTCAGTAAGTCAAGCATGTTAAATCAAGGCAGGGAACACCACTGTGAAACACTGAAGCAGAGCTTTTATGATAAGTGTTCTTTAGTTTTGAAACAAAAGATGCAAGGTTGTGGAATTCAAAGTTAATTATAATGATATTTTCATTATGGCTTACATACATATTAAATTACAAATTACAGCACTGAGTAAAATGCATTCACTATAAATTATATTTTTGAGAGACTGAACAGTGTCCTGGTTTGGTTATACATATTTTGTTCCTATTACATAACTGTTACTAAGATTGAATTTTCTTTCTGTCTTTGTAATGATTTATTTGCACTCTTCTGCTGCCAATTACATTTTTGTACATTTCTCTGGCTATTCAGAAGCATGCATAGTGTTTCATAATTAAAAAGCTTCTTGAATAGTCATTAGAAACATCTATTATGAAATCTCTGTGCTATGAGAATCTGGAAGATTTATCTTTTCTCCTCATCATTCAACAGCAGTTCATGTTCCTTTTTTACCAAGTAAGCAGTAGATAAGATTTGATATTACTTCCTCAGTAGTAGCAGTGATCTTATTTTGTGTATTGCCATGGTTTGTTCTTAATGCAAGTAAAACTCATTCAGCTAACAGCAGTTTCAATCCAATTTGGAAATATTAGCATTTTTAAAACTTTCTATGTCGCTGAAGAATCTTATTTACATCTTGAAGACACTCACATAAAGGATCAGTTTCTCTGTAGACATCCCCAAATAACCCAATTCTGTAGAATGCACTTCTGTTAAAATATCGGTTTGTTTACCAATTCTGTAGAATGCACTTCTGTTAAAATATCGGTTTGTTTAAACAGACATAACTGATTTCAGACATCAGTATTGTCTGTTTTACTTTATAACAAGAATCAAAGATTCTACTCTGATAGTCAGTACATGAAATGATAAGGTGGAGAAGTATTAGGCAGGGAGAATCAATGGCTGCGTAGGAACAAAGATGTAAGCGGGGAGAAGAAAAACCCAGCTCACAGGTTGAAACAGCTGATGGTCTGTTGTAGAGCAGATCTACAAAACCAAAGTGTCTCAGTAGTTTTAAGAATATATTTTTAAATATATCGAATATGAGTTAGTAGCAAGAGACAGACAGCATATAGCTATAGAGGGGAAGGAAATAAGACAGGAACTGCAGAAACAGGAGGGGCAGGTGCAGATGGGATCCAGAAAAGGGGCAGCAGCAGAGCTTTCCTCTACTCTGGTGGCACAAAATACCTGGCTAACATAAAATATTGTGTAGAAAGAGGTCAGAATAGCATATTGTATAAATGTAGAACTCCTGATACTTTACGCAGCACATGATGTGCATTAAAATAAAAAACAATGCCTCCTACTGGAACCTCTGTAAAAAATAATTTTTACATCAAATAAGGATGAGCGGAGAGGAAAGCGTGCAGCCTTCATACTGGACAAAGGTCTGAAAAGAACTATGGTGATTGATCTCACTAAGCAGTAACTTGGCTTATATTAACTTCATTTAGTTTATACAAAAACATAAACTTACTAATAGCTATTTATAATTTACAACAGCTGTAGGTCAGAGTTTCATGCTGTGGAACATGTGTTCATATAGTTGCCTGCAAACACATAAAACCCACAGTTCATTTACTTCAACACATGTATACACTATATGTGTAATAATGCTTGTGATTTATCTATTACTCTTTTTTCTGTTCATTTTCATTATAATTGAAAACAAGCTAGATATTAGCTCATTTCTATTTAACAGTAAGAACCTTTAAAAAACTTAAATAATAATATATAATTATCTGAGTAATAATTATTACTTTTCTTAAAAAAATAGTTTTCTTATATTTCATATTGAAAACATGTCCAAAAAACTGAAGCTCTCAAAATGCTTTAAAGCCAAAATGTTCCTGAAACGGTGCTGTTTTCTAGGGCTATCACCAGCTTATTTTAAGGATATTATTGTTATATTTTTCTAGATGCTGTTCCTACTGTAACTACATATTATTTTTTATGCAGAAAATTCCCTCACTTTATTGCCCAGTGAGCACTGCATATTTTTGAGAGACCAAACAATGTACTATTGACAGTGAACAGTGTATAAATTTTTAGGAGGTGCTTATATGGAAAGGGAACAGCCTGGATATTAGAGGAAATTAGGGAAAACATTCTGCAAGTATTTCATGAGTAGCATTGCAGATGTACTTTGGAGAAACATCAGCAAAACAGGTCAGACCTGACAGGAGAAGCTTTCTTCTGGCTAAATTGAATACAGATTATAATGCACAGATCAACAGCCTTATCCCTGCTGAGTAGGAAAGACTTTGCAGCCTTTTGGTGGCCCCAACTTGAGTGCACCCTGCGTGTTTGTGCCCAGCACCGTACCGCACACACATGCCAATGAGGAGGACACGAACATCACACAGCACCCGTAGCAGCCTGCAGCTGAATGCTGTGACGTGCTAAGGCCCATGCAGAACCACTGTCCTTCATATCTCTGACTCCTTTCTCCAGCTTCCACTCTGGTCTCTGCCCCAGATCCTTTCATCACATTGGTCTTCCACCACAAAGCACCTGGCAGGCACAGTACTGTTAGTCCCCTTGCTACCACCATCATCCTCATGCCCCGACTTCCAAATTTCTGTGGATTTCTTAAATTTATAGTTCAAAATATTTAAATTCACTCCTTACAATTTTCCCCAAATCTTGCGTATGATTTCAACACACAGACCTTTAAAGAATCGTTAGGCCTATAAACATAAAACAATAAATGTGCTCTAAGAACTGGAGACAGAAGACATGATGTGCTGCTGTTAAAAAGAAGCTTATTTATTTAATTGTTCTTCCACGTGAAATAGAAATTTTCCCAAACCTGCCAGGGTCAGTAAGACCTTCTCTGGAATGACAAGCTGCTGAGAAAGGGCTGGTCATGCAAGTAGAAACTGCCTCAGGGAAACATAACATAGGCATTCAGCTCTCCTAACAACCTGGAGAGGATGTCTGAGGAGATAATGAGTGAAATAGGCTCATTTGACCCAAGCATTTCTTTTTTTTTTAATTTACCATGTCACCTTTAAAGAGTCAAAAGTTTAGCCATCTTCCTGATTTGTTCTCCATATTCTAAAAATAGCAATGCTATTTTTGACCAAAGCAAGTGCCTAACTTTTATTTCATTACTTACTTTTTAATAAATAAATAATAGATACAGATGCAAAAGACTCTTATAAATATGCGGTGTTTGGAGGAAGAAGAGAACAGTTAGGCTGCTGGCAGTGAGTTGTTAGCAGATGGGTGCTAGAAAGACAACAGGCTTTAAATTATATTTTAAATGTTATTATGTACAAAGGAACATTAAAAATTGAGCATTTAAATTTAAGAAATGGTTTATTTTATGGTTGTAGTGACATGCTTAATTTTGTCCTTGCACGCTTACATCAGGCATGCTGAATGAGGTGAAAGTCCTATGATAAAGATAATATGGGAAGATGTTATTGCTGGCTAAGTCATGTTGCATGCACACAATACAATACAACTCAGGATCTGTCATTAATTATTTATTTGGAGACATGCTTTGAAACCAAATAGTATTAGTTTAATAGTATTTAGTATTAAGTGGCATTAATGCTATTTAAATAATATTAGTCATAATTTGCATGTGATGACCTCTAATTTTGAAAAGGAAACAACTAATTTTTATATGGTTCTCTGCAAAATGTCTTTATAGCATCTTACAGTTTGCTGAAGTTAAGCCGTTCAAAACTGAGCTACATCAGCTATTAAGCCTCAGCCTCCCCATCTATTTTCCTCAGAAATAACAGTCCTGGTTTCGACAGAAAAGGCTCCAATTTTCCACCACAGCACAGAGAGTTCCTCTTCCATGTCTGAGAATGTCTGAGGAACAATTCTGTGACTATCCATGGAGCCAGAGTCTTGTGGCTTGCCCTGTCTGTGGCTATTGCTGTATTTGGGGTGGTGGGCAGGGGGCTGCTCCCAGTGGACAGTGCATGGCATGGTGTTATGATGCCCAATGATTACTTCTGAAGCAACCTCCTCTTGATGTAAATGAATAAGATGAAAACCTGTTTTTTTCAAAGTTTATTCACCTGTAAAATTTGAGCATTCCTGGGGCAGACCTGAAACTCTGTCCTAGTTGGAAAGTGTCTCATCTGAATAGTGGCATTGCACTAGGAACCATTCTACCTGTATGCAGTGAGTAGCAGTAAGTTCGATGTAGATATTTACATAATAAATTGTACCGAGGCTGGTATTTTATTTTCGAAGTGAGCCAGGATCTGTTTGGTGGTACCCAGTGACAGGACCAGAAAAAGCACCAGACTGGAGCGCCTCACATATGAGGACAGGCTGAGAGAGTTGGGCTTGTTCAGAATGGAGAAGAGAAGGCTCAGAGGAGATCTTATAGTGACCTTCCAGTACCTGAAGGGGGCCTACAAGAAAGCTGGGGAGGGACTTTTTACAATGGCATGTAGTGATAGAACTAGGGGCAATGCCTGTAAACTGGAGAGGGGCAGATGTAGACTAGATGTAAGGAAGAATTTCTTCACCATCAGAGTGGTGAGGCACTGGCACACGTTGCCCAGAGAAGTTGTGGGTGCTCCATCCCTGGAGGTGTTCAAGGCCAGGTTGGATGGGGCCTTGGGCAGCCTGATCTAGTGGGAGGTGTCCCTGCCCATGGCAGGGGGATTGGAACTAGATGATCTTTAAGGTCCCTTCCAACCCAAACTATTCTACGATTCTATGATTGAAATGGTGACAAACTGGAACACAGGAAGTTCCCTCTGGACATTAGGAGACACTTTTTTACTGTGAGGGTGAAGAAGCACTAGCACAGGTTGTCCAGGGAGGTTGTAGATTCTCCATCCTTGGCGATATTCAAAATGCATCTAGACAGGGTCCTGGGCTGCCTGCTCTAGGTGGCCCTGGTTGAGTAGAGAGGTTAGACTCAATTATTTCTATAGGTAGCTTCCAAACTGAGCCATTCTGTGATTCTGTAATTATTTTTTTAATCTAACAAACTAATCAGATGTTAGTTCCCAGATCTGGGAGCTGAACTGCACTTGTTCTGATTGAAGCAAACTAGGTATTAGACACTGTAAAATATAAAGACTGCAGTGTAGTTTGGACAAGGACACACAAAAACTTGGTCAATGAATAGTGAATCTTTATTTTAATACCATTTACTGTTTATCACAGTTATTTGCTGAAGGCAGCCTTAGGAAATGGGAAAAGACTATGCCAGGGTGCCATCCTAAATGCATGATGAGTCTTTATAGGAAAATGGTTTGTGTTTCCAGGTAGTGGCTCATGGGAACTAAGACAGGTAATCTCGTAAAGGGGTAAGGACCAACTATGTAATGCCTTCCACTTTGAAAGCCTCAGTTCAGGCAATGGTATCTACTATGGATGCCAATCTTGTATGATAAAGACACATTAGTTAGATCAAGCTCAAGAGTAATATTGTCATAATTTTCTCCACCTCGATTTAGTCTCTTTTCATATGCTGAGCAAAGGAATAGCAATCTTCAAACACATTTTTAAATGAGCTAGACACAGCCTATGTTTTCTCTGATGAACCAACTTAATGCCAAAAATGAGTGAGAAAAATCCTTTTCTCCTTGGAAAAATCAGTTGCAATTCACACATAGAGATATGGACCTTATTTTGCCCATACAGCTTTTTAATCTTCAAGTTTCCATTTCAGTTTTAAGACTAATTGGAACTAGTTGGAAAATGAGTTGGAAAATTGGGTTTTTTAATTGTTTTCCCATTTTCATCAGTTTTCCTTGACAAATTGCATAACTTACTTGACAAGCCCAATAATTAATAACTAAACCCCTTGCAGCTAAGGGAAATTCAGTAGCTGAGAAGAAAATTAGGTTGATATAAAGCTGAAGGAAAGAAGAATATCATTTTAGTTTATCTTCTAATATATTTAGTTCTGGTTTTAATGTTTGAAGGATTTCCTGAACAGGAAATGTAATGATACACATTATGGTTCCTCAGTTAATAAGAGAAGGTAGGATGTAATTTAAGCATGAAATTGCAAGATGGAATTTACTTCCTAACTCTGAATTTCACGTGCAGGCCCTGGAAAGCGAGTTTGTATCGTGTCAACTTCATCAGTGGATTGACCTTATATTTGGCTACAAGCAACGAGGACCAGAAGCAGTGCGTGCACTCAATGTTTTCCATTACCTAACATATGAAGGCTCTGTGAACCTGGACAGTATCACTGATCCTGTCCTCAGGGAGGTAGGTGTCTACTGCCATTTCATTCTAAAACCTGCTGCCATCTTGCGAGAAATGGTACTTTTTCCATCTTTCACCATTGGAGAAAATTGTGTGTGACTTGATTCAGAACTTAGACCCTAGGTGACTTCAGAAGCAAATGTTAATAAACTAGCGATAAAACAGATGTCCCAAGGTATTTTGTTTGCTTGAAGTTACTAACATATTTCATGGTCAGTTAGGACATGGGAAATTATAATGTAATAATATGTATTCTCTAATATATATTCCGCTACTTTTATGATTTACTTGTATTAAGTTCACTTGAAACTGAAAAGGTGGCAGAGAAATCTATGACACGGTTACAGGGAAAAAATAATCTAACCTTTTTAGTCAGATAATGGGGAAAATATGTATCTGAAAAAAAATGCTAGATGGACAGTAGCAATTATTCAGATTACTTTTGTGTTAATCATATAAATTATAATCAAACTGTTAGCAAAATAGAAAATGTTTTCTCTTTGTTGTGCACACAGTTATGTTTGTGTATATGTAGGCATGAAATGTATATACATAAACATGTGTATAAAAGAACATTTATCAGTAATTTTTTTTAAAGGTACTAGCTAATCTGATACACGTCCTTCCAGCAACTGTATTTGTTTTTAGTAAGACTGTTAATCTGAATGATCATTTTCTAATATCATCCATTCATTGGGTAAAACAAATGAAATTTGGTGAAAAGTGTGAAGAAGCAACAGCTGCTAGATGAGTACCACTGTGATGAAGCTGTATACACAATCTTCCATTCCCCCAGATAGCTGCCATCTGCTGTATGCAAAATAGTAATAATTTATACATTGCCAGGCAATGGGTTTTGTTTGTTTGTTTGTTTGTTTATTTTCCAATCTTGGAGACAGAAATCTACAGATTTCAGGAAGAAATAGATTCTAGAGAACATGTGTATTCAGCTAAATATTGGGGTTTGGCATGTTGGTTTTTAGTAATTGCATCTTGTTATATTTGGTACATTTTGAGGAGCAGAATGAAAAAACATTCAGACTCCTAGCTTCCTAGGGCTAGATTTCACACCACTCACTGCAAAATTTATGTTTTATAAACAGTTAATATTTGCTTAGTTTTAAGAATGCTAGAATTGCAGTGATCCCACTGCCCCAAATTTTTAATATTAACATCTACATAACTGTTTTCTGGATTTAAAACTTGGAGCACAAGAAGAGTCAGTAAGGTACAAAACTGGAGATACAAAGGAACAGTGCTTTTTAAAGTATAAGACAGGTGTCAAGCACTATGAATACAAGGGATTTGCATGGCTTAAGGTCCTGATTTGCATGGGCAGACTCCTATGTCTTGACTTTAAGGGTCTACTCCCACAGGGCAGCTTGTAGGATTGAGGTCTATCTGTCTGTCTGTGCACCTTATTTAACATCTTATGACATGATGAGACTCTTCAGCTCTCCTGTGGCTCTACTTACATGCATAACTTGTCATCAGAAATTTCAAGAAATTCATGGAGATGTTTTTGTTCACTGACTTGTACAGCTAAAACATGCCCTGTCAGTCAATAGCATACAGGCAGTTTACGCCACATAAACTTCTAAAAGCAAACCTTTCTCTTCGTTGCCACAAGTCAGATTAGTAAATAGTTAGATTAGTAAATAGATTAGTGAATAAAATTTGTTGTTAGCAGTGAGAAGGGGATATCCTCCTAAATTTTGTTATACACAATGTTGTATGCATGCTTTTAGAAATAGAATACTTTCTTCTCCAAGACATGTCAGACACTGGTGATTTGTGGTTTGTCAAAAAAGGTTAAAAAAGTACTTTTTATTAATTTTTAATCAGAAATTACAATATACTCGTAATTATAGACAGATTTAGAGCCTTCTCTTTTCTTCTTTCTCTATTTATACAGCTAGCAGACATTTTCTAGCCAGTTATAAAGTATCTGACATCATCAGATCTAGTAGATCAAGTATTTGGATGTCATGTTTCTGTTACAATTTTGTATGTTCCATATACATTTTTTTGTTGGCTTTTTTTTTTTTTTTACTTTATTCTCGTATTAGTGGATACTCCAGAAAACAATTAAAAGCAAAAATGTCCTTCAAAAGCCTATAAAGATCACTTATAACTACAGAAATGCAAGAATAAGAACACCAAAAACCTTTAAAGATATTGATATCAATTATTTAATGTGTTTCACAGTGGCAGGTGGTGGTATCTGGCATCTTAACATAGAAATGCTGCAATTTATCCAGGAAAATGCATATCTCAGAATCCAAGCTCCCTTTATGTTTGTTTTCTAGGTAAACTGAAACATTTTTGTTCTGTCACATGGATGACGGTGTATATTCTCAATAAATGGCTGTGAAATAAGACGATCAATACAGCTTTATTGGCAGCAACCATTATTAGACCAATTGACTCAACTACGGTGGTAGCCTCCTCAAACTGTGCTGTAACTAATTTCACGTTGAGCTGTGTCCCAGCAGAACCTGCCCAGTGAAATAAGGCTCTAGTTAAAAAAATCCTCCCATTTAGGTCTGAGCTGATTGAAAGAAATTATTTATAGAGGCAGATTCCTATGAGCTGTTCACGCTATAACTTGGCCTGTTCACTTTCTCTCTTTGCTTAGGCACCTCACTTAATCACTGAGGATTATGTTGTTCTTAGCTTTCTGTGAAGAATGGTAAAAGAGTAACTTCAGTAGCCATCTGACTGGGGAAAAAAATTATTCAGTGATGGAATAACTGATCCTTGCTTCTCCTAACAGCTTTCTCACATGCATAGGAGAGCCGTCTAAGAACTCTCTACCAGCAAAACGGTTATTTTGTGCTTTTGTTCCTTTTGGACCTATTTATTAGAAGACTTTCCATCTGGCTTGCTTACTTTGTTTTCTATTTTGCAAATTCACGATGGGTGAAACGAGAATGTTGATACAGCATTAAATTTTAGATTACTGAGGTCTGTGAAATCACATATGTTTACCCCTGTAACAACCCTTTAGCAGCTTAAGTTCTGCACTAGATGGATAAAACATACTGATTTGATTTAACGTATTGATTTTTTTTTCAAGCTTTGTAATACTTTGATACCACAAAAAATATTTAATCACTCTAAAGTATTTCTAGTAATTATAAGATGAAAATAAAAAACCTAAATCAGATGTTCCACAAAATGTATAAAATGCAATTTTCTTGTTTAGATCTCTTACTATTAGAAATTGGAAAATTTTCCATTTCTATCAGTTCTAGTGGTCTCTCTTATTCTGCTCATTGCAAAATTTTCATATTATAGTAAGGAGGAGAAAAAATAAACACTTTTCAGGCCCAAATTTATTCCTTTTAAAAAAAAATTTGGGTTTTTTTAATTATTGCAATGTTTTGTATTCTGTTTGTAATTTTTTCCTTTTTTGAAGTAAAAGCAGTGAGGTGAAAGCTAAATCTTGAAGAACAGCTTAAGGATATTGATTCATTCTTACTTGACAGGTGAAATCATGGTTGCAGCACTAACCACAGCAATTACAGCATTAAAATGTCAAGAAATTAGAGGTCAGAATAACAGATAATTTTCTTCCTTTTGTCAGATTAAAAATTGACATTCTTTGACAGCACAGGATCTCTGGCTGAGAAAATTATGACAGCTTAACTCATCTTGTACTTGTAAAGCAGTAATTGATAATGAACTTTACCATCACAGTCTTCTCCTGTGGAGAAACATGACAGAACATCCCTGGTACAAAGACTGTATCTCTTTTTAATATGTAAACAGTAGTTATATTGGACATTAGATGTTATTTGGAATTGTCTTTACTGTTAGTTTACATCATAATCCAAATCCTTTCCACTGGACAAATTTGACTGACTTCAGGGAGCTGAGGCTAAGAATGCTAATATATAAAGAACAATAGTGGAAATGTAGTTTTTTTCATGGTGCTTTGATATTATTGGTTCACTTTAAAAAAACGTAGTTCCTCCCCTGGTTTCCCCCCAGGATGTCTATAGATTTTAGGAACCTTATTTTTTCCAAACATATGGAAATCTGGAAGCTTAAAAATCAAGAAAGTTCTGTTTTTTTCAAATTGGGATCTTTTTTCAGCATGATGCAGAGTGATGTGGCTGAAAGGGAACAGCACAATAATATTAAATGGTCATTAGAAAATGCAACAGAAGAGCCAAAATTATTTTCAGTACTACCTTGTAGCTTAAAGACAATATAACAAAGTGAGCATGTTCAATTAGTGCACATACTAACCACATGTAGTACTGTAAGCACATCTAACGTATAGCCTCTCAGAAAAGTAATATTTCAAGTTTTCTGTTTATAACCAGATCTCTGTTTACTTGGTTTTAGACATTTGGCTTATATATGATTAGAAATGTTTTGAAAAAAGACAAGTGAAACATTATATTGCATAGCTGTTGGCCTGCACAAGATTTTGGGTTAGCTTTGTATCGTCCTTGTGTTGAATGTGAGTTGCAAACACAGCTTAGAATTTATGTATTAATGTGTTTACAATGCAGTACAGTGACTTTCCTGCAACAAATGCGTCTTCACTGAACAATTGTGTCCCCTCAGTCCGACAGGAATTGCAAGTGTGTAGGAAAGCAATGCAGTGTGAAGCTACTGGGCTCAGAAATTTGTTCTGAGTGGCCACCTGTCAAAATACCTGAGCATACTCGCAACTCACACAGCAAATTGAAAAATGATTAAAATTGCTAGTGTTTGACAGGCAGTTGCTGTGCCCATAAACTAGTCCTAGTAGGACAGTTTTGCTGGCAGCTAACAGAGCATATGGCCTATGCAATATTTATTTCTTTGGTGGTGGCTTGATATTTAGCATATTTAAATAAATTGAAAAGTCATAATCATGCGGTAGTCTTGCAGTGCTTTTCAGTTACCCTCATTTCTCGGTTTTATTTTTCCTCTTATATTTTCTTCTCTTATCTCTTTCTTTGATCTGACAGGAATAACAAAGCATCCCTCTGGATCTGCTGTAGTGAAATATGCCCACAGGAAGCAGAGTAGATCACATCAGTTTTCACTTCTTTTTTTTTCTCCTTTCCTCTTTCCTTACCTCCTTGCTGAAATGCTCTTTGCTACTACAGAGGACTGACATGATAGGGCTGTCAAGACTTAGCAAGATAGATATATCTTTAACAAAGGGAGCTGGAATGCTGGCCTTTCCCTGGTGGCTGAACTTGGCAAATTTATGAGGAAAAAATTAACACGTTGTTCTAATAGCACTATATAACGTTTTCAAGGTAATGCCAGCACTTGTAACCACATGCTTATTCTTCATATTGCTTGGAGTTATTCTTATGTATTCTGATTTCATTTTTAACTTATCAGATCTTTTTTTTTTTTTTTCTGGGTGCTATTTCTTTGATGTGACAAGAATATCAAAACCACTCCTAAGGATCTGCTTGATTGAATTGCACCCGCAGCACTGGCCACTTACGTCTTCAGTTATGCTTAATTGCCTCCATACAAGGCATGGTCTTTGCTTCCTTTCTAGAGAAGTGCTACTTAGGCATGGATACAGATAGTGGTGAAATAAGCCAGAAGTGGCAAGTAGTATCAATATCCACTTCTTTCAAAGTTAATTGAAGGAGTCTGTATAGCAAGAACCATCATGAAATGGAAATTATTTTCTTATATGCTAAGTGCTCTGTTCTCTGAGAAATGTGCACTTGCATCCTGTTGATTTTTCTTGAGAAGCCTACATCTCCTTCACTCCCAAATACTGTGTTTCCCAGACATACAAACCAGGCATTTTTTTCCCTGAATTTTTACTTGGGTTTAGGGAAAAAATATTATTTCTTAATTTTGTTTCCCTGTGAGTCTGTTTTCTTTGCATGAAGAGATTATCAACACAAAACTAAATGGGTGTATACATTTCACTCAGGAGCATCTGTGCGTATAATAATAATTTTAATGTATTTGCAGTGAGTTTGAGTGCTCAGTATCCGCTTCTGTAAATAGGAGAGGAAGAGTCTTTACTTGTCGTCACTTTGTTTTGTTAGATCTTTGTAGATCACAAAATGAAATACAGAAATAGAATAGGGGGATTTTTAAGGGCATTTATTTCAGTAGGTAAAGATTCCTGTAGAAGTCTCTGAATAAAGGAGACACTTTCAATCAGAATATTCAATAAGGAATTCATGTAAATTGTATCAGAACAATTACCACATAGTAATTGTCCAATGCATGGGCTTCTGTTTTTTGAATTAATATACATGCTTTTACTTGTTTCTCATTCAGAGGAAGGGGCTTTCAGAGAGTGTTTACTGCAGAATAGCTGAAAGATTTTAACTATGAATCCAATTTTGCTCTGAAATAACTTTTTGAGAGCACCTACCTTAAATAACACAAGGCATTTATGAGGAGTCAGAAATCATAATCTGATCCATGGAATTCCAAATTAAAAACATCCTTCTAGCATTGATTAAAACAATTATCTTCAGTTAGATTAATTATTGATCATATCTCCAGTTAATGAAAGTACTAGAGATGATCAGGTAGTCAATATTATACTGAATCTGTGCTGATCTGAGTTCGTGACCATTCCTGGTTTGTGCTCTTATACGCTTATGGACATTCAGAATCTTTTCATAAACAAGAAAATAAACAGTTCCTGAAAATAAAAGAAATTGGACCATAGGTGGGGCTTTTTTTGTCCAAAATGGCGTACTAGAAGGTTTAGGATTGGTTTATTATTCATTGTACTTGTGATTAAAAGGCTCAGCATTCAGACAGAGCTGAGCACTGCCACACAGCACACGTGATCAACCTCATAATAAGCATTCAAACCGAAGAACTGCAGGTAACTTATTTAGCTGATGAGTCTTCAAGCAACCTATTTGATAAATATTTCACATAATTCATTCATCAAAGGAATACCAGGGTGAGTTTGTGAGCAAATCATATCCCAGGAAATGTCTCAATTTACTTTGAGTATAATTTGGAATAAATTGTTAGGCCAGTCCCCATCTATGTCACAAATTTCATGTGCGTTTTTGTCAGAACATCCTGGAGTCTTACCTAAACTGAGTTCAATGTTTTGCTGATATAAAAAGAACATCATTAATTGCAATTGCTCTCTTTTGCAGAAATGTATAAAATACAGGTCTTGTACATGAAAATTTCCTCCCAATTGTCTAGTTATTTTGGTTTTCTCCATACGGATGACAGGTACCAATTATTGATTTTTAAAATTGGCAACAAGCAGTTTAACACACACTTAAAGTAATTTTTTATGAGAAAGAAACAGAGAGAGAAAGGGGGTGAAAATTACTGCAGCTGATTGTAACAGAAATAGCTGGAAGGGGCTTCTTTTTTCCTATTAGCACAGATTTCAGTTATATTACACTGTCATTACTTCAGCATAAATTAACTATTATTCAAAACATCTCACACACGATCGTTTATTGGAATAGATATTACTGAGTCCTAAGTATCTAGTCACTCGCTTAGAAAGATGCAGAGCTGAGCTTTCTAAATGCTTTAAACATATTGATAATGTGCCTCTTTAATGCCATTTTGAAACCTGTGTACAGTATATCTGTATTATTGTTTTCAATTTATGTCAAGAACAAAGTGAAATTTTGAAGAATGTGTTCTGGGAAATAATCCAAACAGAATTATTTCTTTATAAGCTAAACTCTGAAAATAAGTGAGAACATTTATTTTAAATGGAACGGTATAACCTGTTTCCAAAACTAAATTTCTGATATGCACTGAAGCTTCATGAATACTATATGCAACACCTTTCAGTATGTTTTACCTGCTTCCCTGTCAGTCTTTTTTCAGCTGTTAGTTTTGAAGGTTGCCTGTACTCTAAGATAGTGCTTCTGTCCTGCAGTGGATAAATTGAAGACTGGCAGATGGTTGGAGTCTCATCATAACCTCAGTGGGTAGTGAAGAGTATGTGCTTTGCTCTGAGCACTTTCTTAAGGTGGGAACAAGGCTAAGGATTTATAATAAGAAGATGAAGCTGAGAGCAAGGAGATAAGCCAGCATTTGCTTTCTGTTCAAATAAAAAAGAAACTCAGTAATGTTACATTACCACATTCCATTAATCCATTTTATTTCATTAACAAGGAAAGATTTTTATTCATGAGTTTTGCTATTTTTTTGGCAAACCGTAAGTCAGACTTTCAATTTTGCATACATTTATTGTTGATTTTTAAAAGTTTAACTGTGAATTTTTAAATCTGACAATTCAGCTTTTAAAATAAAAAGCATGGTTAAAACCATCTGTAAGCATGCACTGTTAAAGCTCTTAGTCAAAAATTAAAAACAGTATTAATTAGGAGAGTGAATGGATTTCAAATTTTCAATGAAAACTCCTGCTAATATTACTGTTGGTTTTTTATGGATAGGATGCCTATGTTTAAAGGACTCTGTGCTCCTGAAAATGACAGTTAAAAATGTATATGGTGTCTTAAACAAAAACAAAGGCAAGGGGAGATAATAAATAGTGTTAAACCTGATGTGGTCCCCAATGAAATCTCCCTTCTAACAGGATAACCCTAACTGCACTGTGATACTGCTACGTTACTATGATAGCGTAAACAGTTGCTATGTGTAAGAGGCAGAGCACTATTCAGATGACATCAGCCACCCTGAAATCCATGGAAAGTGTCTCAATGCCACTTCTTCATCTCCCCTCCCAATTACTCCTCAAAGCACTTAACAAGTGTAGGGTGTTCATATTTTGTTCTCACCCACATTGTTTATTTTTCAGTTCTGGCAGCTGTGCGGGTACCCACAAAGTCAGGCTCTCTCTGCTTCTGTGACCTTTCCTGGCTAGCAGAAGTTATGAGCCTTTTGGTCAGCCAGCTTGAACGTCAGGGGTCCTTCAGAAATACTTGGTACTCCGGCTTCCTCAAAAATACCACTGCTTTTTTTGCATGATGCATTGGCCTATTGAGAGCTGTGAGTGGAGGTCAAGCTGACTGCTTCTGCTTTCCAGACCAGTCTGTAGAATAAGGATAGAGATGCTCAGTTTTGCTGGTTTGTCCAGACTAGAGATTGCTCCAGGACTTTTTCCTCAGGTTTTCATGAACAATAGAGTATTTTCTTTCTTCTGCCTCAATGGTAACAGTTTTTTTCATATTTACCTTCTTTGTTTTGTAGCATTTCTACTCCTGGACAATATCTGGAGCATTAAAGGAGGAGAAATGGAATTGCATAGGGAGGTGGATATTTACACAACTCATGTCTTCTTGAGGGAGGGACAAGGAGGCCAAGGTGTAATAAAAGCATGAGAAGGCAGGTGAACAAAAAAGAGGGGAAAAGGACAGAAAGGACATTTGGAGATCTGGATGCAGAGGAAGAGGAAGGGAAAGAGTTAGGAAGGTGGTCCTTGGAAATCCTAGAGAAGAACTGAAGGGATTACCATAGGAACAGAGAGCTTTTGATATGGTTGTTAATGCAGAAAAAATGATGTTTGCAGCCTTCATAGAGTTTTATGAGATTTTTTCAGTCTTGACCTTTAGGACTTCTATTTTCATTAGTGAATTCATTGAGCTATTACATAATTAGATAATAATCTATTTAGGCATTTCTAAACAAAAAAGACTTTAAGTAATTTTGACTTGTAAAATTTAGCATGTTTCTAAAAGCAGTTGATAGTGTTTTGAAAAATACTACTGGCAATTTTTAACCTAGCACGACCCTAACTGCAGCCTCGCTGGCTGTTACTCCTTGCTTTTCACATGTGGAAACAATTGTAGCATCCCAGACAGCAGCAGTGCTTTTTTAAAATGCCTGTAAATTTTGGTGACTGCCAGCTAAGGGATGCTAATGACATTTTTTTTTATATAATTTTTTTATTCCTTTACTTCCTCATTTGTAGACTTTGAAAATCTGTAGTAGTTCCAGTCTGAAAAGAAACCACATTTAACAGTTCAGAAGATTGGGGTTTTTTTTCTTACTCAAGGAAATGTAACAAATTTATCTCTGCTTTAGAAAAGCCTTGAAATAACATTTCATTCTCAGGCATACTGTGCTTGAAATCCTAGGAGCCTCTGTGGAAAAGAATGTTTGTGTCATAGGTTTCCTCTTTTGTTTCCTGATGTCAAAAAATAAATGAAGATTTCAGCATCCTGGCTTGTATTTCATATGCAAAAGAGAAAACTAAGTTAAAGGATACCATAAGGGAGAGGGAAGGAAATGCTTGGCTTAAAACCAAAAACTCCTGAGTGAGTGTCAAGAAGTGGGAGGTATGACAAAACTAAGACTGTAATGGAAGATTAAAAGAAGAAAATCGAAAGTTACAGGCAAGGATAGTTTCAAGAGAAGTTTTGATAATAACAACAAGTCCAGTTCTTGGACCTTGAAACTGGAGAGACAAACTCAAGAGTGAGGGCCCTCACAGTAACAGGATTTATATAACAGGAGACACTTTGAGGCAACAGTTTAGTTTGATTTGCAAATATTAGGTAGGACACACCTGCAATTCTGCATGTTGTGATGCTTCGATTGCCATCACATAAAGGAGTAATGCAAAGGAATAGTATCACAGGGAAATACTATGTCACAGGGGTACAGTTTAGTAATTTGCAGTGCAGAGTCAAGATGTCAAATAGAAGCTGGTTCCTAAACACCATATGGGAAATCATCTAGATTGACCTCTCAACCAGCAAATCACACAGGGCTTTTGTCCACGTAGTCTTCTGAATTTAACCACAAATGTTGGTGTCTGAATAATGAAAAGAGTATATGAAAGTGTTTCCTTACATAGACAGAGTTCAGCTGATGAGAAATTATTTCAGTTACCTTAAATATTTGTCATCCAAAACCAACAACAAAAGTTCTCATTTTAAATGAAATAAGGGGAGGTCTTCAGAAAATATGAAATTATTGTCAGATCAAGATGAATTCTTCTTTGTGATGTCATCCGTTATGTAGCAATAGGGAAATCATTTCAGGGCAAATATCAGTCATCTAAAAATAAAAGATCATGATTGCCCAGTTTTGAAAACCTTAGTTATTTATGGCATGAATTACCCTGTTTAATAAATTATTATATCATGCCTTTACATCTCTCACAAAAGTAACTTAGCAGTAAAATCTTTTCTAATATGTTATCCTCAGTAACTTGATCAAAAAACATTATCTTTTATAAACTTAATACAGGTATGGGAGAATAATGACAGAACGATGATTTCATTTGGCATGGCAGTAATTATTACAAATAGGAACATAAGAATACAATCATTTTACTGAAGAAAATAATGGCATGAAATTAGAATAATAAAATGTTCTTTGCATGAGGGGCAAATTCATTGTTCTTTACACCTTCCTGAGGAGGCGAAAAGGAGAGGGAGGTGCTGAGCTCTTCTCCCTGGAATCCAGTGACAGGACACTTGGGAATGGTTCAATGTTGTGTCAGGGGGAAGTTCAGACTGGACATTAGGAAACATTTCTTTACCAAGAGGGTGATCGAACATTGGAACAGACTTCCTAGAGAGAGTGTCAATCTCCCAAGCCTATCACTGTTTAAGAGGCATTTGGACAATACTCTTAGCAACGTGCTTTAACTTTTGATCAGCCCTGAAATGGTCAGGCAGTTGGACTAGATGATCATGGTAGGTTCCTTCTAACTGAATTGTTCTGTTCTATTCTATTCTATTCTATTCTATTCTATTCTATTCTATTCTATTCTATTCTATTCTATTCTATTCCATTCTGAAATAATAAAGTAACTTTGAATGTAATCGTAAAGAAAACTGTAAATAAATTTATGACTCTTTTCAGTTCCAGCCTATGTTTAGAGTTTTGCACAGCATCTACTCAACAAGTAAACAGGCGGTCCCTGTCTGCCTTCTATACAGACAAATAGCAGGGAAGAAAAGGCAGCAAAATTTCTGTGGGCAGAGAACAAAACTCACAGTTTTAAAAATTATCACAACTATAAAAAAAGTGATGAATGGAGCAGTGTGGCCTGAGGAGCCCCTATAACAACATAAACCTTGTCAGAGGAATTGGGAGTTAAACCTATTTGCTTTAGCACATAATAGAGTTTGCTGTAGTTTTTAGTGTAATATGATGAATTTCATCATATCTGTGATAAACTCCTCTATTCAAGGAAGAGTTGGAAGGATACAAGAAAGAAAAACTATACAAAATCAGTTTTCTTCCTTCCGGTATAGTTAAGAAAGGAGGGGAGCACTTCAATCCTTGCTGTCCTTGGCTTTCCTTTTCAATGTAAGCAAATCTTTCATGATTTTCAGGGGAATGAGCTCCTAGAGAGGAAAAGGAAGTATGTGTGCTCAGATACATGGGAACCTCACACATGAGAGAATGCCTGAAAGAGTAAGCGACCTACTCTGGCTGCAGGATATCCATCTTTATGCTATTTTTGCTTTGCCTTCTCTGTTTCTGTTTGTGAGGTGCATTGAATTTGTTTCCCATTTATAGTGTATTAACCAAATGCCTGCTTAAGCTGGCAGAGTGTTTAAAATATTTCGGTGTCAGGAGAGGCAGATTGGACTACCAGGGGCAAGAATGGGAGAACTATAAAGGTGAAAGAGGGAAGAAATTGATATCGCAATTAGTAGTTTAATGAGGTAAATGTGAAAGCTAAAAGGCAGTGCTCCCTCAGAGATATAAGATCACCGATGTGACTTATGCATGTAAAAGAGAATGGGAAATTTTACCTTTCGCATTCTCACTCCTTTAGTGAGTGAGACTTTAACTACTATTACTACTAATAACTACTATTACCTTTCACAAGAGAATGTGGAAGAAGTTCAGAGGTGGAATGACTCTGGGAGGAGTCTGAAGGTCACCTCTGAGCTATTGGTCTTCTGCTGGAAAGCCATTTAATTGCATGCTGGATCCAATGAGATACCTCCCGTGATGAGAAAGAGCTTAAAGCAGCCCCTTCTCCATTGTTAAATTAATAAAGTAGTGACCTGCGGAGAAAATCCATTTCTGTGCCCATCTTTCAGTCCCTTGAGTATCCTGATTAAATAACTGACTGTATCAAAGCCTCCAGAGTAGTTTAGTCATTACTTGTGTTTAAACTACAGTACTTCTTTCTTCCAAAGATACAATAATAAAAAAGAAATCAATAACCTAAGCCTATTAAAAGTCCTGAAGATAGCGATGCTGTTTAACAGCTGTAGATGTAAATAGAAAAGCAGTATGTGACACCACTTGTACAAAACAACAATATTCTCAAGCTGCTTATGTTATTCGCCAAAGGGCTGTCAATCATGTTTGCTCTGAAGAGGACAGCGCTTGGGGGCAGTTGAGAGGGCTGGCTGCATGGGCAGGAGAGCACAGAAAGGATTCTTGTGTTCACTTGGATGCAAAACTGGAGTAAACTTTCAGGAAAGGCAGAACTGGGTGACTGTTGTTGCAGTGTGTATTTCTCAAATGCCTGTATATATGGTCTCTTCACTGGGCTCAGTCTCTGTACACAGGGGAAAATGGATTGTAGAAAATCCTGAGTGTGGTACATGGGAAGAGCAAAACACACCAGCATTATGGGAATTAGTAGTAAAAAGACTGAATGTATTAAAAAAGAAGTAATAAAACCATACAGAAACTCAGATAACACAGATTTTATAAAGTTTAAGTAGTGATCAGTTAAGATTAGTAAAACAAGGCTGCTTCACATAAGAATAAAAACAGCGTATTACTCTCTGCAGTGTAATCTGTTTTTAAGTATTTCTTTCTTCTATCCGTGGGTCAAAGTAAAGGTTCTCATGCTTTCGTATTTCTTGTGTTATATAGTCAGTAGGCCTCTCTCTTGGTGGAAGGGAGTTTGCAGATGAGATTGACCATTAATATCTTCCTTGGTGATTTTACCTGCATTTCTAAAGAAATTTTTAAGAGAAAAAGTATGTCAAAAATAAACTACTTTGTGACTTACCATTTTTGCAAAAGAAGGCACAGAAGCAGTGTGTGCCAGGGGTGCAGCCAGCAGAGCTCAGTTGGTGGAGGTGTGCAGCCTGTGCTGGAACCAACTTGGTTTGAAACCCCTGCAGTGAGCACAGTTGCAGCAAGGTTCAAGACCAGTTCTTTTGCTCTGCTCCTGTTGGGTTACACTGCTTGTTGCTGCTTTTGATCACTAAAGTAGTTCTTTTGCCTAACGAAAGAGATTGCTTGAATTCTTCTTCATTCCACAAGAAGCTGACTGATCATCCAAGTTGCAGAGGAGCACCCCAGGATCCTTGTGAATGTGCAGTCTGCCTTTAAGCATAAAAATTGGAAGTAAATAATTTATTTCCTTTGAGAAAATTATATTTAGGACATCATTTATTGTAACTAAGATTAGTATCATTCATAAGATTGTATGATTTTACATATTGTTTTCTTTGAAAAAAATATGAATATGTATATGAATCTCTGTATTATTGTCAAGTGGCCAATATTAAGTGCTATGAAATCGTGTTTTGCTTGATTGCATAAATTAAGATGTGTGAGATCAACTCAGTTTAAACTCAGAATTGCCAGGAATTTTGCAGATATTTTTTCTCTCTTTGTTCTGATCTATTATTATCAAATAATAGGCTAAGACCTATTTTATCTTTCCACAATACATGATCATATCCTAACAGATACTTCCTGAAGTGTCTGGAGTATACAAATCTCATTTTATGTGTATTAGAAACAGTAGGGAATCTCAAATCAGCTCACTAAATAGCTTTTCTGCAGATGTTATTAAGAAGGTGAAAACTAATATAATTGCTATTTTGCTGTTTGAAAAGTGTTAAATCTGGCAGCTGTTGAATTCCAAGATTATATTGTTTATACACAAAGGACATTTGAAAGTGAAATGAGAACAAACTTTACTTGATTAAAAATGATATTAATTTGACTAGAATGTGTATCTCAGGAAGTGGCGTAGCACTTTGCACACAATACTGAAGATCTGATGGGAGAAAAGGAATTGATTAATTATAATTAACTGTTTAAGATCATTAAATAAATCTTAAGTTTGATGATTTACAGATCAAGAAATACTGTATGTACCCCGAAGAGTTTTCAGATTAATTTCAGATGCAGCCATAGCTGTCTTGTAAACAAATCAATGTATTACATTATTATTCACAGATCTGTTCTGTACCTGCTTTTCATTTTGTGTCAAGTGACCTGGTAGGAGGCAGCATTAGGAATACCCTTGGGCAGTCACTTTATCTCTGCATGCTTATGTTTATCTTCTATGTAAGTTTTGACAAGGTTTTTCTGTCGTTTTAGGTGCTATGAACTCTAGACAGGAATAGCAGTTGTAGCTGTGCGCAGCTGTGGTGGTGTGAGGACTATAGTCTCATTACAGTAGTTGAATATCCAAAACATGGTTCAGTTTTTTTAACACTTCCAAGAGTTGTCAGTTTTACAAATGGTATTTCTGAAAGAAAAGCATAACATTACAAATCATGGGCTGAGGGAGAGGCAGTTTTCTCTGTAAGTGCTAGCCAGCAAAATTATTCAGTATTCCCTGATTATCAAGGTCTTGATTCTGCAGTTGATCTGGTTATAGAAGCACTTGGCATTAACTTAAATGATTTAAAATTATGGGCATGTTAAGTATGTAAGTGTGTGTTTGCCAGGACATCTTCAACTGTAAAACAGCAGATGCTATTGACAATTGTGTTTTAAGTGTCCATTCCTTATAATCTGAAAAACTCATGTTTGTTCATTATCGTATTCTGCTTCTCTTTCTGTTTGCCTGTTACTATTATAAATGTACTTGATCTAGGAAGCAAAGCCAGCAAAGTTTATGTGTGCAGAATTTACAGCCAAACAACCAGAATTTGCCAAGACTGGACAACACAAAAGTAAAAGAATGAATTAGAATTGGGCTACACTGAAAAAAAATTTAATAATTCATTTGAGTGTGCCTGTGAGACAACAGAAGTATCATTTAAGGGATCGCTGTAAAGGGTGGGAGGGGAAGATCTGGAGTTTGTTCAGTATTGTTGCCAAATACAATTCACATTCTTATTTCAAGGCAAAGTCCTTTCAAAAATTAAAATTAAATTAACCTTGATAATTATTTCCAAAAAGAAAAGTGGAAATTACTTTTCTCAAAATACATTGACGAATCTGTGTGAAAGCATATATCACACTGTCTGATATTGTTGATATTAGTCTTGTCATTTTGAAAATGAAATTCACAAAAAAGTGTAATTCCTTTCCCTTCTCCCTACCAGGCAAATCAGTTATAGACTACTGAATGTGATAAAAAATACTGTCCTTCATTTGACTTGAAGTGAATTTTATATTCCTGTATAAGAAGTGTTTGCATGAATGAAGGTCTCTACACAGTGTGTAAAGAAATACTATTCGAAGCTGCAATTGTACAGCTTCTGTACAGGCATGTACATGTGTACATGCATATGCCCACACAAATGTGTTGGTTTTGGATAAAATTGCTCTATGAAATTAAATTAATGCATCATTAAATGATGTTAATGAAACTCAGGATGCTCACCAGTTCCCAAGAAACAATCTGTGCCTTGGAGGCTAATGCCCACTCTGAATTAGTCAACAAATAAGAAATCACCTGTACTGGGGTAATTACAGCATTAAATGCATGAAGGCTACAATCTGTTGAAAGTCCTTCAGCTGCTTGACTGGACTTTACATTAAGTTTCTTTTTTGGTAAATGTTTGTTTGTGGTATTCCAATATATATCTGTCAATCTAGGATATCAAGAGTGGTAGATATTAGTGACCTGCTAGGAAATCTCTCTCAAATACCTGTTCTTGCATCTATGCTGTGAAGCGGAGGAAAATGCAGATTGGCCTGTAGGAATTAAAGACTATGCAGGTTAAAAGGATTCTTCTGTATCATGAAGTATTTATTGTGCTTTTTACCATTTTATGTCTGAAAGAAATAACACAATTTACCAAGACAGTAATGTTTTTGGTGTTTTTTCATGTTTCTTGTGTGGTAGCAAATGAAAAATTCATAAAGCTTGCAAGAAAAATATTAAGGGTCAGTAGTGCAGGGTACAGTATATATATAGGTACATAATGCACAGTGCATTTCAAAATCTGCCAGTATAGTTTTCTATGAATGCTCTATTCTTCATATTACAAGGTCAAATAAAATAGTACTTGTCTATTTGAAAGCATGAGTGTGCTTTAACAGAATCACTTTTATAAGCATCAATCTTTTGCAAAGTTTTTAAAAACGTATCTTAAATATATTTTTGTTTGAATGAACTGTCTGAGGAGTGGAAGAATCTCAGTATATGAGCTGTATTCTACTCCCTATCGAATTACTGCAGATTTATTCTGAAAGCTGATTTAAGTCTTGAGGAATGCATAGAAATTGCTAAGTTTTCATTTCAAACCTGTGAAGCCTGAAAGACTGAAAGAAATGCAATAGAATTAAGCATGAAATAAACACTCAGTCAATGTATGCAACTTGGAAAAAATTTTATATTAGTCTGAATGCACCTGGAAAGATTTGTTTCTGGCACCTTTTTTGTTTTACCGTACTAATGCTGTCAAAATAGTAATTATTTTGTTTTTATAGTATTTTATACATGAATTCTGTTTCTCAGTTTGCTTTTCTTTCCCCTCATTTAAGATTCCAGAGGCTTATTTTATTAGAGATCCTCATACTTTCCTCCTTACAAAGAATTTTATTAAGGTATATATGTTCTTTTTAGTGAAAAAAAAAGCTCTCTCAAGACCTGAACTGCATGTCCTCACAGGTTAACATTTTCACATGTAACGCCAATTACTGGAAATGAGAATGGCTAGTTGGTTAACTGAAGCATGCTTGAAAGGAGAAGCAAAGCTTGTCTACAAAATACTAACACTTGGATGAGTCTGCAGCCTGGGAGGAGAGCACCGGGTGAATTTTCTGGACTTTTTTCATGGCTGACTTGGGATATGCCTGCATTGTCACACAGTGTGTTTACCTCTCTCCTTGATGCATATTGCTCATGACAGTCCCTCTCCCTTGCCCACAGGCCATGGAGGCGCAGATACAGAACTTTGGACAGACGCCATCGCAGTTGCTCATTGAGCCCCATCCACCTCGGAGCTCTGCCATGCACCTGGTGAGACATAACTGCTGACCGGGAATGCATTCCCTTTGAACCTGAGGATCCTTTGTAGGTCATAAAGTACCCATTAAGAAACACATTTAGTGCCCTCCATTTCCTGTACAGCCGTACTTTCTGAATCGCAGTGCTCAAGCAGAGCAAGGTGGAGTTTTGAATAGCTTTAGCATCCTATAGTCCTTTCTTTTCCTGTCTAATATTGTATAAAAAAAGCCCTATCTTCTTAATCACAGGCTTGATAAATACATATTTACGTTCTTATTTCTGCAAGTAGTGGGAATGGCTGCAGGCTTTTCTCAGAATAAGCATGTTGTTTTATTTTGTTTTAAAGGATGCATTGTTAGGGACTGGTTTATGAACAATGCCTGCTTGACAAAAATGAAGTACTGGAGTTAACGCATGCTGGAATCCTCCTGCCTGTTCCCTGAGGAGTATACAATGTATATTTTGAATTGCAATTTGAACTCCAAAATTCATTCCCAATTCATTCTTCTCTGTGCTTCTTGCAAAGAATTATATGTAATAGCCAGACCGAATGAGACAGATCTCTGTGCCCCTCAGTGCCTTTGATTAAATGCTTAGAGCTAGATATTTTCTTTTAAGTTTTGTAAACCGACAGTAATACGTGCAGTAGTTTCAATCATTTTATCTGTCTACAAGGAAATCGTTCTATCTAGTTGTACACCGCAAAGGTGGGAATTGATCTGGAAGTGTTAGCTGTGTTATTTTAAGTAATGTGTAGATGTCAAATATACGTAATACTTAGTCTGTATTCTTAAGATATGGATAATGTATTTTAAATGATATATCAATTATTTAAAGTGATAAGTAGAAATTTGAATAGTTATAATAGAATAAATAGAATATTGATAAGTAGAAATAATTCTATTTGTTATTACAGTGGTTGAAAAAAAATGACTTTAAAACCTGTACTTAAGAACAGTGTTAACATCCATGTACAAAAAAACTATGTCACTTGTAGTATCATCGAGTCAGTTTATAATTACATACAGGCTACTTAATAACTATACGTTTTACATAGAATTAAATTGTCTGTCTTTAGAAGTCCTGCATTTCATATAAAGAATTCATTAAGAAAAGCTAAATATCTGAGTTTTTTAATCCCTCTTAAAATTTCTTTTTTCAGCCACTGTAGTTTATAGCATTTATATTGATAATATATTATAGAACTCTCCTATTTGACTCATATTTGTATTTTATGAATATTAATTGCTGTGTAATTTTACTTTTTACTGTATAATCATTAATGCTAATGGTCATTTTGCGCCCTGTAATGACACCCCTTACCACACCTATTCTCTATTTATCCTCTTGTAATGATCCTATAATAGCTTCTGATCTTGCTGTCCTCCCTCACTAGTGTAGATGTACAGGTAGTGTTGTTTTCCCTGTATGTGCACATACTTACCTGCTCTTTTTTAACCTCATTTTCCCTCAGACCCGCTCACTAATTGTGTTATCCCTTCTGTTTTCTTCTGCTCTCTTCTCCTTTCTACTCAACAGTGTTTCCTTCCACAGAGCCCCCTCATGTTTAAAGATCAGATGCAGCAGGATGTCATCATGGTGCTGAAGTTCCCATCAAATTCTCCTGTCACACACGTGGCAGCCAATACACTGCCCCACCTGACCATTCCTGCCGTGGTGACCGTAACTTGCAGCAGGCTATTTGCAGTCAATCGGTGGCACAACACAGTAGGTAGGTTCACACAGTGTGTTTAATTCAAATTTAAAGGCCTTAACTATGCAGCTTTAATTTAGAGTGCAGTTTAGCTAGATGTGGGTTAATCTCACTCACCTGCCTGTGCACAAAAATTTACTGTTTTTTCTGGTTTGTATCAAATAATCAAAGGTTGTGTTTTCTCTGGTGTCATTCCTAGAAACACTTTCCCTAACAGCAGCACGTCACCATGGCAGCCAATCGATTTGTGGTTACATCAGGATCAGCCTTTGATATAATGCTTTCCAGGAGAGTGCTGCTGTTCTTGACACAGCCAATATTAATATGTCCCAGGTTTCATACTGGCATGCTAGAAAGCGCACTTCACTGTCTGCTGTTTGAGAGAGATTTCACATCTGTCCGGGAGCTTGTCATAAGCCTTCCCCTGGTTCACTGTTAGATAATGTGGGACCCTAAGCAAGCCTAAACAGCAAGACACTGAACTATTCGGAAAAGAAGTTTCCTTATTCCCAAAAGCCCATCCAACAAGGTCATACCAAATTTCTTTTCCAGCCCCTCTACTCATCTCTCCATATTGCTGCTAGGACTGTCCCTTCTCTTGGCCTAGACGTGTCAGTGTTGAGGTTGTCGCAGGGATTGCTAAATAGGTGGTGGAGCCATGAGGTACATGAGAGAATGAGCAGGTTTCATTTTCTAAGGTAGCTTCCAGTTGTGATAGCCTTTGTGCTCCAGTATCTGGAAACTTCTGAAGGTTTCTTACCACCTGGAAAAAACAAGAAGGTACTTGGTATTTGAGAGTGTGAGTCAGCACCTGGTTCAGGAAATTTGTAGGGACTCATCAAAAAAGGAAAAATCCCCCACTCTTCATACACAGGAGAAACATCTGGACAGAAGTAGATCCTTCTGGAGAGGGATTTGTGGTATTTAGGTCAGATGTCTACCTCCAGTAGACTTAAAGGGACTCTAGATTACCTAGGGATTTCACTAACTTAAGCATAAACATTTTCTCAGTGAATAATTCAAGTTAAGTGAATTAGGTCCCATCTCTTTTGCACAAGGCGGATCACAGACTGATGTCAGAGGCAATAATTAGAGGAATGCGTGGAATTCCCTCGTAGGAATGTGTTAGAGGAACTATCAGAGCAATTAATAGTAATATAAGGTTTAATATTACTTTGCATTCAACTCTTAAGTTTTATTTTTTCATATATATGCTTGTAAAACAAGTCATGTTGTGAACATGCAGCATTTGTGTCATGAACCAACCACGAACTGAATTCCACACCGTTTGAAAACCTCTGGTTTAAATTTCTGACTATATTATAAGAGGAGGGGATGGGAAAATAAAACTGTGTGGAGACTCAAAACTCATTCTAATGATTTTCTTAATTTTTACATCATTCCTGGCAATGTCTTTGATTTTGCAAGAGGCTAATCCAGGACAGGGTATCAGTTTCCCACTATTACCATAATATTATTTTAATAAATCGCAAGTCTAGCATAAAGACTAGGTTCATCTACAGAAATGTATATGCAAACCACTTTTACTGTTGTGGGTTGTTATGTACAACTTTAGAGTTTATACACAGTAGAAGGCATTTGTATAGCCATCTCACAATAGAAGCAAATGAATTTAAGTTAATAGCAGCAAAGATCTGTCCCAAATGTGTTTGATTTTGGAAGAAGGGATAGGAGGGAAGGAGAAGTTCTCAGAGCAGTGTTTTCCAGAAGATGACAGGGCCAGCTGTAGGCTCTATTTCTTTTGCCTTCTCCGGTTGTCTGTTGCTGTAGTAGATAATTAATTTTACTCTCCAGACTTCTGTTGCTCCTTTTATAGAAGATGGTCTTGTGCAACGTGGCAGTTCCTGACAAAAAAAAAAATCATGTTTTCAGTAGTGACCATTGTAATTTCTTTGCTAGGGAAGGTGCTCAGATGAGCCAAACCAATGTTGTCTGTGCACAAGAGCAGATAACACTATATATAAAGTCCCTGGTGCACATTTGAACAACTTAAGGACTACTCAGGATAGAACTATTAGGAACAGTTGTCACAAATTGACTGTAGACCACAATTTCCTGGCTAAAAATTCTAGATAAAGCCATGAAAAGGTCCAAGCATCTTTCACGTGCAGGTTTCCATATGTAAGAAGGTCATAACAATGTTTAATCCAATTACTTTTATTTTCTGTGCTATTATAAGACCTCATCCAGTGCACAAACGTGAAAAAAAAAAATGTTTGTTACACTATTTTAAAGGATTTATTTAATGAATGTTAGTAGCTGCAGAAATCATGGTGAAATTAATGCTCATCCATTTATAGTTACTATTACATAATTAAACAATTAACAAATGCATATTTGTGTAGCACAGAGGAAGAAGCCTTAAAAGATTCATAGAACAAGTAATAAGAAGTTACGTTTTTAATATATAATAATCCAATAATGCGGTTTTAAACCTAGAAAAATCTTATAAAAAAATTAGACAACAAGATTCCTATGTGCTTTATTCTTCCTTTCATGAATAGGCCTTCGAGGAGCCCCAGGATATTCTTTGGATCAAGCTCATCATCTTCCAATCGAAATGGATCCATTGATTGGTATGTCAAGGTGAAATTGTAGCAATATATTTGAAAACAGCATCTTCAAGAGTTATCGATTAAGTTATATTTGAATATTATGCTCCATTTAGCACAGAACATAGGAAAATATTTATTCATGTCAGTCCTAGAGAACTCAAAGCATTAGATATTGATACTGAATGAATTACATGGGTGCTATTTGTTATTAACATTAGTAGCTATTGGTATTTTAGAAACAACCAATTAAGTCAGTTACATTGTCAAGCCGTATCTATAATTCTGTTCTTTTATCAGGTCACTTCAGTAAAATAAAATGCGAGGGACTGGTAGAATTCACATAGTTTCATTTCTTAACAGCCAGCACCATGTGTAATAGTGCAGATGCAAATTAATTTCTGTTCATTCAATTTATTATTTAGTTGGTATTACTAAATTAATAAAGAATGGATTTTAATCTAATACATGATTGCATTTTTTAAAGCCAAAAATATTTCAGAAAGTGAAGTAATTTGAGAAATAACATCTGCTAAAGCTGTTAGTGAGATTGCAGGACTTCTATTCCTAAAGGTAGTTATTTTTCTTTGCTTCCAACTTTTGTGTTTCGTTGGGTTTTTTTGCAGTAGCCATATTTTTGAGACAGAAATTGGGGATAGGGAAGGTTCTTGAGGACAGTTTTGCAGGACTGGTGAGAAAAAAATGCATTTTTAAGCACCTCCAGTTGAAAAGTTCCTTTTTCGTCTGTGTCAATATTCGCGGTTGAAGGACTTACATACAAGTACCTCAGGAGAGTTAGCTTTCTCATTCTGTATGCTTCATTTGCTCATATAATGAGAATGGTTTTCACTTCAGATTTTCCTCTCAAAAGCTAGGGCACAACTATTGTGCGCACCTGTTCCAGAAATCTGACTAATTTGGTGTTAATTATCTTTCAGTGGATGGACATAGAAGGTCTGGTGATTTAAACGTCTTCATGGATTGTATATAAACATGGTATTGACTTTTACAAGGAAATTTAAGATAGAGTGGGGTTTTTTTCGTTCAGTCTTTTTCATGCAGTTTAGGCAATTTAAGTAGAATAACCAAAAATACGGAGAAAAGAAATTTCAGAATATTATCTGCATTGAGTCACATTCCTACATTAGGAAAAACATAGAATTATAGAATCATAGAATAGTTTGTTTTGGAAGGGACCTTAAAGATCATCTAGTTCCAACCCCCCTGCCATGGGCAGGGACATCCCACTAGATCAGGCTGCCCAAGGCCCATCCAACCTGGCCTTGAACACCTCGTGGAATGGGGCAGCCACAACCTCCCTGGGCAACCTGTGCCAGTGCCTCACCATTCTCATGGTGAAGAAATTCTTCCTAATGTCTGGTCTAAATCTGCCCCTCTCCAGTTTATATCCATTCCCCCTCATCCTATCGCCACAAGCCTTTATGAATAGCCCCTCTCCAGCTTTCCTGTAGGCCCCTTCAAGTACTGGAAGGTCGCTATACGGTCGCCTCTGAGCCTTCTCTTTTCCAGGCTGAACAAGCCCAACTGTCTCAGCCTGTCTGCATATGGAAGGTGCTCCAGCCCTCCGATCATCTTTGTAGCCCTCCTCTGGACCCGTTCCAAACATATTTCAGAGTGAATTTCATCTCTCCTTCCTTCAATTAGTTAAAGTTTTCAAGGTTCCCTCCATAGCTACTGTAGCAAGAGAAACCATCCTCTGGAGGATACAGTGTGAGATGACTTACTATGTGAAGTTATGTCTCCATTCAGTACATAGAGAGCGTAGATAGTCAGTTATATAGTGAACATTTAGAAAGTTAGTGTTAGTTGAGAGGGAAAACACTTTCATTATACTGCTAAATCCTGTCTGGTGTGCCACTGGAAGTAAAGATCACAGGGTGGTGGGATTCAGCATGAATCATTCCTTTTCTGTCTGTCTGGGGGAATATCCAGTTGGCATTGCCTCTTTTAACTTTACTACCGATGGCCTGGCTCCCTGCTCCAGGAGTAAGTGATAAGACAATGTTAAAAAAGCACATTAGTTTCGAATACTTTTATTGATTTAGTCCTTACATCTTTGATCTGTTTAAGAGTCTGCAGGTATGAGGCATGACAAGGTCATTCAATATAAGCTGAGATGTTTTCTGTAGGAAGGATATCTACCAGCAAGAATTGACATTCTGCAGTATTGTTGACTTGGTATTTTAAATGGACATCCATCACTTTCCCATTTGGTTTTGGAGAGTACTTCAGCAGAGCACTTAAAGTATTACCACATATTATGCAGTACATAAGGCAGTTTATAAGAAATTGTCATCTTCTGTAAAATCTTTTGTCTTATTCAAAGGGAAACCAGAAATCTCACAATCATTTTGTTTTTCTGACACCCATATAGACAGCTCTTAATGTTCATATTCAAAATGCTTACTCAACAACAAATTCACAGTTCATTGAAAGTTAAATGTATTCATTTTCTCCTGTAAGTGGATGACAGGAAGGTGTTGGAATGGCTTACTTGTAAAATGTGTTTTGCATTTTGTTACAGCAAATAACTCTGGTGTGAACAAACGGCAGATCACAGACCTTGTGGATCAGAGCATCCAGATCAATGCACATTGCTTCGTGGTCACAGCAGATAATCGCTACATTCTTATCTGTGGTTTCTGGGACAAGAGCTTTCGAGTTTATTCTACGGAAACAGGTGATCCTAAATATGGCTGCCTGTTTCCTCTTAGATCACAAAATGGACAATTATCTTAATATTACCATGTCTAATGTCTGTACTTACCCATCAATAAATTATAAAGGTAGTTTGTATAATTCTTCATTATTGTTTGAGCATAATAAGATGCTTGAAGATGCTTTTTTTTTGAAGATAAAGGAATTCAAGGAATTGATCATATCAACCAAATTTTTGTTACAATATTTTCACAGCTGCATTGTTTCTATCTCTATTTATTTCATGTAATAAGGAAGTAGGTTGTATAGCCTGCCACCGGGAATCAATGTTTTCTTTGTCTAATTGCTTAGTCTAATACCATTGCTAAAAGGTGACTGCAATAGTAGAAAGAAGGAGGTGATGATCATAGTAAGCCTTAGTTTGACATTAACATAGAACAAATATACATTTTCAGTATAATAATGTAGCACCATTATGGAAAAGTTCATATGCTGTTATGCACATCATTCATGAAATTCACAAATAGTGAATTGCTTAAATACTGATGGAGCAGTAACTCCACTTAATATTCAGTGACTGCAGACTGACTTGATATTCAGAGATGAGGGTTAGGCTATGGATTGACATTCAGCACAGACTTCATCAGGAACATAAAAAAGAGAAAAAAGTAAATTTTATCTTTGTGGGTTTTTTTAATATTATTGTAGCATGTAGTGAACACTATTTAAGGGACATGAGGCAAAAATTACATTTGAACTAAGTATCTGTTGGTGTTTTAGTTAATGATTTCTAGCTGCAAGTACTTAAAGAAACTGAATTTGTATCACTTTGTGTTCCTACCAGGAAAATTAACTCAAATTGTGTTTGGCCACTGGGATGTCGTGACTTGCCTTGCCAGATCAGAGTCCTATATCGGTGGTGATTGCTATATCGTGTCTGGATCTCGTGATGCTACATTGCTGCTTTGGTACTGGAGTGGCCGACATCATATTATAGGTGACAATCCAAACAGCAGTAAGTATCCTGTAAAAAACCACCCTCCTGAGAGGTCCTCTATCACCTATTCATTTTTAGCATTCCTTCTGTCAGCTTCAGAAGGTGTTAACAAATGTATCGATTACTTCACTTATAGGTTGAAAGTTGGCATGAGAGCAGCACCACATGCTAAGCAATTCATTGAGTATTAGCCAAAAAAATGTTTAAACTGTCTTTCCTTGGTAACAGATAATAGAATGGGAGTGATTCTTAAATTCATAATTCCTGTATCACTTACAGCATCATGTCATCATAAACTGGAACGAAATAGTTCTGGCCTTTAAGTGACAGGATGTATATCACTATATTTTGACTTTCTTTTTTCCAGAAATATTTTCTGGCATTTGAACTTAATTCTTTTGTGCTACAGCATGCTGTATCAGCTGCTTGCCTTTTCAAAAAAAGGATTTCTCACATGCCATGGAATTAAATGAGTCTGAGAAAGGTCTTTCTATAGCAAGCAAACCTTTGGAGAAGGAATGTGACTGTGTAAAACCAGAAAAAGATAAAATGTCAGAAAGAGTTCATACTTCATTTGCCAGGGACTAACTATCAGAGCTTTGTGGACTGAAGAGAGCGCAATAATAATAATAACATTAATTTATGAAAGAGAGCAATTAAAGTGCACTACTGATTTACAAGGTCCCTTCACCCAGGGCAGAAATGCGATCACAGCTAAAGACAATAGCAACTCTTACCCATATAGTATAGGTCTTTTGTACAACACTAAATCCATTTCATTTAAAGCAGTTTTTGAATTTTGATGATTATTTTCAGCACAAGGATATTGCCTCTTCTGATAAACATAGAAGAATCCATCACTATCAATTCTGATCTCTGGTTCAAATACTGACTGGAGGCGGCTGTATACCTGTCAGTTACAGACATCTAAATGACTTCAACTGAATGTCTGGTAGAAAAGTGTTTCATTTGTTAGAGAGTAAATATTTTGTCTGGCATCAAATTTTCTATTGTGTTTTAATTTCCTTCCATTTGTCTGTAAGCTGAGCAATGGCGATACAAAAGAAAGCATCACTTTGTCACCTGATTTTCTTTCGTTTCTATAACAGAAAAAGAATGGAGGGTGGGGGAATAAAATTGCTTCCCATAACAAATTTCTCTAATTTTTGTGCTTATTCCAGGTCTTGTTTAGCATCTAAGTGTCAGATAGGGAGAAAATAAGTCTGGAAAGGAATTTCATATCGGGACACTCTGTTTAGCTTGATGCCATTTTACTTCTTTGAATGCCCATGTGATTCATACCAAGTATTAGTAATTTCCATGCTGAATCAGTAAAAAGTAAGAGCTTACTGCTTTTGTTGAATTAAAAACCTAAGACTTTTACTTCTTTTGATTATATGGGGCTTGGACAGCCTTGTCATTAACATTTCCTGACTGACTGGTACAAACTGCTCCACTTCTTTAGCAGATAAATTTATTGTAGTCTGATACCTTTTTGTAATTATTAACATACCTGAATGCAAGAAGGTGGTACTTTTTAGAATCTCAGGTTTAATATGTCAGCTGTGTAACTTTAGGGGTCTCTACCTTGGAGTACTTTAATTTTATGAAAAGAAAGGATATTGTTTGACTGACAAAAGTTGATGAAAACCTTAATCAACTGTATGATTTCTCTACCTCTGTATAGAGAAGGCACTGTTTTGCAGAAGGAAAATCCTTATAGTCAGATTAATGGGAGATTGTGCTGCAGTCATATCAGGGCATGTGTAATCTCGCAGGCACCGGTAGCAGCACCCAGGAAGATTAGATTGCTGAATCTGTTACGCTAGCTTCCAAATATATTGATTATATTTCTTAGTGCTCATGCTGAAGACATGTTGAACACCTGTCTTTAGGACATGTGATGTCATCGCTATCATTTCAATCTCTACTCATTGGATTAAAGTTAACATGGATGAGCTTATATACTAATACTGTACTATAACCAGCACTTCATGTGTTGTAAACATATCCTTATCAACAGTTACTTTGACTTTTCATGTACATAATCAGAAAGGATAGATCACATGCCTGAAAGACCTACTTCTACAATCACTAAATATTAAATCTAAGTCTTAAATTACTAGATTCTTTTTCCTGCCATAAACAGACATGACAGATTGTTGTATGGCTGGTTCCCTGTGTATTGATTTTCAGGAGTGAAACATCCTTAACAATCCTTATGAAAATATGATTGAAGTTTTACATAGTTTAAGCCACAGAAATAGGAAATAAATATTGCCTAATCTACTCTTCTGGACCTACTGGTAGAAGATTAGGATTTACCTTGTAGGAAAAATGAAAGTGAGATGTTCACTGTAGGTCAAATCCAATTAGTTAACATCTTTGGAATGAATTTCCAGAAAGATGTAGATGATATTTTCAGGGGAAAGAAAAAAGGGAGGGAATTAGTTTTTTTAAAGCTGTCATCTGGAGACACAGATAAGGAGTTTTATATCACAGACTGCAAGAAGGTGAAGAATTCAAAGCAAAATGTCAGATATAGTAATTATCTGGGTTAGATGCTTGACTTTATAATGATCTTTTAAGCTGAAAGACAGTTAATTATCAATTTCAGCCTCAATGCATCCAATTACCTAAAGGAACTTTACTTGTTTCAGAAAATGTTAAGGGAGAGAAAAGCAAGACCCCAGTCCTAAACAGTTTATGTGGTTTAACATTTGTATGGAGAAATGTAGATAACATTTCATTAGAAAACATAGCAATAACAATCATTTATATTGAAATATTCTGGGGCAAAATATTGTCAGAAGAAACTCTTTACTAATTCTGCTAAAATTCCACATTCCATAATCTGTGAGTGAGTTAGATAAAATCTTTACCTAACAACACGTGTCAGTAATCTAACCTGTCAAACTTGTTTATAGCCTTCTGCTGAAACACCTGTGTGACCTCATCTGTGTCTTTGGGAAATACAGAACCAACCCTGATCTAAAGAGTAGGTTAGTGAAAATTCTCTTTTAGATAACACTCTTGCAAGAGGCTGCTCCAGCTCAGTAGTTGAAAACTTGCCTGTGAGAGCATGGTGAATGTCATTTCATGATTTTAAAATAATTTTACTAATCAATGCATTTATTAATTTAGCACTTTTCTTCTACAATAGGTATCAAAAAGGAGGTTTTGGTTCAGTTTGCACTTGTTACAATGTCTTGACACTTCTCACAATTGCTTGGAGAAGACTGTAATTTTGCTAGATTTTAAAGACAACGTTTTCCATGGTGTGGCTTTCAAAAGTAGTTTGCAAAAAACCTTCTGGTTAGAATGCTTTTCAGAAGTGGGAGACTAAGTTCTTGGCCTCCAGAGACTGGGGGTATTAAAACCCACGTTCCCATATTCACAAACATATGCTGACTGTCAGGCTATAAATTAATGTGGGAGGCCACTCCCCTGAACCTCCAGCTGTGGGGGAAAGCAAAGTTCCTTTTCCTGTTCTTGTTTATGGATCTTACGTGACATGATGATTGGATAAAAATAAAGAGGAATCAAGAAATCAAGAACCGAAACTGCGTACATTCAACAGTAGTATGTAGGGCAAATCCTTTCCCTACTTGTACTTTCTCTGGTCCAACAAAAATGGATTTCATGACTATACCATAGCTAAGCTCCAATAGTGGTGATGTAAAATGTCCTTTTCCAGCCTAGACTAGAGGCTGGTGCCTAGAGATGCTTCTGGAAAATGGGAGATGTGGCACTATTTTCCTTAAGCTGAGATGGAGCTGAATGCAAGTTTTTGGTTTTTATGTCAGCCTTTCCTTATTTCTCTTTTCTTACCTAGGTAAATACCACCTCTGAGAAAAACACTAAGTTAAATGAAACTTAGTCATCTTGCCAGGGTCAGATACTTACTTTCTAAGCCAAACTTGTCCATCTGAAATAGGTAATCTGAATCTGCACCTTATTAAATCGATGATCGCATTTTATAAATCTGCTGCAGTTGAGAGAACAGTGAAAGGAATCTGTTTTCTCTTAGGGAGATACGGCACATGCAAAGGACGTGTTTGCTTATTTTAACTCTTTGAAGTGATCTAGCAAATGTAAATCTTTGCAGTTTTCAGAGGGTGAATAGAAAAAGCATTGTGATGGAGTTTGACAATTTTGGGTTTGATTTCTTTTTCTCTTATGATATGTAGGGATATATTTTAGCTGAGTGCTAATTTGTACACAAATTTCTTCTCACATAGCAACTGTATTAGTCATCACAAAAAGGAGCAAAGAAAGCACATGATATGCCCTGGAGTTCAACTTGTATCATTATAGTTGTTTTATTTTCATGTTTTATGATTGCTTTATTGAATGTCTCTTTCAAACAAGTGACTTTGAAAATGAGAATTATCTCCAAGTCTTTGAACAGATACCAGAGTGGATGATAGAATTGCAGAAAAGTGAGGGACAGATGCTTTCATCTGAAACAGACACAAATTCAGAAACTAATTTGGAAGTGATAAAAATTAATTTGCACACTTTAATTGGAATCAGACTCCTGCATGAAAGAAAGGAAGGCAGCTTGCGCTAAAAGCTGATTGAATTTTTTGTCAGGTAGGTATGTTGGACTTGGCCGCTTATCCTCTTGAGCCTCTCTGTGCAATATATTACGTTCACCCTCTGACTGGTGTTCTTTAAAAGGATCAATGCTATTCCTGCTTTGTCCCTAGAGCCTGAAATTTCATTGATCTTGGGACTTGACATTTCTCATTACCTATTGTAGCTTCCAAGATGATGGTCACAAGAGTTGTGAGACTTAACCCTGCATTTTCTAATGGGAACTGGGCTGACCATTGGAAAATATTGTGTCCACCCTCCCTAACCTGGGTTTGTTTAGCATTTTAACATAATCCTTACAGGTACTAACAATTCAATCTGTGCTAGTGAGTGTATTCTGTATACACCTAAAAGGAAGGGTAGCGTTGCCATAAAGGACCTTTGTCAAGTTAACCTGCACATTTTTTAAAGTCTGTCAGGAAGTGTACTTTTATTCCTTTTAGATAACATCTTTTTAAACAATTTAAAATTGTAAATGTTGTATGTTTTCCGAGCTTATATCTTGAAAGAGTAGTTACTCTGAACTCAGAATATTCACTTATTTATTTATACCCTCCACATTTGAATACCTTATAGCATGCCCTAGTTTAACCTTGAAAGAGCAGCAGTTTAAAAATAGCCACCAATGTGTTCTGTGCCGAGTGGATGGGATGGTTGGCTGAAGGTCCTGTGCAAGCACATTGGCATACATGCAATCAGCTTTGCATTGTTGAAAGAATACATTTGTACCATTTAGATATTAATTTTTAAAATAAAATATCTTAGCACTATTCTGCCAGAGTAGAAGCTCTTTGAAAACCAGTGTATAATTTGTGTTGGCACCGTCTCTACTCTGATAGCCAAAGACATCTCTCTCCTATTACTGCTAAGGAAAGGTAAATGAGCCAATAACATACCTGAACTAATGCAGTTATATTTAGCATTTTGTCAACAGACGTCTGTGCTTATGTTTTGCTGCATACCCAATGGGAGCTGTACAGCACAGGGCAGGTCAGCAACTTGCCAAAGTTATCAAAGCAATTTAGTGGAAGAAATAGGAAGAGAAGCTGCAAATCCTTATTCTCCTCTGCTCTGTTTTTCCTTTGGGGGTCTGAATAGTTGCAAGATATCTGAAGTCCACTCACCTTGGTGATTTGTTTGTAGATATATACAATACTGCTTATATTCCTCAACCAATAAATCAATACTGCCTGAGGTGAGAATGTTTTGAATATCTGAATATTCTTCTGTCAGCAGTCTTTTCTTTTACAACCATTTCTCCTTCATATTCTGGATGTTGTTATTGGCTATTTCCTATTTTGAAACATTCTTGTTTATTGGTTGCAGCCTTATCTTTTCATCAAACTCCAGATTGTTTTTTTTCTGACAGTAAAATTCAAGGCTATTACATTTTCATTTCTATGAAATTCATAGTGTTTTCTAAGATTTTTTTTTCTAAAGAGTCACCCCTCAGAAGTGCTAATAATAAAGTAGAGAGTCAATTGTTTTCAACAAATAATTCAGCTATAGCCTTGTACTTGCTTCCACCAAAGCCAGAAATTAAATGGAACTTGGAATTTGCTTTGTGCTCTCATGTTTCTATTTACAGAAGACTCCTAGATGTAGCCGCATATCAATCTGTACATAATTCCTGGAAAATGACAATGTGGGAGAAATAGTTACACTCTATGTGCACTTTCTTTTCTTCTCCTTTTTTTGTCTTACCATATGACAGCACCATTTGTTCCAGAAGAACCTTACAGTAGTATTAAAAATTAACTTTTTTTCAGAGAGAAGGGTAGATGTATTTTATTTTAGATTTCATAGAAAAACTTACTTCTGTGGATATACAACAGAGGTGGTTTTTTTTTTTCCTTCTGCCCTCTAGTAATTCGGTTCAAAGGTGCTCCTTTGGGGAAATTACAGGGAGTTTACAATGATGGTATCTCAGTTCATAGGTAGGATATTTTCACCTGCAGTTCCCCCAGAGCTGCAGCCTTTGACCTCTGGTTGCATCTATCAGTGGTGATGTGACAGTGACAGAATATTTTGCTAGATTTTGAATGATTCCTGGAGTTTACAACTTCTGTCCTTTGCAATAAAATGTAATATAACCGAGGTTTTCTTCCCCATGCCACAGCTTTTCCTGTAGAAAGTATCACTGAATAATTTTTCCTTTGAGCCCTAAGGGGAAAAATCTCATTTTCAATTACTGTCGAACTGTTACTCCTAATAGTGATATTCCATTATTAATTTGTATTTACTGAAAAACAGCACTCAAAGATCTGTGTTTCAGGGCAGTTGTTTCTTATAAGCATTTTCCTTTATAAATCAAGAAGTCAATTAAATACGTTCATTTTTCATATTTTGACATTTTACAATTTCATGATATATAGTGTTTTCCTAGGAAATAGTGAGGAACATGTCCTTTCGAATACTGAATTATTTCTTTTCCCTTAAAAAATTCTAACCATCTAATAATTTCAGTCATTCTCCCTAACAGTCTGATGACACTACTATACAAACCTCTGTCATAAGAGTTTAAGCCAAGGTGACCCTTGAGCATAATTCCTCTTTCTTACAGGAAGATATAAAGAAGAAAAAACAAAATTTGCAATTTTTTTTCACTTTTCTGTTAAGCACTTGGAGAAAAGAAAACCTTGGGTGATTGGATTCTTAACAGGAGCATTGATGGGGAAATTATAAAAATCTAAATCTCAAAATATATGTAACCTTTGATGAGGTAGACGAAGCATCTTTTTCTGTTTCTTCCAACAACCAAGCAGTAAAGAGAAGTTTTAAGTCACATCTTCATTTTCCAGACCAAAAATACTCTTTTCTTGCAGGCTAGATTAAAGACTGAGGAAGCTGGATTTCATTGTGGTAACTCTTTTCATTAGAGATAGAAAAGTGTTAATGTGTCTGTACATGATAAGACCAGGTAGGTTGACGCACTCTGAGCTATTGGGTCCAAACTAAAGTCCATATATCCATGGTTGATAGTTCTCAGCTGGTTCAGAAAGATATTAGAATACATGGAATTATTATTAAAATTTTGATGACAAGACATATTAAGGCTTGGCAGGAAGTGCTGCAGATTCACCATAAAATTTCAAGAACTGTTGTTATACACAGTTCTGGCTACCTAAATTTCAAGAAAGATGTTGGAGGTACATAGGCACAGAAACGACAATCTCATCCCTTCAAAGGAGTTTATAAGTGTCTGATTTGTTTAATAGAGTCAAAAGGAAAGGTTGAGTGGACTGATTCCTTCTGTAAGCACATGACTGGGAAAAACACAAGAGATGGAGAAGGCCTAAAGCTAAAGGACACAAGAACAAAGAGATACAAGGTAGACAGGAATAAATTTAGACTACAAATCAGAATACCTCTCTCCTCTAGAGTAGGAAAGGTCTGGAACATCCTTCCAAGATGTACCCAGATAACCATCTCACTAATTTGTTAGGAGATTTATATGACGTATCTGCAATAAAAAAGATTAAATTCATTGACCACAAAAGTCTATCCAAACCTCCATTCCTAAAGCATATCTTTCGGAAACCCATGCAATATTGTTTAGCTACTCCAGTAGTTCCTTCGTTAATTTGTTTTACTGTTTAACTGTTTCACCAGTTAGGAAACTGCATTTTATTGCAGGGTTGAAATGCGTGCAGCCATTCACCCATTGGATCTTGCTGTACCATTAGCAGCAAGACAAACTTCTGGGCTATCGGACATCTTTCATGCCTGTGACTCCCAGCTATGGTGGTCAAGTCTCTTCTTTACTTCCTGTGCAATGAAGAGAGAAAACACTTTTAACACTGTGCAGCCTTATAAGACTGTGCAATCTTATTCTCCATATCAGTTGTGTGACCCTCCTTAAAGGTCATTTCTGTAAATGTGGGTACAAGACTTTAATCTTTCAGGTTTATAATGGCAAAATAGTTGTCAACTTCTATTTGCTATTCTAGAGTGTTGCATTGAAAGTTAATGTTGAAGGAGTTTTCCTTTCTGGCTCCATAAATCCTTCTCTGTCTTGCTGCCTCCCAGAACAGAACCTCCTCTCCAGCGAGCAGAGCTTGTGCTTGCCCAGGAGCACCAACCTTCCACCTGGCTGCATTCAAAACAACTAAATAAATAAAACATATTTTGCTACCTTTTCATTTAACTAAGCAATGCAGAGACTGTTATAGTAACGACTTTGTCTCTTCATTATGCACTTGTTCATTAAGTTTTGTATCAGTTTTATAGATATGTATATGTGTATATGTATTTATGTATATATGTATATACACGCACAAACTTATCTTACTAGCAAAGATTTTACATTATCTTCTAGACAACATTATTGGTTAGTATTCAATCAAGAATCATTTGCCAGCTCAAAACTGGACTTCTTAATTTCCAATACCCTAATATGTAATTCGTAGTAGATACCTTTCTATGGACAAAAATTTGAAGATCTGTCATTGAACCAGCTTCTATGCCATCCATGTTGTTAACAGCCAGTACCATAAAATCAGATTTAAATCAAAACATTGTATTACTAAGATAAATATTTGAAAAAATACATGGAGGCTATTTTAACATAGATATCTTTATCAACTGTACCTGTCATCCTGTCAAATACAGGTAAGAGCTTGCTTGACAAGTCTCCCATACCAGAACAGCATGGTGACTGGCTGTCAAGAGTTTTGCTTCCAATTCTTTGTTGACAGAAGTGTGGATAAACCATTTTGTTATTTTGCATTGAATTAATGTTACAGTAATTCACCTGTAGTTCCCTAGGTAATTTCTTTTACCGTTTTTAAGTATTTGAACTACACTGGCAGAGATCCAGTCCTTTGGAATTTCCCAATTTTCTGTATTTAATTTTTACAAAGTAAATATAATGAGATAAAATCTGTGTTATGTAGTGAGTTGTTAATTTTTTGTTATTGATTAACTAACTTTGCCTGGCAAAGAGGAGTTTCACTGTTAAAGATGTCAACATCTGTTAATATTAGAAGCAAAAGAAATATTGCTATTTGTCATGTAAGCACTCCATAAATACCCACTTGTTTGAACCCAAAATAAAGTATATTTCACTTCTGAATATAAAAATTAAGTATTTAGGGAGTATTTTATCCTACTCATTAATAAATAAAATGTTATGAAAATGGCATAGGTATCCACAGTGACAGATATAAAATTATGTACGCCCCAAACCATTTTTAGATATAGTTTGAATCTAGAAGCATTCGATGTGTCTCTCAATCAATATTGTCTATACAACACTACTATCTTTCTAGTACAATGCTGTTTCTTCTGTCTTCTTTTCCTCTCCCTAGTTTCATGAAACAAATTATGATCATTAATATAAGAACATCCTCAACTCATGCTACTCTTTATGTTCCTAGCAGCAGCCTAGAGACATCTATATTCACTAGCAGATCTTTACACTACAGCTTCTTTTAATACTACCAAACTTAGTATTCTTTGTCTGAAATATATTGTTTGTATTTTCTGGTCATAAAATGACAATTTATTGTTATCATTTCTGTATTGCAAAAAGCACACAGTCCATAATTTCTAAACCAAGGAAGTTTGCTTTTTGGTAATATATGATCTAATGTACTGGGGAGCTGTGCTTATGAAACTGTATGATATCTGAACGTATTTTGCTCAGAAACTGAAGTATGACATGTTTGAACATACTGCACCTCTCTTTGATGCTTACTAATTTAAAGCAAGTTACAGCAAAATTCCTTCTGTTGATAAAGCATATATGGTTTAGTATTAGTATTCCTCCATTGTTTCCTTCTCTTTCCTTCTTCTTATTTTTTTTTAACAGGTGATTATCCGGCTCCTCGTGCTGTTCTAACTGGTCACGACCATGAAGTTGTCTGTGTGTCAGTCTGTGCAGAGCTGGGACTCGTTATCAGTGGTGCTAAAGGTCAGAAGTGTTTTTATTTTTTAAGTCTGAACACTTTTAGAACCTTTAAAAGTGGTACTTCTCAGTCTTCTCTGAAGCCACGTACACTTTAATTATCCAACATCTCCTCTACTAAGATGTGTTGTAATTCTGGGGGAATCTGTAGCGGCTGACTCTTAAGTGTTATTACTTACTATCTGCACTTACAAAGTTTAGACAAAAAATCAGTTGATCATTCCTTCCAAACATCAGCCCATGCTACTATCCCCCCAGATGTGGAGTAGTTGATAAGAATGTATACAATAATTTATAATGGCATCTATTGATTTAAAAAAAAAAAAACGTTGATAGAGACCTGTATTTAGCAGAGGGCCAGCTCCACGTTCTCCACTCTGATCTTAATTGGATGGCAGTTTGTAGGACTGACCTCAGTCTCCTCAGCAAGGGAAGCAGGGTCGATTTGCTTGGTTTTGTATCTGTGGACAGCATTTCGTCCACTAGGTATTTTTGTAGTGGATACCAAGTAGGAGGAGTTTGCAGGTTTGTTGTTACCTTGCTTTTATTAACGTTCTTGAGCCATTTGTGCATATTTTCTCCCTGCTACTTGTCTTTGGAATCCAGAGTATCAAATAATTGCTAATACAAATGTTCAAAAAACTTTTCCACATCAGCGGCAGTCTCCTGTATAACTGTTAATCAATGTAAATAAAAGACCTGCCTCAATGAGTGCTTGGTTCTTTTTTCCTTATTCTGTTTCTCCTTCATTTGTTCTATTCCACTTGTTCTGCTCAACTTCTCCTTTTCTCCTTAATTCTATGACTACTTTTCCTCCACTGCCATCTCTTGTTCAGCTCCTTTTCTTAATTTGGCTAACTGTACGCCTTTTTCACTTTTCTTTTCCCATTTGCCCCCCCTCCTTGCTTTCTTTTGTACTTCATTGTCTCTTCTCTCTTCTTATTCCTTTCTTTACATTACCCTTGTCATTCCTTAAGGTTCTTCCTTATATCTCTTCCTATCTCATTTCCACTCCACTTCAACATCCAGCTTTTTCTGTCTATAGCTATGCCTGGTTTATTCATCCCCATGGATATCCTTGTACTCCTTTTTAAAATGTTTGCTGCTTCTGAGAGCAAGAAGGATGTCATAACTCCTTCTGCCCACTTTTGCTCACAGCTGTGCCCCTGGGTTTTCATCTTTTATACTGCCTCAGAGCTCAATATTTATTTTCAAAGCTGAGTGTGAAACTTTGGAGTAAAGGCATTTTTAACAGAAAATCCTGATAGATCATTAACTCTCATAAATACATACTACATAACAGTCATTTATCAAGAGAAATGGAAGCTCAGTCTGGCCCCACGGTTACTCTTCCCACGTTCTTCCTTTTCAAACTTTAGTCTATGTATAAGTGCAGAGAGAAAATCCCATTTTATTGCTGGTTTCCAGCAGATGCTTTCCAGTCCCTTTATAGTTTCTTAGATTGCATTTCATGGCAGTGCTGCATTGCTTTGCCAGCCTGCCTAAGCGCTTGCTGCCCGTGCTCCCCTGCGGGATGCCTGCCCGTCTGGAGCTGGCTGTGGCACTGCACTGACATAAACAGCACACCAGAGAAGCTGCTGAAGCAGGGAGACAGCACATACAGGACTCCTCTGAGAAAAAGCCTGTGCATCAGGATGATGTTTGCACATTCTTACCCAACTAACCCCAAAAGAGCAGTAAAAAGGTCTGTATGTCTTCACAGTATCATCCTAAATCAAATCTTCTTTGTGCCTTTTCGTGTCCATGACCGATGGATCAGATGAGCCAACTTAGTGTCAGTTTATTAGTGCTCTTAAATATGAAAGTGTTACACTTTTCTTTTGAAAAATCTAACATGATAATTATTCTAAAGGTGGAGGCATTTCTTACAACATTCTGGCACTTCAATATTTCCAAAGCTGAAACTCAGTGTTTGAGAAAATAAATTCCATTATGGTCATATCCCACAGACCCAGTCAGGTCTGGGATCTCTCCATTTAAGGCTTTATGCAGACATAGATAAAAACTTGTACTAGAGGACTCACACATGAGTGCACTGATGCTATGATTCATTCTACCTGAGTAAATCCAACTGCTGTGTGAATTTCAAAGAAGTTAGAAGGGTTTAACATGAAGTGGCTGTGTCTGCCAGAATAATTTACTTTCAGGGTCATCAAGCACTTGTATAAGGAAGAGATTACTGTCCTGTTCAGGAGCATCCTGTGATTCATAAAAGAAAACATTTAGTATTGACTCATTACATTTATCACAGAAAAAATTCCTCTTCTTAGTAGGAATACAGATCTCACCTTCAAAAGAGCTTTTCTCATAGATCTTGAAGTGGAAATAGCTTAGTTTTGCATCTTAAAATGTACCTTGTAGATTTCATAGCTGTCTTTTTCTTTCATTAGCAGTGGTAAAAAGACATTAAAATCTCATATTAAAATCTCTCTGGAGTAAATGCAGTTATAGTCTCCTAAACACTCTTATAGTCCAAATACCATAGTAACTCTGTTGCCTGTCAGATAATGCTCATTGTTAAAGCAATTCAGGACTGAAATCTATGCATATAACACATTCATTGGGGTAGAGAGCCTACAGGAACTGCCATTGTCTATAGGAGAAATATGCAGTGATACGATTATATGCCCTCTGGGAGTTGCTCCTACTAGTCACTGATAGGGCCCCATCTGTTTAATGTGAGTGGGCAGGCTAAAGAGAGTTCATCTTGTTGGAGGAAAGCAGTAAGACTGAGGCTTCTGAATGCTTGGAAAGAGGAAAGAATGTTTTAGAAGATAGATCAATAAAAAAATCCTACCTGCTTAAGTTAACAATAAAGTACCACTTTTAGGCACGTTATATCTGTTTTCTTAATATGCTAGCTCTTATGTTTCCTTTTCTGTTGTTTATCTTAAATATTTTAAATAAACATTGCATCCTATATCTATGCAGGACTAATGTGATATAAATCTTTATTATGTATTGCATTTGTCCACAGTATATAGTTTGTATAAGCAGCAAATGTATGATATATTGTTTTCATATACAGAAGGTCCTTGTCTGGTACACACAATTACTGGAGATTTGCTGAGAGCCCTGGAAGGAACAGAAAACTGCTTGTATCCTCGCTTAATTTCAGTATCTAGTGAAGGTCACTGCATCATCTACTATGAACGAGGACGGTTCAGCAATTTCAGCATTAATGGCAAACTCTTAGCTCAGATGGAGATCAATGATTCAACCAGGGTAAATCTAAATGCAAACAAACATTCCTTGTGTCTTGCCTTTATTTACTAAAATAAATTGAATTTATTTGCTGTGCGGTTTAAAAAGGAAATCACGTGTAAAATTGCCACCTCCTGGTTAAGTCATATTCAAACACAGATCCTCTCATCTCCATCTCTGAATGCAAAAATGCTCTTCAGCTTTTTCAGAATAAATAAGATCAAATTGTTTATGATACACAATTCCTGGCTTTTTTTATTTGGAATTAAATTTCATTAGGAAATATGTCTTTAAAACAAAATGCTCTCAAAAGAGTCCATTCTTCATTTATTAGCCAAGACATGAATTTGTGCCCTCAGGGCTCTGCTCTGTCACTAGCATTTGAAGCAGCATTAGGAATTCAGAGCACTGCTCTCCTTTAGGTGTTAGTGATGGTACTGAGTACTGTAGGACAAACATCAAAATGTTGTGTGCTGAACTCAAGTCTCGGCAGATTTAGCTAAAGAGCTTTTTTGTTATATATCATGTTTAAAATGGCATAATTGTTTTATTTAAATTTTGAAGATGCAGAGTTTGTTGGTTTATGTTTTTATCTGGGGAGAAAGAGGAATGGAAACCCTTTTCTTCAAATTTGAAGTGGGTAAAGCAAAGTAAATACTTATAAGTCAAATAAATTTTTGTAATATTGCCCTTTCTCCATAAAACATGTGTGCTCATTTTTTGTCTTTTCTCCTGAAGGCCATCCTCCTGAGCAGTGATGGGCAGAACCTGGTGACAGGAGGAGACAATGGTGTAGTGGAAGTATGGCAGGCCTGTGACTTCAAGCAGCTCTATATTTATCCTGGCTGTGATGCTGGCATAAGAGCAATGGATCTGTCTCATGATCAGAGGTGAGTTTGTCACTAATATTTGAAAGCAAATGATAAAAATGCACAAAGTATACGTCTCCATGAACATTAAGATATGAACTCATGATATGCAGTCATTAATGGAATATGATAGAAAACAATTACGCCAGTTGTTATCTTGTTGATTTATCTGACTCAGCATATTTTCTGATCTTTGTATTTCATTAATGCGAGCACTTAACATTAAAGTGGGGTCTTATATCTTTGAAATCAGTAAGCCAGAGACTCCACTAGCAAAATGTGAGTAAAATTACATTAACTTAAAAACATAGGAACAGTCAGACTGGACTGGACTGCACTAGTGCCTATTAACTAATGCCTAAAAAAATTACAGAAGTTTATGATTTCTGGTTTTCAGCTATGCAGAGCTTGAGAACTTCTTAAGGTTGCATCTAGACTATCATGTGTAATATTATCAGTGGATCTATCTACCAAGAATGAGTGTGATCCTTTCCTTTGACCTTCTTGAGCAATGGAGATGCAGTGTATGAGCCTAGATATTTGCAGTCACTGTTGTGGCACTAAAATGCACAACGTAAGTGTAAATTATAAGTGAACCAAGTCCCTCAGTCTTCTAGTCTTCTACTGAAATATGACTACAATGTAAACTTACGCAGGTTTATAAGTGGATTTGATGTTTACATCATACATCAGTTTTGTGTGGCTTATTGATATACAAATTCAGGAGAGGCAAACAATTTATAGGACGTTAGAAAAATCAAACATTAATTTCAGTTTATTTTTCTTGAATTTTCAGCATTCTATGTAGCCATTGTGTAAAGCAACAAAACCACCTGTAGACAAAATTCCATTCTAATTTATTCATGTATGAGTACATGACTTGAAACAAGTTTTTTGTCTCAAACATATTCTAATTGAAACCTAATTTAATGGAAAAGCCTATATATTTCTGGAGCTTTGCCAGTTCAAGGAGATTTATTTCACTGCAAAAAATTTTAGCTAGCATGTTTTCTCTATCGCTGTTTGTGATATGCAGCTGGGAAGATTCAGCTGCTTAGCTTTACTTACATAATTAAACAATGGCTTTTGTATGGTTTGCTAGAAGTGGTGATAGATGTCTAAGCCAACTTTAGAACCATAGTTACTAGTTTACTACCATAGTTAGCAGGTATGTAGTAACTGAAAAATCAACTTCATCTGTTGCCACCAAAATAATGTAAATATGGAGTATGAAGCATTTTAGGAGTACCAGCGTGTGATGAGCTTATGATTAGGAGATAACTAAGTTCTTTTTACAGAGACTTCTCATTCTTTCTGGTAGACCCTAGGTTATCCAACTGACCCCAGATGCAGCCCCAAAGGCAGAGGTCTCCACAGGCCTGTGTCACAGCTGCCAGTCAACATAGACATATCAGCCATGATGGGGCACCTTCTAAAATTAAACAGCTGGGTTGGGTTGTTAAATACCTGAATGAAGTTTTTGTGGCACAGGTGTTTCGTGTGAACTACAGGAATAAGCTCCCATAAAAAGACATGGAGATGCACTTGCTACAGACTGTGAAGTTGAGAGGACAATTAAGCTCACCCTCAAGTAGATGCCCAGTATCCTGTAGAGAGCTGGTCACAGGCTGTACTGAGGGCACTGATTAGGACACCCATAGCCAGTTGTACTGTTTGAGATAGCTCAGAGGTCTGAGATACGTACATGGGATGGCACACCATATGGCAGAGGATCTACTGAAGACCCACACCCTTTACTAACGTAAAGGTGACTGAATGGAACTCTAGACCTTCCTTAACCATAATGGGTACATGGGAATTTGGCTCATATGGAAATACTTAAAAATAGTGTCTCCATCACATACTGAATCACAGAATCACAGAATCACAAGGTTGGAAAGGACCCATTGGATCACCCATGAGCTTAATTTTCACGTTGTTGCAAAAAAAAACACTGTTTCTTTCAGCTTTTTTACTGTTTATGGTAAACCATCGTTTGAGAAGATGAAAGAGAATTAACAGAATTCTATCTTTTTCAGAACTCTGATTACTGGCATGGCTTCTGGCAGCATCGTAGCTTTTAATATAGATTTTAACCGGTGGCATTATGAACATCAGAACAGATATTGAAGTACAATGAAGAACTGAAAGTCCATGTGAAGCTGAGAGCACAAGTGCTGCAATGAAAGGTGTAGTCTCTGGTGGAAAACCACGTCTGCATTGACCTCCGTTGTACATTCCATTACACCCAGCAATAGCTGTACATTGTAGTCAGCAACCATTTTACTTTGTGTGTTTTTTCACAACTGAACACCAGCTGCTGTAAAGCAAGCTTGTATCATGTAAATTATATGAATTAGGAGATGTTTTGGTAATTATTTCATATATCTTTGTTTTTTGAGAGAAGGTAGTAGGATGTGCCACAAAAGACTTTTGAAAATTCTGGGGAACCTTGTGTCCAGTTGTTTCAATGTTTAGGCTTTGAACCTAACATGCATCCCATCTCCAGACTCTTTTCAAGCTGAGATAAAAAAATACGTTTGATACTTTGTACATCAGATGCACATCTTAACTTTAAAGGGATACTTTTATAAAAGTAAAACCTTGTATAAAGAACAAAACTGTTTCTTAATTTTATTGTGGAGTTACAACTTGCATGTACTTTAAACCTGATGTCTTGAAGGAACAGGTGCATTCACACAAATCAAACTGGAGATCTGCCTAAGGGTACAGCTTGTGTTAAAGGGTTGAATTTGGGCGCAAACAGTAATTTTGACATTTCCACCAACACATGTTTTTCACTTTTTGAATCTAAACTTTACCCCTCTCAAGTGGAGTTCTGCTCATGAAGTATTTGGATAAAAAGCCATCATTTGCCATATTTAAACTTTATACAATAGAAGTTAAATTCCTCCCTTTTAAATTCAAAGACTAGACAGAAAGGGAGCAAAGAAGGAAGTTCAGTTTAATGCTTTGTAATGCTTAATGACTCCCAATACAAAGTGCTATACTTCTGGAATATTAACATTTGGCATACAAACCATGGGTGAGATAGGCCCCAGTGATTTTTTCCCTTATTTTTCCTCTGAGCAGCTTGGTTTATTTGACAGCCTTAGCTTCATTGTAAAGGTGGCTGAGGTAATCCTTTTCGGTTCTTCTGAAAGTCTCACCTGAAGCCACTGAAACTAAGGCGCTTCATGTTTTACAATACTGTAATGATAACTATTCGAATAATTTTCTGCACATTGTACTGATCAAATTACACACCCAGGGGTATGTACACTTTAATTCATGTTTCTTCTTTGTATATTTGGTGACTGTATTGTCATAGATGTACATATTGTGTCGGTAGGGCTATGAGGCATGTAACAGGAATGTAATTTTCTCAGAATTTACACTCACTTGCAGTCATTTATTTAAAAAGATAATGGATTCTTTGTATTGGCACTTTGCACCAGAAACATATCATTATTTATTGATGTGATTACTTATTTGTTCTCCACCTTGTATTAGTAAGTTTAGCACTGAATTTCCTTCTTCATTGTTGTTTGTATTTATAAGGGTCTGAATCATGGGGATCAGCGTAATGATTAAGTTATTCATCACCCGTCTGTAAGCAATATCTTGAGTTTGTAGCTTAGAATTGGGAGACTATTGAACATCTGGAAGACAAGTTCATTTCATCTTGAGATCATGGTGAAATATTTTGGATATATAAATTCCTTAAGCTATTGTAACCATGTTTTATTGCAAAGATGTAAAATATGCCAGATGTGTGTGAGTTGGAAATCAAAAAGAAAAATAAAATATGCAAAGAATTCAGTGATTGTTTTTCATTTCAATGAACTGGCCACCAAAATATTCACATTATAACTAGAAAAAAAACAATTATTTTGAGAAATCCGCTCCTATACTATGTGTATGCCAAAAATTATGTGTGCCTGGGTGGTGTGTTTCCTGGGGTCTCAGGAAATAAAACAGAGGTTACAGAGTGTGTTTTGCAACTCTTTTGACTATCAGTACATGAAGAGAAGCTACTAAAGATACTTAGATCAGCAGAAGTGAAAAATCAAAGCCTTTAAGGAATATTTAGGATTTTTGTGAATGGAATATTTAAGGAATTTTATATTTTTTATATATTTTTATATTTTTTAATTTAAATTTTTATATTTTAAGGAATAAGGAAATATTTAAGGAATTCCTTTAAGGAATATTTAGGATTTTTGTGAATGTTGTATAATAGACCTCCTGAAAAGTGTCGGTCTGATGAGAGCCATTTCAGTTATTATTTCAATATCTGACAAGATGTAATGAATTCCGTCTTATTTTAGGTATTGAAACCTTTATTGAAACCTGTATAACAGGACAAAATAGGTGAGATAAATTGCCTTTTGGAAATGTTGAGGTCCTTACCAAGATTGTGGCAAGTAACTGGAGATAGATAATTATCTACATGTCAGGTGTCTGATTTAAGGTAGCAAGGGTAGGCAAAATGCTTTCCTCATATTTAGAAAACTCTTTGTTGGCTGAGAGGCAAAATAGCAGCCAACACTTCAGTTCCTTGCCCCGCTCATTGCCTTTCAATTTAGGATTGTTCTTTGAAGAAATATAAAAATTAACTAAAGCAAGTATTTGGGAATCTTATTAGAAAATAATATACACTTTTGCAGATATCTATTTATATCAATCAGCTTTTGAAGTGGATAAGCTAACTCCATTGTTTTGAGGCTAGAGGAGAGTTGGAGAAGGATATGAGAGGACTGGCACGTTAATAGTGTTGTGTGAAACTGTTTTATTGCTATGTCACAACCTCCATTCCATTGTTATGAATATCACCCCTAATTTAATATTTTATTCAACAAATTGAATGACCATTGCAGTTAAACAAAAGAAACCAATATTTCTATTATTTTAATTAATACTGTGGTTTCCATGAAGTCTCTCAACATTATGCAAAGTACAATTTAGTCACAAATTCAAAGTTTCTGGCAAACATTTGCATAAGAAATTGGCAACCAGTTACAAAAAGAAAAAAAAAATTCTGTTGTATTACATTCATAGGTAGGGTACCCAAACAAGTCAAACTTACAATAATAATAGTAGTAGTAGTGGTAATAATAACAACAACATCAATGTGCCACGTCCATTACAGTTTAAATCATAAAAACGGAGGCACAGGACAAGAAGAATGTGTCAAAGAGGCTGGTATAGTCACATACATGAGCTTGATACAGTTTTTGTGGTGAAACACTGCCCTTGCCTTTTACTATCTATTTAATTTCTATTTTTAAAGAAAAAATGTTATAAATGCGCCAAGATATTTAAATTATTCTGTTATTTTTGGTGATACATGTTAATTACGTTAATATACATCTCTATCTGTTGCAGGATCTCTTAGTGCAAAGAAAAGACAGCATACACAGATCTCCAGTTTGTGTCAGAAAACTTTTCCAAAGCTTCAGCTGCCCCATTTTGGTGGGATATAAACTCTTAAGGTGGGACAGGAAAGGTAGGAGAGGTGGTGGGGTAGCCCTCTATGTTAGAGAGTGCTTTGATACCCTCAAACTCAATTATGGTGATGACAGGATTGAGTGCCTGTGGGTGAAAATCAGAGGAGCACGAGAAGGCAGATATTGTGATGTGAGTCTGTTATAGACCACACAGCCAAGAAGAAGAAGGTGATGAGCTCTTCTATAAACAACTGGGAGAAGTCTCAAGATTGCTAGCTCTTGTTCTTGTGGAAGACTTTAATCTCCCAGATGTCTGTTGGAGGTACAATACAGTGGAAAGAAAGCAGTCTAGGAGGTTCCTGGATTGTGTGGATAACAACTTCCTCACAGAACTGGTGAAAGAGCTGACAAGGGAAGGTGCCCTCCCGGACCTGCTGTTTGTGAACAGAGAAGGCCTTGTGGGAGACGTGATGTTGGAGAATGCCTAGGGCAAAGCGATCATGAGATGGTAGAATTCTCAGTTTTAGGTGCATCGAGGAATGGGGGTTAGCAGATCGGCCACATTAAACTTCCAGAGGGCAGACTTTGGACTGTTCAGAAGGCTACTTGGTAAAGTCCAGTGGAAGACAGTCCTTAACAGCAAAGGAGCCCAAGAGGGCTGGGTACTCTTCAATAAGAAAACCCTGGTAGCGCAGGAGCAAGCTGTCCCCATGTGCCAGAAAATGAGCCAATGGGGAAAAAAATAGCCTGGATGAGCAGGGAGGTATGGGTAGACATCAAAAAGAAGAGGAATGTCTATGAACTTTGGAAGAAGGGACAGGTGTTTTGGGTGGACTACAGGGAGGAAGTTACATCATACAGAGAAAAAATCAGAGCTCAGAATGGCCAAGGGGGTGATGATAAAAAATCTTTGTATAAATACATTAATAGTAAAAGAAGGACCAGGGAGAATATTCAACCCTTATTGGATGCAAAAGGAACAACTGTGACAGAGGATGAGGACAAGGCTGAGGTACTTAATGCCTTCTTTGCCTCAGTCTTCAATAGTAAGGAAAGTTGTTCCATGTGTGTACAAACCCAGCAACTAGAGGAGCAGATCGAAACTCTAATGTTCCAAGAGGAGGTGCTTAGAGACTTGCTTGCCCAGCTAGATACCCACAAGTCTATGGGGCCAGATGGGATCCACCCAAGAGCATTGAGGGAGCTGGCAGACATGCTTGACAAACTCCTTTCCATCGTCTTCCAGCGGTCCTGGCTGACTGGGGAAGTTCCACTGGACTGGAGGCTGGCTAATGTTGTGCCCACCTACAAGAAGGGTTGCAGGGAGGATCCAGGGAACTACAGGCCTGTCAGTCTGACCTCAGTGCTGGGGAAAGTCATGGAACAGGTGTTCTTGAGTGCTATCACGAAGCACATGCAAGAGAACCGGGTGATCAGGCCCAGTCAACACGGGTTCATGAAAGGCAGGTCTTGACAAGCTAACCTGATCGCCTTCTATGACAAAGTGACTCAACTACTAGATAAGGGAAAGGCTGTGGATGTAGTCTTCTTGGACTTCAGTAAAGCTTTTGATACAGTTTCTCACAGCATTCTGCTTCACTGTCAGCCTCTGGCCTGGACAGGCGCACACTCCCCTGGGTGGAAAACTGTACTGGAAAGTACTGCAAATTTATATATATATATATATATGCAATATAGTACAGTTTATGGACTCTCTAAACCTGGTAATTAGTTATGCAACATCTACAGTTAAGTTTGAAGATCTGAAACCAACAAGAAAAAAGTCTGAAGACTGCCTTCTTTTAAAATGTATAAGCTGTAGCCATATAATTAGTTTACAGAAGGATTTAGATGGATCAAAATCCACCAAAAAGATGACTTAGTTTATGGGTTCTTCTAGGGTGAAATCATGCCTAAGCAGCACTGCAGCTCTGCATTATTAAGTAGAAGTGAGTCCCCTGTGAATCGCACCCCATTTGCACCTGGGTACCTAACATGGATACCTATGTGCAAAATTCAGAGCCTGGAGTGCTTTTTATTCTTTAAAGGACTGGCATAAGGGCTCTGTGTGCCCAAGGGTGCCACAATGCCAGACCTTCAGCCTAGCTTTTCTACCATAAAGCAGAGATCATGCTTTTTTAGACAAAACTAGATAGGAAAGACAAATTCTTCTCCTGTGCCAGAAGATTACAGACAGCTAAAAGTTATCAGCGTCAGTGGATTGTCTTAAAAGCTTTTTATTTATTTTATTTTGAAAAGACTTAGTCTTGACAGGATGCTGCAATGACCACGCGCTGTGACAAAGCTAATCCTAGTGTCGTAGCTGTGGAAATTTAAGAATGGTGCACATAGCCACAACAACCTTTGGTCAGCTGTATCAGCTGTGTCCTCTCCCAACTTCTTGTGAACGCCTACCCTGCTCACTGGTGGGGATGTGTAAGAAGAAGAAAAGGCCTTGACTTTTTGTAAGCAGTGCTCAGCAATTACTAAAACATCCCCATGCTATCAAGACTGTTTTGGCAACAATCCAAAACACAGCCCCATATGAAATACTATGAAGAAAATTAACTCTATCCCAGCCAAAACCAGCACACACACTCAGTCTCATGTTCTACTTACATGCTGCCTCATATATACCTTTACATGAGGGAATGTCAATATTGACTGCAAAAAATTTCTACCTATTTTGTAGCCTTCATGAGGCACGTGGTCAGAGCTCCTCCTTGGCCATTGCTTCATGAAGGTCATTGACACCAGCTTCCGGTCCATGAAACTGGATACCTTGGAAAGAGGTAATGGGCTAATCACCATGGCTATAGCTGCCTCTGTTGTCAGACCCTCATTGTAGAGGCTTAATTATGCCCTAACTTGATAAGTCCCTCAATGGTAAGAAGTTATCTAGTGGGAGATAAGCCTGCTAGACAGACACCTACTGCAGGACTTCAGAATGTCAGGAGAGAAGGATTCATCTGGAACATGAAGCTCCAGACATGTAGTGAATTAATATGGATCCTGTGCAGGAACTGTCTGCAGATAGCACACTCACATACACCTAATTCCATGTAGGTTGGGATTAGTGTCCCAAGGGGTCCTGATCTTTCTTCTTTGATGGATGATCTGGCCAGTACACTAATCAGGAATACATTCTGATTTCCATGGCAGTCCATAATGAATTTGTTGAGGCAAGGCATACACAACTGGAGAGCTCAAAGATTATGGTTTTCTGCAAAGTGCAATCTTGATTGAGGGAGTTTTAAATGTGCATAAGGATAAAAACTTGGAAAAAATATTTCTTGCCTGCAACTTTTATCTAAGTTAAGCTGTCTATAGGGACACTTTTAACTGACTGCAAAAGCACTCTTTCACAAGTCTCTCCCTGGTTTTGGGATTCCCTTTGCCATTTGCCACAGGGACGGAAGGGACTGCTGTACTTTTCAGATGCATTTGCAGCACAAGTATGCACGAACGCAGGTGTGTGTTCAAGGCAGATTGATTATGGATCAGTCTTTTTGCTACTTAAGATACTTCCCAGCAAAAAAAAAAAGGCCAAAACAAGGCAAAGAAGCCATTAAATCACAAGATTAGAGAGCACCAAGGAGAAAGGGAACAGCGGAAATTTCAGACAAGGAATATAGCATGGACCTGGACTCAGGAAACTAGGAGCCCAAGCTGAAGTGTGGTTTTGTATTTAAGGCAAACACCTAAAAAGAAATAAGGCATCTCCACTAACAATCCTAGAAAAGACTGAAGATGTTCACAGGAACCTGTCCAGATTAACAGATGCAGCCATTAACAAACCAGGATTTAAAGGGTAAAACACTCATGTTTATATTGTTGCTACTTAAATTATATTCATGTATCTTTTAAAGAAACTAATATCTCTCTATAACTGGCCTGTAGCAAATTATAATAAGGACTGGAATTCCTGGAAATGTCCATTCTTATGTATTTCATGTAGACCTACTTATAAGTGGAAAAAAATCACCAGTCTTTCTTGAAGACTATTTTTCTTTTCAGACATCAGTTTTTGCAGTAATTTCTTTTAAGCATTTTTCAGTAAAAGTCCTCCTCCTTAATACTCATTTCCACAACAATTATCTGAAAATATTTCTATACTTTCCATAAAAATTAACTCTCAAATATGAACTATGCATGATTCAAAGGAGAAAAGCTAAGACAACAAGGAAACTTCAAACAAGCATTAATGTAATTTCAAAGTGTAGAACTGGAAGGCTTTTTTAGAAGAACATATTTGATATCCTAAATCAACAAGATACTTATTAACTCAGAAACAAATCCATTTTTGAAAGATAAAATAAAAATTTGGATTCTGCTTTGGGTAAATGTGGGACAATTGGAGTGTTCGTTTGCTATGTCCTCCATTACTTTTAGACTTTAGAAGGAGATTTTTAATGGAAAAATGTTTCTGCCAGATTTCAGTAGAAACAACTACATTTGTAAATTAGAAACAAGTACGTTTTGAGACACTGACATGAATGTGACTGTGATTTCTTAATTGAAATATTATACATTATTAGTCAAATGCCTTTCATGAAGCTGCTGCTATTCTTTCTAACACATTCATGATCTCATCAAAACCATATCAACTCTGTCTCTTTTTCACAAATTATTGTGAATAGCAAATTAGCTCATTATTTTAACTCTTCTATGGATTCCTTATTAACTACTGTTTTCCATGGGATCCTGTCAGGATGACAGGCCTGTCATAATTTGTTTCATTTCAAGAATCCAAAAGACACTTCAACCAGACTCTTTAAACTCTTGGAGGTAAATTAGAGAATAAACTGCTTTGAGGGAGTTTATGTTAGCAGAATATTTCATCTCAAGTACAGAGAAGTTAAGAATTCCCTATTATTTAATTTATTATTTTCAATGAGAGACATGTGACTACTTGTACTGTTCAAAACAATATGCTTTTTCACTAAGAACTCCTAGAAGGATCTAGTGCACTCTTCACAGTCCCACAGGTCATTTTTTCGCCTTGAGTAACATGCCAGGCTAGAGAAATTAAAGATCTAACTCCTTCATCATTCCAGAGGAGCAAAATGCCACCAGCTAGCTGGGAGAACAAACTCACTTCTTCCTGGAGTTGAAGCACGGATATTTTGCTTTAGTGTGGAAAATTTGTAAATGCATCGGACTTACGCTGACCAATTCATGACAATCTTGTGAGACTTTCAAACAAGGCTTTTGGAGAGGAAAAGCTTGATTCTCCCTGCATATTGGCTGAGATAGGATTTTTCCCATAGAGACATCTTTGTTCCAGTTAAGTCTTTCTCTACATTTCCTGAACTGAAGAAATGGGGAGGGAAACAACATGGGAAAGAAAACCTGATCATACAAAAAGGGAAAAGATGTCAGCCAAGACAACACCAATGACACCATATTTTGAGGGAACAATGTAGCTACAAAGGGTGTTCTCCGTCTTCTGACACCACAGGCTTTGTTTCTATGGGCCTTATTGATACAATACAGAAAACAAGAGTTGCTAAAGTCAAACCAAAGCACTTTCTCCTCCCCGGAGGTAAGGGGTTAATTGCACTGAATCCTATTAATCTACAGTTTAGAGACATCCAAACCAGTTACCTTCTGCTAGCAAACCTGAAGAAGTCCCATCTATCTGAGATATTGCTCACCATGATGGGGCTTTTTAGAAATCTGAGGAAGGTTTACTTGTAGAGCAAAATGCTCATTTTATTAAACCAAAGCCAGGAATATGGAAATATTGGACGAAAGGAGACAGAAAGTTTATATCAGACAGTCTGGAAGTTAAGAAAACATTGACGAACCTGTTATAGGGACTGATTTCACATTTGTGTCCCAAATATGCTCAGTTTCTAGGCGGAAATGAGGGTAGTTGTGGTTGCTGACTCACTCCCAGGCACTACGCCTCAAGTGTCAGGTCAAACCACCTTCCACATCACCAATAATAAAAATGCTGCAGGGTCAAATTAGGAGCTCAGTTACACCTGTGCACCCCCGGGCCACAGATTAGGCTGGTGGTGATATGGGTGTAATCCCCACGTGGTGGTGGGGCTGGATGGGTGTTGCTGCCTGAACTCATTACATGATTATGTTGATGATGCATGAAAGCCACCAGCTGCTCCCTGCTGAGGTGCAGCACCAGCAGCCCTCACTCACGGTGGCTGACACAATAAAATCTGAAGCCAGAATACCTGAGCTAAATCAAATTACTTTACTGATATCCTCTCTCTACTCCTTCATTTCCATCTGGTTATTAATCTCATAGCTCTTTCAATCCAACAGTGTGAGGGAGTAGAGGATGAGGAGCTGGGACTTCAAAACCCTCTTCCAAGGGAGCCACATGCTCATTCAAGGTAGGAAGAGAACATTTTGATCATATAATGTGGAAATTTTATATTAAAAAATAAGTGTATTCCATGTGTGTTGGACACTTCCTGTGGCAGAAAGGGGCAAGTGTGGGAGAAAATCTATAGTCCATCTAATTCTTCCCTTGGAGCTGGCCCACTCCCTTTTTGCACTACAACAGCTACACACGTTATGTTTCGGGCTGGGTTTTCAACCACATAGGACAATAAATAATAAAAAATGACCTTCATGGATTTACAGTCAGCTAGCTAGCTCTTATAATAAAAAATAAAAGACTCATAGGAATGTACTTGAGGGCTGAGAGGAAAATAAATGACTGGGCAGAAAACCATGAAGATGTAAAAGGCAATCTTATAAACGTCACTGCAGATAAATATACAGCAACATTTCAGACAGAAGAATTGTTGCTCCAAAAAGGAAGATATCTTCCAGTTTAATGAGTGCCCTAAGTGCCAGCAATGATATATAATGACCGGAGATCTTTTGCATATGTTCTGGGATTGTCCAGAGTCGCAGAAGATTGGCAATAGACACAAATATGCAAATGCACACAATCCCTTTACAGCCTGCAGTAAAACTGCTCATTTGCAAGACTGGTTCAGGAGGCACTATGCTCACTCCTGTATAACGCTTTCTTCTTGTTCAACTTGAGAATACTTCACCTTTAGATTTTCAGTCCGATATTGATCTCAATGCCTTTTGACATTTGGAGAGAAGAGACTTTATGCAAAAACTGGATTTTGGACTAGCTCTAATACAATGCTAAATAATGACGTGGACATTATGTGGTAATAACATCAGGAAACTTTATTTTCTGTAATAGAGATGATTCCTTAGAAGCACAAAAAAATTAAAATGGATTTTAAAAAATGTAAATGTAAAAAAAATATTCTAACATATAAAGTCACTTCTGAGAAGACTCCATGAAATTTAAGGAGGTTTTAATAGAAATATTAACTATTCAAGTGCAGACAACAGCTAAATAAGGATTAGCATGACCACAGCAAAAATAGAGGTTATTAACAACTATTTTTTACCATTAATCATATATCCCTTAATGTGCTACCAAGAAGTCTTCTATCACTTATATGAAAACTATGTCTAAGTGTGCAAATTATGTCAAACACAGGAACCTCACTGTTCTGTATTTCCCAACAGTGTTCCAGCAACTCCAGTAGTCAATTTTACCTCATACCCCTGTTTTTGGTGAAGCAAGTTTTAACCTCAAGCTCATTTTAAATTCTGCCTTTCTTTCAGTTTACCTATATTTTCTTTCATTTATGTATAGTTATATGATATATATTATTTAATGTAGCTCTGATTTCCAAAAGACATTTCCCAAGAAGGGTAGGTATGCCAACAGGACCTGGGTTGAACAGTACTGGGTCATATCAGACAGAAAACAAACACAAGGGTCTGGAAGCACACAACTAGGTGCTTCAACAATCCCATTTTACCATGGGATAATGAGAAGGGGCAACTCACCCCCCAGCATGGCTTTCCAAATCTTTGCTAAAAGCACCACATCACCCTGTTTTCAAATCAGAGTAACCAAGCTAACCTGCAGAAGTCATGCAAAACACTGCTGTTCAACATATTTTTCCCTGAAGTATGAATATCTGGATGAAAGAAACTGGAAGCAGCACCACCGTCATGTGAGTAACACAAGAGCCCCCAGCTTCTTAACAAGTACAGCCATGTTGCTGACAAGCACCCTATTAGCTCTGTCTTTCAAAGCCTTATCTGGGGAGACTGCTGTGAAATCAGGGAAGAAAATAAGAATACAGCTGTCATAACACCCTGAGTGAATCACCTGAGTGAACTCTGTATCTTCAGAAACCAGTCACTGTAACTGCAAAACAGAACTGGAGAGTCCACCTTCACACTGGTTCCAGCTGATAAGCAGAAAGTTACGCTTCGTAATGTCAGGCTAAATGCTTCTCAGAAAGTCCATATCTGAACTAAGAAAAGACTAGATGCATTTCTTGATGTCACTAACAAGTTCACTTTTCATTATCTGCCCACTACACTAAAAATCAATGAGTAGTTGAGAATGCAGAGGCTAAAGAGACTCAAGACATTTATTATGCAAGACTCTTAAGTTCAGTGCTATTTACAGCTGAAAACTGAACTTACCTACAAGCTAGTTGTGAGAAAATTTATTTTGAGACTTTTAATATTTTTCATATGTTTGGAAAAATTATAATGGCACAGATCTTGACCAAAAGAAAAAAATGATTAGCAAGTGTTTAGATACAGAAGGAAGACATTTCGTATTGACTTTTCTACTACTAAATCTATGTTACAGAGGTATATTGGCTTAAAGGCCTAGTTAAATTCCAGAGAAACACTTCATGGCAATATTTATCTGTATGTCCCACTTGACACTTAATTTATCATACTTTTCTCTGTGTCTTTGAGGGGAGAAGAGAACTACATTGAAGTCTGAATCTCTAACAAAAGTCTGGTGTGACCTCCTGAATTAAATATATGATGCATTGGTATTTGAAGCGTAACATCTTGTAAAAACATCTTCCGAAGGCTGAGTCCTAAATCTTACCAATTCTAGCCTAGTGTGTCTCCAAATGAACTGATTCCCATTGAGGCAAGTTAAGTGAGGAGCCTGTACATACATTTGTGTTATTTAGTTATTTATCATGATGTAGATGGCTTTCAAGTTCACTGATTGGAACATGTTCTGCATGGAAACGCACTCACAAACCCTAGCATTTGTTTCACCCAGTCCTTCAGCTGTCTGAGATCAGATATCTGAACCCATTTCTGTAACCCCATGATACCTTTATTGTCAATGGAAAGATGTAAAGAGGCACTTGTGGACAGAGAGTCATTTGAGCTATTGAGATATCTGTCTTCGGTATCTTGGATATGTAATGAGAGAAATCATCCTGTGATAATACATACTTATTTCTCTCCACAAGTAAAAAACTCATCCTGGGGTAACTGGCTCGGATGTAAATACCTCACATCTATACAAATTAAGGCATTTCAAACTGATGTCAGCCATCCAATCCCTCCTTTACATTTGGTCCAGCCAAACCCGGACTGTCCCTGCCCTGTGGGGATGGCTTCTTCTTCTATCTGTCAGGTAAGGTGGGTCAGGAAGTGGATCAGGCTGGAAAGTGATTCATTCTCCATGTTTTTTGTTCCTTACTGCCTACATTTTTGGCTGGATCATTTTTTGGATGGATTAAGCTTAGCCACACTGTCCAACTACCCACTCTCTTAGCCATGTGATAGGTAACACTGAGATAAGGTTGAAGGAGATAATGTGTAGGGAGGTGAGGAGTGGGAGGGAGGGGGAATAAAAAGGACTCTAAGAGAGGGATGAACTATAATATCTGGCACGGTTTGCCAAGAGTGGATTGTCCTGGGAAGCACAGGCTGAGGCACAGGTTGTGTACAAAAACACACATCAGAGAAGCATCTACTGCAAGTTAGTCGAATACAAGGAGAGGGGCTTTTCTGGGTGGATATTGGTGGCAGTAGGTTCATCATTATTTTCTTTCTCCTGTGTTTCTTTCTAAGCACCTGTACAGGTGATTTCTGTTAACAAGTTGCAAACAAATAAATGGATTTGCATTTTACTGTATCCTGATTTGAAGTAAGGATGATTTCATGCAACCTGCTTACAAGAAAGAATCCTTTACATAGGATACAGAAAATCTAAGCCACAAGGTCAGAGCTACAGGGATAAGTGCCAGACTCACCAAAGCCTTGCTTCAAGAAGAGTTCAGCACACCTTTGTAAAAAGTGCACAAGCCAGACTAAGATCCAGGGATCAGGTGAAGAACTATTTCCCAGATAACAGTTATAGTCATAAAATTCCCCAGTGTTTCCTGCAGAATTTGAGCACCTTGCTTAGACCCAGAGATACAACCTTCGCTTGTGCAGTTTCTGACAATTGAAAACATTCATCGAAGGGTATGTTTTTATTAACAGACTGGGGGGTACTGCATGCACAGCAGGAGTTTGCAGCAAGACCCATCCTCCAACAGGTCTCTAATCAAAAGACCGGAAGTTCTAAAGGACAAAAATAAAACCTACAGCATCATGCCCAAATGAGAATCTAGAGAGTAACATGTATTTTCTGTATTTTGTATCTGTCTTTTAAACTCGATTGGATAATGAAGCACACAGCTCCAACACCATCCCATTTTCCCTTCCTTAGCCATGCAGCACAGATGCAGCCAACAGTTAGAGACAAAGCAGAATAATTTGTTGAATAATTTAACTAAGCAGGGTTAGTTAAGTAGTTCCCACAAAATGAAATTCATTATAGGAAGAGGACCTTACAGATAGCACAAACACCTGCCTAAAAAACCTGGAGAGACTCCACAGAGCAGATTCCAAAATCTCCCCTGAAACTGTAAAAACTGTCTTGTGTAAACTGTAGTGCATTTAACATTTTATTTATTGTACTGAATTTATTTTAATGTTGTGGGGGAGAAAACTGGTTATTAGAAACAGCTGATTTCAGTCCAACATTTTCTATACTTTTATTTTGTCAACAGATGGGTGGATATCTACTGAGCATATAATGGGTTTATCATTTCTCGAATGCAACTGCTGCCAGATCTCTAAGGTTAGAGTCTTCTCTCAGCTATAACACTGTGAAGTCCATAATAGCTATGTTGAAATTTACATATGTTTCTTTATGAAGTCTTATAATGTAATTCTGTAAAACTGTTGTATATATGTTATTGTGTAGGTTCTGCCTGGTAGATAGAAAATATTATAACCAAATTAAAATGGTTTGGTAATAATATTCATTGGGCAGAATGAGCTCCTGAACAGTTGCTGACTTTTGTTCTTAGCTAGTGCTGATACAGAAGTGTATAAATGACAAAATACCATATATCACAATTTCTAATGTTAGTTTGAATTATACTAGTGACATTTTATTACATCTATTAGGCTGGCCAGCTTTTAAAATTTTATGTGGTGTTTGTTTTGGATTGGAGGTAACTTCTGTGGTTATGGATTAGTAGTGCAGTGCCGCTTTTCCCACTCCCTGTTACTTCAGGCTATAGCCAAAGAGTATTTTTGGTTTGATATTGCCGGCTTTGAATTTATAGGTGTACAGCTCACACCACCAGTTGCCAGAGGCACTAATAAACCCTTCTTCCTAGCACAATTAATATACATCCTGATCAGGAGTGCACACTGAAAATAGTGGCTCTTGTTTCCCTCTGGCTGTAAAGTGTCATTGCTGGCCACGCAGGATTTGGCTAAAAGGAAAGCTATGATAGTTGCTGTGCTTAAAGAGATGCTTCAGACATTTTAACCAGCTCATATATACAATAGAATGAAATAGTTCTACTTGGAGCCATTCTACAGAGAATATCTAGCCAAAACTTTTATTTGGTCTGAATGAGACCAGAAGGACTCCGTAGTCAGTGAGTAGACACAGAGCTCAGAAGAGGAAGAGAGGTTAATGCTAAGGTCCTCCTCCTCTACCTCCTTGCTTAATCAGAATATTAATGGCAAAGTGGAATTTCTCTATAAATCACACCTTTTTAGAAATCAGAGAAGTCTCTAGAAACATCTTTTTAAACTGAGATTTTATCAAAGAAAGGAAGCCCGGACCTGTGTCTGTAAGATGCTGATCTGGGATATGAGGGAGTCACTTTGAAATGTCAAGACCAGTTTGAGGAAGAGCGAGCAAGGTCTGACTCCTAGGCAGGTACTGCTCACATACGCCCTGCACACGTAATAGGCATAGAAAATGCTCACCCTTCATCAAACCTATTCAAAAAAGAGGCTTTTATTGCATTCCAGTGGTAACAAAAATCCCTTCCTAAACCACAGGAGTTATTACCAAAAAAATATTAAAATATCTGTCCTTTATTTGAATCTGCCATGGAAAGACCTTTGCAACATCAATGAGAGCTCAAGTAGGCTGTAAAATTTATGCTGTGTGGAGGGAGATTTTTAATAAAAGCATAAAAGAAGAATTGATCCTAAGCATGAGAAACATCTGCCTGAGAACAAAGCAGGTGAAAACCATCTTTATCTGCCCAGGCTGACAAGTACTGCCTAAACCCTTCCTGCCATAGAAACAGGACACTAAAGACTTAGCTTTCACCATCTCCAAAAACTTGGCCAGAAATGTGGAACAGTTGAAAAATACTTTAGATTGTATAATTTAGGAGATCATAAAATCAGTAGGAGAGTTTGAGAATTATTTAGATTTATGAGCTGATGGAAGTTACTTAGACATCCACACAGTCAGAATCTCTTCCACGAAGTCAAACTGCTTAAAGATCAAAGTGTCTGTATCAACACTATCACCAGGCATCAAAAAAAGCCACGACATACAACAGATGCCCCCTCTGTCTGGTCTCAAATTGTCAGGAGTTAGCAATTTTCAGTGCTATTGGGCAGGGCAAATACAACATACACATGTAACATAGGAGGGGAGGTAGACTGGGGGAAAAGGACAAAACATTATTCAACAGGCATATGGATGGAACAGTAAAACCAGGCAAAACTGTAGGTGTCCTTGCTGACTTCTGCTCTTTAAGTTTATAATTTTCATGCTATACATACCATTGTACATAGGACTCGTATTTCCAGCAGTGGTGGTGACCAACAAGCAAACCTAAGACAATGTAGAAAATGAACTAAACTACTAATAAGCCTTTAAATGAAGGGTCGTCTCTATATAGTCTCTGTCAAATAACGAGGCTTCTGCAAATTACAATACTGGAAATTAACATCCTTAACTTTGTGACCACCACACAAATAGACTAGGCTTTCTTCAGGAAGTAATCTCCATTGTGGCTGTTTATTCTTTCATGCTCTGACCTGATGGCTCATGAAATAAGGATTATCTCGGTGGGAAATTAGTAATCCGTAGTAAATCCTGTACCAATCTACATTTAAATATGAACACAATTCACTTATTTTCCTCTTTATAAGTAAGATGAATTCTCTCTCAAAGTCAGTGAGCTTTAGATTTCTGAAAGCCATTTTTTCCTATGCAGAGAGAACCTTAAATATGTAAACATACTTTGCCTTCTTGAAAAAATTACAAAACTCTTTATGCAGAAAGCTGTGCTGAAAACGAAGTCTGTTGCTCACAACTGGGTAAACACAGCACAGTTCTGTTACCTCCGTAGGCAGTGGAGCTCCACTGACTCCAGTGGGAAGAAGCAGGGCTTCTACACCAGTGGTATACTAGAAGCCATATTTCAAAGATGCGCAAAAGCAAATGTGACTGCTCAAGCAGTGCTAAGCTTTGTAACACTTAATTCCATCCTAAATGCTATTGATGAACAAACTAGACAGGAAAAATTCCATATCAGTAGTGACGACAAATGGATCAGACAAATTCAGGTATACCATTTCCCCACCAGCACCACAACTCTTGCTCTCAAGATGCAGTCAAACAAGACTGCTCTGGTTGAGGGGGTCAGACACATGCTGTCCAGTGCAGGGCCTGGCCTGTCATGCCTGCTTGGGGGACACATACAGGATGAGGCATTTCAAGCAAGACAGGAAAGGCGTGTTGAATTTCTGCCCTTGACGATTCCCAGTTACCATCATCTTACTGTTCTGATGCAGTGTGATGTACCTGTAAAAGAGAGAAATACAATCTCAAATTCACCTCCTGGGTGAGTTGCTTCCAGCAGAACGAGGCATTGTTCCTGCCATTAGAAAAAGTAGTGCAATGAGATTTCATCAGAAGTGTGGTATAGTTTCCTGGTCAGCCATTCTCAGGAGAAATCAACTCAAAAACCCTGAAAAAATACACAGGCTGATGTTGAGAAACTGAGGTCCCTTTTCAGCCCTAAGTGTCTGTCTTCTTGAACACAGATGTTCCTGAGGAACCTGTCAAAATTAAAGGGACTTAAACAAACAGTTTCTGGACTCGAAAGGCTCTTACCAGGAGACATGAAATACTTAGAGGGAACCAGTGTTCCTAAATAGATACAGACCAAAACCTTGACGAACAATCACAAGCGAGGACTTGGATGGACCCCTGCTTCCCCTACATCTGTGTTACATGTGGTGCTGTCTGAAGAAACCAGAGCTGCTTCAGGGCTACTGCAGTGAAATCTGCTTCTACTACAACATGACCCAGAAGGGGTAAGCTATGAGGGAAAAGGATCGAGCTAGTTGAAATCTCACAAGTTTCTTCAACCTAGAGCAATGGAAGATAAAATTCAACTTTTGGAAAAGTTTATCAGGGTCTATGGCTGCAAAGCTTATCAGAGGGCTGCTGTGAGTCTGACACAAAATGGAAGGGGAGCCTTAAAGGAAGGTGATGAGGCATCTCTATCTGTGTATACCCCACTTACAACATAGTATACACTTGATTAAAGAGTCCCAGAGAGGTGTGCTAGGATAGTTACTCTTGTTTTCAAGGCTGAGGGAGGATCAAAGTGGAAACCACACTGAACTCAGTTGAAGTAAGGAAAAAAAGACTATTTGAGATAAGTGTTCAGCAAAAACACTGCCTCCAGGAGACACAGCATCTGTAAAAGATCGCCCAGTGGAGCAGGATTCCCCTTTTCCCCTTGTGAAATGAATGGGTGCCAGAGGACCCACCTCTAATATAGCAACAAACTGCAAATCCTTTTCTTCCAGTGTGGAACTTACCTGGTTAAGCAGGACTCCAGCAGATGACTCTACTCGCAGGGTCAAGAGCTACACACTTTCCTTCTGAATGTTGACGTCTACCATAATGTGTCTTCCAGGAATTTTTCCGAAGACCCTTCTCAGCTGCCTCCCATAGCTGATTGCCAGTTCCATTGCTCCCAGCAAAGGCAGCTGCTGTTGGGGAAAAGCTAATGGGCTGTTTCCAAAGACAGGTCTGAACTTTGAACACAGGACAAACATATTGAAACACAACCTGAATTAAAAAAAAAAAAAAAGAAGACAAAAAGACTGAGAACAGAAAATGGAGAGACAAGAGTGACATATTCACATTAACACATTACTCTGTGGACAATCTGCTGTAATTGGATCTCTTGGAGCTTTATCAGGGTGAGACTTTCACTCTTAGTAGACCAAATGGAAATGACCAAGCATGAAAACGCACGTCCCCATGCTTAGGCCTGTGCTTAGTTAGCACTGCATCACTCACAAGCAGACACTAGGACTATCTGGTAAAAAGTTGTACTGGAGAGATCTACAAGAAATCCACTAAGAACAACTATCGCATAATACAGATATTATGGAAGAGATACTCTCTAAATCCTAGGAATTTTGTCTTAGTTTTTCGGAAGTGGAACTTTAATCAGTTCCTTTTTTTTTCTTTACACAGGTGTCCTTTCGAATAGCAGAGAGGGAAAAACCATTGCCATTTTCCTTTGTACTCAGTTTTCAGACTGGGATGGGCATGTGGCCAGCCTGACTCAAGCCAGCCTGTTTGCAGGTAGCTCAGGCACGGTTACATGAGCTGCAGCTACATTAATGACTTCCATTCAGACGCAGCCTCCAAGAGTCATCCTTCACAATACCATGGCACTTCTTCACGCTGACATTACTTTGCTCTATGGGGGCACCTTCAACGTAAGGACTGTAAAGCTCTCTACAACACCAGACTGCTATTAATTAAGCCTTGCTTGCACTGGCAAGCAATTCCTGTAGTGAATTAAACACCCTTTCCAAGCCCCTAAATAAATTCATGAGACTACAGAAATCATCTCAAAGGATACGTGGGATCTCCTGCCTTCCCAGCCCTCCTCTTTCCCTCACAATTGTATTCAGCAGTGATTATTTCCTGTATTAACACAAGTTATATTTAATAGAACTGAAGCTGTAGATGTTTTTAAAGCAGACTGGCTCTGTGTGACTGTGTTGAACAAACGGTCTTACTGAGGCAGTAGTTCACAGTTGTTGCTCGGTTCTTTGTTTTCTGTGGGTTTTTTTTTTTTATTTTAAAATATGCTTCCCTATAAAACTTGAGATACAATAAAAATGAAGATGAAGGAAACAAAAGGCTGTGAAACCATTCAGAACCCCGATTGATGGGAAAAATCCCAGCAGAATTGAATTCTTTGATTCTCACATTTCTATGTTAAGAGAGGCTTCCCAGGAAGCTCATTCTCACATCAGCAACATACCCGATATCCAGAGAGTAAATGAGCAGGAACTCACTGCAGTGCCAGACTTCTATCAGCCATTAGAGCTGGAAAGATTTACAGCATGAGGTTGTATAATAAACCATCCTTATGGTGATAAATCAGTTCACAGAAAAGAGAGATGAATGGGCTCCTGTGGGCTGCTGTGGTTAAGGCATAGGAGTGCCTTAATGTCACAGGACATCACAGGAGCGCACAGTATGTCAAAAAAGAAAGAGCATCATGCAGAAGGTACTACACACCATCATGGTGCTGCTGTGTGAGCTTTGGTAATTCATGAAACCTTTTCCTGCACTGTCCATCTTATATTTTCTTTGCTCTCATGTATTCATAACTGTGAAGGGCTCTAACATTCTTAGGTAGGAGGTGCTGCAGAAGCATTATTTCGCAACACTTTTCTGAATGGACAAAAAGGGCTCAAAAAACATTTCAGTGTTTTACAGGGCTGAAATACAGCTGAGGAGAAATATACATTTCTTGGGGGAAGCATAACAATGAATTTTTAATGAAGAATGGTCAAAAGGTCAAAAGACCACAATGTGACTACTTTCAAAGTGATGTGATAAGCTGGAATCACACATCTGCAAGAGACTTAACTGGAATAAAGAAGGCATCCTGATAACCAGAGTTAATCAACTGTCACGGCCTCACTAGCACATACTATCCTCCTTAGAAAGGGAGGGGGAAAATTAATCTTGAAAAGGAACAGCATTTCAGGCAGATATTCCTGAAAGTAAACCTCTACAGCAACCAAACAAACCAGCAAGTTTGTCACTGGTGAAAATGCTGATCTCATTTAATGAACATGCAGGAGACAAATCTGAATCCTGGGAAGTATCTGGTTAACAACTCCAAGCTTCTGTTGTTTTCAGCAACAGATCAGTCAAGGAAGGGGAGTCAATGCAAAGAATATACTAGGAATTATGTGTGCTGGGGAAGAGACAATAGGATAAGAAATGGAAGGTACTCAAATGTGACTGAGTATACACAACTCATGTGCACTGTGGACATCCACAGCAGAGCTAGTTGTCCTTAGTTGCCTTTACTGATAAAGTGGACAAACAAGAGTTTCAAGAAGACAATTCCTCTAATTCTCAAATAAACACTTAAAATAAAGATCTGCCGTTTTAAAATGCTTGCTGCTCTTTTTCATCTATGAAGGGAATTCAGGATGACTAACTCAAATGCAGACAGTTTAAAGTGGTATGATGAATGCCATCTCAAGATGAATTTCCTCTTCCAGTTGTCCTGCCACAACGATACCTGTCTCAAAGATATGATAATTTCTTATAGAAATAAAGCTGTTGAGAATGTTCCTGCCTACCAATAAAAGGAAATTATTAGAATGGTTTTTCACAAACAAAGGTGTTTGGAATTTAGATTGGTTTTAACTTTTTCCATGTGTTATTATTTCTATGATCCTGTTCCAAGCATACACGAAAACTGAGTGATTGTCAAAATGGTCTTCTGCATTTTTGTACTCAGTTATTCAAATGCCTAAATGAAAGCCTCAGATTTAACTGTGCATTTAAATTCTATGTGAATCGGAAATCCAAAAAAAGGATCTTTAATTTGCAAATGGCTATTGTTTCAAAAGAAATAAATCCCTGGTAAAACTGCAAAGCTCATTGCAACGATGACTTCTTGGCAATGGCATAAACAAATTTTGCCTGCATGTGCTGGCAAACTATAATAGTTGCAGATTTCAAAATGTGGACAATCATATACTGACACGCAAGTCACTGGCCTGGGCTAGAGAGTGTACTGCTTTCTGCAATTGATAAAGTGCTACAGCACCTTAGGAGAAGGATTGCATGGACTAAATATTTTTACAGAACACAGCAAGGTGATTCCACAGAGCTTACTGACACTAAATGCTAACATAATATAAATATTTAACAGTCTCTTCTCCCAAGAAAATTCAGGCCACATGAAACAGAGATTAGCATTGTGTGTCATGAGCATAGTCCAGTATTAGCATTAATGAGATTTAACTGGCCAGACAAAATAACAAAACAGTTGCTAGAAAACAGCAGCTAAGCTATCTGCCATGCTCTCTTCATCCACCTTAAAGTGGTCTGAGTCCAAGCTGTAGTCAGTGATACACAAAAGTCAGGGAAGACTGCCAATGTGATCAGCTCTGGTGCAAGTGCTTTCTGCAGCAGAACAGGGGATCATGGCACACAGTGGGGGATTTCCTGAGCTGAGGGAACACCAGGGTAGCTCAGATACCTGCCAGGAGGTACCACAAGAAGGATGTTGAGGCTCTGGCGCGTGTCCAGAGAAGAGCAACAAAGCTGGTGAGGGGGCTGGAGAACAAGTCTTATGAGGAGCGGTGGAGAGAGCTGGGGTTGTTTAGCCTGGAGAAGAGGAGGCTGAGGGGAGACCTTATTACTCTCTACAACTACCTGAAAGGAGGTTGTAGAGAGGAGGGAGCTGGCCTTTTCTCCCAAGTGACAGGGGACAGGACAAGGGGGAATGGCCTCAAGCTCCGCCAGGGGAGGTTCAGGCTGGACATCAGGAAAAAAAATTTCATGGAAAGGGTCATTGGGCACTGGAACAGTCTGCCCAGGGAGGTGGTTGAGTCACCTTCCCTGGTGGTGTTTAAGGGATGGGTGGACGAGGTGCTGAGGGGCATAGTTTAGGCGTGTTAGGAATGGTTGGACTCGATGACCCAATGGGTCCCTTCCAACCTGATGATTCTATGATTCTGTGAAAAGGCAGTTCTATAAAGTACAGCAGCCAGGACATGGCACAATAGTTTATGCAACAGTTTGCATGCCAGTTCCCATAGGGATGGCACCTCTACAAAGGAAGGGCATTCCATTGGCTCAGTGGGACATTTGAAGTAAACATAACCCAGCAACTTGGCACCGTTTTGTGACCATCTACACTGGACAAGGGCACTCATCTTACCTGACCCACAAAACAGAATTATGGGCACTCATCTCAGAGCAAAGACTGCAGTTCTACCTTGGCAGTCTGCACTGTCTACCCCAGCAATGGACAATGCCTCCAACTAGACAGAGCTAGTGAGGAGTGAGGCTGCAATGCAGACCTCAGACTGCAGGAAGTGCCTATACCTTTCTCCCGGGACAGGAATAGGCAGCACAGCTGCCTGCAAAAGGTGTGCTCATGTGGAGGACCTCCTACAGCTAGTCACGGAGCTGCACGGGGTGATGAGTAGGCTGCAGAGAATCAGGAAGGCTGAGAAGTTAGCTGTTTCACAGCAGAGTCTATTGTGGACCCACATCCTATGGCCAAACAGGCCAAAATTCCCTCACTGGAACACACAGAAGGAAGGGGATCAATAATGCAGGATAATGGAAACTTGTAATGGCAAGGTCCAGCAGGAGGAAGAGGCTTCCCCTGAATCCTAAGAGGTCCTTGTAGAACTGCTTCACTGCTCTGCAGATTGAAGAGTAAACACTCGTCACATCAGGAGAGGTGCTAGAGATGGGCAAGGCAGCCTCATCTGCTCCCCGGATAACAACCAGCACAACTAATAAAAAGCGGTGGGTGGCTCTCTCTCTCTTCTATAATACATGGAGTCACCCATTTGCCAACCTGATGCATGCTCTAAATAGGCGTACTGCTCACCAGGGGCTTCTATCAGGCATGTCACTGAGACACTGCCAAGCCTCATACAGTCCATTGACTACTATCCAATGCTTCTGTTTCTCCTGTGTGCCACTGATAGAGACAGGAAAGGTCTGAGGACTATCAAGAAATAGGTAGAGGGCAGACCTTATCACTGTCTACAACTACCTGAAAGGAGGTTGTAAGGAGGTGAGTGTTGGTTTCTTCACCCAAGCGATAGGTGATAGGACAAGAGGGAATGGCCTCAAGCTGTGCCAGGGGAGGTTCTGATTGGACATTAGGAAAAACTTCTTCATAGAAAGGGTTATCAGGCACTGGAACAGGCTGCCCAGGAAGGTCATTGAATCACCAACCCTGGAGGTATTTAAAAGACGGGTAGATGAAGTGCTTAGGGATATGATTTAGTAGTGGACAGGTACAATTGGACTTGATGATCTCAAAGGACTTTTCTAACATAGAGATTCCATGATTCTATGATTCTAAGGATTACAGAGCCTTGGAAGTTGTGCAAAGGGACTCTGGAACACAGGTAGATTTTTCATCAATGCTGCTCAAAGAGAAGGAGTTTGAAAGGGCCTGTTGAATCCAGTGAATGAACAAACGGTTACAGGACTGGTGCCACAGCCAGAGATTCAGCTGCTTAGACCATGGGACTCACTTTGAAAAACCTAGTCTACCAGGGGCTCTCTGTCAGAGAAGGGACAGAGCATTTTCAGTCATAGTCTTGCCAAGCTTGTGAGGAGCACTTTAAATTAAAGTTGCCAGGGGAGAGCAACTCAAATCCGTTTGATGCCAGTGCCAGCAATAGATGCTCAGAGCCTGGAGAAGGATCACAGGTCATCAGGAGAGGACCTGCACAGTCACACAAAGGATTTCTAGTCAGTAAATCAGCTTAACCAGGGGCCCAACTTAAATGCCTCTATGCAAATGCCTGAGGCAAGGAATAAACAGGAGGAATTAGCAACATGTGCACACCTACAGGGCTATGATCTCATTGGCATCACAGAGACAAGGTGAGATGGATCCTATGACTGGAGGGCTGGAATGGAGGGATACAGGCTCTTTAGGAAGGACAGGCAGGGGACACAAGGAGGGGATATTATCCTTTATGTTAACGACCAGCTGGAGTGAATGGAGCTCCACCTGGGGATGGATGAGGAGCAAACTAAGAGATTATGGGTCAGGATTAAAGAAGAGGACAGGGACAGGTGACATAGTGGAGGTCTGCTGCAGGCCACCAGCCCAGGAAGACCAAACAGATGAGGCCTTCTATAGACACAAGGGCTCAGCCTCGCATTCACAAGCCCTAGACCTCATGGGGGATTCCAATCACCCTGATATCTGTTAGAGGGACAACACAGCAGCACATAATCAATCTAGGAGGTTCCTGGGATGCTTTGATGAAGTCTTTCTCCAAGTGATAGACAAGCAAATGAGGAGCGGTGTTATGCTGGACCTTGTTCTCTCCAGCAAGGAAGGGCTGATGGGAAATGTGAAGCACAAGGGCAGCCTTCAGCTCAGTGACCACGAAATGGTGGAGTTGCAAGCTCACTATCCAGGACTTCAGGAGAGCAGGCTTTGGCCACTTCAGGGATCTGCTTGGGGGGTTACCATGGGATAAAGCCTTGGATGGGAGAGGGGCCCAAGAGACCTGGTTAATAGTCAAAGCTCACCTCCTCCAAGCTCAGCAGAGATGCATTCCATCACAGATGAAGTCAGACATAAACAACAGAAGGCCTGAATGGATGAACAAACATCTCCTGGACCAACTCAGACACAAAAAAGAAGCCTACAGAGGGTGGAAGCAAGAACAGGCAGTCTAGGAGGAATACAGAGAAATTGTCCAGGCAGCCAGGGATCAGGTTAGGTTAGGAAGGCTAAAGCCCTGACAGAATTAAATCTGGCCAGGGACACCAAGAGCAACAAGAAAAGCTTCTTTAGGTACATTGGTGATAAAAAGAAGACTAGGGAAAACGTGGGCCCTCTCTGGAAGGAAACCCCGTTACCAAGGATATGGAGAAGGCTGAGGTACTCAAAGGCTTTATTGCCTCAGTCTTCACTGACAAGGACTCAAGCCACCCTGCCTAAGTTACAGAAGGCAAATATTTGATGCTGTCCTGGAAGACATCCTTGTCTCTAAATTGGAGAGAAATGGATTTGATGTATGTATCATTCAGTGGGTAAGGAATTGGCTAGACGATATCTCTCAAGGAGTTGTAGTCAAGGGCTCAATATCTGAGCAGAGACCAGTAACCAGGGGAATTCCTCAGGGGTTGGTATTGGGTCCTGTTTAACATCTTTGTCAGCAACATGGACAGTGGGATTGAGCGTACCCTCAGCAAGTTTGCCAGTGACACCAAGCTGTGTAGTGTGGTCGATATGGTGGAGAGAAGGGATGCCATCCAGAGAGACTTTGACATGCTTGAGCTGGGCCCATGCTAACATCATGATGTTCAAAAAGGCCAAGTGCAACACCAGAAGGATACAGATCTTGTTGGAGTAAATCCAGAGGAGGTCCACAAAGATGATCAGGGGGCTGGAACACTTCTCCTATGAAGACAGGCTGGGACAGTTGGGGTTATATGGCCTGGAGACTCCTGGGAGACAGTATAGCAGCCTGCCAGCACCTAAAGGGGACCTACAAGAAATCAGTGTGTCTACCTGATAAGATTTAAAGAAAAAATTCTACGCTATATGGGTGGTGAGGCACTGTAACAGGTTGCCCAGAGAAGTTGTACATGCCTCCTCGCTGGAAGTGTTCAAGGCCAGGTTGGATAGGGCTTTAAGTGGCTTGGTCCAGTGGAAGGTGTCCTTGCCCATGGCAGGGTCATTGGAACTACATGATCTTTAAGGTCCTTTCCAACCCAAACCATTCTATGATTCTGTGATTAGTAAGTCAGATGTCCTGGTCTACAGTCTGGGGCTGAAAGATAAAGTAGAATTAATTTAATCTGTTAATCAGGATTCTAACATTCAAATGCCCTATCCTGAAGCTTTTCAAACTGACATCATGTGGAATGATAAAGTTAATATTAGTTGACAGTTTGCCAGAAGCTATTAATTTAAACTCTCAGTTTTGTTTCAGGAATTTTTTATTTTGCTGTGGTCTTAGAAAAGGAAGAATCCAAGTAAAGAACCACTATGTTCCGTATTCTTTCTTTTATTTTTTTTCTCCCCAAGCAGAAAGGTCATTTGCAACATTTTCTCCCCATACCCCTTTAAAAAAAAAAAAAAACGTTAAAATGAAATTAGACCTTTGTTTATATAATACTCTGCATTGGTCCTGGATTTATTTTTAAAAGTTGGTAAACTCTCCTTCAAATTTAAATTGATTAAATAGGTTCAGCTGAGTAAATGAACAGAGTTAGGCTGTAAGTCATATGTTTTCACTTTAAATTTACATACTAAGGTACACAGAGAAAGGAAGCAAAGGAGAAAAAGTGTCCAGAAGAGAGTTCTCTCTTTTCAAGATTAAGAAAATAGAAATCCAAACATTTGATGCCATCACATTTTGCTGTCATGTAGCAGATGCTGTGGTCAGCTATAGCTGGTTTACTCACACCAGTGACCTGTGATGAGAAGCACATATCTTACTAAGCAGTGCATATGTGTCCTTTCGAAGTATTCTGTATCTCATATTGCATCATCTAGATATATTTTCACAGTTTGTTGGCCACAACATGGAGTAGGTACACAAAAAATCTACCAAAATGCAGCTGCAATGCTTCCATAATAAAATACTCCAGTCAAATGCATTTTCTTTCTCTTAAAAATAAAGAATATCTCCAGTCCTATACAGCAAGCAGCATCTGTAAGTTTTCAAAGAAGGAATCTAGTAATTCTAGCTAATTCTATTATTTCCCTACCAAAAGCACTTAATAGACAGTAAGCCAATTCCTATGTGTACAAGAAATAATTAAGGAACTACAATGAACTAAATGGTTTCCACAAAAATGAGTATGAAAGGCAACTCTGGGTAGTCGAAAGGGATTTTATACAATTTTTGTTACACAGTGAAGAATAAAAGAAGCATAATTTTCTTAATATTGGATTTTTTTCCCTTGATATTATAAAATATTAAATATAGAAATATCTTTCTACATATGAAATATAGAAGAAAATACTTGGAAATATTAAAAATCCAGTACAATGGCTTTGTGGAACACAAAAAAAGCAGATGTCTGCCTCATCTTGAAAAATAACATGCACTCTTCTCATGAAAAGAAGCAGCATAGGCTAATTTGCAAAGAGTTTTTGTCATCCCCAGAAGAGGCCCACGGAAACAGCTTCTGTATCTGCTCTGAAAACTGTTGAAGATCCTATGATAGAAGAAAGTCATACGTCTTTCCTTAGCATGTACCCAAAGCTATTAAACAAAACTCTTGTTTCTTCTCTGTATTTCTCTGAGTGTTACAGCATTTGGAACCTGCTTGTAAAAGGAATTTAATCTGCTTTCACCAACGCTTTTCTACAGTATTTGCAGTACCCCTTGCTGAATTATTTTCATCCACATTCCACATGAATGCTTTCCCTGTCCTGCTTGTTTGCCCTAGGCAAACAGAGAGAGCAGACTTAAGACTGTAAGATTCAGTTCTTACTTTTATTTAATGGATCAGACATATTTTCTATATCATGTTATTCATTATACATCAATATTTGGTCACAGACCCAGCCACAAATCTAATCAATGCATGTCAGAAGTGATATCTGTAAACCATTTCCAACACATAGTTAAAATACTGCTAAATATATTTTTTCTGCAATTTTTTTTAAATATGTAAGTGGGGATCCTTCTCATTACATGTAGCAGAAGTTCTGGTTGTTCTCAGAGTTATTATTTTATCATTTGGGGCTTCATATTCTCACAGAAATGCTCAGTTAGAAGACCAACAGCACAGTTCTCAAAGCAAATATTGTACTATTCCTGATTTGCTAAAGGGAAGTTTTTACCTCAGCAGGAGTGAGAGGTGGTAGCTCCATGCTTTGTAACAGGGATGCCATGGAAACTTCTTACTGACTCCACAGGGTAGCTGCTTTGTGAGCCTGCAAGCTCCCAAAAGGGAAAGCACGCCAGACAAGTAGAAAACAGAGAGCGAACAATGTTTGCCTTATGAATATTGCTGTTCGCTGCAGATATGATATATATCTGTGTGTAATACATACAGATATATTTCATTCTCCAATGAACAAAAAAAGATTTGAAAGCTCTTTTAGACTAGATGAATTAGTGAGTTACAAGCACTAGCATATTGATCCTCCCTGTGGGATCTTTCAGAACATAGTAAAAGTTTTACTAACATGCTAAGTTTCAGCCTAGGGCATTTTCTGGGTTTCTTCTAAAATGTAGGAACTTCTATGACCATTTTCCCCTCTGCCATCTACCCAAACATCCAATGAAACCTTCAGGCATGGTATCAAAACCCAGAATGGTGGCTTCCTAAAGCAAAGTAATTTTTTCCATTTCTAGCAAGAGTAAACATGAATTCTAGACCTGGGCTTCTGTTTTGAGCTTTTTCTTGTTTCTTACCCTTTAAGAAGAGACATATTTAGAGCAAGTAGCCTATATTAAGTCTACAAGTAATCTGATTTCTATATCTACTTTTCACTGAGATGCTAGCTTTTACTTTAAGAAAATGTAGTTATTCCCAAGTAGAGGGTTACGTATGAGAACAACTGATCTCCAAATCATTATTATACACATGTACTATTGAAGAAATGTATTTGTACATAAACTTTCAATCTTTAACTATATTCTGGGATTTGATGATATTTGGTAAATAGCAGATTTCATGGTACGTCTGAATGCAATGCAGAACATTGTGTTCATTCCGCCCCCCCCCCAATATAACACCCTCAAATACATCCAGAAGGACCCTATCCCAGCACAGTCACTCTGCAAATAAGAGTGACAGGTCAGCTTAACCTGACTTTAATTACTTTAGCACCCACTTAGTCAGTGGGGGATATCAGAAGTCAGGCAAGAGGAATTCCATCCAGCCTGACTTCCGCAGGCAGGATCAGTGCATATGGCTACCCATCAGCTTTCCCAGATGGTGAGACTGTAGCACAGACTGAGCTGAGCAAGGACTAGGGACATTGCCATAGTGTTAACTGTTCAGCAAGACAAAGACCTTGCATTCATTGAATTTGAAATTAGGAAGGCACTAGATGATTTAAGAGTTCATTTCCTTCCTCCAGAAGAACCACATGTCAGGTACATCTCTAATCAGGTGCAATTAAAGAGTATGTTTCCCCCTTTCCTACTTCACAAATATGCCTCTTTGCTATGACAAGATGAAGGGCTGAGCTATGCCTCTCACTGGGTAGAGAACACCCCAGAACAAAGCCCTACCTTTTAAGCTGTCAAGGATCTAATATTCAAAGGACAGAATCGTTAATTCTACATGTTGCTAAATTGGTTCCAGTGATGCACAAACAAGGATAGCTCCAAAGAATAGAAATTTATTCATAAATAAAGTCTCCACACCCAAAATGCCAGGAGGCATGAGTTTGGTTCAAATTCCAGCAGCTTTTTTGTGACTGATCCATTCTACACCGGAGTGATGAAACAATGCAGCAGTGATGCAGTGTATACATTTTATAACCAGCAATGCTGGAGATTCAAGAGTTCAAAACACTGGGTCCAACATATACAAGGAGAGCCTCAGGGTGAGCTGGAAAACAGTAGCTGAACCTACAGTGCTGTCATTTTTGTTAATGAGGACAAGTATTAAAAGCTGCATATTTGTTTAGCAGGGAATCAAGCAACATCAGCAAGACTTTGGCAGAATTAGAGTAAACTACACCTGACAGGTCAGCCAACTTGATAATCATAACCACCATCTGATAATGGCCACAGCAGGGGGCTGGCAGTGGGTGGCTGCCCCTTGGGCCTGGGCTGGAATAGTCACTATCTCTTGGCACCGGCTACAGGAAGCTCATTGTAAAAGGCAGTGCTTGTTCTCTGGTGGCCACACCATGAAAAGGGACAAAAGGTTGAGCAGGCAGGTTCTACTTGAGGCTTGAAGCTGGAAACACATAGAGGTTACCTCAATGTATGTTATCCTGTGAGAATCAGAGTGAATTAAAATGCCTGGAACCAATTTCAGTATTAGGAGAACAGGTAAATGAATTGTTGCAGAATAAATAGGATCTAATTTGTTTTTGTAGAAGTAAAATGCTTACTTCAGAAACAGCACTGGAGACACAAAATAAATGTACTTTTGATAAACTATGACCAGGAGACCTGCTTGGTAAATCAGAGGACGTGACAAAGGAGACTAAAGGAACCAAAGGCAGAACTAGAGCCTGAACAAGTGACGATTCACACGAATTTCAGGTACACCAACATACTTACCAACCAACATACAGGTCCCACGTTAGTGTCCTTCCTCCTGTGGTTCTCAGGCCTGAAACTGCACCTGAACACGTTCTTGGCTTCTACCTGCAGTACCCATAGTTACCTTAGGAAACGCACCCAGTAGATATTTCTTGTAGCACCAGCTCATTATGCCTGATCACATCTACAAGAATGACATGAAAATAGTTGTCTTGGAGCATTTCTTTGTTCTGCTCTCTGTGCAGTTGTCACCTGAGGTCAAGCTGCAGCTCACTTGGCCATTGCAGCAGCAGCGCTACCTTTCAGCCTCAAGTCAGTTCTCACTTCAAGGCTTGCAGGCAGCCCATAGAGCTCAGGCTGCACATTTACTCCTCTATGTGCCCGCTGTGAGATGTGATACGTGGAATTGATCTTTTTTTGCTCCAATGAGGAAGCTGCTTCTTAAATATTTACCCATCACAATCTCTTCTATCCTGTGTCACAGCCTCTAACAACTGCCAACTATCTTTTTGCCCTTCCATTTCATATTATCAATTTATTTCTGACTGTTAGTCATAGAATCATAGAATTATAGAATCACCAGGTTAGAAAGGACCCACTGGATCATCGAGTCCAACCATTCCTAACACTCCCTTAAACCATGTGCCTAAGCACTTCATCCACCCGTTCCTTAAACACCTTCAGGGAAGGTGACTCCACCACCTCCCTGGGCAGCCTGTTCCAGTGCTCAATGACTCTTTCTGTGAAGAATTTTTTTTCTGATATCCAGCCTGAACCTTCCCTCGTGGAGCTTGAGACCATTCCCCCTTGTCCTGTCCTCAGTCACTTGGGAGAAGAGGCCAGCTCCCTCCTCTCCACAACCTCTTTTCAGATAGTTGTAGAGAGTAATAAGGTCTCCCCTCAGCCTCCTCTTCTCCAGGCTAAACAACCCCAGGTCTCTCAGCCACTCCTCATAAGACTTGTTCTCCAGCCACAGCAGAAGGTCACACAAGATGGAACATTATTGGTCTAAAAAGTAGCTGGAAAAATCTGAAAATCCTACAGATGTATAACTGATGAAAATTTTCAACTCTGTCAGTTTTCTGCATAGGAAACATTACTGTGTTGAATTAAGACTTTACTAAAAGCAAATCTGTTCAGCTGGTGGAAGTCGACATTTATTTATACCATCCAATGCCTTTTTCCAAAAAGGGAAGGATTCTATTCTCCAGCAGACTGGGACACTTTTTTAGTAGCTCTCCTTGGGAGAAAGCCTTGGAGACGCAAGGAAGTCACAGCCCTGCATTGGTGTTTGTCGAAACTTACTCAGCACCGAACAGCCATGTTAAACAACTGAATGCACGCTTTTACAGGAAAGATTTTGAAGTTTCAAACATTGATCTTCGTAGTTTAAAATCTGACCCCAAGATTACTTTCTTGAGTTCAGAAATAAACAGGCTGGTTTTATAAAGATAGATAGTAAAGGTACTACACCAAAACTCATTTACTCTCTCTGTTTTACTTCAAAGAAACATTGTAAGAGAGATTGCAAACATCAACACCTTGTTCCAAATAGCCATCTCTCCATTCTTTTCACCTTGCATTAATTGAGTAATGCACTGAAAATCATACATTTTTCCATGTCATATGCTCTTGTGCAACCTGGATAAACACAGATACTAGAGGACTTGAAAAGGGAGACTTACAGGGAAAGGACAGACTCACCACCTAATCTAAGCTATAGAAATAATTTGAAGAGCAGCAGTGAACCATGGAATGTATTTATTATTTCTCTTCATATCTCAAACTTTCTGCACACAACAGATTGTAATAGAGCAATAGACACAGAGATGAATAAATCAAGCAAAGAGAAGACTATCCAGTGAGATAATAAAATTCCCTACTCTTATACCAAAGAAAAGAGAGATCACTAGATATCTATGATGTTTCAGATGCTCAAACTCTTTCCTGCTTATGCCAGTATGTTTAAAATACAAGATCTATGGTGATCTGCTCTGAAAAGGAACTTACCTTGGCAGTGCAGGCATGAGAAGATTAAAACAGAGCAATGATGTGGAAAGACACAGTTTCTCAAGATGGAGAGAAAAAAAATAATAAAATTTAAAAAATATATTATAGCTCCTAAGAACATGGCCCAAAGCAAAATGCTCTACATCTCTCCTTGATGCTTGAGAAATGAATATCCTGGGAGGTGTAAGGAAGAGTGTTAAAGATATTGAGTTCCCCATATTAGCACACACAAAGCTGAGTATTCAGGCCCTGTGCCTTTAGCAGTCAAATGCACAAGTTGTAGGTTGAGATTGATACTTCCAAGTCAGGCACACAGGACTTGCAGAGAGCAGCATGATGGCAATAGGTATAGCTCACTTTCTTACCTGTATTGTTTTGAACAGCTGAGCTTCTCCGGTGATGGTCCCTTTTTTGTGACAATGCACTTTTAGGGATGTGGTTTGTGTCTGTAACTGTGTACGTTTGTGCATATGTCTATGTTTAGATGATTCTTAGTTATGTCTATTGGTTCATGGTTACTATAAATACTTTGCACAAAGGAAATGACAGCCATGTGCCAAAGCATGTGCCTGGGATTTTGAGGATGTAGGAACAACTCTGAGTCCATGGTAGCATAGCAGCAAAACTGAACTTGAAAAGTAGCCAGACAAACTTATCAGCCAAAGGGCCAACTATGTCCTGGGGTGCATCAGGCACAGCACAGCCAGCCACATGAAGGAAGTGTCTGTCCTACTCTACACTGCACTGGTGAAGTCTCACCTGAGTACTGTGTGTAGTTGTGGACACCTCAATGAGAAGGACATTGAACTGTGATAGTGTGCCCAGACGGTTGTGACCAAGATGGTGAAAGATCTCGAGGCCAAGACTTATCAGAGGCAGCTGAGGTCACTCAGTTTGTTCAGCTTGTAGACGAGAAGGCTGAGAGGTGACATCATCACAGTCTAAAACTTCCTCAAGAGGGGCAGTGGAAGGGTCTCTTTTCTCTTTTCTCTCTCATTCCTTTCTCTGTTGACCAGTGACAGGAGACAAGAATATGGAATGAAGCAGCTTTGAAGAAATTTAGACTAGGCATTGGGAAAAGGTTATTCACTAAGAGGGTGTCTGTTACTGGAACAAGCTCCCCGGGGAAGTGATCACATTACCAAGCCTGTTGGAGTTCAAGGAGCATCTGAACAATGCTCTTAGTCGTATGGTTTAGTTCTAGGCAGTCCTACAAGGAGCAAAGGCTTTGATGCAAAGACCGTTATGGGTCCCTTCCAACTTGAGATATTCTATGATTCTATGAACCCATCTAGGTCTGCTGCTCTCTGTGTGGAAGTATCTCCAGTTATAACAACTACCGGGGCCACTCAGCACAAGCAACTCAGGCTGCCTTCATCCAAATTTCACAGACTACAGCTTCCTGGGCAGCCCCTCGACAGAGACATGTAGCCATGAACCTTCTAGAAAATACCGCCTGAGAAGAGCTTTTTTACCGTTATACAAAAGCAGTTTTCAGTTATGTGATGATATGTGCAACTGTTGCTGTTTCCATTTCTCCCCACACATCATTTGTGTTATTTGAATTAAACTCATGCTACTGATCTCTTCCTGAGAAGCTAATGGAGCAGATGTTATTTGGAACATACTAAATGGAAACATGGCATGCATTTTTTTAAATGGACTATGCAGATTTTTGTGAGGCAGAACAGAGGAAATCAGTTCATTGCTATTTCTGGCTCTGCTAGCCGGATGTTTTTAGCATAATGTTTACATACGGAAAAGCCAAGTCTTACAAGTGTAAAGGCTACACAGCCCTGCATTCAGACAGGGCAGGCAGGGGTCTGGCTTGGATATACTGGAATAAACTGAGTGAATAATGGATGTGGACAAGCTAAAAATCTAGATTTTATTTCCTCCCTTGCTAGAAGTTACCTTTTTACAACCTGTGCATTATATAACTTGCAAAATGGGTAAAAGATGCTTACAAAACGGGAGTCAGAGGCTTTGCAGCAAAAAAAAATGCTAGGAGTATCACAGAATTATTGGTAGCAATTGGCAGATGATATCAATTTACAACCCCATAGTTCCCAGCTGAAAGCAGTGTTTTTCTAAGACACAAGGTCTCTACTTCTCTTAAAGAGATGGGGGAAAGCAGAAAGAAGCTCTTATATAAAATATATATATCGTGTGTGGTGTTCTGAAGGGCTACTGCACTGAGGCAACTGAACGACTGACATTAAGTCACCTGTATCTTATCAAGTAGTACAGGGGAGATAAATAATATCTTGCACTGGAGCAGATAAAAACCTTGAAGAAAACTGAGAGCCTTTAGGACACACAAGCACTTTTTAGTCTGAAAGACAGGCATTAAAACTCAAGCCAAGCACCATGTGAGAACTACAGCTCAGCACCATTGCTAGAAGATCAAGAGAGAAACAAAGTAAAATGCACTGATAGAATACCCAGGCAGGGCAGACTGGCTCTGTCGCTGGTTACTGATCAGACAGACTGGCTCAGAGAGTATAACACCATCAAACAATCAATAAATGAGCTACAAGGAACTTATCCTAAGTCTTTCTTTGCTCTACAACAATATTAATAACAATCACAGGATCAATGTAGAAAGTGATTTATTTGACAAAAGAAATCTTCTGTTCATTCTGTCATAGCTCATAGACCAAGGTGAGCCAGCAGTCTGAATTAAACCCCCAAGCATTTAGGATAAGGTTCTTGCATGTCTACATGAGGAGATTATACATTTGAAAAGTAAAGAAGTTTGGCAGTGGAAACAAGCCTTTAAACAGGTCAGTCTAGTCCCTGTGAAGTCAATAGCGAAGTATGAATCTATGATGGAAAGCGAAGATGCACATGAATTTAGGTAGGTGAACCAATTAAATTCTGGGTGAAGAACATAGCTTTTTAATATCTGAAAGTCTGGTATAGCCATCTTATTTTGCATCTTTTCCTGTGAAGAAGGACAGCGAAGCTGTGTCCTGCCTTTTAACCAGTCTTATAAAAGGCCAGTGTTTGATGTCAAGACACCTGACAGTGACTGTCACATCAAGTAGTCATTTGCTGGATTTTCTCCTGGCAGTCACATTACAGATAAGACTCTATTTTGCCATCTAATCACTCGCTATTGTGCTGAACTGCTCTCTTCATTAATCTTAGCTTTCCCAGAGACAAGGTCACAGGTTTTTTGACTCATCTCACAGATCAGCTCTGCCTTTGCTCTAGAATTCACTTTTTTGGGGCTAAAAGAGAGTCCAAAATACAGGAGTCAGTGGATGAGCCAGTGATATTAGTATCAAAAGTTTCCCTATTGACAGTCCTGCATCTAGGCAGAGGGTTCAGAGGACTGGGTGACAAGGCACAAGCTGGTCATGAAAACCAGAAAGTGCGGTATGAGGCCTAGCACCACCTAGAGCCACAAAAAAAAAGAGTCTGTTAAACTTATTTTGCTTTCTTTGTATAAAAAAGCTGCAACTCATTGTATAAACCACATGCCATCATCTCAATTTGATCCATTAATGAAAGCTGAAGAGAGAAGCTTGACTTTGCCTATTAAAAATGGGAACTTTTCTTCTTTCACTAAATCCTTTTTTCCTTTTTTTGCCAATTTGCATTTAGTCACAGTCTCCTCAAATCCACTTCTTTCTCTTCAGTCAAAAATGTGACTAAAGTTTTCCAAAAGAGCAGGGCTGGGGGAAGGGAAGAGTTGACAGGAACAAGAAATTATTTTCTCCAGCATTTCATGATCATTTTTTAAGTACTTCTCTTGATTTCTCTTCCTTACACCCATGTAACTTTCCTGTGTAAGCAAGAACAGATGTTGCAACAAGCAGATTTCACCTTTTGACCCTGAGACCTCATTTCTTCTTTTTCTCTGGTGTATGTTCGGATTTAGAGTGAAAACCCTACAAAAAATGCAAGGGGGTGGAGTTGTGAGGCAGGAGAAGAATCTAATTTTGGAAAGTCTTCCCTAGCAAACCCTTTCCAGCTTCCACTTGTCTCATTTTATTTGTGTATGTCTAAGTCCTAGAAGCTGAAGACATCCGAAATGCCCTCAGATACCACACTGAGTGGCATTGTATCAGAGTACCCAAGTGCATAAATTGTCTCCTTCTCCAAAATTACTTTCAGAAGAGATGATGTATTGCCATTCCTACTGTGCATAACGCATTACAGCAGATGTTGTCCACACTAGCTCCATTCACAGACCCCTCTGCAGAGAGCTGTTTTATAGATCTGCAACTCTCCTGCATACACATACTAAATATTTACTCACCAGCAATTAAAAAAAAAAAAAGAAAGAAACCCAAAACCATATTGCAATACAATCACTCCCCTTCTTGCTCTGTTTTCTCTACTGGTTTTGCCATTCTATTTGCATAGGCTCTGCTCAAGCTATTCCTGCCTGCCCCTCTAGCATACTCCCATATCTGCCTGGTATGGGATATACTGCTGTCCTCCCCGGCACCTTCTCCCAGCTCCCTGTCCTTGTCATACTCAGATGGTTGGGCTCAGGTGGGGAGAGCAGGCATCAAGCCAGCTGTTGGCATCTGCGCCAAAGAGCTGGCAAGGGCTGAGGAACTTACCGAGAATGGCTGCTAGCCATGCTGTGCAGGGCTGCTGGCAGGGACTATAGCTGCCTCTGATATGGTTTGAAAAACCAAGCCCTGCCCCAAGAAAATCAGTGCTCCTGAGCACTCTGCCTTTCCCATCGTTGCTTGCCAGAGCTGCCAGAACACCTTGGGTATTCCTACAGGAGCGGGATAGAGGGCTCCTGAATGCTGTGTGATAGAAACTCTAAACTGGGAAGGAAGCTTTCAAATAAGCTGCCTACAGGTTCCCAGGACATGTCTCTAAAGCTAGTGTAGGGTCCTATGAATATCTCCACTCCTACAACTGTCTTTTCAACCTTTTTTTTTCTCTTGGTGTGCATTGCTTGCAGCCAGGACCATGAAGCCCTATCTAGCTGCAGGAAGAAAGTGTTGTCATCCTCCCATGGGCCTCTAGTCCTCACAGTCCCTTTTGTGCTCCTGAGCAAGCAGCACTGCCAGTGACATGCAGATGACAATGTTGGGTCTTTGGCCTTACCAGAATTGACTTGTGTTCCGCAGGAAAATCCACTGCAAGAGCTGCAAAAGAAAAAACTAACAAGAAAACCAATGTGATCACCATTACAACCTAGCACATAATTCTGAATTTTTTACAGCCCTTTGTCTGGCCTGTTTTTGTTTATTCAGAGGACCTTTGCCCAGGAAGATTATTTCTCAGCTAAATATTTTGTCAAAAATTTCATCATAAGCCACAGTTTTCCACTCTGTTCTTTTCCTCTTTGTGCTTCTTTTGGTATACCTAAAATGCATGTCCCCATTCTTCCTTACATATTTATCTTAAAGTATTTATAGGTTTGAGAGGACTATCACACTTAACCACCCATATACCTTGTTTTTTTAAAAAAACTTTTGTATGAGACATGGCTTTCTAAATCTTGATACAAAATATAATTCTCTGGAGGTCCGAGCTCCTTAGAATATGGATTCTTTGTTTACATATGTCTCTTGTTGTAAAGGAAAAATTAATCAATATTTAACAGACACAGAATGGTACTTTGGAAACTAATATTCCATAAAATGAAAAAGCACTTTCAGAGAATGAAGAAAAGACTATAGAGATTAAAGCTGGCAGCTCTCCGTTGTGTAGCCACTCACTGCCACAGAATCCAGCAAGAGACAGCTTCTGCCGCTTCCTTTTGATTTCTCTGTGTAAATCTGCTCTCACCTAAAGCTTGACCACATCACAGTACGTACTCACATTAAATTGATTATTTCTGTCTGTGCTGGGTGTAGAAGAGGTGGTTTTAACTTCCACATAAAAAAATGTCCCTTCTGGAAATATCCCCATTTGCTGCTGAAGTAGATGCATTTCACATCCCTAACAGCCTCCTGCATTTTCCGTTAACTTCTTGATGATAACCAGGCAAAAGACAGTCTAGCCTAACATCTGTGTTAGTAGTTGATTAAAATGTTCAGATAAGGTAGCCAGACACACAGCTTAGCCTAAAAATCCCCAGGTTTCTGATACTATCGATCAGATTAAAATTTTACCATTCCTAAGCAATACCAGCCACTTGCCAGAAAACATGTTCACAAATTTACTTGACTAAGCAGAAAGTAAGAGCAGCTGGGTTTGCATGGGGGAATAAATATCCTGAATGCGGAGATTTCTCCTGGTGATAACCAGGCCTCTCTCTTCCTGCAGATACAGCATGTATTTGGAGAAAAGTTGTGCATCTTGAAGGTGGGACTATAAATGAGTTGAATTAGTTAAAGTACTGAGCATCCTGCTGGTTGATTCAGCAAGCTATCTCTACAGTCCCCTTGGAGCAAGAGAAGTATGGCTTTATTTCCTCCTTTCTCTAACCTCACAGCTGTTGGGTCAAATGATGCTTTAAATCCACTAATCATGTAAAAATTTACAGCAAAACCCAATCAATCAGATGCATTTTATTAATCTCTTGCAGAAGATGCTGAAATCATACAAATGCAGGTTTATAGTTTTTTATTTGGAAAATAAAGCTATTATAAACCAGAGCAGATAAATCAGTCAACCAACTATGTGAACAGTTGTAGAATTTCCAGAAGGAAAGCCTCCTTACAGCATGGATGTGACCCAAAATGATTTAGAAATTCTTATTAAAACGAACAGGATGCAGCAGCTCAAATGTTTCTCCATCTCAGTCTTTGTGATAAAGACTTAAGGGACTCACAAAATTAAGCTGTTCACATTGTCTGTTGCACATCATCTCTGAAGCCACAAGTACCTATCATGACTTTATTTGACTTTGCGTCTCAGGTTTGTGATATGTTGTTGGACTGCACACAAGATTGAGGTCCAGAAACTCTCCATTTAGGATTGTGTGTATGAACTTGCACAAGTGACAAGCATTTCTGAACAATCTTCCTACCTAAAAGTTAAAGGGTAGCATCCTACTGTGCAGGGTGGCATACAAAACAGGATTGCTTTGAAAGATTCACAAACTGAGAAACAGACCTTGCAAGCGTGCAGTCAAAGGTCTGTAGCAAAGAGCAAGACCATTTTATGGCCAGCAGGATACCGGGCCAGCAGGTCTCAAAACAGTAAATAGCAAGAAACTTCTCCATAAAGCCAGGAGGGAGGAAAGTACCCATCGGAGAAAAGGAGAATGGGAAGGTGAGCCAAGGAAAACAGAAAGGTCTTGTACCATTTTGTCAGGGTTGATCAAAAGTGATGAAGACTGTGGGACCGCTTCCAGGATGACTATAAGAGTCTTAGCAGCACCCCAACAAAATACCCTTTTTTTGATGGCGTAATTTTGATTCAACCTCTGTCCATACCACCACCTGTTATACTGTCATTATCTAACATATCATCATATATAATCTACCCTTCTAATTTCACTTTTACACTTGTCTTTTTGAAGTGTATGCACTCTTTGACGACTGACCTAGGCAATGTAGCTGTTCTAACATGTTTCTCTTACGCCTCTAAAATCTGCTAGCACCTGTGATGCCAGTTCTTCTAGGGTTTTTTTTTCCCCATGTGCTGGATTTTTGTATTTGTTTATATCAAACATAATTATGGAGACTATAATAGGATCTGCTGAGTTTGTTTTTCTGCTTCCAAGGTTAGAGATCTCTTTACTGGTTGTGCCAGCCTGAGTCCCAAAAGCCTGAAATCCAATTATTTAAGGGGACTCCAATAAATGTGAAATATTTTCCCTCTATCAATTCTTCTTAATGGTCAATATCACAAAGGTTGTCTAAAAATTCAAACCCATATACTGTCTTCATAGCCTTGTCAAACTTTGGCTCTGCCTTTGTAGTAAACAAGATTCTTCAGAGGATCAATGGAGTTTCCATTTCTTTGAGTAACTTTGCCAACTCGGGTAATTATCTTCCATTTCAGTGAGAATTTGGGAGTACCATCTGCCCTCATTTGAAAGCTGACCTAGAAGTTTTATTCCAGAATCCTTTCTAGCCTCATGTGCATCCTTTTTATCTCTGTGTCTATTTAGTGTAGGCCTACCATCTCACAATAACAAGCTGTTATTTTGTTCCTAAAAACTTCTATTCTTTACCTTCAAGCAAAGTTCATGTTCTTCTTGAATGGCCTGTTGATGATGATTCTGTCTTATCATCTTTCAGTGTCACAATTACCTAAATAGAACCTGCGTTCTTCTTTACACTCCAGCCTAAGACTACGTAGGCTGTTCTATCTTTTTCTGCTGTGGCTGGTTTCCCTTTTTCCTTTGTCACCTATCTTCTTTCTGGTTGTTCCTGTCATTCTTCTGCACATCAAAACTATCTATTAATTTTATTCCCCTTCACTAGGCAAACTCTGTCTTCTCTCTGTAACCATTTTTTGCCACATGCAACTCTCCTTAGATCTCCTTAGTCTGCCTTCAATATCTTGTTTGGAAGATGACTTAACCTGTCTGCAGAGCCTCTTCTAAACTCTATGAAATCCACTGTCCTAAGCACCTCATCCATCTACTCCTGGAGCACATCTTGCCTAGAAAAAGCGTATTAGGAAACCACTTCAGAAGAATGGAGACCTCATGAATCCTGTTTTTTCCTTTCCCCCTCCCTCATTTTTTGTCTCAGTAGCCCCATTCCTTTATTTTCTTAATTCCTGCTCTTAAAATAGAAAAGAAAATCCCACAAATAATTTCTGAGGCTCTTTCACATACCGATTCCCATTTCCTATTTTCTACATGGTATCTCATTAAAAAAATATGATCTGAAGTCACGCACAGCAAAATCGCAGTTATACAAGGAACGTTCCTTTTAATGTCACAGCAGAACATTTAGAGAAGACATATACACTGATATCATTTATAAATAGAATGTTTTTCACTATCTTGCCACTGTTATGATTCAGTGAAAACAATTTCTGAGACTTTTCACTCCTGTGAACTCTCCAGTGAATGCCTGTGTGAATAGGTGTCAGAATAAAACCTTTGCCTTTCCAATTCTCACTCTCATTTGCTGCATAGCACTGTGTATAGTTCACCTAATGTGTTCCATGCAGGAAGTTGCTGCAAGTCAAGTCTCTTATCTACAGATATATTTTTCGGCCTTGTCTGATGTTCTCCTGCTCAGAACCTTTTATGAATTCACCAGCTATTGCTCTATAATATATATTTTTATATAATATATATAGCTATTTATAATTTATGTACTCCTTAACCCTTACTTATTTGATTCTACTTTATCTGACATCTTGTTTCTCAGTCCACATATACATACGCAAATCTACTTACAGTATTTCCAATTTCTTTATAATTTTTAGTTCACACAATTGCATATCTTCTACAGATTTATTCAACTCCCTATTCACTATTGACATCTTGACACTTGCAAACAGCCGTTCACTGAAAATGTTTTCCCATGACTTAACTTGGGAATCAGTTTTTCCCCATTTCCTCTGTTTGCCTGTAATTTTAACCGCTGAGTTTTCCTCTGCGGCAGCCACACTTCTCTAAGCCAACTGAATTAGCCTTCCTCACAACATGCACCCTAGTGATCCCCCCAACCCAAGGAAACCACAAGGAGGTCCATCCAGGCAGTAGATCCTGGAATAAACCCTCCTCTGCTGAGGCAAAAAAATCAAATTAATTGAATCAAATTATTTTGAAGCCCCCAGTAACAACCACCAAACATGGAAGGACCTCATCAGTATCTCCACTATTTCACAGTTTATTTCTTTCAGGCTCCTATGATTAATACCATCTGCTCCTGGTAATTCACTGCATTTGTCTTTCTCAAGTTGCTTCACAACTTCCTCCTGAGAGACTGCAATTTCTCTTAGGGCCAATGGCTGATTTCCCATAGGAAATGCCTTCTGAATACAACCTTCCCATGGAAAACACAAATGCGGGAAATTTATTTGACTTTACTCTTAGCTAAGCCACCTTTACAGCTGACTCCTCATTGCCTGATGGTGCACTTGTGCAGTTTGCTAAATGCTAACAGGTACCTATGAGTTTCTTGGCTTGGAAATATTTTTATATTTTAGGCAAATTTTTCCTGTACTTACATGGCACAAAGTCTCTTTATAATCTCAAAGTTTCTTCACAGTGTTTATCTCCAACATGTATCAGGGTAAGATGCGTCAGAAAAAGAATGGTTAAGAATTCTAATAAATATTTTCCTCATTTTTACCCATTTTTCTTAATGTTCATAATCATTATGTCTCCCTGGAAGAATTTCTGTTGATTAGAAGCAAATTGTGCCTTCTACATTCCTCACCTCAATTAAGTCCTGTAATTACATGATGAATCTCTTCCTTTTTCACAGTCTCCAAAATGAGTTATTAAATAATCTGTTACTTATGCTCTCAGTAAATCGCTCCAACTGGCCATTCTGCAAAGGCCAATGGGGTGATGCATTAATTATGCATTGCTAGAGCTCCCAGTTTAGTAAGTATCTTACAAAGGAATGGCTTTGGCTAAGACAGTAGCTTGAGTTTGAATATCATGTATGGGTGCTGCTTGTTCAAACAGAACCAGCAACATTATTTAAAACTGACTGACTCTGGAAAATATGGAGAGGCGTGCAAATTCTGCTGTCAAGCCAACAAAGTAAACAAACTAAACCACAATAGGATTATAAGGTGGGATAAAATTGTGAGATCAAAGAATCCTCATCAGAAACTCTTATGCACCAGCAATCACTTCTCATGCAAAATGAGTTGCAACTATACTGAAATCAGACAGGTAGAAAAAGTAATCCTCATAAGAGCCGGAATTATTGATTTCCAAGGGGCTTACATCATTAAATACAAGTCCTTATACTACTGCTATAAACAATTTGGAAACTAGTAAATGCTCCAGAGCACAGGTGTAGAGAATATCCTGCAAAGATTTCTGATTAATAGGCAACTGTATTCTGTACTTCTGTTTTACAGCTACAGCAGATCCCACAGCAGTGGACCTTGTTCTCCAGTTATGATGTGCCAAGTGGCTTAATTGATTTGCAATCTTTTCTTTTTGTATAAATGAAAACAGGATTAAATAAACAGACTACAAGAGGTATGAGGGTACCCTCTGAACAAAATATTTCAGAGCTAGGTAATCAGTAGCTAGGTAAGATACTGTCATCAACATCTGATGACAATGTGGGAAGAATCAAGCATAGAGCACTTTTGTGAGGTTTGGGAAGAAGTAGTTGTGTGAAGATAATGTATAATGAATACACTCTTGATAACACCATGGAATACCTACAGGATGCCTTTTCTACAGTTTCAAGTACTGTTTATGGTAAATTCTTCTACAGTAAGTATAGAATTTACATTCTTTATAGTCAATTCTTGTAGAATCCCAGTAAATTCTCTTAACGCTGGAGTCAAATATTAAGTCAATGATTTTGCAACATTCTTTGACTCACGGAGCTCACATTGGTTTTCTCAAGACAGGTGGAGCTTAGAAAGATTATAAGGAAATTAATCTGCGGATTGTATTAATGAAAGGGCCATACCAGCCAAGAAAGACAGAAGAAGCTTTCTGGGAACCAGTTATGGCCTGACTTACTGGAGACATTTATTTCTATCTAGTATCATTTGAATACTGGCTTATGCTTTGAAGAATAGAGAAATATCATGCCTTCAAACACTATTCCAAAAAGAACTTCAGATATTCTTTAAGAGCTTCATATTGAGATGATTTGTAAACTGTACTTGCAAAGTTGTTGCAGGTTTTCCAGGTATTTCTCACCTTGTACAATAGCTGCAGATTATGCAGCAAGAGGAGATACTTTTTCCTGCCCATTTGATATGTACTGTCTTCCAGTTTCATTGGACATAGTCTTGCTTCTGTATTCTGAGAAGAGGTGTGAATACACTGCTTGTTCACCTTGTGATTATCAGTCATATCTTAGTACAATTTTTTTATTGTTCTTCTCTCTCTTCTGCCCCGAAGGAAACCGGTTAGGGTATGAATTAACCATTGTCCTTTTTCTAAATGTTTGTCATGCATAAATCCCTTCCTGATGAGATAATCTGAACTAAGCATATTATATAGTAATATTTCTGTTCTGAAATTACTACTAATTTATGTAGATGACTTTATAATACCTCTAGAATTATCATGGTCCCTTTCCTAAAGTATTGCTGAGGTTAGAAATTTTTACTGGGTTTATACATTAAGTAGAAGTCATAATTATGTTCCCATAATAGCACCCAGGTTTCTTTCCTAAGTTAATTTAGGATTCAGCAAGGCTTATCACTAATTAAAACTTTATTTAAGAACAAGATGCTCTTCAAGGCTGTGCATAAATGACTTCATGATACTTTTATATAGAGAGAAAAACGATCTGTGGGTATGTCAGCTACTCCATGCCTCTACTGCCCCATAAGTAATTGATTCTTTTAGAAGCACATCCCTCTTTATCTTAGACTTCTGAGCATATAGAATGAACAACAGGGTTTTTTTTTAATGTTAAAAAAAAGATAAATGAAGAAGGCATAATGTTAACTGTTTTAACCTTTGAGACAAATTTTACACGAAAAGGCCAAGGAAGGGATTATGCAATGTGGTTATCTAAAGCCAGACTGGTGTTGGATGCAATCACTTGATTTTTGCTTATAAACTGAGAATATTACAAATCCCTGCAGGTAACAAAACATGGCTCTGGTACTAAGAAGAAGTATAAAGCTATAAACAGAAATTCACTGACAAATATTTCTTCAGCATCAGTGGAGGTGAGACACAGACTGAGAAGAGATTAAATCTACAGGAGAACTGGAGTATATTAATTAAGTGTCTGACATTACAGAACATATGTCTGGGGTGAACATAACCAATCTCGTCTTGGTGAATTGATTTTTTGATAGTGTCTTGAAGAATAGTGGCCAATACCCTTGATAAAAATCTTTACATCTACATTACTTAGTGAAATCAGGAAATAAGCACCACATTCTGGGCATTCATTAGATTTCTCTTAAATGCTCAAGTCTTGCATGGCAAACTGCCACTTTCTCTAGAGTTACTAAACTTATTCCCTATCAGATGGAAAAGTAACTGTGAAAAATCTTTACATAAGCCTTATGGGACTCCATCAAAGCCAGGTGTTTTGGCAAGAGACAATTCTTCATCTGATCTCCAAGTTTCCTAAAACATAACTGCCTTTTCTGCTATTACCTAGAAGAGACAGGAACTGTTGTTTAAATTGCTGACTGAAATAGAAAACAGAGATGTGCTGGTCAGCATAAAACTATGGTTTTATCATGCCTTTAGAAAGATTCAAACGTAGATAAAGCTACGTAAAAGCCGTATTAAAATGATCTGAGTAAGCTTGCAAAGTCAAGTAGCCGAAATTAGGAAAATTGAGGAAATCTTCACTCACTCTCCCTTCGAAGACTATTAAGAGATCTAAGTTCAGATCTTCTGAACCTAGAACTGCACCTTGACAAATGTAACAGGCGGATGAGGCAGGAAGAGGATGGGTAGAAGAAGTTGTTTGTGAGATGCTTGATGCTCTTTTATAGCATCTACTGCAATGAAGTCCTGCTTTGTGGTTGGTGCTTCTGTGCACTACTTTATTGCCATAGCAAACGCTTCCCATTTCAGATGTATTTCAGAGTATTTTTTAGCCAAAATAGGCTATAGTATAGTTTACTATATGATATGTGGATGCTTCCCCTCAGCTCAACTTTGCCTTCCAGTAAGTTCCATCGTCTCCGTGGAATGTGCATCTGTATCATGAGCAGAACAAACCAGTAAGTATTTAACTTACACTTTAATACATGCTGAGTAAGACTAGACACTTTTTGCTATACATCCACTGACTACCTCCTCTGAGAAAGAATTCAATAAAAAACAACTGTTATTTTTCATGGAAAGTGAGTATCAAGCCAGAGTCATAACAAATCAATGTGTATTTGAGAAGAAGCCATCAGAAAACTTGAGAAGTTGGAATGTGTAGCCCTGCACTTCTTTTTTCTGTGTTTGTATGCACCATTTATCCATAAGCAGCCCAAGTGATAGCTGGAAAGAGTGAGCAGATAACTGCTCAGTTATTCAAAATATGAATTCAATTACATGTGCTGGCACTTTAAATGCATTAAACACACAAACAGTTTCCTTTTCCGATCCTCAAATATGTGCTGCAAATATGAGGGGGTACACAATCAAAGCTTAAAAACTACATTTCAGTAACTGAAACAAGTAGCTTCACACCTCGGTTTTAGCATTCAGATTAACCCATAACACAGTTCTTGTCACAAAAAAAAATGTATCAACTAAAAGGAATGTTCTCTTGGTAATTTTATACCTTTTAGGTGCAGAAGCCTTTCCTTTTCCTGAAACTATTTGTAACCTTCTTAAGTCTAGATAATTAGTAGTCTCTGCTCTCAATGCTCAGTAGATATGATGAAAAATAAGCAGGAAACAGATAACTACAAAATATAGTTTCTTTAATGTAAATGACTTGCAACTATATGGTAAAAGTGCTGCTATCTTGTGCTACAGACAGTACTCAGTGTCATTTTCCCTTCTTGCCCACAACTCCTTGATAGTCCTGTAAGCAGAGTGAATTCAGTGGGACCCCAGGGAGGGCAGAAATTTTCACTGCTGTGGGTCCATATCCTGAGGCCTCAGCTGGCACAAGAGGAGACACAGCCAGAAGGTAGGTCTGCATCTCTTCAAGCATAGAGACAAAGTGCTGAGAGGGTCACATGGTCCAACCTTCAAGCTGACAGGAGTTTTCCTAGGGACCAGAGATCACTGGGCAGGGCTGGCAGTGGTGGAAAAAGTCTCTAGGATGACTAAAAAGAGTTGTGAAGAAAGGACTCCAAGGGAAAAGGGAGATTTACCCACACATCTTTCTTTTTTCTGTTTGACTGAACAAATCACTGGGAGTTTTATTACTTGGAAAGACAGTTAATTACCCTAGCCCAGATGTGAACAAAACCTGGCTTTTCAGCATTCAAAAGCTTTTCCATTTCTCAGAGGCATGCGCTAATAGAAATGTCTGACAAAGCATCTTTGGCTAACTGGTCACTGGCTACAACTTGCCACCATCATCAATTTGTGAGGCAAATAAAGCACTTTACAGTACTCACCCATCTGGCTGCTGCTGCAAACTGCCTGTTAAAGCACTAGTGACTTGGGTGCATCAACAACAATGTGAGACATAGGTCCCCCTTCCCTAAAATAGCCTTTGCAGATCTTAGATTTAATTTCCTCTTCTGGATCCAGGGAATCTCTGCGATAGCTGTTTAGTATACAATATAGCAGAGGATAAAGCATCAGCCAAGATGGTTAAGGCAGTGCCTTAAAGATAGTTCCTCCATCTATCCCTAAAACTGGCTGTATGATAGTTTTCAAACAAAAGTTTTTTAACGGCTAGATAAACTAGAAGTTTCTGGAAAAATAAAACCAACAAAAAACAAAACCACACTTCCATCAAGGAGTCTAGCACACAGCATCTTCCACAAACAGGTACTTTGCTCAAATTGAGATGTGAAAAGTCTCGATGTTCCTGGCACTATAGGCTTTGTGGCTCTCTGAACCCTAACTGTAACATTAATGGCAGCTTGGGGTTGAGGCTGAGGTCCCCAGCACCATAGGTGGCCCAGGCTAGAAAGGTGTGGGGGAGTAATGTTGGTGCAGTACCATGCTCCTCTTGGAATGCCTTTTCCAGTGTCAGTGTTTCTGGAGCTGTAGGCTTTGTAGCTCTCTGAAGATTACACAAGAAATACCATTTCTCTTAAATGCTTGTGGCATGAAAATATACCTCCTGCAGAGAAGTATACCTTTGATAAGGTGGATTAAGGCTTTTTCACATATGCTCTCATCTAATGATTTCTCTTCCTGTTTTTATTGGAGAAAAAAGTATCATGGAATTATCTGTTTGAAGAGGATACCCTACTCTTCGTAGGGTGAGAATGTAACATATGATCTTTTAGGACTGAAGCAATATTACACAGGAAAAGGTTTAGAAAAGAAATGAAATCGCCACAAAGATACAGGAAATAACTTCACTCTTCTGTAGCAGTGCTGTAAAAGCCAGAAATTACTGCAGTATTTGTATAGGAAGAATATTCTTTGTTACCCAAACTGGTACTATTTAAAAAGACAAAATTGCTGTTGGGCACTTCACTGGTGTGAGGTGATTTTGTTAACTGACACAAGGTTTATTCAGCATACGTTTCTCTTCAGAGGTTTGCAGACTAAGTTTTTGGTGCCTACCTGTGCCCAGCCAGAAGCGCTAGCAGAAAGGGTGTCAGGACAAGATCCAAGACCTGAGCTGGTATCTCCTTTGCCCTTTATCCCCAGAGCATGGTCATGCCCGTCACACCTGTGAGCAGGAGACTTGTGTCATTATCGCATGTCTTTCCCACTGCCTTGCTTGTCCTATAGACATCATACTGTCCCCTGATCCCAAAACAGCTCTACTGCTTCCTGCATCTCTCCCTAGGTTTGTGTATGCCTGATTTCAGAGACAACAGAAAAAGTACAACAACAAATTGGGTGAAAGGGTCTATCTGCTTGAGGGAAGGAAGGCTCTGGACAGGCTGGATTGATGGCCTGAGGGCATGAATTTATTTCTCATGCCCTGCCTCCTGTGGGTCTTTTTTCTTCACACATCCCACACCCTCATACAGGTCTGCATCAAAGCATGGTTATGCTTTGAGCCATGTCATAAATTCACTGCCATGGTAAAGAAAAACATGATTCTTTTGTTTCCCAGTGCAACACTCTCTGTCACGGTAATGCCTGGACTAAAGGGGTGCTGCCAGCACCATCCAGCATCGGTGAGAGATCTCTGCCTCGCTGATAGTGATCTGGAAGGTTTTTTTGCCTTTCCTGAACCCTGTGTTAGCTCTCCCTGTGATTCAGGTGGGACTGATCTGCTGGATCCCTTGGTGCAATGCAGAAGGTGCAGTGAAGACAGTTAGTTTGTCAAAGGCCAGAGTTGGCCGTCCTGCCGTGGGTCAGGACAGGAATGCCTTGCTGACGTGAGTGGGTGGCCCGAAATCAGGATTTGAGCCAGTTGCAACTCCCTCACCTCAAGCTGAGCAAAACCACAAACATGCATTTATTCATAATATTCAAAACAGACAACAAGCCACAAATGTTTATAAAAGATGTAGGCAGAAAAAATAAAAGCAAAAATATGCTTAATCTGCTTATACTAAGGTAACATGAGAAAGTTCCTTCATTCCATTATTCAGTGGATTTGCTCTTGGCCTCCAGATGGAATGACAGTCAGTTTCTAACTTTTTCCGTGCTTCCTTTTTTTGAACGGATAGCTCATTTTTTATAGCCAATGGGCCCTTTGAAACCTCCTAAAAGGCCTAGATTTGCTTTAACTTTCACCCCTAAATGCTTTTTTTCGTGCCTGAAGTAGGAGACAGTCTGCTCACCCTCTTCAGCAGAACAAAGATTGCTTCCCAAACAGAGAAATGTTACAGCAGACCCAGTCTACTGTTGTGTTTCACTAGTAATTTATTGGATCAGTTACAGTGTATTAGTAGTTATATTAATAATTTACTAATATTTTAAGGACTATTACATGAGAAGTCACCTGCTGTTCTTAATTCGTGAGTGAAGGACTTTGGCTAAATAGGGCCTGAACCTCTTGTCCTCTCCTTTGGCAGCTTGTTGGCGTGACTTGGTGAGGAAAGCACCTTTCGTTGAATCCTGTGCTTTCCATCACTTTGTACTTAGAAACCTGCACACCCGTAGCAAGCTGGCTGTATATAATTAATTGCTAATCTTTTGACTGAGACCGGACAAGAGAGTAATCAGTCACAGTGAGGTGGCAATGGGTTTGGGGTGACTGGTCCTGAAACTCTGCAGCAAAAGGTGGGGCACATATTGTGCATGGATCTGAGAAAGGAAGATGAGAATGGGGACACGAATCACCGTATTCTGAGCTTTGTAAGTTCTTATGGATTTAGAAGAAAGAAGAACTGGTTTCATTGTTTATTTGTTTAATTTTGAGCAGAATTCTTCAAGTACTTAGGTATTTTTCTTCCCTTTGTAAAAAAACTATTTTTGTTGACATGTTTTTTTAATTATGAGAGGTAAGTGGAGATTCTCTGACTTGTTGCCCACCGGGAGATCACAAGACAGGGATTGCAAATCTATTTTTGTTAAAGAACATTATTGAGGGAAAACAATCCTTCTCTCAGAGTGGATTAAGGACCAAAAGAGCTTTTGTCCACTGCTTGGACTGGGCACGTAGACCAACTCATATCTTAGAGAAGGTATCAAAAAGAGGGTGCAAAGGTAAAAGACAGACCAAGTTAAGCAACTGAACAGACTCAAACGTTCCCAAGTCTGTGTTATGTACCTGTTAGATCATGTTTCCAAAAGGGAGGATTTGCTGAAAGGCAGGGGAACAATTGTTGTCTAATTAATCCACCAGCTGATCAAAAGACTAATCAAAAGCAAAGGAAGGAGGGGAAGAAAGGGAGAAGATCCTCTATGAAAACAAAAATTTTAATTTAAAGTCATCAAAATAGTGTGATTAATGCCAGGCTGAAGTGAATGGTAACCTGCTGGCAGGGGGGACTTCAAAGACGTGGATATTGGCCGTCTATCCTCATCCTGGAGACGAAAAAGCCAAGTTACTAATATTCAAGAACTTGCTTTTGAAGCTCTGTATCTTTCCCATCCTTTATATATTTTTTCTATAGAAAATCCACTGGAGAAGGATTGAATCACATGGCATATTAGATACGTGATGAAGTGGGCAAATTAATGGTAACAAGAGTTCCTTAAATTTTAAGTTCCTGTATTGAACAAAATAGAATGTGTTGCTGAAGTTTGCAGAACAAGCAAGACAAAGAATAGAATAAACCTCAAGCAGAATTAACTAAGCCTATATACCTGAGAGCTCAGCATGAAAAGCAGAGACAAGGGAAAAAGACATAAATTTAAGGAAGAAGAGATTTAAACTGGATGACAGTAAAAAAAAAAAAAAAACCAGCTCAAAAGGCTATTGGGTTAAAGATCAAGCTGCCAAAGGAAATAGTTCAAGATACAATTATCAAAGAATTTAACACTAGAACTGAAGAGCACTGTAACATTTCTAGTGGGGGTAGAGTCACCCTGATAAAGCCAGTGACCACGACTGGACAGAGCTGTGATTATTTGCAGCCAAATTTCTCCTATATGAAACAGAGCAAAATTACTTTTATTTATTTCCAGTAAATTAAAACACATCAGACTTAATATTTTTTATTTAAATGCTGCAGTGCATTTGTCCTCTGAGTGTCTGTGTTGTGCCTTGGGTTTGCAAGGTTATTGCAGGTTACAGTGTTGTCATCCGACACATGCACATCATTAATGGTCAGGGTTGATGCTCTATTTCTGTAAACAGGAGTAGGCTGGAGCAAAAGAGCTTTCTAGTCTAACTGCCAAAGAACAATGGAAGCTTCTGCAGCCATATGGCACGGGGACAAGCAGCAGGGTCAATATTTCGCAGTGTGTCATCTGGTTTCCTTCCTCAGATTGATGTGCATTAGCCAAGAAACTGTTCACATAGGCTTGCAAGGCAGTGTCACTTGCACAGTCAGCCTGTGTGGTTCTTTTTTTTTATACATGTGTAAAATATTCAAGGTCCGATTCCACTCCCTGCCCCCATGATCTTGATCTTTTTCTTGGTAAGGGCTGAATAATGCCTTCTAAAGAAAGCTAGCTGGAAAAATCAATGTTTCTTCTGAGAAGTAAATTAGAATTATAAAATAAAGGAATATGTTTTTCCAAGAATATTCACAGGACTAAAATATTGAACAGATTTGGTTCAACGAGAGCTATATTCATGGTCACAAAATTTCAGAACAGCACATTTTATGTTGCAAAGATGAAAATGATGATACACCTGAACCTATGGCAAGAAGCCTAGGCACGGCCATTTTCACCTTGCATTTCACTGCTTCAAGACAAAATAAAAAAAAGAGAAGATAAAAGGGCAATTCTCTCTCTTGCAGAAAAGGGGAATGGATAATAGCATTCCTTTAAAATGCGTGAGGAAACAGAAGTGTGAGAAAAACTGGAAGAAGATGAGGGAGCTGTGGTTCCTCACATGCCTTTCCTTTCATTCTGTTATGTTGCAGGGCTGTGAGATCAGCCACAAGTGGGAAAAGGTAACTCCAAAGCTGCAATATCTGCCTCCTGAAGGTCCAGTGTACTGCCTGCTGCTCAAGGCAGCATTAGTCAGATCTCCACCCATCTCTCCAGCCAGCCCAGCACCCCTTGGAGAAAGGCAGGCAGATGAGACCACCATGTTGCCATTTTGGGCAGGACCACTGCTGGCTCCCATTCATGTTTCTCTAGCACAAGGGCCAACAACTACTTCAGGTTTCTCTCAGATACTGATCTGCTGATTCTCACAATACTTGTACATCTTTAATTATTTTTGACAATCCTGCATCTTGTCTCCAAATTGGTTGAAACCAGCCAACAGACTCAGAATTCATGAAGTGAAGAGTGGGTGAGGAGTGGGTTGATGACAGTGGGACATGTAGAGGGGAAAAGAAGTTTTAACTACTGGTATTCTGGCACCCATACTAATTAACTTTTCTCTGCAAATGTAGGCAAGCAGTGGTATATTGACAGCTCTGTGGACATAAGAGCCTCATTTGTGTACAATTTAAGACACACATGAAAAGCTGCACATATGAGACTGAATTAAAGTAATTGGGAGATTTTTTTCTTCCATATTTGGACTTCAAGTACGTAGTAAAGTAAGAGTTTGATGCCTGATTTCAGTCTTTCTTATTTAATTTTCTGACTAGCCCAAATTTTCATTACCTCTTTTACTCTTCTCCAACCACTGGAGAGTTACATGCACAGCCCTGGTGTCCGAGGAAACAGCTGCATGAGGGAGTGTGGCACAGCAGGTACCTTGGAGCTTACAGCCTCTTGTGCATTTACACGGAAATATCCGGCCAGTTTCCCTGAAAATTCTCATGATTTTGTTTCACTTTCTCTCTGTATCACTTATCTCTTTTACCTTTTTCCTCATTAGCTCTCCTGGTACAATAATATTTTCTGGTAAAGTGCTTTGAATTTATCCTCTTCACCCAGTAGTCTGTGTGCATCATCCTTTTGTCCCTTAGAATTTGTCCAGCCCTGAGGCTGGCTTTATCTGAAAGTTCTTGTTCTGAATAGAACTTGAAAGCTTTGCCTTCATCTAATTTCCATTTTTATTTCAGAAATGGGAGACCAAAGAAACACTCTCCTGTTCCACTCCCTGAACTGGACAGCAGCACTCAATCACTGAGATGGCAGAGAGGGGACAAGACACAAAGGCTTGAAAATGAGCAAACTTCTAAAGACAGCCAAAGTCTCCCTGAATGTCTCTGTCTCAAGACAGAGCTGGTCCCACCAAATACTTACATTTTTCAGGGAGTGGCCCCAGAAGGAGATCTTGCATAGCCCAGACAGGCTATATTCAAACACAAGCTTTGGCCAGCCAACTTTTTTAAGCTCAGAGTGATTATCCTGGACAGAAATAAAAAGGATTTATTAATGCACTTCCCCCTGCTCATTGCATCCCTGTGGACAGATCCTTTCTGTTAGCCTATGCTTCAGACAAATCTATGGCTTTTGGGTTGTAGCAAACTGTCTATTTTGTTCCTTCACATGCTCTTTCCACCACCCTCAAGCTCAGCCCATATCTATTCCTTGATGTTTTCAGCAGTTTCCCTTTCTGCGGGCTCCACAGCCTGATGGAGCAGCCTGCACTGCTCTTGAAGGAGCCTGCTGCCACCCCTTCACACAGACCACCACCTCGCTAGAGAACACCTCAAGAAAGCTGAAAATTAACAAATAAACCAAATATTGGCCATCACACAGGCCAATTCACTCTTAAAACTGACAGCTTATTTCCTCCTTGTTTCTTTGAAGATCTCTAGTACCTCCGTGCTCTGCTGCAAGGACATAAAATTGGCCACTAAACTGATGCAGGGGTCAGAGAGAGGCCATGTGCTGCTCCTGTGATTTGAGCAAGTTGAAAAGTTTCCAGACACCAATAGTTGCATAGGCTCTCACCAGAAACCATTGGAGCTTTACTTCTAAAAATCTTTATGTTTGATGTGTTACAGGGCCTCCTCCATGCCAGCTATAGTGAAGTCTCCCCTGAGCAGAGTGTAACCCTGTAGTGGAGACAGCATCAGAGCTGCAGACAAGTTAAAACAAAAGTAGCTGTCACCTCTTCATTTGGCCTAAAAGAATCATACATGGTTTCGAGAATCAAATGGAAATCATGAAATCTAGTCCTTCAAAGTGAGGGCTGGGACAGCCAGTTCGTGCCCTCACATTAGCACAGTCCACACAAGCCTGTGGATTGCTCTTCCCCTTGCAGTGATGCACCACACCATCACTACAACATTTGCACACTCGTGCAGCATGAAATGCTCTGCAGCCAGAGCAGCCAACTGTCTCTCATTGGCTCCTGCACCACTAGACATTTTAGACCATGAGTCACTGAAATCCTGCAGTCTGGAAACTTTTGCTTGGTTCACGGTGTGTCAGGTTTTTGTGCTCTCCTTTTCAGCTCATCACTCTTCACTGGGTAAGTTATTTTGATTTGTGAACTGCTGGTCTCTAGAAATTTCAATGCCACATGTTTATTTGTGGTTTGGCTTTCTCCATCTATCATTATATATGTGTGCGTGTGTGTGTGTATGTGAATACTAGTCTCCATCCTATTCCAGTTCCTAAGACTGAGTTCCCAGCCTGTTTCAGGGTTTTACTGCTGGCCTTGGGGCAGAACAAACCAGTTTCTGCCAGTCTGCATTCTCATAGAGGCACACAGCCAGTCATTAAACCTTTCCAATGGCCTCAGAAAATTTCCACCTACTGCAATTATGGGACCATCAGCCTCCAGTCACAGGAAGGAAACTACAAGTCTCCCTTCCAAGTATAGTTGCTATAAGAGGTAAAGGTTGACATTTTAATGGTAATCACTGCATATTTTACACAAATTAGGCTACTGAGCACATTAATACATGCAGGCAGCGAGTAGGCTACCTAACCGATCCATTTGGGTGAAATGGAAAAGACTGCAGGGAACGAGGACCAGGTTCTCCTGACTACGTAAAGAGAAGAGGATGACACCTTCTGATCCATTACAGACTCACAATTAGAAGAAAATATTACAATTAATTACCCACAGGTGTTTTCTTAGCAACAATTAAAACACCTCAAGGAAAAGTCCACGGATTGCAAAAACTGAATGCAGAAACAACAGAAAACTTTTCTGCTACACACTGGTGAAGGAAGGGTGGTGTTCACTGGTGAACAGAAAATTGGAACAGTATTGGGGAAAAAAAAAAACAGGGTTTTCTGCTTTTCCTGCATAGAAGTGATTGCACATTTTTAGTGGCACTTCAACTCAGCATTTCAGTAAACAACCAAATTGCTGTGCCATCACAGCAGGATTGTGTTCTATGACACCTTTCCTCTCTTTGCGTCATTGCTCTTAGCGCAAGGGGAACAGCTTGCTGGGGTACTGTGCTCCACTTCCAGCTCTGCAGCTTCAAAGTCTGCAGGTAGAAAGGGCCCATGGGGCTCTGCAGCCTTCATTAATTAAGTGCATATGAAGAAAAAGGTTTTAAAGAATTTTTAACAATGGTAATCTAGGCCAAAATGTCTTCCTGAGTTGTAGTTTAATTCAGCGTTGCCTGGTCAAAAATGAGCTATTTCATATTCTTAAGGAAAAACTGGAACTGACAAATTCATTACTTAATCAGGCTAATCTAGTAAATTAAGAGGTAATTCTGAAGAAATAATGAAAACTCTCTAGTGGCATATTAATTATGACTTTCTTTTCAGCTATTAAGAAAGGAGGATTATGGATGTGGCCAAGAATAAAGAGATATCTATTTTCAGGGTCAGTGGATTTATCTTTTCAGGGGGCTACCAGAAAAGAATAAATTGATTTCTTTCTATGCAGGTGATTTGAGAAGCCTTGGACCAAAGATGTGGGGTTTTTTACTACATTGCATAATTAAACTTGCTATATATTAAAGTTTAATATCTACTGTAATAGGTGTAAATCCACATTTTTGATCAAAAATCTATCAAGGTCTAAAAACTGGCAGCTTGCTCAGTGCTAAAAATTTAACTTCCTAACTGTAATGCTATTCATTAAATTTGCTGACTATGTATGCTGCTCCTCCTACCTGCAACTGGTATAAAAAGATATTAATTCGGGAATATCCTGGAATGTTGTAGTACAATATATTTGACTACATGGCAATTGCCCGTAAAATAACAATACCATGCTCCATGCTACTTAAAGAGAAATAAATAGTGAATTTCCAAGGTTTCCATTCAGGTGATTTCTCCTCCTGGAGTGCAATATGTTTGTGCTTTAGAATGACCAGCTGGACATAATATAGATCCTATCTTTCTTATCTGCCTGTTGTCTGAAGAGAAGAAAAGAAACACAATAAGATTTAGATAGTTGTTAATCTTTCTTCTTTTTTTTTTTTTTGATGTTCAAAAGTACCATTTCCCAGACCATAATATAAAAAAATAACAAGAAGCAAGCTTGAGTTTTGAACAAGTTTCCTGTTTAGAGAAACAAAAGCAAAATCCCAAACCCAAGTCCATCTTCTTTCCAGGGAAGACTCGATTATGACCATTTACTACTGACTTACAAGCTGCCCACAGGATCCCCATTTGCTGCCTGATGCCTGGCACTTGCTCACAGCCAGTACAGCAGCGACACACCTGCATCTCAATAGCTGCATTTTTCAGTCCCTTTGCAGAAGTGTGACTTCCATGATTATCATTGGTTCAAATATCTTTCAAAAAGAAGATGTCTGTGGCCTTCGTTTAGCCAGACTAAATAGTATTTTGGGCAACATTAATTTTTACCTTGGAGGAAGCTGCTGATGACCATGCTGGCATTTTCTGGCAGAGATGAGCAATGCAAAGCCTGCCTGCTGGCACACAGTGGGCCAGGGTTTACTTTCCTATCTACACTATATTAAGTGGAAAATACTGCTTAGCCAGCACACCTCTGGGGCAGTGCAAAAAGCTACAACCAGGGCAGTATCTAGGCTTAAGGTTTCCAAAAACTGCCTTTTCCCATCTTGAAGGTTAGGTGGCAACAAATAATAAAGCTGTGTCATTTTTCACCCTGGGGCAAGTGACTGCAAGATGGGGACTGTGTGTGTTTACCATCATAGGCCTTTAGAAAGCAGTGGGAAAACCTAAAGCCTGTAGGCAATCTGAAGGCAACACATGACGTCTGCTCTCCACATAGTCCTAGTTTTACTGAGCTTAAGCAATGTTTAAACATAAATGATCGTGTCTCAACTTCCTCCAAGTCTTTCCTCTTCTGCTACTGCAATATTTTTGCACACCAACCCATTCTTTCAGTTTATTAAAAATAAAAATGTCTTCAGAGATCAAGATGTAAAGAATAACTGTGTAGAACTTGATATCCACAGACAAAATACATGCTTTTTGAACCTTAGTCTTCATTCTGATTTACGCTTTAAGCCACCACTGCTGTTAAAGGCAGTCCCATCTTCCCCTTGTGCTGGTGTAGCAAAACAATGAACAGAAACAGCTAATTAAAGCAGAGTAAAACTTTTTTTTTTCCACTGGAGCAGTTTCCCTGATGTATTTCACCTCATGAATGTACACTGCAAGAGAAAAGGGGACCGTAGGAAGGAAAAAGAAATGTGTGGCCTGGAGGGGCTGGAGGTGTGTGAAAAGGGACAAAGAAGAAGGGAGCTCTTTTATTTGAAGACAGTGAAGGTTCATGAAGGTTTTTATGGTGTTCATGAATCGCTAACCTTCCATTCAAGATGCCAAAAGCTTGTTCTGCCAGCAAGGTGGAGGACAAACTCTTCAGGAATACAAAATCCAAAAGCTGAAGTACCATATGCCTGTAGCCCTGGTGACAGTTTATATTCTTGGTGAGCATAAAATTCATATTCTAAAAAGACTGAATATCAGCCTTTATTTTTGCAGCTATATCTCCTATGTGAAGAGTCATTCTGTGAACCAGCTGTTAAATAGCAACTATTAAGTTGTAAATGAGAGTAGGATATAATATATGCTTTTATCAACATAGATGAAATAGCACTTTTTCTGCCTTTCAACAAAAATAATCAGAGCGTCCTGGTGGGATCTCATATTTCTCAGACTCCTTATTTGTAGCTTTTACACTCCAGCACACTTGCTGATAATGTGCGAAGTATGAAATTAAAACTAAATCAATTTCCAGAACAAATGAAAAAGTCCAATATGCAATGCATTATCCACTGATCCTTTACTGTATTTCTTCATTCACCTGCTAATTCCCAAAATCCAGCCATTTACAATGAATCTTCCAGTCATTAGTGGAATTTAGCAGGCTTCCACTGTAAAATAGTATTCACATTTCTCGTGAGAGTCAGTATGTATAGCATTGAAGGGCACCAGATACAAAGGCTGTCAGTCCACAACTGTATTTGATTTCCATACGCTTACCCAAACTTCCCTCTTGTTCCGAGAAATTAACACATTAAGTGTGAATTTTTGAATAGTTGCTTATTTATTATTTTGGTTTTATAATCATGCTCATCAAGACTTACTTTGGTGCAGTAGGTTATGTAGAAAAACTAAGATGTGGCTGCATGACTAATTTCTAAAGCCTGTGCACAGCTCCTCAGGAATGCAGCTGGTTGTAATTCCTTAGTGGCTTGCTTGTGATGACTGAATTGAAATATATAGTAATGCTTCTCTGCTTAAGCAACTTGAGCGCATTAGAAGTTGAGACTAGAGCAGAAGTATTAAGTGATTTGTCCTTTTCCATTCTTTTTTATTACCATTTGAGAGCAAAAATTTTTCATAAAATTAAGCCACAGCTTAAAAACTTATCTTGTAAGTTAAGATGATAATATCAGCAATCATGTCTATTCATTTACATTTATTAGCATAAATGGCAGGATTTGAAAAATGTGATTTGGCTTCTATCCTGATTTCTGCAGCAGTATGTATCATCTAGAAATTATTTAATTAGTACCTTGAAAATTAAAGATTCATCTATGTCATTCAAACTACATAGTGATACTTAAGTTTCTTACTTTTTGAAAGAAATGAAAATTTTTCTAAATTGAAATAATTTAGAAACTTGCGTAAAGGCCACCACTTCCTTAGACAGCTTTTTAGCATGCATGAGAAAAGCGCTACTTAATTTCACAGTCAACTAATCCTTTAACAATTTTCTTTCAGGCAGGATATAAAAGGTTATTATTAATTCCTTAATAAAATAAAAAATAAATTATAGGAGATATGTCTTTAACCTTGGACCAGTCTGAGTAATTTTTTTCCCTCAGGTAAGACACCAATGATCAGCAAAAATGGCAAGTGATAAATTCGCCTTTGGGAATTACTCAAGAGTCTTCCTCCCTTTTTACACATCAACTCTCTCTGGAAATATCTCTCCTAAACTACTTCTGGTTTTAGCATTAGTCAGTCAGTTTGATTCCTCCCACTGTGTAACAATCAATGGCAAAAGTTGTCAAGATCTGATGCTACCCTTAAATTCTAACTTCCTGTTATGCTGAAGTAATTCCACAAAGACTACACTTAGTTAAGATTCATGATGAATGACGAATTGTCAGAACTTCATATCTTAAAGACTTATTTTCCTTTTCCTTTGTGCTTGGATTTGCTAAAGAGAAAAAATCTATCGCTGTCCTTTGCCAGAGCCCCTGGAATTCCTTTGGACATACAATTCATTGCATTTATACCTTGCAAATAATCCTGTACCTCAATTTACCAATTTCTCTCTTACCAATTCTCAAAATTTCCCCATTTTATGGTGCCTAGCTTCAGTAACTCTTGGCACTCTGTTTGAAAAGAAAACAAATTTGTAGGTGCTGTTGTTCCATGTAGGAACTTTCCGGTCTTATCAGAAGATGTTGAAGCATTCCAGGCATCTAATGGAGATGCATAGGCAAGAAAAGTAATTACTTCTAAATGATAATGGTGGTGGCAGTAGTAGTAGCAGCAGTAACAGTCACAGTAGTAATGCCAGCTCTTCTTGACAGTAAGATAGGCTTTCATCCTTGCTTTTTTTTTCCTCCAGACCTCGAAATTAGATCTGTGTGAATAACTCTAATCACCAGCTTTAAAATCTGTTAGGAACACACAAATACAAAGTATCTTCCAGGCTTCTGAGTCCAATGCCTTCCTACAACAGGAAACACATACTAGGACATATCAGAAACACCTCCAGAAGAAAGTTTCTCATCAACAGATCAAGTTCCACTTGAAAATCAGTTGGAATTTCTTGGCTCCAATGGTTCCATTGAAAAAAGGGAAAAAAATCATCTAAAATCTGTTTGATCGATTGTTTGGAATCATTTTCCAAATGCCACTATAAATTTGTTATAGATAATTTCTGCCTATATACTTTTCTCTAGCTCTGTCATTTAGCAGAAACAGTTATTTTCCCCAACCTGATTGTTACCCATGTCTTGACAAAATGTGCAGCTAGACCATTCTGTAGGTTTAGCTGAGTATGCAGGCAAGTGGATGTCAAGAAATGGCACACCTCTGTCCAGTGTCCCTTCCCAACCCACTTCAGAAGGCTGAGCAGTTTTGGAAATTACTCAGCTCTGTGTTTCATGACTTAAGTCAGTCACTAAGAAGGATTAGGAAGACATCTCCATTACAAGTGTGTCATTGCATAAACTCTGTTTCTAGGATGTTTTGTTCCTTCCTCTGGACACACCTGCAAAAACTGCAGTTAATATGAAGCCTTAAAAGGGCAACTCAGTTCTTACTGAAGCTGTTTGGCATGGGCGATCCAAGTATATATGCAGACAAGTATAAAATGCATAGACATCACTTTTTGAAAGCTATAATTTCCCAAAAGGACCTATTAAGGTAGAAGCATGTTGCAGAACCGATATTAAAAAAAAATTTAATTTACAATCATTTTATTTAAACACTTAATTTCCCCACTAGCCTCTACGTAACACTACTTCAAACAGCTACACACGGTCTCATTTAGTGAATTTAAGAGGAAGAGGTCTGCATTATGTTTGCTGAAAGAACTAGGATTTCAATTCCATCTGCCGCTGGGTGTGTTTGATTTGTATATTAATTATGCCTGTTTGTAGCTGTAAATTTGCTCCAGATTAGCAGCTGATTGGATCCACACATGGATTCTTTACAATGCGTGGCTCCCTCACACTTTTATAGTTTTCAAATGATTCCATACCTATGCTTTTTAAACTGCTTTTAATACCTCTCTTATTCAGTGTGAGCTTTCAACCCTGTCTTAGTCAGGCAATATTTTCCCCTTAAGAGAAACATATTTCTTTGATTCTTATCTTCGTGGACCCTTTGGGTTGGTGTAACATCAGCTTTGCCCATGATAAAAGTCTAAAACACAAGACAAAATTGCTTCTTCTCCCAGTCTTACAGGGAAATTCAGCATATTCACATTTAGCATTTGCTACATGGATTGACTTAAATTAATGGGTTTAGGAATTATGCGAGCATTCAGCAGGGCATATATATATACCCATTACTGTGCAAACTTTAAATGCTTGTCATGTCGAAATAAAACTCTCCCACATGTGGAACATTTTTGTTCTTGATGAAGTTTTCTCTGAGTTTTTTCCCTGGTTTTCAAAAAGTTCTGAGCTGTCACCTTTGTAGTTAAGACTTGCGAGACACATCTAAAAATGTAACACATCTGAAATGAGCTCCATAAAATGGCCTTTATTGAAGCCGCTCCCATTTGTGTGTGTGTGTGTGTGCATGTTTGTGTACGCTTAGAAAATAAATGTCGAAAAGGTCAAGCTGATTTCCTTCGTATTTTAGGAAAAGAATCACTCCGAACTGAAAAATTGTATGCCAAGTTTCAGCCTGAAGCAAATTTTTACGATCAAATTAAAAACCTTTGAGACTAAGAGTTTATAATGGAAATACTAACACAGCCTTAGCCACAGCAGCACTAGCAGGAACTGCAATAATATTAGGAAAGCTCTCGCTGCCCACAATCTAAACTAAATAAAAAAGATGCCATTTTCTAACACACACCCCAGGCTAGCAAATAACAATGATTTAATGTACTTGCCCTGTGGTAATATAGTAGCACTGCAAACCTCTGAGCCAATTTTTCTTTTCTTTTTCTTTATTTTTGTTTCTTTTTAAACATATATGCCCTATAGGGGAAGGATTGCAATTTAGCTCTTATTTGTGGATATATCGCTTTCATTCTGACAATTTGTGAAAGCTTTCCTGCTGTCACATGCTGCTGTATGCAAGCACCCAACTGAATAAAGACTCACCAGGCTTTTTCAGGAGTTTATTCACAGGTTTGGCTTTCCTTATTGTAGTATGCACCACATTTAAATTAGATGAGGGCTACTGTAAAGCAATAACATTATCAATGACTGGAATCTCACTTTCCCCTCTAACAGTCTGAAGCAAATTAATGTATTGGTTGTTCATTAACAAGTAAACAGTTTATGCTACAATGTCAAGGAAAAAGAATGTGTTCATTAATATGAACAATCTTCATCTACAAAGATGATTTACACAATGCATGTCATGAGATAGTTTTCCCCTAACTAGTACACTACCAAACTGAAAAGCTGATTCTTAGGACTTCCTTGAAATTACAATGTTTGTTTACCAATAAGAAAGACAGTCTCAGTCACCTATGCCACCATTGTAAGCTCTATATTAAGTACTTAAAAAAAGAGAGATTTCTGGAATCACTTGTGTAATTAATAAAATTGATAACTACAGACTTACACTGCATCAATGATACATATTATTCCTGTGATAAGTTAAGCTAAAAATAAGGTTAATTTGGTTATAGAAATTCCTTAAACAACAACACTTAAATTATTTCAAACTTGAAAATTTTCAAGAATTTTCTGAAAAAATCAGCAAACACTGGCTAAAAAAGCAAAGCAGTTTGGATACACCAATGTACTCAGCATGCCTAGTGCTTTTCTGTTAACCCTCTGAGTAGAACCATACAATTCTGGATTTTTTGTACATAAATGCTATGAAAATTGTAACTTACAGAAGTATTAATTTATTTGTCATGACTTAATAAATCATGTTCTAAATATATTTGGGCTAGGTACCTTATCTAGTGAGTGAATCATCCATCCTAGGATTTTAATTATGCACTAGAGAAGCCAGTCTCCAGCAACTGTAAAGTAAACTGAGACGATTGCCCCAGATTAGATGCTTAACTCTTAGATGGATACATCTAGATGAGAGAATGCTCAGCTCAGTACTATTTAACTAATCCTCTGCTATCACCACCACATTTTCACATCAAAGTTTGCTTACTGCATGTAAATTCACTAGAATATTGCACTTAGACTGGAGTCCATATTATCCCCACTTAAATTTAACTGAGAGGAATTAAGCTGGAGGTGACCCTGTTACACTCTTCTGTGAATACTAAGATCAGACCAACAGGCATCTCCAGAGACCAAATATTAGATGACCTTTATCACTCTTTCGAAGTGCTTCTCTCCATCTCCTTGGTGATAGACGGTGCCCACCGTGACTGCCATCCACCTCAGCTAACTACATAGGCTTGGTGGGATGAAGTTGGCCTTGTATATGTAATAAGCATTAAAAAAAAATTCTTGTCACATTTAGCACCAATAGGATGCAATGATTCAAAAGGGAAATGAAGAAAGAAGTGAGGAGGACTGGTATATATTACAGTAAAACAGCCACAGTGTGCTATGTGCTCTCCCAGATTATCACATTAGAAATAGTCTGTTATCTTTGATTTCTTTTTTTCACTGATGTTTCAAGTATTTTTAGGCCATATATTCTGTCTTCACTTACCCCCAGGAATTCAGAGGTTAGACAAGAAAAGAGACAGTCGCTGCCAAACAAGCCTGAACAATTATTATTTCCATTAAACCATACATATATATGGTTATATTTAAAAATATATATGGATATATTTAAAACCATCATGGAAACCACTTTTAAAATAGTTTAAATATTTAGATACCTTTCCTTGAAGCCTGAAAAGAGGCTATCAGCAATTTGAAACCAAATCTCTCATAGATCTAAAAATAACTTAAAATAAATATTTTTATAGTTATGTTCATAAAACATGAACCAAAGATCAAAAACGTAGAAGACATTAGGGATGAGTAGGGATTTCGGGATATAGGATTATTTATACATACATTTTAAGTAGTACAAGATGGTGTAAGATGAGGGAGCCAAACATCTTATTTTAATGAGAACCCTGTATTCCAATGCAAAGCAAAGGTGACAGGAAAACCCCAGATGGGTTTTGAATAATATTTCTCATGCATAAAGAGAAACTTTTTTTCCTTGACTTCCCTCCCTAATTAAGAAGAATTAACATCAGCCTTTGCTTTAAGACTGCCAAATTTTCTCAATAGTCAAGAAGCATGAGGTATTAATGGACACTTGTTTGTTTTGTATCTCTTATAAGAGAAGGTTTTGATGTGATGTGGGAAGGGCAATGCCGAAAAAACATGTGCCAGATCCTCATCTACCGTAAATGGATGTAGGTACGTGGCAAGTGGGGATTTACCTTGGCTGAGGGCTTGGTCCCATGGAAAAATAATCCCTGCACTATCCAAATCCCATCAAACTACAGCCTTTAACATCACAATGGTGCCGGCTGTGTCCTATCTACCAAGAGTCTGCTCTCTGCTGTGAATCTAGGTTGGATGGGCATGATCAAGGATCTGCCACAGATGTAGCCCCCTCTGAAACCCTAAAATCTGCAAACACAGTGGCTAAGGCTGTGCAAAGACCTTCGTCCATGGACAGATGAGTGTTGTTATGGCTTAGGGTGAGATTCTTTCTACTAAACTCTTGATCTCACACAGTTCTTTCTATAGTCAACAGAGTGAGAACAATGGGTGAATAGAAGCATGAGTCCTGCCTAAAAATGCATGTCCATAACAGATGAGATTAATCAAACCTGGAAACGCTCGTCTCTCTGTATTACCAAGAGATCCTGGAGATCTAGTTTTGACCAAATGTCCCACTTCTAGATTATTAAGATTGAGCGAAATTAACTGCATTCTGTATGAAATACTTGTACCACTTGTGTGAAGACTCACAAGATGAAATTCCTGTATTTGAAATCTTCAGAGCTTTTAATATATAAATTTTCATGACTGAGACAATGAAAGATGCATTTTAAAGGATGGAGAAACAAAACAATTTAAATGCTTCTTGGAATACCAGTCAACTGATGCTTCCAACCAGAAATGCAAAAGAGCATTACACTAGCTCCAACAAGCTGCAGCTACACTGCTCATAGCGACAGTTCTATAACCATACACAACTCAGAATGGAAATGGCACTGTGGGCAACTTTCCATGTTCCTCTACAAAGCATTTATACTTCCCAGTGAGATCAGAAAGTCTACGTATCCTTTTGGGCAACATATTAATATTTCTAGCTGTATGAAGTGAAAGAAAAAGGGAGAAAGAACAGAGAAGAAATCACATTAATATGACTTGCTGAAAACACTGTGAGAAAATTTTAACTTTAGAGAAAAAAAAACTTATATTTTATATGAGTAGTAAAAGAAAGTATAAATTACATAATCTTGTTCTTTATTTTAGAATAGGATTTTGGAAGTTCCAAAGTGATTTTATAATATTTTTTCTTTAAAATTATCACATCTGAAGCAAAAGTCTACAAAGTGTAATATTTCCATCGAAGTCCACTTTAGGATAATTGTTAAATGAAATGCTACAATGCTGTGCTGAGGTTTTAACAAACCAGAAATATGTACACTCCATGTAAATGTCCAGTTTATTAAATATTACAAATAGAACTGGTGAATCATTTTTAGTTTCTCCATTGTATGAAAAAACTTTTGCTAATTCAGTTTAAGCTTTACATATATATTAAATGACTTGTATTTTCCCCAATTTAGAAATATTTTAGCTATTTTAAAGGTAATTCTCATCAATGTTTGTCTTAAAAAATGACTCTCCTGGAATAATCAGGTCAAGCTCAGAGGATGCCCGTACAATTCTGAATGTGAGGCAAAGGAACCAGGAACTTCTCAACTAGATTGTTATGTACCATTAAATGACACAACGTGTCCTCGAGCCATTTCCGAAGATTCTGCATTGTCATTAGCAGCAAACGACATGGAAGCAACCATTTGTGGCCATCATCATGTCATCTTCTGTAAACTATGAGGCTGCTCTAAACTGAATGTCCCATTTAACTTGCATAATGTCCTCCTACAACAGTCGTTCCATATGGAAGCATGATGCAGGTTTAGAATGAGCTGCTGTAGAAGACACTGTTTGCTTAATATTATTTTCATTTTTAAAGCCTATATTTCTAACCCCTAAGCAATAGTGTGTTGGATATTTTCTTGGCCAGACACAGGCAAGAAACGTTAGGGTACTATAAAAGATATGTGCGCATAAAAGCAAAAAAGCCAGAATAAAGCCCTAATGTGGGTTGTCAAGATTTAAGTTGATTGTTTACTCAGAGGGTTAACATGTGCTAAAATTACATACTGCAGTTCCTAGCTTCACTGATGAAAACATTCACTGCTTCTATCTTTAAATAAAAAAGCAAAATAGCCTTAACCCTTTGAGGATAGTATTAGCAGCAAGTTGCAATCTAAACAAGAGAACAAGTATTTCAATCAATTAGGAAATTATTCTTACAAATATTCTGTGAGCACCCTTTTGTGTTTTACCATCCCAGCATTTACTGCTGGACAGAACAGCTGTAATAACTTCACATAAGTACGAAGGATTTTCAGGGTCTCAAAGGGTTAAAGCCAAAACTTTTGAGTAAAAGTGTTTTATTAAAAGGGTGAGTTAGGTGAGCGAACAGTCTCGGATGAACTTGGTGAATAGTCTTCCGATTCGGAGTTGAGTTCAGGTGGAGCTTGTTGTGCCTTATAACGTCCCCTCACATCCTGGTTGCGTCTTCGTCGGAAAACCTGCCTCTCCTTATCAAGAGCGGTGGTCTGGCAGGGGCATAAAATAAGAATAAATGAAATTAGGCTGTGTGTGAAATGCAAAGCTAATGAAAACCATGAGTTTTTACGTGGCCTGCAAATAGCAGGGATAATAAATGTTCAGACCAAATTAAACCTGTTCTATCTCAGTCAGGTCTGACAGGTTTAGCCCACAACATAGCTAAATGCTTTAAAAAGTGCATTTCCCAAACCTTAACAGGTAGCATGACATCATCAAGCAGATACAGTACCATATATATGGATGCCATATGTTCTACTTCTGGATGCTATTAATTTCATACTTTAATAGATTCAGATTTCCAGCCAAATACCAACTGACCTTCCCCCTACCCTTCTCAAAGTATAAATCTGTGTCTACAGGCAAGGCAGAGATGTACGCTTGTCTTTGATTTGACCTAATGAGGGCTGATACATACTCACCCGTGTTCAAGTCAGTGCAGTCAGCTAACAAAGATGGATTGTGATGAACTTGTCAGACAAGAGAGGAAAAACAAACACTGAAGGGAGCTAACCCAGCTCTCTCTGACACCTCATGCCACTCAATGGATGTTCTTAGGGAGAACACTGAAGAGCTTTGAATGAAAGACCCGTTTAGCTTGACCACTCTGTCTCCTGCTGTTAACCGAGGTCTATTGAATTGAATACTCTGATAATTTTATCTAGGTTTATCTAGAGTATCTAGAAATGGGAAAGAAGAATGTTTACTTGATGGGCTTTATATTTTGATTAGTTTCTGTCAACTGTTGAGAATGCAAGTCTTATTAAGATGGCTGTGACTTCTAGCCACACCCTTTCTTCTCCTTTGTCTGGCACATTTACAAGGGGAAACTTCAACCTATGTAAGGGCAGGTCAACTCTGGCCATTGATTTCAAGCACAAGATTAGGTATTTCTGTTTTGTTGATTACAGGGCATTAGACTGCAGTCCCTGAAATCACTGTAAAATTACAAGTTCAACAGGATGGCCTTGATTCAGCAAGAGCACTTTGACACACAACTGCCCTCTGAAACGGGGCTGCCTTCTTAAAAAACAGCCCATGATATTTTTTGGAAAAAAGCAAACCAGAGAAGGCAGGTGGCTAGTAAGACGACATACAAAATGCAAACAAACATCTGATTATGGCACTGGAGGCAAAGATAACTTTGAGAACGGAATAGGTTTAACTGCTAAGGCTTGTAAAATTTGTCCCTAGTACGAAAATCTCCATTTAAAAGAATGCAGCCAAAAGGTTATTCTGCTTCAAAGGATTTATTGTTTTCTCTCGAGATATACATGACTGATTTATCTAGAAAATTTACCTGTTATAGTGTGAGCCTCATAGGAGAGCAGAGATGTATTTATAGCCAACATATTTTTGAGAAGAAAATGAAAACTAAATCCATCATACCAGTGCAGAACAGCATTATAGCAATCCTTGCCTTAAAATAATGCAATCAGCATTCAATAATGATGCAATAGAGGCAGAAAGATGGACAAGAGTGTGGAGCTATTATAGCAAATGGATTTAGTTAGTCTAAATTGCTGAACTGTTATTTTTGTGTCTAGAACCTACATAGCACTGCGTTAAAGGGGTAAAATAATTAACTTCCATAAGTTCATCCACGTATTTTAAATAATTGCTTCAAAATCCAACACTTCTCACCTGCTGATAATTTCTGTTTACTGCTAATCTTTCAATTAAGAGCTCTAATTATTACTTCCCATGCCTTCTACATTTCTTAGCCTTGAACCAATTGTTTTTTATATTTTTAATGTGAAGCAGAATACCTAGGTTGTTTATACACAGTGAATATACTGCATGCAGTAAGTTATTCTGTGTGAAAATTGAAAAGAATGGCATATATTATCAATTTAGAAAATACAGATTCCTGGTGAAAAGATTTTCATGCTTACAGAGAATAAGCATTTATTTAAAGTTTAAGCCATCTCATCATTCTGTGGTAACAGAAACTCTCCTCTGAGAAAGTTAAACAATATCTGATTGACTATATATAAAAAAAAATTATTAAAAATATTAATTCAAAATTTATTTTAAAAACCTGCTATGTAAGAATGGTAAATGTACATGTAAACTGAAGGTATTTGAAATTAGATAAATTACACAGAAGTGAATACTCTTGAATAAAAGATTCTTTTTGAAATTTAGCCTAGGATATTGCATTTTTTAAAATGAAAAAAATAAAGACATTGAAAAACTAGGTGGATAAATAAATATCAGGACATAATTCTGAAAATTATTTTAAAAAATAAACTCCAAGATACTACTTGTCTACTATTTTAGGGAAACCCTTGGGGGCTTATGTTTAAATATATTTGTTTACATATACATAAAGGCACCTTCTACCTTGTTAATCAAAAATATTAAGCAAAATAACCTGATCATTCCACCTAATCCAGCACCTTATGCTGTAGATTGTATGACCGAATATTTCTGGCTTCCTAACCCCTCTGAAACTTCCTGAGATATTTCAAGAATATGTTTTCCTTTACATTTTTTTATCCCAAGACTCCCTTGAATTTGATCTAATTGGCCTTTATATAGGCATGCTTGTAGACTCCAGGGGCATTATTGTGGTTACTCTCCTGGGCTGAGAGGCATTCAGAGCCTTTCTCACACAAAGAGCTTATCGAATAAAAATGTACAAAGTCTCAGAGAGCCAAAGAAGGGAGTATTTATCTACTGAAAGCAAAAATACACAAAAATATCCTATCATTTTGTGTTTAACATGTCAGAACCACAAAATGGGTTACCTCCAGCCACAGAGCACTCACAAACTCTACAGAATTTGCAAGATCAGACTTATTCTGCCCAATGTTACACGTAGGTCTTGCATTTCTAGCGTCCATTACATTGCCAGGTGATACGGCCACTCCGTCCAAATGCAAGTTTTCATTCAATGAGGTCATGGTTATTTTTTACCTCTAAAGAATTTCAAAATATGATAGATTAACGCTTTGGAATACTGTGGGGAGTTGTAAGACGCATATGAGTAAAGACTGCATGCATTTTGTAAGTGCAGTTATCACCTACTGTATCCTCTTCTGCATGTGGACATATTAAAAAAATGAGCTTTTTCATTATTATTAGTGCTTTTGTACCAAAGGCCTTTTGTACACATTGCCTTGGTTTAATAGATTTATTATTTCATCTGCTACTCAGCTGTATGGTGTGTCAGTGCATGAACCACTCCATTATGGATTTCCAGGGTATTTCTACCTTAAGCTACTCTTTCAATAAATAATAAGAGGATCTGAGGTGCACTGATGGTTCACAGGGCTGCAAATCCCAGATTTTCATTATCACATTTTGACTTTTTTTTTTTTTCCCGACTCGAGGTGAGAGAATGAGAACTTTGAGCACTGTATGATAGTAATGGCAACTAAAATGTAAGGACAGCATTCTTATTTAAGATATGCGTCTGTCCTCTTACAATCCATATGAGGAAATGTAGAGCTTCTTATCCAGCAGCAGATAAGTGGATTGCCTCTAATAGTTTAGTGCTGACGGGTCTGAAGCACTTCATTAAGCACTAATGTATTTTGCATCAACATTTAGTAATCCTGATGCCTGGTACCAAATGGTTAACAAGCCATTTTTGGAAATGCATTTGATTAGAATTAATGGAGCATTATTTTAAGATCATTGTTTCTGTCACCTATATACTAAGGTACATTTTTCTAGGATTTTGCCACAGGGAGTGTCTTCTTCCCAATTTCTATGTTTTGATGTTGCAGAATTCCCAGGCCATACAAATTCTTTATTCTTGGAAAACATTGAACTCTGTGTTTATGAACAGACATTCAAAAAACTACAACTGCTGAGATAGATATGTTGGATTTGCAGTGGGAAGCACCTTATTTTAGCCGTGGGGTGATATTTTCTGTTGGGTCAGTAATTATTGGATTGAAGTAACTGTGTTTTATGAATGCAAGCAGTGCCTGTTTTTCTTTTCACTTGTCTTAATTTACTGTTGGGCACCAAATATAGATATACATTCATTTCATTAATAAAAGAACATTATTGTGCATTTTGCCTCTTAGCCCATCCATTATTCATACCAGCCAGGAGACTGAATTGGGGATGCAGCTGTTCACGCATTAATCTAAGAAACCCTTCCCTTCACTTGCTTTCATTCTGCCGGAGCATATTTGCAATTTGTTGGCAATTTTCATGATGCTTTGTTTAGTGCGTGGAATTACATGGACAAACACCTTGAAACACCGGTATTTTTCTTCATGTGCATTCTTTTATATACAAGTATGTATATGCATGTATTGAAACATTCACACCTAGATATTTTTATCTTATTTCCTTAAGCTTCTGGCTAGTGACCTTGATACGTTGAGATATGTAACGGTAGGTTTCGCTAATGAAAAAGTGACCATTAAACAATGCTCATGGCACGAGCCAGGCAGCCCTTCAGTCTGACCTTTTTTATTTTTTCCATGGGTTTCTCAGGTTACATATATATATAATTTCTTTATATATATATGTGTATATATATATATGTGCGTGATTGATTCATGATTCACAACATTTTTTGGAGACTACTTCAAACTTAGCAATGCACCTCAGTCCAGGAGTGAAAGACACACGTTATTGTTAGCCCCTTAGGCACAAGCCATAACTAAGTCAAGTTACACGGTGATTTGGAGACGTGCAAATGACCACATCGAGGGGACAAATTAATCGAGTGGATTTGAACCTAGACCTCCAAATACAAAAGCCCAGTGCTTTTTGCACACCATGTAACTTCTGGCATGGAATTTAGCTAAAATGAAAGTAAAAAAAAGAAAGAAAACCAAATCAATTTGACGTATGCTTTGTACTGTATTGGCGAGTGAATACAAAGACAAGTATTCTACACACATAAGTACTGAACTCAAATTGCCATATTTAAGTTTGTGTTTACTCTTCAATATCCTCTGTTTTTAGAGACACAATTCCTCAGCTGGTTTCAATTACACATGGAAAAGACTTAGTGCCAAGTTGCTTGCATGGGTGAATTTTATTTATAGTTTGTAAATCAGTTGTGGTTTTCTTAGTCAAAGAACAGGAGAAGAGATTTTAAATAAGTTTAGATGTTTGCCTGTTTTTATCAATATTCAGTTTACAGAGGATTTTACAGCACTAAAATTGGCCCTTCACAGAGAGCAAACCTGATTCCCAACTTCCTTGTCCAGTTGTGAAGACGTTTGGTTCTAACTCTTGATTTGAAAGTGTATTGTACTGTATCTACTTGGGGCAGGTGTAAGTAACTGGACTGACGCATAGTAATGGGAATTAGGAACCAAACAGAGAGTATGGAACTATAGGTTTTGAAATAACCGAATCAGTTACTTTTTTAACTGTGACAGTGAGAACTGTATTTTAAAAATCCAGTATTTTATGAATTCAATATTGACTGGATTGACAATTTCATTAAGCATCCAGTGTAACTCATGTCCTTGCTGCTGTCGTTACATAGATAAGATGATTAATGACTTTCCCATACATTTCCTGGGTTCTATTTTGCTCCTTTAGTTTTAAATGGATATGTGGATATGTGAAAATAACATAACGCTAACATTTTATACTATTCTTACATATAATACCATATATATTAATATTTTCTACTAATATTTTGTTAGATGCACCCACTCTGGCTCTTCTGATATTCTGAATCAGCCCAGAGAAGTGAGAAAATTCAGACCGTTCAGTTGGAAGCAGATTAAAATAACGTTAAGATTCAGACACAAACCAGAATAAGTAAAGAAATTCAGAGTTGAAGAAAACTCTGGTAAGTTATGCAAAGTATGGCCTCCAAAATGTGCTGCCATTAGAACAAACAGCTAATGCAGCTGAAGAAGGCTATGGACTGGACACTATAACACTTGAGGCTACAGAGGAGGTTTGAAAAAATTTCACTCTTAATATTCTGGCTCAGTTACAAGAAAGCCAAAAACTTGAATCACACAATCCGTTAAAAGTCTTAGTTAAGCAGATTTTAAAGAAAAGTTCCTTACAAGAAAGTAAATATATCAGTTATATTTCTGAAGGATGATGTAGGTGCCATTTGGATTTTTCGTGGTCCTTGTTGCTAAGTTCCAGTAGAAGGGAAGTTGTAAAAGTTGAATGCATCGGCTTTAAGCCTTTTACAAAGAGAATGGGCTGATTTAGGAGGGAAAAAAAAAAAAAAAAGAAATCCCAAACATAGTACCTCTGCCCAGAGATGGATGATCTCTCTTATCTCAGACTTGAGTTGACAGCGGTAATTTGGGGTGAATGAAGATGTGATTGCACCATGGCCTTACCCACCTGCACCAAAGCTGGCTTTCCTGGCTACCACAACACCACTCTGCCAGCCTTTGGACAGCCCAGACTTGGTGGGGGTTAACTGGGACCTCGAGCTTTCATTTCCTACTGATACTGTGTTGGCTTTTTTTGCGCTTCTGATTGAGGGCTGATGTTCTGACAGCATTAGGTAGGCTGCTTTTAAAACATACAGCAGTTTGGTGTCCAAATGATTTTACTGATTTGGCCCCAGTGGTCTTTCAGTTCCTCATATTCAAGGAACACTGTAAGATTTTCCAGGCATTATATCTCATAGCTGGTATAACAAATAATACTGCACATAAGGTTTGTAGTATTTTAAAACAACAATGTGACTCGAAAAAGTCACATCACTTTTGCTCTTATCTTACTGAAAGGGAATAAAACAGGACTCAGAATCAGTGCTCCCAAAATTCAGACTTTGTGGCACTTTGAATAGGAAAGGCTCTTAAGCAGAGAAAGGAAAAGGTTTTCTGGTTGATTGAAGGAGGAAATAAGGCCATTTAAAAGATATTTTAGAAGACTGCTGGAAACTAGAGACGAAAATGATCAAAGGAGTGAAGAAATGAGTAGTTTAAGAAAGGGAGCATTACATTTTCCTTGGGACCTGCTTTCATTTTTCCCCGTACTTGTGAATTCAGGTTAATTTTCATGAGCCTGTGATAAATTAACTGTTTTATAGACGGGGATTGATGAACCTTTTCATATGCTTTGCATTTGTGCCTACAGTTACTACTGAAAAATAAACAATTGCTAAAACAAAATGGTTTTATTTAGACTAAAATGTTGGTCACTACAGTAGTTGCTTGTTTCTTTCGGATTAAAGAGGACCAAACATAGGGCAGTGCTTGTTCGGAGGTCCTCCCTGGTATAGCATTTCCTGATTAAGCATCTAAGCGTAGGAACCCTGCTCTCCCAATTTGCCTTTCCACACTAGGTGCCCTGTTTAGAAAGCACTAATTATAAACATTGTTGTTACTGCCCCAAGCTGGAAAACAGAGCAGTTTATGGATGAATAAGGGAGATTATCGCCCATCTGCTCCAGACCATTATTCAGGGATGTGTCATTTTGTATGCTGACGGCAGCCATTACCAGTGCTTTAGTCAAATGGCCTTCTTTTATTTTTATAGCGTTTATTTATTTACCACGTTGCAGAATTACAGTCTTCCCGCACCGTCTCCTCAAAATGCATATGTTTGGGTTTGTTTTTGTTTTTTTTTTTAAATCTAGACTATGCAGTTAAACTGAGTCAAGGCCAATCTGAGAGCTGCCTGCTTTTATCCCAGTCTCCTGTTTCTGGCAGGCTGCTCCTCATGAAGCTGCGGTTTTAAAAGGTTCAAATAGCAAATGGAAAGACATATTACATACTTTTTTTTTTTTTTGTAAAATAAAAATATTAAAGCATAAAAGGATTGTAAATTCATCATCGATAGCAATTAAACTCTAGGAAGATGAATAAAGCTCACTTGAGCTTTCCCTTGTTTTACAGAGGAGGCATTAAATTTGCAACCCTTTGCCAAATTCTGCTCGACACAAAATGCCATCATAAGCAGAAAAGAAAAATTCCCCTAGTTCTGTCAATCCCACACACCTAAAACTGGGCACTCAGGTCCCATTCCCCTCTTCTTCAAAACCAAAAAGCACAGATGCTGTGCTGCTGTCTCTCAGTTGCGTTACAGGGCTGGAACCTGCGAAGCATGATGTCCAGTGACAAGACAGACCATGTAGGTTTTGCTATGTCCTCGCAGGTCACAGCAGGTTTGTAGCCTCCAGTGCAAGTGCGATAGGCTGGAATTAGAGGTACTGCTGCACACTTCAGTACTTAGAGTGGAAACGTTTCTCAATTCTTGCTAGCCAGCATTCAGATGATGGATGGGAACTACTTTTTGCCTGAAAAACAGGATTTTTTTTTGGTTTTTTGCTTTTTTTTTTTTTTTCTTTCCCCAGAACATCCATATCAGAACCTACTTAAGTGTGCACTCAGGGAACTGCTAGGTTTAATGGAAGCTGTGCTGCTGGTCCATGCACTCAGTGAACTGACCCGAGGTGGGAGTTTTACTTTACTGGAAACACTTGCAGGGACCGTCTCTGCTGGTTTTGCTGATGCAGTTTATTTGCTGACTTTTCCCAAATCTGAGATGAGCTTTTAAAGGCTCAAGCACTGCAGTGTTAGAAAACACAGGTTTCACAAGAAACCTATAAAAATTTCTCCAGCTATCAAAGTGCGGGTCTTGTGAGCAATATAAGGGAAAAAAGCCAGCAAATAACCACTTGATGGAAATTCCAGGGCTCTGGATTGATTGAGAAGGTGCATGGGTCTCGTGTGGGCTATCAGACCTGGATCCCTCCTTGCCCTTACTCCAGAACAACCCCCTCCCGCCCAGAGTCCCATTTTATCATACAGGTTAAGCCATCTAACGACAACCCTGGCACAGTTACACAATGAAGAAAAATATATTCAAAGGACTCATGCAGTATTTAAAAAAATCAAACAAAAATAAAGAGGTATCAGAAGGGTTTTAAAAAGAAAAGAGAAGGAATGCATTGTTAGAAACACAAGCTTACCGGCACACACAATGCATTGTATTTCATTGAACTTGGGAGAGTTTCTACGGACCGTGATATATAAATGCATTGTTCAATCTAAGGTAAGGATTGTGTTTAGTGGGTTTAAAATGACAGTATATAGCTCCACATCTCACATGGAAAAAGAGGAAAATATATGCTGAGAGCCTGTTGCTGCTCCATGTGTTTCAAACCAGGAGAGCAGGGGAAGCAGATGCCTTAACAAGCAATAGGGAGGGGGAGGGTGCGTACCTCAGCATATCTAGTAGAATTTCTATATACACTGTCCTTTTAACTACAGGGGAAATTGATACTGAGCATGTGCGATGAAGAGAAAGCTGGCAATGTGGGTGTGAGGGATGGGTGAAGAAAGGGAATGAGGGGGTGTGGCATCTCAATCAAGATTAAAACAAAACCGATAAAGCAGCATATGGACCAGATAACAAATCAAAAAGCATGTTTATCCACTGAAGGAACTGGTTAATGGAGACTGCCAGCACGTTGCCATGGAAACACTGACTGTTGGAGCTGCACCATCTCATACCTTATCCAATACATTCCTGGTTGTTGGTAGTAGTCCAAAGACCCTGATCTCTTGATGGTAAACCCGTGGTCCAGCTGAGCAGAGAGAAATGGGGCAACTCAGTGGATCGACATTAGGCTAAAGAATTCAGACTCCAGAACAAGCTGTTCCTTATTTAGTGCATATTTACTGTTTTCACTATCAGAAGGCACTTATCTAACATCCTGAAGCTACGTACCAGAGATGAAAATGAAAAGAAAAAAAACCCTAAGAAACAAAAGAAAAAGATAGTGACTCTAATTTGGTCTTATTAAATTAGAAGCCAATTTATTAAAAGTAAAATGGAGTTTGCAAAATAGGTTACTTGGTGCATAATGCATTAATTTAAATGTCTGACAAATATCTTGTTACTTCCAAAGACAGAAGTGCCCTTTTTAAGTTGCACATACGAGTAATGGAAAATTATCTTTTGCAATTAAACTGAGAGGTTTAATAATTTTTAAAGAACGCAGTGCAACCATCACAAGGAGCAGGCTAGACAGACTACACAAGGCTTAAATTAGACTGCTTCATAATCATGGAATGTGTAAAGATGAAAAGAATCAGGTTTTGATACCCCATCAATCATGGTAATTCATTTCTAAAAATGCGTTAACCTTGGAAAGTCGGACTACTCAGAGCCATGAATAACATTGCTTATCATTTCAGCATACACCTCATGCTCAAAAAGATAACAGTACAAAACTATTTGGTTTAAAATTGCACCAATTAAAGTCAAAATGGAAATGAACTTAACATTGTGTCCAGGAAAGTACGGTCATGATATTACTTAAGGAGTATAGATCTTTTAAGTTTAGTTTATCATTAGCAGAATCATGTGCATAGGAACAAAGAAAATGTATTGTTTTCACTAATCCTTCTGTGTAGCACTAACAGACAGTGGAGACATCATTTAGCCCAGTTAAATAAAATTTTAGGGGAAAATATCTTGAGGGAGACACTCTGCCTGCTCTAAAATTGTTAGTTATGATGATTTTCACATTTTGCCCTATGAAGAGAAAAGGCCATTCTGTGCTTCAATGAGAGCATGGCATATATTTCCAATACTGATGACAGTTTCTAATTCTAAATTCAGAAAAGCAGTTCAACACATTTCTAGTTACCAACCGCTTCAAGGATAGCTAGGAGCTAACTGTAAATTTAAATTTTTTCTTGAAGACGCCTCTGCAACTGTAGAATTCAATAATTTATTTCATTTTGCTAAAACAATACGGCTTTCATCTTATTTAATATTATTTAAAGGACGTTTCCTATTTAAAACCATGAGAACATTGCATGGAGTCTTATTTTGTGCTGGTTTAACCACGCTGGTCTGCTATTGCCATCTACTGGCTTCCTTGTATGCTGCACATAAAACACACACACACAAGGGATGTTTTGTTAAAAGGCAGTTAAAAAATATTGCCCTAAAATCGTATAGCTAAAAAAATCGTATAGAGAAAATCAGGGGATTTGAAACAATTTCGTCAGTGTGGAAATCCCGCCATAAGAAACCCGATTGTGGACAATGATCCCAGGACAACACAGACAATAGATGGGAAGTGACAGCCAAGGCAGAGGTTCATCCTTAAGTCAAGCAAAACTCAAAGACTAAACTTGGCTTCTCTTCCACACCAGCCAAGAAATCTCACCTCTAAAAATGACACTGAGAACTTGCAATTTTATTGTAAAATTGGCAGAACACAGGGCAACAACCCATCTGCTGCATTCCCCTTGGCAGACTGCAGGCAGTGTCCCTGCACTGTGTCCCCAGCCCAGTGGGGACTTTGCAAGAGGCAGAGAGCTGCATCAACTTTATGAGCAGCTTTTCTCTTTTGCTGTCTTATTTGATTCCTGTGAGCCTCCGGCTGAAGCTTAGTCCCATTGCCAAGACAGAGACCTTATACAACCTTAAGAGAAGATTATCATCGGTCTTTTCCTCTGTCTTAGTAACGGCAAAAATACAAGCACAAAAGTGACAACACACAGGCAAAACTTTTACACTTCAGACAAGAACATAAATTCAACAATGCTCGGTTCATACAAGGAATTACAGCACACCTCAGGATAGCAGAAGCATTCTGAAAAAATGATTTTGGCTCTTGGTAACTTTAGCCACTGTCACTTATGCCCAGAGGGTACAGACACAGGATACTGCTTTGGGGCCAAAGAAAAAAACATGGCATGACAGCCCAGGAGAACTGAAGGAAAAATATCTGCCCCTAGATTTTAAAAAGGCTATTTAATAAAAGTCTGATTTTATGCTTTTACTGCAGTATCTTTTATAAAAAGCATCACAGAACTACAAAATACTGCTCCTATTGGAAAGCTGTATGAGAAATCTGATCCTGCAAATATTTTGGCACAGGCTTAGCAGTAACACAGCCATCCTGACACAGACCAGAGGGACACTAGGCCAGTCTCTGTCTCCTACATAGTCAATGCCTATGATGAGTTTAAGAACAGGGCAAGTAAAGTTATCTTTCTCTTATGTACTCTTCCATCAGCAAGCTGTGTTTTTTAGGGACTTGTTAATTCTCTTGCTGTTTTAAAAGCTCCAATTAAAATTGTGCTGGCAAAGCTATGTTGGTTTAAGGGAAATGTTTCCCAACTGACAGTTATGGTGGTAGAACTTTTAATGATGTATTAATGTGTCAACAGAAAAGTCTCTTTGCCTCTATAGTTAATATTTTTTTAAGGAATTATATTAGCAAAGGAACTACTTTGCTAGGCATGAGCAACATGTTCATTATAGTGGCTTGTCCAAACTGACAGTCCTTTCAAATGTGGAGAAACTTGACGTCTGGACACATGCATGAGAACTTGTTGTACATTTCTGCCCTGAATGGTCAGAGACCACTTTTACTGAGGATTACTACATCAATAAAGCAGACATAAGTCTAAACCAAAGGAGTGAATACATTGTATTTGGACATCACTGAAGAAAGCAGTAGCCACAGTTAACGTATATAAAATACACATGGCTTCAAACTTCCTCCCAGTCAAGCTGACCACAAATATATCTTTAGGAACTTAGTTTTCATATTGTAGTTTTAATTGGTGCATATGATAAATACTGCTTGAGATCTCTGAGGTGTGTTACTTCTTACCACCAAAGAAAATAGGCATATATCATACCAGTGTGAGGACATATTAAGAACTAAATACCACAGTTTACCTATCTCTGTACATAAACAGAGGTAAAAAACTCAAAATAATGTTAATTATTAACTTTTATACTGTTAAGTAAGCTATATAAATATATGCACATATTAACATATCTTCACAAATGCACACACAGACACAGATGTGCTATACAATATATAGAAGGCACCTCTATATATTATATACACAAGCACTCTCTCAAAAAGTTACAGTAAACATTCAGGCAGGCACAATAAAACAGCATTTTTGTAGAAAATATACTCAGTACAGGTCTTTAGTGCTGAACAATATGTTACAGCATCTCTATGTACTTTGAAAATTCTAAATGTAGAACAGGTTTTGTTAATAATACTTATTTGAGATTGCATAGTTAAATGTAGATTCCCAAATGTATAACCCTTATGATATGCATTTCAAATATATATTAAGTATGCTTTCAAATGCAGAAACAACAATTAAAGGCTTTGCTGTTTTGCTTTTCACTTTATTTTACTTATTAAATTTGTTTTGCAGAAAATAGAAGTAATTTTTTCTTAAAATCAAAACTATCTAGCTTTCTGGAACATTACCAAAACACTAAAGAGGTCTACACTTCCCCATCCTTCCAAGTTTTCAGAAAGTAATTGACACAAGCTAATCAAACCACTCTCTGGATTGTGTAAAAATATTCCAAACATTTCTACTTTATAGGCCAAGTTGCAGGATTAATTGTGCCAGAGTATGATATTCACTCACAGAGATGATCACTAAAAATAATCTGTTAAATTTCCAAACACTAAAACATAAATAAAAGCCATTAGGAATATAATTAAACATATATGTATTTTTTTCTGATGTATAATGTTTTTCAGTGGAAAGATTCACTACAGTGCCTTTTTCATTACTCAAGTGTCAAACTGCTGTAAACAATTCCTTGGCAGAGCAACCAGGGCAAAGGGAAAAAAAAAAAGGAGGGTGGGGAAATTAAAAACATAAAGGAGGCAAGGGATGGATGAGGACAGAGGCATCGTTTCTTGCTTTTAGCTTTGAAGTCATTAGCATGGAGGATCTGAGCAGTAATTCTCATGGACAAGCGTGCTGGCAGTCCATCCAAAAGGAACACAGTTTCAGCTAGTCTATACAGAACATACCTGCATTTCAGATGAGCAATGGGTATGTGATGTTTTAGTTGTGGGAGAGCTGTTGCAGTATTATTGCTTAAAAATGAAAATAAATTAATGCTGACTATGTTAGCTGATGACTGAGAAAATCTACGAAAAGCATGAGGAACAACTGCTTCCATGTTGAGGACGTTCAGGGTTGGAAAGAGTAAAGAAAAAATATGAGAAGCACAGCTTGAAATTTTAAGTACTTATACAAAGCAACTTTGAGAGAGTATTGATTTTGCTGCACAAACAGTTCACACCTGTGAGCCAGATTGCATATGCTGAGTTGAGTTTACTTCATGCTGATTTAACTCACCACTGGAGGGGCTGAGCTGAGAAACATGAAAGTGGAAACAGTACAAGAAAGTGTACATGTGCAGTCACACCACCTGCAATTTATGGGAGCTGGGAATGTACACTGTGTAATCTGATATGGGAATGGTTATGTTTAACGTGTCACTTATGTTTAGTGACTATTTGGAGCGTTAACATTACCATGAGTAATAAAGAAAAGCTTACAAACACAGGCAGATGTATCAAAAATGTGAAGGATGTGCATGTTGCTATTCAATGGCATTAGTACGAATAATCTCACAATACACTGAATGTACTCAGTGTGCATATATATCTAGTACACGTGTTCATCTTTAGGGGATGTGATGTATGCTGCACTGAGGATGCCATTGAAAAAATGGCTCAGTAAAGCTTGGTCAAAAGTTTGGCCAAGCTTCTTTTCAGAAGCTTTGACGTGTTCTAACCTGGAATATCTAGACTGGAACTGCAAGGTGACAGAAGGCAGCGAGGAGCTCCATTAAATCTTTACCAATTAAGTTCTTCTGCCTAAAGGGAAGCAGTTTGCATGTGGCAGTACAATGAAATGCTGCTGCTCGGCTAAATCTGAAGTGGCTGTACTCATTTCAACAAAGAAGGTAGCTGTGAGGCATCATAGCTCTCTTCGATGTCTTCAGAGAAGAGAGCTGTGAGGAATCATAGCTCTCTTCGATGTCTTCAGAGAAGAGATGCTTAGACTGACACACAGATTTTCGGTTACAATTTTAAAGTAATTTCCATTTTAAAGCACTGCTGTCCTTCTGCTACAACCTCTGTGTGGCCTCAATCCATGTGATGATTCTGCTGCCAAGTAAAATGTCATGATCCCATAGTTCAAACTATTGAACCTGCATTGCAGTTAGGTCCTCTGATCTTCTGGTAAAATGTGGAAGTGTGTGTACAATTATATTTCCTAGGGCTGTTAAATAACAATGTGACTTATAAGGAGAATCAATAGAGAAACTGTGCAGAATACCAGTCTAACTACATTTATACAAATTAAACACTAGAATTATCTAAAGATTAACCCTCTCTAGTTTCTTTTGGTGGCATGTTCTAAACACACACTGTGTTGTGAGCACATATTTAAGTGTTTCGGCTGTGTATTTCAGATGCTTACTGCTATGACAGAAACTCCAGCTGCCGTGCTGTTCGGTTTAGGGCCTGTGTTGAAATGCTTCTTTATCTTCCCAGCTACCGAGAGCTGATGTTCATTCTCTGGAAGACCATCATCCTGCAGAGAAACAAAGCAAAATAAAACTTCAGAGAGAAAAGGTGAAATAAAAGAACTGCAAGGTGATTCTGATAGCACTTGTCAATATAGAAAAGTTTACAAAATGTTTGTAATGTAATATGGGTCAATCATTATATCCATCAATGTATCTAAGGTATTTAAGAGATGAATATCATATTATGTCATGAACCAGCTTCTCTCTTCTTTGCCCAATATCTTCCTCCCAAACTTTAAGTAATGTTAATTAATAATAAATATTTTATTATTCTTTCTACTATGTCTAAATTACTACTGCCTACCTATTTTTGAGTCCATTTATATATGAAATATATTAATATTACAAAGCTTGATACTCTCGGACCTGTTTATGATTCTGTTTACTCATCACATGAATTTAAAGATAATGACCTCAAGAGCAGAAAGCACACAAGAGATTACAGAAACCAGACGCCCTGTTTTGGTAGGATGCAAGAAAGTGTCTCCAAAAGTCCTGAGAGACACCAGTAAGATCCTGGTCTCATCATAAAGATTACAAACTCAGGGACTACGAGGTTGTGTGAACATTCCAGCCACACGTCAATGAGTCCCGTGGTGAGGAAAGGCAGGCAAAATGGGAGCTGAGAAATGCCCTGACTGAGATCCTCAGGACCGGTGAGCATCGGACTTCACAAACACCAGGATGTATCACCGCATCACTGCGTACATCTGCAGGCCGCGTTAGGCATGGGCTCACGCCTTGCTGTGTCATTTCCCTGCAGTCTATGACTGTACCATACTAAACCCACAGTTAAACGAAGCCACCTCTGCAAACTGAATCTCCAACTGACTCGTAACAAGGGACTGCAATTCCTTCTCCCAGTGCCAAGGCACACAAGCCTGGAATGCTGCAGGGACAGGACAGACATAGGTACAGACTACCTGGGAAAGGACAGACAGATGTTCAGATTGACAGGAAAAGCAGAGAAGGTTTGACGCCAGCTTTGTGTGACCTCTTCTTCCTTGCTGGAAGACACATTTTCTCAACTTGAGCTAACCTGAGGTGAAAGTAGGCACACAAGTGCATGGCCAAGCAGAGGGAGACACACATTCTGCTGTCACACACACCAAGCGAGTCAGCTGTGTGAGAACTCCAATCCAGAAGCTATGCAGCTAGGCTGCGAGGTGCCTCCTTCCCAACTGAGACACCCTGTTTCATAGAACAAACCTGTCTATCTGCACATAGGCACCCAGGCACCCTCAGCACCCTAGAATAAAGAAGGGAGTTTGCACTTTTGTGCCCACCAGTGGTTTGAATTCAAGCCCGAGAGAAGAAAGGGTATTTAGAAATTGCAGATAAGGCCCTTATGCCTTATGCAAAAAGCCTCCACTCAGTGAGACCTCCTCACTAGCAGAATATGCAGGATTTCAGGCAACGATATGCAAAATAGGCAGAATATGCACAATATCAGGGCCCTAGCCATCCACAATGGTCATCTGAAGCTGGCACTGCATGGTATATGTAGCTATCAACAGCTGTAAAAGTTTTTAAAATCCACTTGAGCAAAACCCTAGCAGAATACATGCAAACAAGAGACAAAATCAGAATATAAAGAGATGACAGACACTTTTTTGTTTGTCTTAGCAGCAATTCTGAGTACACTTGAAGAGTTATAGAGTTGCTGCAGTAAATAATGAATTCAGTGAGCATATGGAAACTTTAGGGAGTTTGGTTTGGGTTTGTTATTTATTTAGTTTGGGGAGTTCATGATCCCTCATTCACCCTTAAGAAAATTTCTTAGCTGGCAAAATATGGTCAAGTGCACACAGCTGCAAAAGATGGAACAAAACAATACAACCCAGTAGCTGATTGTCTAGCATCAGGGAATCTTGGCTTTGTGGTATATGACCCCTAAAAATAATTTGCTTTCCACTGACCTTGCCTTTCCCAGAAGAAAGCCAGACTGTAAAGTGAACGCTTTTTCACTGGAAGCTGTGGGGCAGGGATGTAATAATTCTCTTGGCTTTCTTGACACAAAAGCCTGCAAAACGTTCATGTCATCTTGTCAAAAGATTAAATTATGGAGAAGACAATAGTTACCAAGACTGTGGTAATATTTTATTGAAGAACCACACCCACAGTTCCAGTGGCAATGTGCCAGAGACACATAGTTTAGACTCCAACTTTTAGATTAAATATCTTCCAGCTCAATTTAAGATGCAGCAGACGGATATGTGGGAATTACTGTATTGTTATTAAATATTCTTACTACTGTTGGTGCTAACGGATGTTTAATGGTTATCCTTTTGTTGTTGTTGTTACAATGTGATTTATAAACAAACGAATATATACTAGCTGGCTCCTGGAATCACTTCAGCCAACAATAAAATATAAAGATATTGAGGGTGAGAGATGACAGTTCTTTAACTACATGCAAAACAAGCTGCTCTGCAGTTTAAGAAGACAAGAGGTGAAAAAACCCCCACCATCAGATTCACCAGAATCAGCAGGGTAGGTTGTAGAAAGAGAACAGGCTAAACACTGTTGACAAGAATTTCATCAGGTTGCTGTAATGGGAAGGATGTCAGCCCTCAAAGAGGTTAACTGTTCCTTTCCCCTATTTTAACATTTTGCTATAAGAATTGCTTCTTGCAGCAGGTTAGGATCCCAGAATTTCATCTCAGCTTTAGCAGTCAGGACAAGATTTTTAAAGATGACCAGTGTTGTTTGGTGCTCAACTCTGGAAACTTTGAAGGGTCAAGAACTTCAGAAAATGTTGACTGCTGATAGTCTGAAAGAAGTGTTCTCCTGAGCAAGTCTCAGAAGTTGAGCAGTCATAATTCTTTGACAGTTTAAAAACTCTGGTCCAGAACTGAGACTTCACCTTTACGTTTTCACAGTGTAAACTGCTTCGGTAAGATATATATGTGCACACACATACACATATATATGTATTTTAATCAACATCTACATATTGATCTATTAGCAAGAAATCAAGATAAAATTAAAAAAAATGTAGTAGAAAATCTCGGTGCCATTTGAGTAATTAATGATGTTTTTATATTTGCACTGTTTACTATGGCAGGAGACATTGCTACTCAGAGAAAAAAAAGAAGTGTTAAAAAGATGGAATGAAGTTCAGGATTCCCAGACTCCTACTGTGCTGAATCCATTTCACAAGGCAGTCACAAGAGTTTTACTTTCCAGGTCTAAAAGCATCAGATGAATAGGTCATTATATAAAGAAGAGCAGAAAATTAGAGCAAATAGAAGTGCTGGAAAAAAACTTTTGGATTCTGTTTCCGTTAAGGATTACAAGGAGATTTTTCTTTGGGCAGTGTCCTGGGGTGTAACCAAAGCAAGTGCAGCTGCCAATTAAGAAATGTCTTTTTAAATTAACTTTAACTTACAAATTTTCAGCTTATTATTTACTGCTTGGTTATTCATTTCTTTTGCACACACATTTTCAAGGCAGACATGGATAAGCAAAAATGTAAAAGCTTCAGTTTCCATAACTGATTTTAGGCTGGTGCGTGCCATCTTGCTCCTCCAGCAACAACACACCAGATTTTCAAATGAGTATTTTAACAGAGAAGGATTGACAAAATGCAGTGCATTCCTTTCAGTATTCACTGCTTAATGCTGCTAGGAAATATTTACTACTTATAGGACAAAAAGAGAGCAGGCTTGTCCTGTAATTTGTTTAGCATAATTCAGGTTATCGATATCAGCAATGTTTTCAATGCCACAGCTCAAGCTTCCAGCTTCTTTTATAATTCTTTGGTTTTGCAAAGAATTTGAGGAGGTAACAGAAAGAGCTGGTATCCCTGTGTGCGAAGTATAAACCGATGGATTTGTTTCCAGGTCTAAGTGTACTGCATAGGAGAGACAAATCCAAATAAACTAAATGGAGGGGGCAAGGAACTGCTGCTGAATTGCATTTAGTATTCAAGATCTCCATCTGTGGTGGTGGCACATAGCCAACATCTTTTCAGGTTTTGTTTTTTTGAATTGAATACAGCTGGGATATTATTGACATAGGAACTGTTTTACTGGTCTGACTCTGACCATAACAAGTTTTGCAGTTTCCAAGAGGATCACAGCTATTTTTATAGCAAAAACTGAAACTGAAATGAGGGTTGGCTCCTATTGAAACTGTCAAAGCACATTCCAGGAATCTCAGCAATTTACCAAGTAATCACATAGTAAGCAGCTATAAAGCAGAGTGGTTATTTACAATCTACAAAATGTTTTTATACAGTGTAAGCAGTTAGAACACTTCTATCAAAGGTTTGATCAAAGAGAGAAAATGTTTCTTAAAATTGTCAAGGAACACACATGCCTGCTTTTCTCGCCAGATGTCATATACAGCACTTTAGCTGCAAGTTTAACACTCTATGAATAGTTTCAAAACAGACTAAGGAAAGGAAAGTCCAGCATTTTATGTCATGAAAAGGTATTTAAACAAATTACTTGGGAAAATGCAGTGTTCAATGAAAACTCCATATGCCATTTCTTCTCAGAAAGACAGCCTTTATGCTGACAGTTGCAGATAATTGCTCAGATAATTACAACACGTAGATCACCAAGCCTTTTATAAATAAGGATATTAATTCGCTGTTCTGAAGCCGGGAAAATGAAGTACACAGAGGTTGTGTGACAGACTCTTATCTGGTGAGGCTGGTAATGGTATGAGGATGTGAGGTTGGATTTGACACCAGGGTATCATTCTGCCTCTATATAAAAGCAGGCTGTCCCAGACTTCCCAGATACACATCAGAGAAGTGTCCATTTTCATTATAGCATTTAAGCACCTGTTTCAACTCAGCCGTGTTCTTATTTCTCCTGAAGTGAGCTAGGATTTTAGTGCCATCTAGTTAATTTTATGCCTAATATTAAGCATTTCCATGTGTGATGTTTTGAAATAGGAGCGACGTTTGGAATGTTCTCAAGCACTTTCCTGAACTGATTCCAGTGTTAGTCTTCCAGAAAAAATGTCTGGAGGATACATAACAGAATTCAAAGCACATTTTGATCTGCATTATGAACTACCATTAATGGAATACTGAAGAGAAAATACTGATTTGTCTCGGTTGCCAAAAGCAGCAATTGGACAGAAAAGAAGAAATTACAGAACTGTCATGGAATATTTGTTTCACTTATATATGGACAGAACTGCAATAGTTTTTGATTGCAAAGAATTATAATCAGCATAAAACTACAAGAAGTGAAGCAAAGCTAGACCAAAGGTGAATTGAATGTAGTATCCCATTTCCAAGAGTGCATGGTAGTCACTGTTTATGAAATAGTACATTTAAGGAAGACAAGTAGATCTTGAATTTTCTCTGGTATATTGTCCGGTTTCTGCCAATCTAACACTTAAGAACTTTGTGACCCAAGACTTGTATTCAGACCACCATATTTAGCAGGCACCAATGGGCTTATCCTCAAATAATACATCAAACTTCCTTTTAAATCCATATATACTTGGCCTCTTCAGCATCGTCTGACAAAGGGCTCCGTTTTTTAACTTACTGCACAGAAGCCCAGGAATTTGCCAGGGTATTTCAGTGACCAGAGCTCAGGTTTTGGTTACTGGGGCTCTGGAGTGTTAAAAGACTTTAGCCCCTGGCTCCTCTCTCCATCCTACCCCATCAGCAGGTGCTAGCAAGGGCAAGGAGCAGACCCTCATGTTACCTGCACACTCTCAGCATCATGTTACTAACAAAGAGATGCACCTCTTCTTAACACATCATGCTAAACTGGCTTCCTAAAACACATCATGGTGTAGCTGAAGCAAAAAAAATAACAAAATATGTATTTTTCCAATGTAATTTTCAGAAAAGACTAGTGCCCACATCCTTATGTGGCATCAACAAGAGTTTGTTTTAGTAACCTCAGCAGCAGTGTGCAGATGCCATGGGTGACCTGGCCTCTCTATGACTTCTGATCAGTCCTTTCCATCTCTTCCTCAGCAGCACTCCAGAAATCCCCACCTGTCCCCCTCCTGTGGGGGCAGTGAGACACCTCAGTCCCCATTATAAACTGTAACAGAACACTAAGTCCAAGGAGAGAACCTGACACCAAGGAACATTAATATTCCAAATGTCATCCCAAAAATGAAAATATTTTTATCAGACATTGTGCTGAATCCTTGCACTCTTCATACAGTGTGGAAAAGTTCTGCATGATAATAGCATTTACAATTGAAAAAAAAATGGTTTGAGCAATAAGGGAGGTTCCAAGACTTAAAGCATATACTTGGTAAGCACTTAACCACTGTTCTAGGCTATATGAAGGACACTTTCACAAAAAAAAAGATTAACGTTTGAGGTTACTGTACATTTGAATTTTTAGAATAGTGTTATAGTGAGAAGATTTCTGATACAGTAGCCGAGGAACAAAACAGTATTCTAGAGAGGACTGCACACAAACTTGCAACAAACAAAATGAAACATTATTTCTTCCTCCCTTATTTTTAATTTCTCTGCTCATCCCAATTGTATTTCTTTTCTCAATCTTCCTTTCTGGATTTTAATCTGGATTTTCTCCAATTTTTCTCTCTTGTCATCGAAATATTTTAAGACATATTAAATAATCTGACATAATTAGCAAATACTAAGTAGTATCCTTGACTCAGCATCAATTAAAGAGAAACCTCTTTATTCTCTGCCAGATTTATCCGTATGCCACCTCGCTGATTACCACTTTTATGGCAAATGTCCAGTCACTTAAGAGATAAGCCAGGATACATAAATAGCTATTTCATGGTAAGTCAGATTAAATGGATATGGCTGCACATAAATATATGTATATTTCAACATCAGAAGCTAAATATGATTCTAAAGGTTTCCTTGTTCCATGCTGGATCAAGTAAGCTTAAGACTATGGACTACATTTCAATAGCTCTGATCATGACTGTCAGATTTTTGAGTTCATCTGATTTTAGGAGACCAAAATGTGTCACTGAACCTGCAAGTTGATTGTTAGAGGTATACATTTTTTCAAGCGAGGTTGAGATATGTTGTAAACATGGCCCAAAATATTTCACAGAAAATGTATCTGAGCATGCATAAAATAGTGGCCACTCCAAAGTGCACGTGATAGACTAAATCAGCCTGTAACTCAGCTTATTTCCCATTGAATCTGTGGCATTTTTAGAATGTGCTGGCTCCAAAAGGGCATAGAAAGGACTTGACAGAAAAGAGCTCAAAAGGTGCCACATTACAAGCAGCATCTACAAGCCTGAAAATACTTACATTAACCCATGGATGCTCAAGAACTTGCAAGGCTGAGAATCGCAGATCTACATCTACTTGAAGCATCATTGTGATAAGTTCCTGAGAAATGGAGTAATGGGTCAACTTTAAAGAACATTTTTAAAGAACAATCAACATTTAATTTGCTAAAGTGCTCTTCAACTGATTATGTCAGAGGGCTCAAAGACAGAATGAACTACCAACTGCAAAAATACATTAAGATTATTAAAAGTACCAGAACAACTATGAACTGCTGAACTTCAAGCTGAACTTTTAAATCAATATCTAACAGTACCTTGAAAAGCTAGAAGACAGTTCTGAGTTACAGTTCTCTGGCAACTGTTTAAGAGAAAAGCACTTAATATATAAATTACAAAACAGATGGTAGCACGAAATTAGGTTAGCTTTCCATGAAAAAAAAGCCAATTCCTCTTAGGAAAAAAGCCAGCAAATCTAGAATTTTACTTTAAGCTCTCATATAAATGACATAGAAAATACTTTAAAAAAAAACCTTAAAAGCATTATTTTTCAACCTCTGATTTCCTCTGCAATTTAACTAGCATGTAAATAAACACATATTCAATTCCATCAGTGACTGCAGTACACAGAAAACTGGATGGCAGTATGACAGCAAATAATGGGGTATCATCAGTGACCTAAGTTAATAATTCTTAGAGACAAGCAGAAGTTAATGAATAGGCTAATGCTTCAAAACAGAAATTTTAAACTCAACTGTTTGGAAGAAGGCGTTTCACAGGAGAACACCAGTGGCAAAGGATTTGCTGAGTTCTCATTAACAGCGCCATGAAATAAAGCCAGCTACAACAGGCAGCTACAAGAGGACTTCTTCCAACTCTGTACCTCATTCATTAACTTCATTACTTACCAGGCTAAAATGCTAGTCCTGATTACCCTCCATATATTTGTAAAAGCTCTCTCTAACTCTCCCCAGAATGGAGATTCAGAACATAGAAGGCTACTTTTATTACATACCTTCATCTCCAAATTTCAGGGTTTTTTGTGATTTATTCACAAAATGTCACACAAAGAAATAGGAAGACAGTTTTGCCTGAATTTGCCTTACAGGCTATAGAATTAAACGGGCAGAAATTAAGCACTCCTCTGCAGGATGACCATACAAGTAGTGTTATGGTTTTGGTTTCTTTTTTCCTTTTTTTCTTTTTTTCCCCCCACATACACAGGTTTATTATCTCTATCTCTCTCTATATATTTATGTGCATGACTACAGTACAGTACAGATCTCTAGAAAATCTGAGAGTTAAACTGTTGCTCCAGCGCACTGATAAGATCTAAAAGACTTGATCTGCTCTGCAAGTATAATGGACTTGATAAGGATCTGTATCTGAAACAGACAGTATCTGCCTTAGCACACTTCAAGATCTACCTCCTTTGTGTCATGTGCCAAGAAGCAACAGAGCATGAACTGGTGCCCAAAGCAAGTCTGTATTTCATACCATACTGACAACAGTAAGGAGTTACAGGCAATGCAGGACCTGGTTCTTTGACAGAAAGGAACAACAGACATATCACCTAATGGGATTAATAAGGGGAAAACAGCCTCCCTATAATATTATTATAATATCCAAAGGCTCCAGGCTTGTACCTGGTCCCCATCATAAGTACATATAAAGCACAGTCCCAGGGAGCTTTCAAGCTAAGAAGTGTAGGTCAAGCAAAGTTACTTAAAATTTTTCTTGCTTAGAAAGGGCTTCTGATGTCTCCATTGTGTGAGACACCAGATAGAGGCAGGGTCTATTTCAGAACGACGTGGAGTTTAACAAACAGACATTGATCAAACAACAACATACTTAGTGACTCAGAGGAATTTATAGGTCTAACAGGAGATGTATGAGACATACCAAATGTCTCCTCATCCCTCCTGGGTCTCCTCATCTCTCCTGCTTCATGGGACAGCAAGATGATGACCAGGGGGGTAAACCCCCTCCCACTGTAAAGGAGGATCAGGTTCGTGACCACCTAAGGAACCTGAACATATATAAGTCTATGGGACCCAATAAGACACATTACAGAGTCCTGAGGGAATTGGCTGATGTGGTTGCCAAGCCACTCTCCGTGATATTTGAAAAGCCATGGCAATCGGGAGAAGTCTCTGGTGACTGGAAGAAGGGTAACATTGTGCCCATTTTTAAAAAAGTTAGAAAAGACAACCCTGGGAACTGTCAACCTGTCAGCCTCACCTCTGTGCTTGGGAATATCATAGAACAGATCCTCCTAGAAGCTATGCTAAAGCACATGGAGGATGGGGAGGTGATTAATGGCAGCCAGTGTGGCTTCACCAAGGGCAAGTCTTGCCTGACCAACCTCGTGGCTTTCTATGATGGGGTAACTGCAGCAGTGGAGATGGATAAACCAAGGGATGTGATCTATCTGGATTTCTGTAAAGCCTTTGACACAGTCCCCCACAACATCCTTCTCTCTGAATTGGAGAGATATAGATTTGATGGGTGGACTAGTTGGTGGATAAGAAATTGGTTGGATGGTTATATTCAGAGAGTAGTGGTCAATGGCTTGAAGTGCAGATGGAGATCCATTACAAGTGATGTCCCTCAGGGGTCCATACTGGGACAAGTGCGGTTTAATATCTTCATCAATGATATTGACAGCGAGATTGAGTGCACCCTCAGCAAGTTTGCAAATGACACCAAGCTGAGTGGTGCAGTTGCCACACCACAAGGACAGGATGTCATCCAGAAGGGCCTAGACAGACTGGAGAAGAGGGACTGTGAGAACCTCATGAGGTTCAACAGGGCCAAGTGCAAGGTTCTACACCTAGGTCAGGGTAATCCCCGATTTCAATACAGGATGAGGGATGACATGATTGAGAGCTGCCCTGCAGAGAAGGACTTGGGGGTTCTGGTTGATGAGAAGCTCAACAGGAGCCGGCAATGTGCGCTCGCATCCCAGAAGGCCAACCGCACCCTGGGCTGCATCAAAAGAAGTGTGGCCAGCAGGTCGAGGGAGGTGATTCTGTCCCTCTACTCCGTTCTTGTGAGACCTCATCTGGAGTATTGTGTTCAGTTCTGGAATCCTCAACATAAGAAGGATATGGAACTTTTGGAATGGGTCCTGAGGAGGGCTACAAAGATGCTCAGAGGAATGGCGCACCTCCCATATGAGGACAGGCTGAGAGAGTTGGGGTTGTTCAGCCTGGAGAGGAGAAGACTCCAAGGAGATCTTATAGCGACCTTCCAGTACCTGAAAGGGGCTTATAAGAAAGCTGGGGAGGGACTGTTTACAAAGGCTTGTAGTGATAGAACTGGGGGTAATGGGTATAAACTGGCGAGGGGTAGATTTAGACTGGGCATAAGGAAGAATTTCTTCACAATGAGAGTGGTGAGGTACTGGAACAGGTTACCCAAGGAAGTTGTGGGTGCCCCATCCCTGGAGGTGTTCAAGACTAGGTCGGATGGGTCCTTAAGCAGCCTGGCCTAGTGGGACGTGTCCCTGCCCATGGCAGGGGGAGTGGAATTAGATAATCTTTGAGGTCCCTTTCCACTCAAACTATTCTATGATCATATGATTCTATGAAATACAGCACTGTGAAAGGACAACACGCATTAGATACTGGCACTGGGAATAACACTGAAGAAGTATCATCAACTATAAAATTCACCTTTGCGGAGTCAGAAACATTGTCCCAATATGGAGATGGAAAATCCACCTGTCCCATCAAAATCTGATCAAAAAGCACTTCTTGGTCATCTCCACTTCTGTAAAGTAAAAACCAAACAAAAACAACAAAAAAAATTATTTCCAGAGCGGGTTTCAATAGGCTTTTTGAAATTGCTTTTAACTGGCAATTCCTTAGTATGCTTTCGGAGGCTGTTGGTACCCTCCAAGCATGCAACCATTTGTGTGAATGGTGAGATTAAAAAAACACGTGCAGTTGGTACATTCTTTCTGAGGTAACCTGTTTGTCTTTAGGATTGTCAACAACTTTGTAATTGCTTTGAGGGGGAGAAAAGATCTGACATGTCCTTATTAAGTGGCTTACATTTTAATTACCTTTTACCGACCACAAAATATGTTGTATTTGGTCCATGAAAGAAGATGCTTATTTCACTGTGTATTTTAAACATCAGGCAAAGGCACTCAAAACCCATAATGGAGGCTCTTGTTTTGTAATGCTATGAAGTTTAAACTAAAATAAACAAACATGAGACAGATTTTACAGTGAAATCACAGACATTTATGGAGTTTGCTTGAGTTACTATGCAGAGTACAGGAAAAACCAAACCCTGTGAGCACAGAATTTTTTTCCATTGGGAAGCTCTGTGCTTAATGCAAAAGCAGCACAGGGACCAATTCATAGAATAAAGATGGTTGAATAGATCAGTCCATACCCACGGAATGGAGGAAAACCACAGAGCAGGATGTAAGTAATCACACCTGCTGCCCAGATGTCCACCTTCAAGCCATATCTAGAAGTGTGAGAGAAATGATTAGAGACATCTGACTACTATGAACTACAGTGCAAGAACAGAGGAAACATTTTCATAATTATTAATAATGTCTTATATATTTGCATCTGTAGTTTGTCTGTGTCCTACCTACCTACCCTAATACCTCTTTCAATCTTTTTTTAAGTTTACATATTAAAACCACATCAGATCAGAACACAGGAGTGCACATAAAATGTTGTGCTGTATTCTGGAGTTAGGCAGTGACACCTACCAACATGAAGCCTGTAAAGGTGACACAGGCTGCTCAAGCCAGCAAGCATTTACTCTGTGGAACAAATCAGAAGAGGATAGTGCACGATAACAAAATAAAATTTAAAAAAAAAAACAGGGAACGGTAGTTAGCAGTCTCTGAAGACAGGTTAAGAATTACTTTTATTTCATCTGCAAATGGCTAGTTAGTACCTCAGTGTTAAGCTGAGAAGTTTGAAGCCAACAGCTGGCAGAAGAATCTGATATAGCTCCAAAGTTGGCACTGCTCTGAGCTGGTTTGGACAAGACAGCCTCCAGAGCTCTCTTCCAACTGAATTGTTCTATGAGCCACGATTCTGCATCATACTTCAGCAAAGGCAGCATAAGATTCTTAATTGCAAGAATTCCCATCACACTGGCAAGAACATGCTCCACTGTGTACACATCAATGAATCATCACTAGAATTGATTTACCCAGTTTCGGCAATGATTTCTGGAGCTACATATGTTGGGGTCCCACAAACAGTATACAGAGGTCCATCCACAATTGTTGCTAGGCCAAAGTCTCCTAGCTTCAGGGACTTGCTTCCATCTTGGTGTTCATAAACCTAAATCAGGAGGACAATTCAAAGGTTTAACACAATACCATCACAGCAACTACTATATCATTTACTAACCGCCTGAAATGTTCTTTCTAATTTACAGTCTTTTTTTCTCCTCCTTACCTCCAACATATTTCTCTGCATGCTTTAAAAAGTCACAGACAATTTGGACAACTTCCCTTGAATGTACTCAAGGTGTTTGAGAAAGACTTACCTTGATACCTGGTCAGCGAAGGACATACTACTTGATAGAAGCTAAAGCTCAGAAGCTAAGGTCTGACTTCCCAGCAGTAATGTTCCTAGGTTAACTCCCCACTGACAGCCAATTTACAGTCACGGGGGTTTGAGTTTATCCATTTTACTTACACACAGCTCAAAGGCTTGCACAGAAATTTCAACTTCTTAGATAATACAATAGCAACTGCACTGATAGCAGCAATACATTCTTCTCTGTGTATTTAAATCACAATACACAAACCTGGCTGGACTATTTCCCCTAGAAACACTGTCCTTTCCTTGGATAACTGTTGAACACCAGCGAGTTGTATATTACCATTCTCATCAATGGACATAGGTAGAGCTGCTGTTAATGAGTACGCATGAAAATTCTGTTTTAAAACATGGTCTTCACAGCAGCAACATGATTTTCCATGGGTTTTTGTGGGTGCAAAGGGAGAGTAAGACAGAGTTACATGAAAAAAACTAGAAATATCAGTAAAAATACACAAGTTTAGAAGCTGCCTCAATGCAAAGAACAACTCCAAACTTGTAAACACTGAAAACTTACTAAAAATGTTTAAAATAAAAATGAATAAAATATATCTAAATTAAACACTAGACTGTGAGTCTTACTTTAATCCAATTCCTGGTTTGGGTTCTTGCTTCCCCTTTTGAAATTATTTATGATGTAATTTAATGCTGTTTACCACAACAGCATCGTAAAAATGGAAACAGTCTACTGGACTGGAGGGCTTCTTAAAATATATATGCATCGCTTTATTATTTGCAACCCAAATCAAAGCTCCACGCAGTCTGTTTCACCAATAGTGATATCCTGACACCAATTAGCAGTAGCACTGTTCAAAAATAGAAGATATCATACTTCCCAATCAAAAGCACAATCATCCTCAATACCCATCTTGACCAGCTTCTCCTATATCAGAAATCACATTTATCTACAATTGGTTCCAGAGGAAAATCCTAGATTTTTTCTTACAAAAATACAAGAAATTCTACAATGGACCTTTGAATGGTTCTTGAAGTCTCTCACCACTGTTTTCTACAGATCTTCTATAGCTCATAATAATTAGTTATATTATACAGCTCTCCCTTCACTCTCCAATTTCTCCTTCGTTTATGTTAGTCATGTCTAGAAAGAAAACCCCTCTCTGTCCTGAATCCCTGCTACCAGGTGATATAGCCACAAGCAGACATTCAGAACACACAAAATTCTTTTCCTTATGTTATTTTTAACAATAACACTGGATCTTTAAGAGGACCAGCAGCTTGGTATGGATTCATATTTTTCTGTTACTAAGCCAGAAAAAAAGATAGGCTTATAAAAAAGCACTGGAAAAAAAAGCAATTATGGTTTTATTAAAAACACAGATTGTTAAATACATCTGGTTCCTGAAACTAAAGGAAGTGCTCTCTGAAATGGCAGTAATAAATCTAATTTCAACAACAGTTTTAATTAAAGGCTAGAGACTAGAGCTTTAAATATACACTTGCTGAAAAATGTAAAGTGTGCACTTAGACATCAACAGCTGAATCTACTCTAATTAGCATCTCATATTCTATTTCATGTGCTTATCATTTACAGAGCTCTCTCTGAGTTGTGTTAACCTACTGAACGTTCATAAATTCCCTCCTTCAACAGACCACATTTTGTACAACTCACATATATCCTAGAAATTAATTATGGAAAAGGCTTCTTTCACAATATTTACCAATGCAGAAAGTTTTGTACTGTGCATTTTCTAGTATTTTGTCCCATCTGTTTCCAGGAATTACTTTCCTTGGAAAACTACTTCAGTTGACTTGTAAAACTGAAGAAAGTAACTTTTCCTCACCCTGTTATAACTCCATATGAAAGGAGCCCAATGTGAAGTTGTGGTATGTTACTTGCCAGTCAAAGAATGTGAAACATAATTTAATGCTCGTGTTATTCAGAACAAACTCTATCTATGTTCCACTGCATTTAAATACTGAAGAGCAATTAAAGAAATGAGGATTAGTGCAAATTACCCACTATGTGGTGCTTTCACTGTTTTAACTAAGCAATAAAACTGTGTAATTGTACAACACTAATTGAATGCAGCCACACATAATTGTGTGCTACCATATGTATCCTATTACTATAAAGACTGTCAGTATTTTCTAAGCTGCTCTTGTGATCAGTGCAGATGGCAACAGTCAGAGAAGTTGTTCTCTAGGGTTTATTATATGGCTATAAAGACATCCCCTGACTTGACAAAATAAACGTGCTAAATAGCAGCAATTATGAAAAATGTTCCAATTAAAACCTGGAAGATACTCTCTAGAGAACAACAAAAAGTGCTGAAAAATCACAGGTGTACAGCATACCCTGAACTCTCAGACAGTTGATGTTAGGTAGGCTTTGCATGCCTTGAAGACAATAAGGAATATTCATGTACTTACAGAAATAACTGGTATTGCAATAAAACACTGAGAGAGGTTCACACACAAAAGTTTTACCAACAGGGTCTATAGCTGATGGCACACATCAGCTCCAATAGCAGAAGTTACATTTGGAGAAAAGGAAAAATCAAAGGAGAGAAAGAAGGAATGGAAAGGTAGAGCTCTCCCCAGTGGCCAACCAGGAAAGGACACAAACAGAAGCCTCCAGATGAGCGTCCTTGTCTGGGCACCCCCTTAAGAGCAGCATATTCCCCTTCTCTCCCCATATTTTTCCAGTAGTAGTGCTATGGCTTTTGTCAGGTCCTGCTCATCCTCCCTGTGTTTTCCCCACTAATGGGGCTGTTAGCTTTGGGGCACTCGTCGATCAGGGCAGACGCTATCTCTAGGTCAGTGGCTCTGCTTTCGGCAGGCCGCCTGGTATAGGCTCCCCTAAACTTAAAGCTACAACCCATGGGCAGGAAAAGGGAAGGGGAAAGGGCTGATTCTCACACTGGTGGCCAGGGGAACCTGTGGTAACAACACTACTGGGGTTTGCAGGTGCAAGACATTGACAGTAACGGTATGAAAGCAACAGCACAAGAACAACAGGGGAAAAATACTGCCATGACCCCTTAGATGAAGGCTCACAGAACTGCAAGCAAAAGGCAGGCTACCGAAGGCAAGTAGAAGGTCTTCAGTAACAAAAAGGTGAAAACCCATATGGCATTTTGCAAGTGTTCTATAAATGCCAAGAAAATAACCCTAACTGCAAACTTGTGATACAGGGAACAAACCATTCCATTTGACAGATAAGAAGATAAAAGTAGAAAGGCCAAGAGACACTAAGGCCACAGACAGTAAATGTCAGAGACAGGGTCAGCAATCAGGTAAGGTTCGTTCCAAACTGGTCTTCTAAAACAGCATTTGTTTCTTTCAAGGGCCTGATTAACCTTAAAGAATGAATTCGATTTCTGAATCAATTCAGAAATCTGAATCAATTTCTGAATCTGGCTTTGAGATTTAGGACGCTGCCAGAGTTTAAGTTCTGCATCCTCTCTGCTCTCTATCGGTATCATCATAGGACCTGTACACACGCACAAAACAGGAAAAATCACCCAGAAAAAATTCCGCTACAATGTAAACAATGTGGTCATTCCTGGTAGTAGGTAATTACCAGAAACAGCTGGGCAGAAAAATCTAATCGTCTCCCTGTCGTCCTCATCTCCTATCTTTCTCTTTTCCCCTAGAAGCTTCACTTTGCTGTTGTTGGCCTTCGAGCATTTAGAGACATGCCAAAAGAACAACAGGGCAAGCCCTTCCTCAGGGCAAGACCACCCTGTACACTCCATGGCACAGCATTAATGAATCCTAGCATGTGAAGGTTGTAACTTCTGCATGCAGCCACCTATGAACATCAAAGTAAGGGCTGCCAAAGGAGCATCAATTATTAGTGTCTACCGAAACTTCTATCCAACTTCGTTTTAGCAGTGTTTGAAAAAGGAGGCAAGGCTGCTTCCCCACCCCGAACTATAAAGGCACCTGCCACTAGAGGAACCTCAACTGTAAAAATCCCACTCCCTAGAAATTTAGCAAGCCCTTCTTGAGACAATTTTCCCATAAAACTTCTTCAGTGTCAAGCAGGACTAAAGGTGCTAAGTCATTGCAGATTAGACACTGATATTCTAGGTATCTTAAATGCTGTCTTACAGTTGCAGAATATATAGAGATTTCGGACATCTCGATACTGAAATATGTTAGCAAATTCAAGAAAACTCAGAGAGCAGGGAAATAATTAGAAGCAATCAATTTCTCAGAAGAACTAAAACTAAGTCACTGGGAGAACACAATTGCTGCATTCAAGAGTGCAAAATCCTCAGAAGGACTAACTAACAGGGTATGTTTGTCATTGTCTTCAGTGGATAGGGCTCATTCAGTCAGGAAAAGGAAGGTTTAAGCTGTCTGTTTAGGAAACTATCTTAATAAAAAGTGCTATAGGTTTATTTGGGAGATGCGGCAGGGTAAGGAAGGACTCTGAAGGCTCTTCCTAGCTCTGCCCTGACATACTACATGATTAGGGCACAACATTTGCACCCACCATGTTTAAAAAACTAAACTGCTGCTGATTACTGTGGCAGCTACAGAAATACAGAGTACTCTACTAAGGACAGAATACCTTTGTATTTATGAGAAGATTGAAATTATACTGCAGCTCACTGAAAGGTTAATTCTAGTGATCACTGGAACAACTCTGTAGCTGTGTCCTAGGGAACAGTCTAGACATGCCAGCTGATGTTACTGTACTTCTTTGTGATATCTGTTATCTTAGGAGAGCTTTACAATGCTAAAATTAAAATTAAAATACCAGACTTAAAAGACTGAACTAAATGTAAGGGGTGTATGGAAAGAGAGAGAAGCACAGACCTTCTCTCACACACTCTCAAGTAATCAACAATGCCAAAACTGAATTTTCACTTACCAGTAGATTCTCTGGCTTGATATCCCTGTGGACAATGTTCAGGCTGTGGAGGTATTTGATGGCACTGGCCAGGTTGTAAAGCATTCCACTGGCATCCCGCTCTGTATATTTGTTGGTAGAAGTAATGGCATCAAAAAGATCTCCTCCCTGGAGCAAAATGATCATGGCAAATGAGCAACATTGCTTGTGAAATGACTGAAAAATTTAGGGAAGATCATGGAGCACCATTTATAGGGAAGATGGAGGAGAGAGGAGCAGCACAGTTTCTTTGCAGCTATAAACTTTTGGCATTGTGATGACACTCCCCATAACAGCAACCGAACATATCAATAATTCAGAACCATTTGTCATGGCATAGTTGGTCAGCCGAGAGGCCAGAATCTACGGTGTAAACCATTCCCACCTGCTGCTGCTTTTGTAACGAGTCCAACACTTGCCAATCTGTGTGTTCAAATTCCTGGCATGCCTACATACTTGCCTCAAACCAGCTACCTGTCATCACTGATAACATATTTTAAAAGTCTGATTCTGTTTCACAAAACTTTGAAAATGTGGTTTTCAGAAACTGCTTTCTCTGCACAAAATGAGAAGGCTTTGGTAGTGTGATGCTCTTCTTGCAGCTAATAACAAAGAACTTCCCAGCATGTATGTCAGACAATCATACTGGAAGACACTTAAGAATTAACATTAGCATTTCACCACAGCGACAAACACAGCTGGCAGCTTGTTCTATTCCCTACTCATAGCACTGTCTAATTCAGCTAAAAGCTACTACAGTTGAAGGAAAAACAAGAAGAAAGAAAGAAAGAAAGAAAGAAAGAAAGAAAGAAAGAAAGAAAGAAAGAAAGAAAGAAAGAAAGAAAGAAAGAAAGAAAAAGAAAGAGAGAAAGAGGGGAAGGAAGGAAGGAAGGAAGGAAGGAAGGAAGGAAGGAAGGAAGGAAGGAAGGAAGGAAGGAAGGAAGGAAGGAGAGAAAAGAAAAGAAAAGAAAAGAAAAGAAAAGAAAAGAAAAGAAAAGAAAAGAAAAGAAAAGAAAAGAAAAGAAAAGAAAAGAAAAGAAAAGAAAAGAAAAGAAAAGAAAAGAAAAGAAAAGAAAAGAAAAGAAAAGAAAAGAAAAGAAAAGGAGTCTTTGAGGCTGAAATTATCTTCACCATGGTCTGTAGCAGCCATGACATTTAGACTATATTTCCAGAGCTGAGCTGGCAAGTGAGAAGATGAGCATGTAAGTGCTTGGAGAAAGACCAAAAATTAAGTTTAAAGAAGAGATTAAGGAGGAAGCTTGACAGAGTGGAGGAAAAAAACCAAACATCTTTTGGGAGATACTACTTAGAGATATTGGACCTTTGGCTACAATGAAAGCAGCATCATAAAGGAAACACAAATCAACAGGTAAAAAAAAAGAAAGGGGAAATGATAATTCTGGAAAAGAAATGCGAAAAATTCCTGCTGCAGTCAAAACATCAGAAAAAAAATACATCACAGGAGACTTTTTAAAGAAAAAGTAGATATTTTCTGAAGGCAGTAGAGGAATACCAGCTTTACCAACTCTGATGTTTTTATCAACAGCCTCAAGCTATTTGGCGGAAGGTGGGGGGCTAAGGCACAGCTCCAGAATAAACACTGTTTTCACTAAGTGAAAGGAGGGGGAAGAAATTTTTTTTTTTTTTTTTTTTGCAAGAATCATGGCTACAGAGAAAAATGTAGGAAAAGACAACCACTAAAGTGTCAAACCTGAGAAAACAGACATTACTTGTTTAAAAAACTCATATAAACTCTTAGAAATTTTCCATTATTGAGACGCAGCTGAAGGCTGCCAGGACAGGTTTATTCCCACTGTAGATGCAAACCCCCAGCTTTGGAAACTGCTTAAAGTCAAGCATTGTAAAACCTGGACCACATCAAAACCTCTTGCTCTGGCTGGTGACCAATCTAGATATATCAAGGTGCATAGTGTCGAGGAAAAGGATGAAGAAAAGGCCAAGCTAAACCAGATAGAGGATTAGAGAGAAAGGCCAAATATTTGGCAAAAGTACAATACCATGTACTTCATGGCATTAACTGATCCCTAAGTATTAGATATCAGCATGTGGCAAAATATGTGGGATAAATAATCTATCTTCCTTAAGCTCCTTCCTGTGAAGTCCCTGTACCAGCTGCTTTTTAACATGAGGTAGTGGATTAGACAGATCTTTGGTCTTATCTAATGTGTTCCAGATGCTCAGGAGAAGTGTCAATAACATCAGCAAAGGATCTGCCTCCAAACAGAGAAATCAGCCCAAGCTGACATGTGAGGGATGAGAATGAAAGAAGCTGAACCTTAAAATGAGAAAGGAAAATTTCTGCCGAAAGTCAGAAGAAAAAGAACAAATGTTCACCTAAACTCAGAAAAGGCTAGAGGCTGCAGAGCACATTAATAGGTGGTCAAGCCAATCTGAAGCAGAATAATTTTCTTCAGTAAAGCAGCCTACTTTACTTGGTAAAGTTTCTTACCAGGTAGCACGGTAAGAAAAGAGGGCATACATTTAGTCTGTGGGATTCTCTACAGCTAAAAGAGAAGTACTGTCCTGGAAAGAGTTAACAGAACTGACAGCTATATCAGGCAGAATTGTTTTCAGACTTCCCTTTCCCCAAAGAGCACTTTAACCTGCAAGGTTCTGCTTAGCCGATTCACACAGCAGGTCACTATCATTTATTCAGGCACAAGGAGTGAGTTCAGGCTGACATTTCAGTCTTAAATCCCCTGTTCTGCATTGAAATGGGACCAGCAACATCTGAATATAGTTTTTATCATCTGTGCACATGAGGAAGTATACTTGGAAGTACAGTAACCAATTATTTATTTATTACCTTGTTATGTAAATGATATAATCTCTCTTTTCTTCTGCAAAAGTGAAATCATATCCTGGAGCAGCAAAGGAAACTCTGCAATAAATCTTGCTTGTTAAATTGGCCAAACCCCTGTTAGGGCTGAATAACAATTTTGTTTCCCTGTATAAAACGGCAACATGCCAGAAAGCAGGTCTTTGCTTCCTTTTACAAGCACCACTTGCAATGTGTTTATATTTGTATTTATGAAGTGCTTTTTCTTACACTTTACAAACCAATGAATGGCCTATCTGCCATGAGGTGAGGGCAGTATTTGCAGCAGCCACTTATGTCAAACATGTTACTGCCAATTAATGCAGGGTGGTATTAACTGAAACCGTGCTCTGCAGCATCAAGCCTTTTCTCCCTGAATTTCTTTCCTGTCTGTGAGTTTGATTTAAAGTCAGGTCTTCAGAAGTCAGTCAATAACAGATGGTTAATCAATCCGAACAGGCCATGCTATGAAATGGTAACAGTCAGCAATTGGTGAATTAGCAATTAATGTCTCTCCAGAAATACCTTCCCTGGTGCTCACAGAGCATAACAAGGTTCTTTTTTTTCCAATTAAATACAAAGCAATAGATGTTTGCCTCAAAGAATCATAGTAAACTTCCAGGACTAGGATATTTCTTCTAAATTTCTTCTATTATTCCACATAAAAGTAAGGAATATTGAAACAATCCTCTCTAGGATATCTGCACTCAGAAATATCTATAAAGCCTTTCTATAGCTTAACTAAAAGCATCTTGTATGTGCAGCAATCCTAAAGAGTAAAGAAGAAAGAATGCAAGCCCTCAGATTTCTTCAGACACTGAATATAATGGACACTTTTGTTTATGTATATATTTTAGGCTAATTATTTTGCAAGACCTTTTGGTCTCTTCTTCCCTTATTTAGCTGAGTAGGACTTTGATTAAAAATCCACCAGAGACTACAATTTGAACATTTTTCAAGCATGAATAGCACAGCAGGTTGTACCCTGAAACCCAGCTATATGCTTACACCTTGGCACGTTAGACAAGGCACAGCTTTTACTTCTTAGCGCACCTCATGGGGCCAGGATGAAGGATTTGTCAGTGCAGGCTGGAGCTGTGGCTACATTAGATTATAACACAGTCCAAGAGTATTGAGGTACCTTTGAACAAGCTTTCACAGATACCAGGAGAAACCTACAGTAGCATGGATCTCATAGTGAGCTCACTTGTCACAGAAAAAAACAGTAATAATGACTAAAATAGTGTTAGATGGCTAAGGGGATCTGATCTGAAGCTGTGCTATCTCACATTGTGCACCTGAGTGCGAGAGAGGGCTGTGATTATGAAGAAGATAGAGAAATTCTTCTGGGACTGGCCACACAGGAGGATTTGTGGCATGGAAGAGTGACAGTATTTTGCTTTTTTCTTAGGATTTAACCTCTCTATCAGAGACTAAAAAAGGACACTGGGTACCCCGTCAGCTCCTAGTCACCAGCACGTCCCAGTCTGCTTCCTCAGAGTTCAAAGGTGGTGAATAGCAGAGTTAGCTGGACCAGAAATTCCAATAGCATCACTGAAGTCAAGCTGGGCATTAGGAAGGCTCAAACGCAAGAAGACAACGTTGCTGCCTCCTGAGATGTGGGGCAGGGCCTGAGCTTCCCATGGATAATCAGGTTGTCCCAGCCTGCCACAGGGAGAGGGAAAATCTGTGGTCATTCACCCATAGGTCACACTTGACAGCCTTCCAGCTCTGCCCTGGAAAACATGGTGCTGCCAGAGAGCATGGGGCATAATGGACCATAAGGAACACTTTAAATTCTCCTTCCTTTTTTACTCTTGTTTCTTGAGCTTGAGAAACACTTAGACCTGGGATTATCTTATCTAACATCTCCGTGAGGTGCCTACATCAAGAACATTCCTTAATCTTCACCTACAAGCAGTGCAAAGCAGATAACAATCCTGCTTGCCGAAACTGCTTTCTCTCACAACCTCTGGTGGTGCCTGTTTCTAAACACCGATACAGAGGACAACTGCTGAAGGTGGCCACACTTTTAATTTAAGTGGAAGAAATCTAGGTGCCATGGTTCAGAGTGCCTGATTTGCTCAAAAGTGCTGAGCTTGCACATGCAACAGGCCTGAACATAAATGGTGCTGCTGCACGAAAAAAAAAAAAACCTGTTTGCTGCACCAAACAGTTTTATTGTAATCTTTATCCTTAAACACTTAAAAGCATGGATTCCCCAGGTGTAGGCATGATAGGCTGATCCAGGAGAAAGTGCTGATAAAGATACAGAAATGGAGGTGGCTGCTGGAAAGATTTGCTTCCCACAGGACAGCTGAGAAAGGAAGGAGAATCGCTAATTCCATTAGTGAATGTGAAAAACAGGAGTGTTCTGTTAAAATGAGTATAGAGGACAAAATGTCTTCAGTGGCTTTCTGTCCTAATTTGGACAATTTACTCAAATGTGTTTTTACCATATTTTACGCATGGTGACATTGTTGTGTACTAGTACCAGAACCGAGAGCTAAATTCATACATCTTCCACTGCACTGTTGACAGTATGGGGGCAAGAGATGGCCTGGTCTGAGTTTCACAATTCAGTTTGAATATGTAATTCCATCATAGTTACTATGAATAAATAGAGTCCCAAATATAAAATACTGCATTAGCAAACTTACTTTTCAGAACACAACCCAACTTTAAATAGTAGGTTTTTCTCTTTCACTTTACCCCTTCTCCAGCTTAAATTCAGATTATTATCAAGGAGGCAAGTCTGCCAATATGTTAATAAAAATCAGTAGAGAAAAAAGACAGATAATATAAATGTAACATAAATTAATAGAATTTCATTAAACTCTGTTTTATCAAAAATATTGAGTTTTGAAGGGTGGTATTTACAGCTATTTGGACTGAGTGTATTTTCATCTGATGAATTTCAAACTGGTGATCCCCAAAGTACTATCCATCGAGTACTTCTAAGTGTGGACTACACAACACTAGATATATATTAGAAATACTTGAAAGCTACAAAAACAGCTTACAGTGGGTCAAAAATCTTCCAGCAGAGTGCTGGACAAGACTGCTTTGAGAGAGCCCTTCAATTTTAAATTATTCTATGGTTCTATGATTTTTAGTAAGCTTTGGTACTAACAAGATGGCTGAATATGGTCAAAACAATTCTTAGTAAGCAGCTTATCTTCAAAATACCTTTACAAGTTCCATGACAAGGTACAACTCGGTTGGCATGTCCATCTCCTCAATCAGAAGTACAATATTGGGATGCTTGACTCTTCTTAAAATAGACACCTCATTCTGGATCATGTGTTCCTGCCACACAGAAGAAATCTGTAATGACTATGGGTTGGTGGAAAAAACTTTCACCTCCATTGTGCAGTGGAAACTGCAGAGAAAATAGGGACCTGCTTGAATTCTTCTGGGTTTTTAAAAAGGTAACAGATGCTGCCTTCCTAAATGTGGAAGGAAAACATCTAGGAAAAACATCACTGTGATAGCTGAAAGAAAAGAGTAAAACAAAAAAAAGAAATGAAAGAAAAGATGTTTCTGATGCAGAGAAAAGTTAAATACGGAAGCCTCTACAATGTTTTCTCTGATGCAGAGTCTTTTGATTTAAAATATGATAGCAGATTCTTAGAGAACCTTTTATTAGAGAATTTCAAAAGCTAACAAAAAGCAACACGGTATAAAACTGACATAAATTTGATTAACCTTGCAATATTGTTTAGACATAATGACCAGTGTTACAATTATTACGATTTTACTGTTTTCTATAACATATGGTATTATAAAAGTTAGAGGACGTAATTACAGGGGTAAAGAGCAAAAGGAGGGAGTGTACCCCCACATAACCAAATGGAGAATCAACACACACATCTAGAAAGACATATTGCAGCCTTTTGTATGAATACTTCAAGGTTCTCTAGAAGGCAGGCAAAGGCTTTAATCAAAAAGATTCTAACTCTTGCCAGGAAGAAGATAAATACTAACAGCTTCCCAAAGTGATCTCTCACAAACTGTCCTTCAAAAAAAAAAATCTTTTGGTCTAATTAGATATTTTGTACTTACTTTTCCTCTACATTTACTTTTTTTGATTATTTTCAGAGCATATTCTCTACCAGTTGATCTGAGAAAAAAGAAAAGAAACAATTGTATGTTCAATCACATTGAATATTGTTCTCAGTTGACTTTATATTTCTCATTTGAGCATAGTATGCCTAAGCAAGAATTCTATTCAAGTATCTGTTTTGTCAGGAAATGAAGCTTGAATCTATCTGTAATTGTGAACTTGAGCCAAATTTATTGAATATATATGCATGAGAAAGAAGCATTAAGCACTTTTTTTAAATTGAAGAAATTTCAATATTTTTTAAATAAATCACTTGAGTTTTTCATTTTGTAATAGCATTTGTTATTTCTTTTGCAGTTTATGTGGAAGATGTGGAAGTATTAGATAGTATTTATAGATCTATATCTTCTCAAAATGAAATAGTTTTGTATTTTTTTTAAACAAAAACAATACAAGCTATGGAAAATGCTTTATTTTTTTCTTAAAATAAAATTCATTAGTTTACACATCTGTATTTACAAATGCCAATACAAAAAAGTCACTCCTTGGAATGACATTTTATGTATTCAGTTACATGTCACCTAGCAGAGTTAAATGTGATGTTTATGGGATGGAACATGAAAGATTTTGGACAGTAGGAAATTCTAGAGGTTCAGGTCAGGATGAAAATACATTTCCTTTCAGATAGGTTTTGTTTGGCAACCACAGAATATTCATCAAGACCACATATGTCGATAGTTATTATATAGAATGCTAAGAAAGAAAGCTAAGCTTGTGGACAAGTTCACAATATCAACTTCCGTTTCTTAATCAAGTTACAAAACCAAAAGATGGCTGTAAGGATGAAACCAAGAAGCTCTGCTCACAAGGTCTAGTTTCATTATAAGGTTAAATAGAGAATGGATAATACAATAAAAAGCTCTTAATGTAACACTGATTTTGTAGTAAAAATCTAAACACTTTACAAATGTCTATTACATTGCCCTTGTATTTGTTTGCCCTTGTATATATACTATATGTTCGGTTAAAAAAATAAAGAAAAATTAAAACTCTCAAGCATCTGGGGTGATTTTTCCCCATTCTTCACTGAGCAAAATATAGTTAAACCAATACATGAAATTGATATATAATAAGTAAAATAGAGAGGTGAGCATGCCTAAAAATGTGTACAGTCCCTCAAGGAGGACATGCAAAGTGAGTCATAAACTGAAAGCACTGCAACAGCAAAATGACTGGGCATTTTCATTGCTGTATTTAAGCATAAAGACCTCCCCTGGCAATAACATACCACTAGGTATTAATTTAAAGGAAAATGGAGTCTTCAGTAAAAAGAAAATAAACAAATCCCAGAATATTAATTCTGTTTGGGTTCCCAGGTCAGCAAGGAGCTAAGACGGTCTGTATTAAGACATCAATTAGAAGACTGTGCAGAGAAATCACACTGGATGATGATGTTTATGACTTGTAAAAAAATGCACAGCATTGCTGTTCAAGACTTGAGCAAAGAAAAATTAAAAGCTTCTCATATCTGCAGTTCTCCACAAAGGGGCTTAAGTGTCGCAGCCCCCAGAAGCGAGCTGCCTTCTATATGTGCTGCTCTTTGGTGGCTACAGACTCAGCTCAGAGAGGGGACGAGGACAGCTATGAACACTATTTTGGCCAAATGGAATCAAGAGGAACAAGAAATATTAGAAATTAAGATATCTGGCATTCAAACTCAGACAAAATAAGCCTTCTTTCAATAGGAGTCTCTTTCAAGCTCCTTGGTTGCCCTAGGAATGCTTCCTTTCTGTCATGAGAAAGGAAATTGATGTTTTTTTGTTGGCCATAGGAGACTCCATGTACTTCAAAACACTGGGAAATCTGAGCTAGTGAGGAAATGTCAGAATCTGGAAGCATCTGAAAGTTAAAAATGGACACATATGAAAACACTGGACAAATTGTGCATACGATGGAGCAGATATGTAACAAGCAGATGACAACTCTGACTGCTCTTTGTTTTCATAAAAAGAAAATTAAAGCTAAGATAATGCAAATCCTTTCCCCTAAAAAGCTGCAGAGCCACAGGCTGTCAACAGTGTTGCAGCTTACACACCCGCCAAAAAACACACACAGCCATGCCAGAAGCTCACAGTGAAATGGGCACATCAGCCCTCACCTATCACTCAACTCAAACAATAAAAAAGTGCCATATGAAGTAGGAAAGATGTTATGATTGGATAAAAGTCTGGACCCACAGCACCAATACAGGGCACAGAGTTAGACCTGTAGTTCATAACAGGGCTCCGTGCCATGTTTCCTGGCTGTTTAAAACTTTTGCAAAGTTAATTCACAGAGGTTTCCATAGCACTGGAGTAAAGAAACCCATTTTTGTGTGCACATTAAATATATTTGTGTGTGTGCACCCTTGTGTTCACAGACACACAGAATGGGATTTAGATGTCCCCACATGAAAATTTTAAAGATGGTTTTTGGTTTCTATTTGTACTGTTTGTTGTCAGACAAAAATGCCTGTGAACCCATTTGAAGCATCAGAGTGGCTAACCAGTGCACATGGGCTGGTCGCCACAACTACGGAAAAATAACCATGTGATCAGTGAAGATATGTAACGAGACCCATTCCTGCTTGCTTAACACCTCATGGCACTATTCCTTTGAAGTCTAATGCACACAGGAATTGTATGTCAGAAGAAAGTGGAAAAGTCCTCTGTCCCAAGTATCACCCCATCAATTCTAGCTCTCCAAATGATGGACATATCAGACTTTGAAGTGAGGTGTTTTTTTGCTTAGAATGACTGTGAAGATTTTTTTTTAAGAGGTTTGACATGTACTGGCTTTAATTTACCCTCTGAGCCTTTAATTTCTCCTTTCGCACTTGTGACGGCAAAGGTACGCTGCTCTAGAAATGGAAATTAACAGAAATAATTCTACTTTAATCTTCAAGCTCCCCCAAAGTAGTAATAAATAAATAATAAATTAGATCTATGGAATGGTAAAACTTAGAGAATATAAGAGTCTCTAAGAGTATAAGAGTATGTATCTGGGAATACCTGAATAATCACGCTATTTGAGGACATATTCACTAGATATGTCATGTTATTGGATACTGCTAGGACTAGAAAGATAGACAAGAGGACAGGAAACAGTTTTGATTTAAGCTCTCAAAGATATTGTAATCAGCATTATTTTTAGGTGTGGCGGGATCTTTGTTCATGTCTTTTCTTTCAGCTTGAGAAGAGTTGTAAAATGCACACTAGCACACTTGAACTGCTTCTCAACACAAACATCTTCAGCTGAATGACGGTATACCAAAACCTCAATTTTTTTCTATTACATTTTAAGCTGTTTCTCTCAGTCACTACTATCTTTACTTTTCTTTGCTATATGTTTTCACTCATGCTTTTCATCAGTCATTTCCCCCCAGAAGACTTTACCGTGCTTTCTTATTATCATCCTGTTTTGTTTCGTTTCCCTTAGGTTTCCATATTCCCCAGTTTAGTGTTCAGACCCTGATCTGAACAGCAATCGCCCTCTGCATGACCAGCTCCACCATGAGCTCACTCTGAGAGAGCTCTAAAGGCCTCTCAAGAATATTGGACAAGTCCCACAAGAACACTGCCAACTGATTTAAAACCCACCCTTTTCCCTATGGCTGTCTTCATGGTTTCCTTACCAGACTCGCCGGACTCTATCAGATGCAGAACGGGACCTGTCTTTTTTTCCAGAAAGACTCTTGTTTTAAACCAGCCAAGCTAATTTATCATCATCTGCCACGAGATCTAATCTTGACTTACTCTCTAGAGCTGAATTCACATTCGTACAAACTAAAAAGCAAAAGTCCTTTCTTTGCACCTAAACGTGAGGTTAAAGTGTTCTGTAAGCATCCCCTCTCTAAGATATGGCAATAGGGGGATATAAAACTTCACTCATGGAATTTCATTGTCAGACCTTGACATCTCTATTGCTCTTTCTTTTGGACATTTGTAGCTTTAGCTGTTTTTCTGCCTTCTCTGCTACGAAGCCGGTTCATGACTTGCCTGACTCAATCCAGAAACCGACACCTGAGATAGTCAACCTGAACACCATCAGCAACATCTACACTCAAGGTGACCTGTGACTTCTCTAAGCTGGAGTGGATGTCTAAAATCAGTCTTTAAAGATGACTCTTTTCCCCTCTTAAGAGTAAAGGGCAGTAAAGATGTTAGATTTTGTTGTTTGCAGCGCAGGCACCTACAGTTGGACGAGGCCCATACAATGGCATAAAGCAGACAAGGAGAAGACAGATGCCTGATGTTTTTTTAACATAAACATTGAAGAGGTTACTGCTCAGTGTCAGATAGCAGAAAAGATGCATCCCGAGTCAGCAATTTGTGCCTTCCACCACCACTACATATCACACACAAAATTTCCTGACATCTTTACAGAATGCTACTACATATGAAATGCTTCATTGGTCTAATATAAAGGGAGAGTTGCAAGAATATACTGCAAGAAAAGTTGTTATTTCAGTGAAAGAAAAAATATTTAACACAAAGAACTGGTAGAGTCACGTGGAATGCAGCAGAAAAAAAATATAAAGCCCACAAAGAACTAAATTAATAGATTGTCCCTTGGACTAATTTTTCATACAATAGGGCATTAGTCTATAAGTCATTTTTCCACCTGGCATTGATACATTACCTTATTAAACGTCCTATATTCCACAAATAAAGACATGATCTAGAAAAAAGCATGACATTAATGACTGTTTTTACAGTAATATCTACATTATCCTCCTCACCTTTCTATACACTCCTTCACAATAGCAAAATTTCCATCTCCTATAGTCCTTCCAACTTTATATCGCTCTGCTATCGATGCTGGAACCTGGAAACCTTCCTCCAACACTTCTGAAAGAATCATTAGTACATTTTTATTGTTAGTGAAGGAAACACAGATGTTGCACATAACATGCATTTTAAGTCTACGGTTTAGGAGGCTGGAAACCATTCAGAGTCAGTATCTCACTTACTGTACAGTGAAATCACGCTGCTGACATTGTATATACTCAACAGGTTTCACACAGATACTGTAATGAAAAATAAGACTTCTGGGGGCTCAAATATACCACCATTTGAGTGTTACATAGTTTACCATTCCCATTGCAATACGCCTCCAGGACAAAACCAAAATTGTATTTTTTTAATTATGAAAAGGCCTCTGTGATCTGCACAAGCGCAGACCAGCCTCCAAAATGCATTGGAACTCCTTGACACAGCATGATTAAATATATGTACCAAAGAAGTCCAACACTCAAGCACTTATTTTATTACATCCTGTAAACTGAGACATCCATAAAACTCCTCATGTGCTAAGTCCTAGTTCTTCCCCTCCCCCAATATTAAATATTTAGTTTTTAAACAAATGTTCTCAATAATACTACCTCACATGCAACCTGGGCACCAGATGTTTAGGTAAAATTGCATTACAGTGTCTAAGCATAAGAAAACTTTGTAGTTTCATGTGTTTTAGTGCTTATTCATGTACCATTATTTTCAAATGTATTTGAAATAGCGTCTTTCAAAACGTAGCATGCCTCTAAACACTGACTGTAAACTGCAGCTGATATAAACTACTATATAAATATCATGAGGTAAAAAAAATGCCTCTCAGGGATGTGACTTGAATTTACACTCTTTATGACAGTGCTTTAAGCTGCATCTTTATCTGTCCTTTGTTCCAATTCAGTATTCTAAGTGAATGTTATGATACAAGGAGGCTGGAGCTTGCCGGAATTCACAGGCAGCATGAAGAGTCACTGTCAGACATAAACACACACACATGTATGTGTATGTATGTGCGAATTGGCAGCATTGGAACAGATGCTATCCCTTAGTCAACTTGCTCAAAGCCTTAGTATGGGGTGAGGCTAATCATTTCTCAGCAAAGACCCAGGACTGCAGCATGTTCTTTTTCTTCTTCATGTCAGATGAGGCAAAAAATTAACGAAATATCCAGTCAGCACTGCATCACTCATTGAACTAATATTCTGAGTATCCCACAACAAAACCACCTTTGAATAAGATGTCCAGATCGAATCTGATCCAGAGTGAACCTAACTGGCTTGGTAAGACTGACGAACCTCCTTACAGAGAGTCATCAAGCCTGCAACGCTCCCACCTTCTCTGGCAGGAAGAATGACTCATTTCCTACACAGCTGCTGTTATCACTCCATAGACTGCTTTGAAATGTCAGCCTTCAAATGTTACCTTCTGCAGGTCCATCATTTTCATCCATAGAGCTGCAAACTTTGGTGGATGCTAATGAGGTAGAGGAGCCACTGTGTTGGGAGCTCTGGAAATGGAGAGACACAAATGAAAACAGATGATTTTTAAGGAGCACGAGTACTCGCAGCATGTTCCTGCTGGACACGTCCCAGAGAGGCTTCTGTGTTCCCTTTGTAAAGTATCAATTTACTTTGGTGGAGGGATATGTGGATGCTTGGGAAGAGTTCAGCTTTTCCACTGACATTACACTTCTGGAACCCTTGAAGATATCCCTGATCCATAACGTGCAGCAATGTGCAGCAACGCTTTTATGTATGGTCCATTAGTTTCCTATTCCACACACATTTTGGCAGGGAAAACTGAGGAACTGTATGCCCTCTGCAGGCAGGAGCCGATCTCCTCAGCAACACCACTAACCCAGCAGGAACTAGAGGCATGAACGTCTGGTTTGACTGAAGCTGGCTTTATTATGGGCAGAATTCCTCACTCCTCCAAAACTCCCTCTGGTGAAATCCTCCCCAGGTGTGTTTTAGAAGGGAGAAATCATTATGGTGATATATGGAGAGAACAAAATGTCAGGGTGAATAATGTTTGCTTGTTTTTGAAAAGCATTTGATTGGGTGTAGTTCACTTGAGGCGTGAGACTGTACCTTGGCTTTAAGTTCCTGTACAGCAATTGTCTACGTTCGTCTATACAGTTAATGGGGGGAGGACGGTATCTCTGCAGTCCCTGGAAAGAGATACGTAGCCACCCAGCTTGGATGCCAAATGTATAGCAGGCAGGATCTCACTAGGGGAGCTTCCCAAGCACCTACCAATGCCTACCAGTTACGTACGGACTCTAGGCACGTACTTTGGGAAGATGGCTTCATCATGCATCTAGATGGAAGAAACTACACAGACATATGAGATGGACAGGATTTAATCCAAAACTTTTATCTTGTCCTATGTAATAATTATACGAACATATCTTCAGGATTCTCCCACCTTCCAAAGAAACCAAAAGAAGCTACAATGTGGCCCTTTTAATTTAAAGCACTTCCTTAGGCCCTGGTGCTGCAACACAAGTAAGAAGTATTCAAATGATTGCCAAACCCAAAACTTTCTCAGGCTCACATGGTTTATGTGCTGAAAGGTTACAAAGTGCTGCAGTATTTAATTACCTCCTTCAATCTAAATATTACATACACTGCAGGCTACACTGCATGTAAGTAAAACTATCAATTCCTCATGTGTGTTTGCAAGGTATCTAGATCAGGGTGGCAATCCACTTTACAAATAGAGATAATGATAGAGATTCTTTGGAATGATCTCTCTTCTCTGCCACCACAGAGCACAGCTGTCTGGAGCACGAACAACTAACAATGCAGCAGTTGGGATTTTTGCAGAGTACGGAGCCACAGAGAAGGCAGTCAGCAGAGTTAAAAGCTGGCCAGTATGCCGAGTTCATTTGAACTGACTAACTTTAAATTTCTCCCACAACAGATTAAGGTCAGATGATTTAGACAAAGGCTGAACTTGGCCTATTTTTCACTCATAATAGTTGAAGCTTGCACATCCCATTTACCAAGAGATTCTTTGCCTTTTTTTTCTTTTAATCAACTCCAGCTCATTCTTTTCATCCATCCAGGCATTTCTTCTGAGCTTTGATCAGAATAAAAAACTGCATTAATCAGTGTTTGGACTACTTTTGCTGCCTCATAACAACATAAGTGAGTAGTGACTGATTTTATGCAGTTTGCTAAGATATTGCTGCTCTTGTTTCATGATTAGGATATGTTTATATATGTGTTATTCCTGTGGGATGTCTCAGTAAAAACTTACCTCTGGTTCATATTTGAACAAATAAGCAGAAGAGAATCAGGGTAATGGGAAAATGCTAGGAGTTCTCATGCCTGGAGAAGTTGCCCTCAAATCCTATTTTTATTCACGTGCAATGACAGAACTGATTCCTTTACACTCCTGCTTGTAAAATAAGCAGAAAAACACGTTTTCTCTACACATTCTGCCGAGCCTGTTTGTTTTCCTAGATCAGGCATCCAATTTCTTACTTTCCCACTGCACAGTGTTTTTTTAAAGGGATTACAATTTAAATATGTTTAATATTACTTACATACACAATTGTGAGTAAATCTTTGTAACATTTAAGCAGTACAACACAAAAAGGTTAGTGCTAGTTTTTCAATAGATTATCAAACCACTACTTTATTCATTTTCTTGCATTATAAATGGTGAGATTACACTTTTCAGCAAATGTTAGCTCAAAACTGCTGACTACACACTGCTGCAGTGTGAGATGCTGCAGCGGGAGATGCGAAAATTACAACCTAAGTCAGTTGTTACATTTTGTCGGAATGGGTGCCTAGGGAGACTCAAATTCCTATTTGGGAATCTAATTTCTCAAAGACCCTTAATCTGAGGTTTAGCTGAGAACTGCAACTGCTCAGCCCTTCCAAAATTACACTCTTTCGAGGGCCCATTTCAGCAAACCACTTAAGCAAGTGCTTCACTTTAAACACAGATAGTCTTAATGCTCTACACACAACTGAAATGAAATTCATTCCTAAATATCTTAGGCAAAGCTCCCTAAATATGTATTTAGCCCAGATTTAGCTAAACAAACTGAAACAAAGGTGGCCTATAGAAAATTTAAAGGAAATAAAACATCCATATGAGACTCATTTTGTTAAGTGCCCTTATTTCTTTTCTTGCCACTACATAGGAAGTCTAAGATGATATTTATAACTGAAGAAGATCTAAAGCACCAATAACAAGGAAGAGTAGCTAAGAAGAAAACTGCTAAAATACATACTGGGATTTCTAAAACTCTGAAACTTTAATTTTTTTTTCTTTTTTTTTTTATATGAAGGAAACACATACTTTTCACTACATTTGCTGAATCCCCCTTATTAAAACAACAGATTAAAAACACAAATAAGGAACTGTACATTTGCATATGTTCACCAGGTCTGCTGACAGACCGCCTTTCACAATCAAAGAGAAATTACTAGGTAAACGTGACACAAATATTTTCATCTTTATTCAGTCCTCTGGAACAACACACAGAGATTTATTTATTTATCTTTACTTCAGCTAGAAGGACATTCTGTTTATTTAGACTTTAATTAGCTCGTTGTTTTCACAAGCCCTCTGGGTCCAGCAATCCTTGTGGGTCTCGGTGTTCCTTCCAGCTGGCTTGCCAATCGTGAGGCAGTCTGTCGTGTACACTGTTGCTCTCCCAGCTGTAGACCCCATCAGGGATATTGCAGATGAGGAGGGGGGAAACAAACTCTATGCAAGAGTATAATCTCTTCAACAGACAGACCTTAATGTAATTAGCTGTTTTAATTTTAAGAGATGCTGAGGTGTTCGAAATGTCATCACTTTTTCACAGATTTAAAGGGGTCCAGTTGCACAGGTTGCCAGCACATGGCCATTTTTATGGCACACCTCCATAAAAGCAATGGCATAAAAAATCAGATCTTTGGTGTAAGGATTTCAGATCCCATTCAGGTTTATATAACAGATGGCCAGCACACCACACATCTCATTGATGTGAATGGAAACATTAGTGCTATAGAGTTTCAACCTTGTCTCAATGGGAGACTTATTTAGCAACTGTTCTGTAAATAGTTTGTATCTCAGTGCAAATTGTGCTAGATCCATGAAAAAAAGGGCAGTAACGTAAATATTACTGTAATTTCTCTCTCCCCGTACTCACCTTTGTCCCAAATTAAAATCCCACTCCTACTAAACAGCAGGAATTACCTGCGTGGATTACCAGTATCAGCAGTTATGAGAAGAAACTTGAACAAGTATGTTTAGGAAGTTTGTCAATGCAATTCAGATCCTGAATCTTAAACCCCCAAAACTGCATTATATTTTCCAAACCTTTATTAGTGCATATGGAGTCTACAAAGTCTCTTAACAATAGAATCCCTTGTATTTTCCTACCATGAAGGAAGCATCTGGATGAAACATGAGTAACAGAAATGCACACAGGTGTAATACTAAGTTTGGATTTCATGCAGAGTTCTACTCTTTTAGAAGTGGGTTTAATGAAGCAAAAATTAAAATTAGTAAACAAAGGGTAAATTTAGGAAGCAGGCTCAGGATAAGTAATTATCAATGTCTTTAAATGACGCCTCTGAAGATCTTCTCTATTCCAAAGAATTCTAGAAAATTTAGAAAACATACAAATAGTATGTGTGTCAGTGATACATGTAAGACGAAGCTTAACTCAGCAAGGATAAATACCATTAAACCCAAAACCAAAGAGTTGAGCAACAATGCTCACCTCTTTTGGAGCCCATATTGGTGTTTAGTCTGGTTATAAATAACCTTTGCAAAGTGCCTGACAGAGGCAATTTCTTAGCCTAAAGATCATCATAGTTAACAGTAAAATAAAGACAAAGTGCAGTGAAGGTATTGGCTTTGAAGGACTTTGAATGGCCTAAAAAATGTCTGTAATATGTAACAGTGTTAAGCAAAAAATAACTGAGTCAATACAACAAAACTGTACATCTCCAGAGAACAAAAGGTAAAACAGAGGACAGCTGGTTTAAGATAGGAAATAAGATATTTTGATGCAACTTTAAGAAGAAAAACTCACTTTTTTATTATTCAGTTTAGCGAGAAACAAAGGGTTACACTGAAACTCCCTCTCCCAACTCTATCCAGCAAAAATGTTTTTGATTTTCTTTTGTTTAATCGCTCACATTTTTTGGCCCAGCCAGCTGAGACAGGGAAACAGGTTTTCATGTAAACAGTACAGAACGGGCAAAAAATTACTTCATGGAGAAATATCAAATCTATGGTCTTCATGCTGAAAGAATGGAAGCTAATGGAATTCAATGCATAGAAAGAGAAATGATCCAATTGTTTTCTTTTCAAATGCAGACACTACACTAAACTGACACATAAGATCCAAATTTATTTATTAACTGCTTCATCCATAGTTCTACATCCTGCCTTATCTTATTAGACTCTTGACTTTAGTGAGGCCCTACAAGGGGAAATGATACTTTTCTCTTCGTTTATATAATTCAGGATTTACACAGCTTAGAGAGGAGATAAATTCAAACAACACAAGCAATAATCCAGCATGTGTCATTCAGGAACTTGTGTTGGTTGACTTCTTTCAGGGAGAAAGGTACAAATAGGAGAGCGTTCAAGGAAATGGAGCTGACAGACTGAAGTTAAATTTTCAAGCTGAAGCACTTCATTTTATTAGGATCTTTTATTAAGCTGCAGCATCAAGTGCTTATATACACATTTGATTTACGTAACAAAGCAATTCTGAAAGACCAACATAGTTTCCTATATGGTATTTAACAGTAAACTTGAATCTAATCTCTGCTAGCTCCTAACAGCTGTTTCCAAAGCTGAGCAATAATTCAGACTGTAGGCTCACTCATACTTTGGCAACCTTCAGAAAAGACTGATGATCTAAAAAAAAGTATCAGATTCCTGGTATTGGCAGTTGACCTGTCATTACTGTATTCATAATGTGGTTAACATAAAAAGTTACAGGTGCAGTTCTGCAATGTGAAAATTTCATCTTTCCTCTTCTAAAGGTATACGCAAGTAGATTTTTCCACTTAACTACAGAGTAAAAACGGAAAGACCATCAGAGCTTGCTACTTCTTCCACCTTATTAAAGGCACAGCACAATCATCACTTCTAATTTTAATCTATTTGAATTGCATTTTGAAAGCTTTCCTGGTAATCTTAACTGTTACTTGGTTAAGACTGAAATTTCAGTTATTCTTCCTCATTTCTATAGTACTGTTTCATTCAATGTCTGTACAGGCAGACCTACTAACTAGCAGCCAAGAGACTTTCAAAACTACAGCTTTTATCAGACCCACAGATCGATCCAGGAGAGTGCCTGAATATCAGCTGAAGCATCAGACTGGCAGATGACACTTCAGAAATTGTAGTGTGTCTCTTCCTCCACCCCCACCAAACAAAAAATAAAACTAGGCTATAAATATGTATTTTTAAAGAGTAAAAAGATATATCAAGAAAACCAGGTACTATTTTAAAACATCACAGGCGTGTTTCAGCACTCTAAGCTTTTCACAGGCATATTTTCCTAATACCTGTCTTAAGAGCCGAGTGCTGCTGCAGCCGAGTTGTCAGGAGACAGCTGGTACCTTGTTACCATTAGTATACTAATTTCCCGTTTCATGTTTCAAATCTACCCCACTGCATGCAAACAAACATACCCATATGCAATTCAAGGCAGGTATATATTTACTGTCTCCAAAAGACCCCTTAGAAACCAAATTCCTGCTTGAAGGAATTTTTGCATCTATACACTAGAGTCCAGAGTTTATTATTTAAAAAGGCACTGAATGGTTCTTAAAGAAGCCCATTAGGATGTATGAATTCCCTATGCTTTCACTAAGCAAATGTTTAGATGGACAATGCTGACCTGAAATGAACAAGCAATACCAATTGCAAGTATTTTGTAAAGCCTGTTAATCACATTTCCAAAATAAACTCACTGAACAGTGTGTTCTTTTTAAATATATTTATTACATCGCTTACAATAATCTACAGTAATGTTAAATCTAGCAAAACAACAAATTGCAACCAGGATGACATGGTCAAATATGAAACACAAGTACAACACAGTATGATGAAACAATGGCACAAAAATGAAGGTGATTTTCTTCAGCTGATTATGTGAAATAAAACATTCATCGGCATTTATTTTTGCAAGTTTTACATTTTTTTGTTGATAAATCAACAGCTTTCTTTTTGGTTTCTTGCATCACATTAATACAAAAATGGTATATTTTAAAAAGCAAATATCCAAGCACTTTTCTTTAAAAAAAATAATTGTATGCATAACTTTGTAAAATCTTAAACTTATGTTGTAAATGTGCCAATATTTACAATATCATAGTGCAACTAACAAAATGAAGAGGCCTTAGCACAAACATCGTTAGCTCCTCTTTCACTAGAATTCAAATTCCAAAACACTGTATTGCAGGGCAAATCACAAACTAATTACCTCATATAACATCAGACAACAAGTACACGCCAAATACAGTACAGCATTTTTCATACTTCACTGCTGAGGGTCAGTTTAAGTAAATGTGAATATAATCAACATGCACAAATACAGACACTAAAATGCATACAAATATGTATGTGTGCACTGTGTGTGTTTTTAATCCTTTGCGAACGTGTGCGTACACAACATATGTATCTACATTCCCATTGCCTTCCGTGGGGAGTGAGGGCACTCAGCCAGTCTGAGGCCACGTTCAAGGTGAAAGAGGCAAACCGAGCCCGTTTAAAGGTGTTACAAGAGCAAACACAGCTCAGAATAGCCTCTGCTCTGCTTGGGAAGCCCTGCTTTCTGAACGAAAGGGTTTCCTGGGGGCACTACACCCATTTCCAAAGTGTATGACAACCATTTGCTTTCTTTGCTCAGCGTGTAAAGGTACTGCTGGTTGTGTGTCATAAGGTTATTTTTCTATTGATCACTCAGAAGTTCTCATCCCATCACTAACAGATAAACTGAAAGCGAAGATTAAAAAAAGAACAATCTTGTATTCAGTTGTATACCATCAGTTGTATACAGGAAAAAGCACAGACAACATTAATCTAAGTATTTATCAAGAGATGAGGTAAATTAGCACCATACAGATTTTCTGTTTGTTCATTTCTCTACTATTTTTTAAGGAACAGTACACTTAGGTCGATCAGAGGTTCTTATTATATTACTGTCAATTCACTTTAACATTTAGAGTTGGAGGATATTTTTTTTGTAACACACTGCACTATATAGTTCACATCACAGTGTGAAGTATGAAACTGTAAAAGCAAACACTATTATTTATTTCAATTGTTATGCCACACAATCTTAACCCAGATGTTCTTCAAGGCTATTTAACATTATGTATCCGTGCTTATAATATACATTTACAGCCATAATATTAATGCCCCAGAATTTTCATTTTACAGTCATATGTGCCCAGTCATATGTGAAAATGGTTTAGAGAAAAAGAACTAAATATAATGTGCTGTTCCTGAATTATTTTACAAATTGAGAAGTAATTTTCACATTGGACAATGAATGTTAAAGCTTTTACTGATTTCAACAAAAGAACAAATGTGAACATGTCAAAACAATCTCATTTAAAAATTATGATTAATGTTTCGTCTGTGTACATATTTTTGTGCGTAAGGTCCTATCCTTCCCACCTTGGAGTCAATCATGGTATTACCACTAACTTCAAACTGAGCAGAACTTATCCCTTGTTCGTACATGAGGTCTCTTAAAGTTGTATAGACTTCCTCGGGGGAGCTGCTTAGCAAGTACAACATAGTGTAGCTCCACTGACTTTAACAGAGCTATAGCAAGTCTCACCAGGTGAACAACCTCCCATTAATACATTTTCCCCACATATTTGTTTAAAGCCACAAATGTGACATAACTGTGCATGGGTTTCAAAGCCATCTATCTTCGTGTGTGTGTATGTGTGTATAAATATAAACATACACATTCTGTGCTTCATATATGAACTGTTTGTTGCATAAAAGAAAAAGAAAAGAGATTAAAAAAATCCAAAAAGTTGCAGAAAGCATTAGGGAAATAATCACAAGTATTCGTAAAGCTCAAAGGGAAGCAAAGCATTCACAATCTATACAAGACTCTTTAGCTACATCATAATCACCTTAGAGTAGGCACAAATAATGCAGCATACAGAGAGCTATAAGAGGTTCAAACAGTATAAAGTTGCTTAAGCTATTCTGTTATTTAATGAAGCTGATGAAGTCGAGGAACAAACTAAAACCTGTGCTGTTGCAAGCAGAACTACAGCATCAAGAAACATAATTTCAGTTTCACCCATAAACAGAAACCTTCTGGTCTTGCTCAAAAGAAACATTTCATTTCTGCTCATGTATAATGGGAATTACATTCTACACAAAAGGGATCTCAAGGTCTATAAACAGTGTACCTTTTCCATCTCTAAGGGACTTCATTCTTTAAATGAAATATTAATGATACATATCGCCCCTGAACAGCCCCTTAATACAAGTCATATGTTGAAATGATTAAATGTTATGGACTAGCATATTCTTTGAAACAGTCTTGATGGAGAACTCGCTATCATAACAATTACTGATACAGGGTCCATTTTTCTTTTCCACAGCTACTCGAAGCTGTGGGATTCAGGTTTGCTGGCAATCTGTGCTCCCTGCACAGAACAAACATTCTTAATAAACTGCCTTAAGCAGCAATAGCCTATGTGGGAGAGGGGAGGAAAAATAAAACCCCTGGAATTTATTTCCTTCACAGGAAAAAAAAATCTTTGAAACATCAGTAAGTATTTTGTTCAGTCTGGTGGATTTGTCTGAATTGTTGCAAACTGATCCCAATGCACCTTTACATAATAAGCATTTCTTGGGATTAAGTAATACATTTTACAAAGATGCTCCCTCCTAACAGGCAAAAATGCAAGTAACTTGACAGCTGTGAACTTTTTAGTAGGACAGGCTAGCCTTAGGATCGAGGTATGGGGAGGGACTGTTCCTATTGCTGGGAATAGTTTTAGATCTGAAGTCTGATGCAGCAATGGCAAAACAAGCGTTTCAAAAGGGAATGACTGAACTGCTTCAGCAAACCTCTCAGACCAATGACTTTCTCTCCAGGTGATACTGGAACCAAATATTGAAAACAGAGAAGGTAAGTTGTTTTTGCATTCTGCTGCCCTTTTACTTCTTTTTGCAAATATCCTCCATAAAGAAAACGATATTGATACAGTGAAGCCATAACATCACATGCCAACATTTTCCAGCTGCTGAATTTTATTATAGACAAATCAATGTAAAGGAATTATTTCACTACATTTAAAAGTTGGCATGTAGCAGCTAAACATTTTCTGCTATGAAGTAAATTTTCCTCATTTCATAATATATTAAATCATCACTAACTAGCTCAAAAATATAATCTCTATAGATTTTTGTTGAGGATCAGAATCACACTAATTTCTAATTCTTAAATCATTAGTATTTGAGATATTGAAAGGAAAGGCATAAGACAGTAGAAGTGTGTGATCACTAGACTATGGGCTTAAATACAACAGATAAATTTTAAAGCAATATGCAACGTACCATGGGAAATATTGCTATTACATAAATTAATATATACTAAGGTTCTCACAATAAAGCAGCAGAAAACAAGTAAAATTAGTAGATATTTGTTAAGCAACTGGTTATAATGCGTGACCTACTTGAACACTAAAGGAGTTTTGCATATTCATGATGTACAAAATTACCACCTCTAGAAATTACGAAGAGAATTAGGTCAATAGGAGGATGATTTACAGAACCACCATTTCTGTAGGCTTTCATTTGAAAATGCATAGAATGTCTCATTACAGCAAATAAAAAATGATGTTCCTGTCCTTAACATAAGTGAAAATAATCACTAGTTTCTCAGCAAAATGTGTTTCTCCAAACGGTGTTATAGTATGTGTTTCAGATGACGCTGCTAGCCAGCAGGCCTTCATATTTCTGTGTTAAGAAATCTGTCCATATTTACTTGCAACACACGGATGATAAGCAGTAACAGCTCTTGCCGGATAAAACATTCATGTTGCCTATGAACACCCTTCTGTTTACAGTCATTAGATGGTAACACAGTGAAGACAACTTGAACACTGCTTTGAATGCATTTAATTTTTGCTCTGTGACCACATGGGATTTCTTCATTTTCCTTTCATTTAGATAAAAAGACTAAACTTAGAGTGTTCCAAATGTGCGTGCTGGGATCAGACAGCGTGGTGCAAGCAGTTTAATAAGGCAGGTTTTTTTTTTTTGCATTTTATCTATTCATTGGTAAAAGCAAAGTATTCATTAACTGTTCATACCAAAATGAATAAAGTTACCTATGTTAAAAACAGAACATATAATCAGTACCTTGGATGTTAAAAAGAGTGCTATTCATAAATGTGCCCACTACAGATTTGTGCGTTACGTTCACTTTATTGAATCTTCATTCCTTAAAGTGTGCACAATGCTGTTTTGTCTTTGACGGACATATTCAATGGCCCATTCATTACAAATTCAGTGGTAAAGCCAAAAATACCCGCCAGCCCCCAAGAATTAATTTGGCCCCAAGTTTTTAATATTAAATATGCAAAACTCTTTTGTGCGATTCACTATTACTGTAAATTAGCAGCTATTCTTTTAAAAAAATGTTAAACCTTCACCAAATCACAAACCATAAACATTGTTCCATTTTCTCTTTTACACTGAGTCTCCTACTGAATCCATATCATCCGAAGAGAGTGGGCGATACAGGTCCTGTAAGATGAAGTGCAGTATAGATTTGTTTATTGTGTTTGATTTGTTGCACTGTAATTGTCATATTCTTTTGCTACTGTGGACCAGAAGATAATGTTTAACATAAAATACTCATAATTCTATACAGTCAGATTTTTTGGCTTAATAACATATAATTCTTTTTTAATGAACAAATAGATGGTTAGTAAATAAAGTTGGAGTTTCAATGTACAACATTTTCTAAGAGGCAATTATTTTTTTTTCTTTGATTCTTTCCTATTAAACATCATTAAAACAATATTTTTCTGTTCTGGAGAGTCTCCTAATTGTTTGGAAAACAGGCAATATGAATTTAATCTTAAAGAGAATATATTTCCTTTTTTGCTGTTTTGCAAACAGCAGTAGAAAATTAAGTGCTTGCCTCACACAAGGTAATAAAACCTTGCCACTCAGTGGTGATATAGCATGGATCCAGCAACATTTGAGCCCCAGAATGCTGACACTGAATATTGCCATTATCTATACCGTACTGAAAATGTTATCTCTTTTCCACAGTTTTTCTGTGTCTGTGTGTATGTACAAAAAAAAGAAAGCACGTAAAATCCCCCCATCACTGTCTCTTTCTGATGGTAGCCAAGCAACCAGCTCACAACAGCAGGAAGAGTCTGACTGTATGGATCCACTTCAGTGTTTCAACACCCACTCCAAGCATCCTCTGATGGATAAGATAATCCTCAAATGCCAGAGGTGTTAAGGGTGATACATTGCCCTATCCAACCTACACAGCACAACAATCCATGCAAAGATAGACAATAGCACTGAATGAAAGTTCAGCAAAGAGAAGCAGCGAAGGACACAGTGCTGTCTTTTTAAGGTGAATTAACTGACGGCTTAGAGGGGCAGAAAGTAGGCAAGTACCCAGATCCTTTAAGTATAAAACGTATTTATGAAACACAACAAAACAACTACAAGACAAAATACAAGAACATATGAGAATGGCAAGGCTGATGGAGCCAGCTTTAGCGTTAACCTTGGTTTGGGATTTTTTGGGCTTTTTTAATCACAGAAAGATAACTGAGGCACAAAAAAAATAAACAAATCTAAAAGCTATACTATAAAACAAGGTCTACCTAAAACGAACACTTTACAAATGGCAAATTTGCAAGGATCTCAATAATCTATGCAGCTTTATGCTTTACTTTTGAGCAATTTATAAAAGGGATTTAAGTCCCTTAAAGGGTTTTTCTTACTCCCTGGGATGTTTACGCTGCATGTATTCTGCCAGTGGGCAAGTGTACATACAGCAGCAGAGATATTAGACTGGCAGAGTGAAAATTTTAATCTTAAATATATTTTTATTTTGTTGTGAACAATCTAGACAAAACAAGAACTTTACATGGCCAATACCATGTCATTCTGAATACCAACTAGTTAGTTAATTATTGAAATTTCTTTTGAGCATATAAAGCTTGGGAATTTCTAATGTAAATGACAAAAAAAAAATCTTTTGATTTGTTAGGTAGGGTAACGCACCAAACATTTAAATAGTATCTTCCAGGTGACTGCTTATTCCTCTGAACATAAAAAAAGCTCATAAAAACACTCAGAACTTACAAAGAAGATATTTGTGAGAACTGACTTTTAATACTTAGGGAATATTTTTGTGTTTATTTTATTAACTCTATGGTTGTTTTAAAGTAAAATCATGCACAAGATTTCATGATCATATTCTCTACTTCTTTAATTTATTTTAAACACTTGAAACTTTTAAAAAGTTCTCCTTTCTGCAAGAATTTTCCTTGCTTATAATTAGCTGAAGAGCTGTATTTTTGAGAAATATGAGGTGAATCTATTCATTGTTTTGCATAGATTAATACAAAGACAAAACTTGTTGAATGAATAAGACTTCGTGGCTACATATGACTCAAAAAAATCTTATATACATAGAATTTAATTTCACTGTCTGATTAGTCAAGAAATACCTTAATTCTAATTTTTTTTAATTATTCTATAGGTTGCAGTCTCTAGAGTAGTAGAAAAGAACATCCAAAATAATGGCAAGCAAAAGAAAATCAGGTATAGAATGTGTCCACCTTAACTGAAGTAATGACTCTTACTACAAGACAGGGGGAAAATAAGCTCATAAAGTATTATAAAAACTAGTTAAACACAATGTGGGGGTTGCTATTATTTGTATTTATTGTTATGATTGCCATGTCACCTTTTCTGTGACAGCATCATTAATTGTACTCTGTTGTGGTAGGAACTCTAAGCATGTGCAACACAATAACTCTCCAGTTCAACTGCTATAAACCTGAATTTCAGAGGTTTTCATTCTCTGTGGAAACAGACAATTAGGTACATACCAGTTTAAAAAAAAAAATCGTAATTTCCTATTTAAAGATACATATAAGGAAACAATTTAACTACCAGAAGGCCTAACTATTTTACACAGCCTGCAAGTTAAAATACTCAGAAGCTGATAAATGATTAACAATTAGCTCAGATGGCTGATAAATGGTTCCTCGTTAACACGAGGAATAATACACGGCCTTGTGTATTACACTCACGAAATTAATCTTTCCAATCTGACTTTCCTCAAATATAGACTGAATTTCATCCAAGATTATAAAAACACAACTTTCATTTGTTACTGAATTTCTGGAAACAGCTCAGCCACACACATATTCAAATGAGAAAGGATAAAACTTTATCTTTTTATATCCTGGATTTTGAGGGTACAAAATTTAGTCTGTAGGGTTATAAGCGTAGTTTCTATGAGTATGTACCACAGCGGCATTTTCGGCTTTATTTACATCAATGGAAAGCCTTACACCAAGGGCCAGAAGTTATTTTTTTAAAAAGGTGAGTGATTAAATGTCAGTAAGTAAGATGATTGATCCCCACTCTGTAATTAGAAGGAATATTTTCTTTGGAAAATTCTGCCATCTCCACTATTTTTACAGATCTTTATTATTCACAGTGAGAAATCCCTCAGTTTGTGCAAGTACTTTCCCTTTGTGCCTCTGAATTCAAAAGCATGACTTCCTCTCACCCGTATTTCCCAGGAAAAAAACTGGCAGCCTGCCCAGACCCCTCAGCATTTTGACATACCAAGCCTACAAATCTCTCATAGCACCTGGATGAGGATGCTGAAGAGCTGATTGATTACTTATGTCAAGGGGAATCAGGCTGTGCTACAGTCAACATTTCTTATTGTCTTCCAGACCCAGCACATACCACTGGCAACCCATGCACCAGATCGCATGAGGGAACAGGCACTCTTCTAACTCTAACTGCACAAAGAAAGTGGCAGAGAAAAAAATAATTACACAGGTGAGCTGGCATTCCCAGAACCTGGCATCTTATTTCAGTTCTATAGGAGTAGCTCCCACCTTCAGCCCCAGACCGTGGCTCTAGCAGCCAACAATCTTCTTTCGGGACAGGAATACCTCACCTCTCAACAGTGGGGACAAGGTGGGCACTAAAATCAGTCTCTTTTCTCTTGCAGGTCTATCCCATTTCAACAATCTCCTAGGGAATAAACCTCCTCCTTGTCAGCCATGTAGCCGAAGCCATTAAAGACAAAGCAAAATGCTTTGTGTTCAAATTTGGTTTATGATAATATGGTACATAAAATAACCGGTCCTCTAAATAAAATCTAAATGGCAACATACAAAAGATGGTACAAAATCAAAAGAGAAAATGATTTATACTGCTATCAAGAAAATTAGGATTAGTAAGCACTGCTTAATGGCTGTTCATAGAATTAATTTAGTCATTGGAATACTCATTATGACCTTCAACAACACAATCCTATGTTTTTACATTGAACTTCTAGGTCATTCACTTCACAACCTGAACATGAAAGGAGTCGAAATAAATTCTCAGAGCAAGTGTACAGTTTCCATTACTGAACTTCTGAGTAGTTGATTTTGAACCTAAATATTATTGCAATGTATTTTTATATGACTACAATCTAGTTTCACATGTATGCTCCATATTTTACCAGGTTTAAAAAAACAATCTGTTTAAAACAATGCTGGACAAGGTACCGTACTAGGATCAAGAGGACTGGATACGAATATCTGAGGAGAGAATTCAACTCTTTAACAATGTCTTCTCTCTCCTGTAGTTTACTTCAGTATTTATTTTCTGTACACTAAGCTATGTGATTACGTTACCGCTACACAGCCTTTTGCATCCATAATACAGTCACTCAGTGATTCTGTTACACTTCCACATAGGGAATCTGGATAAGACAAAGCTCATCTGCTCTCCTCTTCGCATTTGAAAGTCAGAAACCTTGTGGCCAAACCTGCCTTGTGTCTAATATTGCTGACCACATGGTTCCCACTCACCCATTTACGAATATCAACATAAAACCATTTCTTCACTGTGGGGGAGGAGCATCAGTGGTGAGGAAGGAAAGTTACCAATGAAAAGAAACAGCCTACAGCAAACGGAAATCCACTGTACACTGTTATCATCCATCTAAACAGACACCCTTACATTAACAATGTATAATTCATTTGGAAGACTCTCTGTTCCCTTTTCAGTGACTTATTAATGATTCATTAATAAGCTTTGAGAGTAAGAACAAACAGGCATGAAAGATACTGCATTCAAGATTTTAGTACCAGCTTACCCAGCTGAAACTTGCATCTTTACTCTCTGTGTACCTGATGATGAAACACATGACACTACCCTGAGGCTTCAAGTTGTCACTCACTACCTGTCTCTGTACTGCAAGATAACAGTCAGCTTCAATATCTATAAACAACTCATGGCGTGAACCCATCCACGGCTGTATCCTATCCTGAGGTAAGACTTCAGTATGCACAATTCCTCATCTCTGTGCTATCCACTGGACATGAAGAAGGATACACAGGTTAGAAGGGAGTCGTGACATACTACAGCTATTCCTGGTTTGGCTTTCTAGGAATCAGGTCTTCACCAGCCCCTAGAGTCAGGCACTGACAGTTTTGTACATAATCCCATTACTTTGAGAGACACAAATCATGTCCTTATTTAAAAACTGAAAAGGCAGAAAAAGGATGCGTTCAAACTGTGCTTATAAACACAGAAATACAGAGTACTGCCTTAGGGAAGTTTTCATTGAGAACTGATCACAGTTTAGAAAATAGCAGAAGAGAAGACAGGTAGACATCTGTCCCAGTGCTTTTGAACAGATACAATTAATTGTATCAGCATGTGGAGCCTTTTGGGTTGAACAAGTCATGCTTTGTCAAAGGGTTACAGTAGTAACATAGGTACTATCTTAATTCCAGATGCTTAGGTACACTGTAGATTCTTCTATACTAGGGGGAACCTACAGCCACTAATAACTCTGGTCAAGCAAAGTGACTGACAAGTCTCATGCTGCTTTAGTACTGATTGTATCGTCACTGCACAAGCCTATGATACCACAGCTAATCCACAGCTAAATTCCACAGTGCATTCTTTCATCTTGCTTCAAGATCAAAGGTTTTAGAAGTGACATAAAGCCCATGGTCAAATTAAGAACAAAAAAACGTCTGACAACGTGAATGTTTCCTTCCAGTTGTGAAACGCTGGGAAAAAGAAACTAAAACAAAAAGAAAAAAGTTTTGTAAAAAAGGTGAAAGATACCTCTGTTTTACCTGTCAAGGATAAGCCAGTCCCCAGCACACTTAGCATTTTGACAGACACAGAACAGTTGTATTCCATTTCAGTGTTGTACAAACACAACAAGGACTGTAGCCAGACTCTTCCACCCTACAATTCTACACACAAAGAATCACTGGAGAGAGGGCTATCGGCTAACAGCTATGCCAGGTTCTCCCCAGCCATGCTCAGAAATCAGTTTCCTTATTTCCTTACCCTCTGTTTCCGTAGGCTTCCTGGGCTGGTAGGAGATGGACTTGGAGACTTCCCAGAGCGGGGAGTAGAAAGCTGGCTACCAGGGGTTCCATTCACTAAAACGAAAATAAATTGAAAAAATAAATATAAAGCATTATTAAAACCAAAGAAATACTTAAATCAACATATTTCTTTTAATTCCTTGTTGAACAGATTAATTTGCTTTTGCTTACTGTTTTAAACATTAAAGTAATTCACAAATGAACTGTTTCACTGAGTTTTGGCTTATGAAGCCAATTTTTATACAGAGTTCAAACAAATAACAAAACTTACGAGATTGTTTAGTCAATGGCAGAGAGTGTAATCACATTTTCTTAAACTATATTGTTACTGTTCTTGAAAGTGATGGAGAGGAAGGTGCTTTGTTAACCTTAACAGACCTTTGCTATATGTAAAGATTTTAATTCCATTTAGTTATGGTTTGAACAGCTACACACCAAAAATAAATAGCAATATTGCTTGCAAGAACAAATCAGCTGCTTGCTGTTCCTCACTTATTCTTCTAAAGAGATTTTTACAACACTATCTGACCCAAACATCACCTCAGACTTAACCCAGAAGGGCTTTTTAGAGTAAATTGGACATAACACTTCAAGTCTGACTTACAGCAAAGCATCACTGCCTCAGATAAGTAAGTTCCTTCATATATATCAGTGCCTATCACCTTAGAAGCATCTTTTGCGTGCATGTGACATTATCCATTAAATTAACAAAACAATACCAGCAGAGGACAGAATTCTACTACAAAGCAATCACAGGAGAGGCTATCAATAATATTCACACTGAAGAATCGATAAAAACACTACAAAGCATGTATCACATATATATGTAAATATTCTTAAACAAGCAACTGTTATATCACAGTCCACATTTATCAGCACCAGGAAATAAAAGAACAACAATCATATTCCCAGATTTTGAATCTTAGGAGAATATTTACACACTAGGATATCAACAAGGCATTTGACTTACCTTCTATGAGTTCTAACATGGGCAAAATCTTACTGTTTAACTTAGTAATAGCAAGCAGCAAAAATCCTGCTCTGTACTAAGCCAAGCTGTAGTCAAACTGCAAAGCAATGGGATTAGTTAAGGATAGCTGGGGCTGCTCACAGAGTGAGCTGAACGTGATGCAGGATTCATAAGCAGAAGCTTTTTCTGCGTAAGGCTGACGTCTTCAGAGCAGCAGTGGGAGGTGCAGGTGCTGTCTTAGGGCTACATCAAAGGTGTCAATTAAGCATAATGCTGCCACTTCACAATGCTGAGCCACCGCAACCCCCACTTGCTTTCCATGGAGCCCCGAAAGCCGAAGCAATTTTATATGCTGTGCACTGAATCATAATGAGGTGCCTTTGGGGGCAATATACCAAATGACTCACCCGAAAATCAAAATGACAATAACTCTTGTAAAACCTTGGCCGACTGGCAATCTAGCAAATGATAATTCCTTTGGATAATACACTAAGCATTTTTAATGGTTTTTCTTACTTTTACATAATACATTGTTATCACTGGCTAATACTGGGCCCACACATTATAAGAAAGAAAGTCTTATCCCCACCATACCACACACATCAATAAACCATTTTATACTGCATGATAAATAATGATCATTTAATAATGCTTAGGTGCTACGAGTGATCAAATCTCAACATCACTTTGCGCAAGGCATTGTTTAAGGCAAAGATGCAATATAATTTTATAACCATATGAACAACAAGACACACTAACTGGATTTAAATAGGTTGCTTTTATGGAAAACCATTCCACTTATCTAGGCTTCAAATTCTCTTTGTACAGAGGACAATGATTTGCACATATCCGCACCGATTCAAATTACTAAGTGTGTGGGGGAGAGCACACACATATGGACACATTCACTGAAGTTCATACAGTATTCGGCAAAACACCCCACAGGTCTGGTTGAGAAAGACTAAAATCAAATTTATTATCAATACTTCTGAAATCATTTAGGGAAAGAGCAACATGGGGAGATTAAAAAATGAGCTTTTTGGAATCTCAAACTTCTAAAGTTTTAAAGGGATTCTTATAAACAAATATGGTATTATCTAGAAACTAATACTAAACTACTACTAGTCACACGGATTATGTCCTCAGGACTGCTCAGTAACAAAACTAGTGCTCTGCTTTCTCTTTAAACTAAGCAAATATTCTTAGTAATTATTATTAGAAAATTTAAGATAACAGATACACTTTAATAAAACCTGTAGGACTAGGCACTGGTTCCTGTTCTTAACAGATTGATTCCTTCCCCCCTAATTTTCAACAATAGTTTTTTTTAGAATTATTCTGTCCAGAAGACTTGATGCTACCAAGTGTAACCAGATAAATAGATGGCATTTTGTATTTGACTTGATCATTTCCCACATATACCACATTGATGAGTATCTATTTTAGATGAAAAAATATTATGAACGCCAGAAATTTTTCACTTGCCACTACCAGAGTATCCAGAGCCTTTAAGCTAAAATCCAGTCTTCTGCCCAACAGCAATTTTTAAAAAGGAAAATTATGTTAGTTGTGCTTGTGTTGGCTGCCTGTAATATATGAAATCAAGAGCACAAAGAATAGACCAAGATCCTCAGGAGATTTAAGAGCAGTTTGCTCACCTCCTTAGCCATATCCAAAACACAAAGGTGCTAAGTACCTAAAACACACACCAGGATTTTTGTGAGCATTCAATGACTCCCTATGGAGAGCTGTTAAGGAAACTAAAGATGACAATTAGGACTGCCGATGAGATTCCTTTATCAGTCTTTAGATGCCTTGTGTGTAGACTTCTACATTTGAAGTAATTTCCTAAACCTTATTTTAACCAAGTTGCTGTCGTAATACAAGCTGCATAATCCCCAAGCAACCATCTAAAGCAGACCTGATGAACTGGAGGTGTCCATTGTGGTGCAGGTTTCTAAAGCTAAGTAAGATGAATCAAACCCAGGCACCTAGAGGTTTAGGATATGCTGGACATGAAGCAAAATCATAAAAATTCTCTTCACCTACCAATTTTGTTGGATTTTATTACAAGCACAGTACTCATTGAATAAACTCTGATGACTGAAGGCCACAGAGAGTCTACATTAATCAAACTGAATAGGGAATTGGGTGACGTGGGCTCTGTTCCCATCTCTCTACAAGCATCTGCACAACATCAGGCAAGTCATGTCATCTCTACCACTTGCCTACTTAGGCTTTAAATTGTGGCAGAATGAACTCTCCATGTACATTGTGTCGTCTGCCTTCTGGGTGCTCTTCATACCTGTAGTATATTATTAATGTGATGATTAAGACACACATCACAAAAAGGAAGAAATAGTAATTCCTAATAATTTCCCATTCCACTCCAGGTATCTGCACTACATTCATACTAACTGATAGAGCACATGTTCCTACAGGGAACTCTAGGTCAGATAAAGACACAATAAACTGTAAACAACTGTTATGATTAATCATGTTATTGAGCAATGCAAGAGGTTTCTTGTCACTTTTTATTCACAAAATGGCAGAGGTCAGAGACTTCAGCTTAACATACAGCACCCTCTCATTGTCTCATGAAAAAGATTTATCTGTTCAAAATTTCACAGGTAAAATATATATTAAAATGCTAAAACAATAACAAAATTATTGTGGCTTCTCTGAGCTAACATATAGAACTGTAAACTCCTTCCCTTACTGTCCTGTCTTCCTGACGGTGCACAGCAGGGCAAGAATCTGTCTTTGTATTTGTTTTCCCAGCACCTGGCACACACATAAAGGTAGAAAACCTCACAAAATATAACACTTAGGCCGGAAACCATAATCTACCGAGATAAACGAAAATAGGTTTTCATATGAATATGCTTATTAACTCAGGAAAATGCTGTAATTAAAAAGTACTCTTATAGCATTCTAATAAATACATTTTGATAAGGCATCTTTTTATTATGCAATTACAAAAAGTGAAAAAAGCTGAATTAAAGTATCAAGTGCCAGTCTGAGAAGCTGCTAATGCCACTGCACTGTATTAAAATCATACTCTGCTATAAAACCACCTGTGCACTCTACAAACCATGTTGAAATAACTATGCATGTTTACAGAAGTGGTTTGCCAAACAAAAGTGTATGTGAAAAGGAAACAGAAGACTAAAGGAAAGAAACAGTTCAGGCTTTTACACAGACACAACTTATTTGTGATTAGAACAGCCAAACCTAAAAAGACACAATAGAAGACACAACAACATGAGTAGGTCATATTTAGCAACCGTTAGGTAGAAAATGGTGATGTGAGACCACTACTTAACCATGTCTCAACTACTCCTGTAGATTGTCACTGTCCTTTCTGAAACAATATTTTTGTCTCAATAAGATTATGTAGTTAAGAAGTCATTAAGGAACAAACCATACCTTGCCTTTTCATTCCTTCTACCTCTGTATTGTACTTGTATACACCTCATGATTTTTGTCTTCATTGAAAGGAGAGAGCTTGTCCGGAGTATCACATTAAGCAAGGACCCTCATTATCACTCCTCAGTAAAGACAAGGCTTTTTAGGTTCTATCTTAGCATGCAAGAGGTTGAGAAAAATCCCAAATAACCAGTACTATATTCATTTTAACTGATGCTAAACTGTCCTTTTTGCATTCAATCTTTGCTAAAGTTTATGTCAAAAGTTATGCAGGTACAAAAAGAACATCTCTGTGCCGTTAAATTCAAGGCTTAACAGACCCATACAGAGCTTTCACCTCATCAACAGATCAACAGAACAGAAAAGTCAGCAGAAGGGATCACCCCCAGGTCAGGTTTATACTCCCATCCTGCAGTCACCAATACTTCAGTCCCTGTAAGTCTTCAGTACCTGTGGTAGCTGCAACATGTAACCCAAGCAGGGCAGAGCTCAGCAGGGATCGTGAATCCCCCCTCCACAGTCAGCCCATGCTGATCTCCATGGACTGGCCACTATGATGACATGTCTATCTCAACCTGAAGGTGAGAATTATCAAGCAGAGAAGTGCTGAAGACATGTAGATATTGCAGACGCACCATATCTCAGAAGATAGGAGGCTTCCTTGAAAATACAATTCCTTGGAATACATTAGGTTGTTTGTTTTTTTTTTTTTCTTGTAGCCTCAGAAGGTGAGTAAGTGCATCAGAGTACAGCTGATATCTATGATCTTGGCTATATGTACCTGATCTAGAGAGCATCTACATATATGTAAGGTTTAATGAAAATCTCTCTTTGAACTGTTTTCCCTAATTGGAAAGACTAGGATTCTCAAATCAGCCTATACGAATGTAGTACCAGCTCTGAGGACATTTCTTCATTCAGCATTTAAATTTTTAATTCTTAAAGAGGGCTAGACTATCCAGTCCAACCAAATCTATCTCTCTTACTAACTCTTGATTTTTACTACAAGATATAAAATTATAAAACTTACTTTTTTAATGACTAGTATCAAATACAAACACCATAAATAAAGAATTAAAGAGAAGCAGGATCAAAGTAAAAATCATCTGGAAATCCCTGGATCTGTAGGATGACTCCATTGCTCCCATGGGCTTGTACTCTTGGCTTTGGGAAAGTTTCGCTTCAGCATATTTATTACAAAATCTGTCAGCTGAGTACCTATAACAGTGTGAATAAAAACATGTGACCTTGCCAAAGACAATATAATACGTCATATTCCTTCCTTTGGGATCCAAAAGACATTCTTCAGTCAGGTGGCTGAAGATGGGTTGTTTCTGGATAACGGCCTAGGGATGAACTATCAAACTAAATGAAAACACATCTTCTTGCAAAGGAACACATCCACCTCTTATTTTACTAAGTAGCTGAGAAAAGCACAAGCATCTGCTCTAGCAAAGTGTTCAATAAGATCCAATTTCCATATCCTAAGCCACTTTTTTCTTTGGGGAACATCTAGAGTTTTGATCAGGCTTTAGTTTGACATGTAGCTTCACTATTTCTTTGCCCAGCTGCAATTTTTTAAAAAAAACACGCAGCCCTTGGTAATACCACCTGCTCTATTCATTCTTCACATACGTTGTCTTTGTCATTCAGGATAGATACACATCAACCCAGTTACTCTTGAAATAGACACCTGTCTTGCTACATAACTGAAACTCCTAAAGAACTCTTCTTAACATCAAACCTGAATTGCTGTTACAAATAAGATTTCAAGTATCAGAAATATTTTGGGTGATAGTTTGAGGGGAAAATGAGATAGATTAGATGGAGGAGAAGTGAGAAAGAAATTTTTGAAGGAGGTGCTCCAACTGAAAACAAAGGAAGTAGTTACTTCTGTTTAGATCAAATCCTGAAAATTAGAGGTGGGATTTCAGAGGCTAAAACAGAGTTCACCCAAATGCAGTATCTTTCCTTAATTTAATGGACCAGGAGTACAATTATTCCAGCCATCTCATGTTGTTCTTGATTTGATTAAAAATATTTATCATTAAGAAGTAAGGGCTAATTTCTTTCCATCTACCACCTCTTCACCTGTGCTGAGGCTGCCACCGATGGTGTTAATTGGTAGCTGGACAGAAACTGACAGCTACTGAAAAGCCTCCAGACATTCATAATTTTCAGTCACTAGCAACAGGCTGATACCAGATCTCACTGAAATTCAACATCTCTTTTATGATGTCCTTTCCCAACTAATATTTGATGCCAATAAAAACATCAAAATGCTTTACAAGTTTCAAGAAGACATCAGAAAAATTAAACAGAGGCGGGATTATCTTCTGCACTTGGAACCAGACTTCATTCCTCTGCCTCCTGGGAGGTCACACTACCTTTCTCTGCTTCTCTTCTTTGCTTTGTTCCCTGCTTCTCTCCTCTGTTTAGACTGAGAGCATTTTGAAGCAGACAATACCTGAAATGCATTTGCAAAAAAACAGAAAGCAATCCTCCTGCAGTGAGATTTCTGTCTTGTGGTACTGTTTTGAAACACTGTCAGATGTAAATAAAAGACTTAACAAAACACATAATAAGGGTGAAGTGTGTGCTTAACACATATCTTCCTAGCTTGCATGTACTCTTTTGAGAAAAAAAAGTATTGTGTTTTTATGCAAAAAAAGGATATATTTGCTTTCAGGAGCTAGAGAGTCTACCAGGCAAATGTAAGCACATTAAGCTTATAATCTGAAAAAAAAAAAAAAAAAAAAAAAAGAAAGGAGAAAGCAAGAATGGAAGAAAGGTGAACACCACCTATAGAAAGGCATACATTCTGCTTAACTATGTCAAGAAAGGATAAGGAGTGTGTGTCTCCCACTCCCTTACAGAGTGACACATATCTCCTTGCTCTCAGTTAACTAGAGCACAGATCTGAATTTGTGTGGTACTGAGGCACCTGTGTAGCCTCTGGTATCGCTAAGAGTCTTCCTCTGCAACCCTACAGCATGCTTTCTACTTACAGCTCCACCCTTTCCACATGCTGCCACGGCATTGAGTCCCAGAGCCTGTGGGACAGTATTTTTTTCCCTGTTGTTCCCATGCTGTTGCGCCTATGGCCATGTACCTGCAAAGCCCAACGATGTTGTTATGGCATGTTCTGTATGGGGCTTTCAGGCTGGCCAAGGAAGCTGCCTTTAGAGGTGATGGAGGAAGAAAGGCATCTCCAAAGGGTAAAAGTTATCTAAGATCCTTAGGAATGTCACCAAGAGCCTTTTGCCCCAGTACCAGATGAGATGATGAGGGAAATGTCTCTCCGGAGCAGTGGCTGGGGGCTTTTCAAGCAAAAGGGACACTCAGGATCCTTTCCCTGCTCCCGCACACAGTGAGGGATGACTACAACAAGGTGAGACTGAAACAGAAAGCTCTACATATTACAAGTGAGGACCTTCAAGCAGAACTTAGCCTAAAATCATTCGTTAACATTACTGAATTTATTTTCAAAGCACCACTTCTGGTAAAATGATATTGTTCCAAACTCAGATATGTTAAAATGAGACACAGACATTAAGGAAAACCAACAAACTGACCAGTCCCCCAAAATAACCCCTTTGATTTGTGTAAGCAGCTTCAGAAGCTTTGGGGACAAACTTGGGAATATTCATCATCCCATACCCCTATTTGCTCAGCACAAGTTATTAATGACCTTTATTGCATTTATAATGGTTGGTTCAAGCCAAAGTTTGCCTTAATTCAACTACCACTTGAAATTCTGTGTCAAAAAAGGGAAATACTTATTGAGGGTGATATTTAAGTCCCTAAACTAAAGCAGACTGTCAACATGTCCTAGCCTCGTTTACACATCCATTTCTCTAACAATAGGGAAATGACACAAAGACTGTATCTTCATGAACTCTAAAAATGATGAATCCTGACCAGTTATCCCGTGCTGGATAAGAATAAAAAACCTGTCAAATATCTACATTAAAGACTATACCATACTACAGATGCATACAGGAAAGAATCAAAGGTAACTCAAGGATATCCTTTCATTTTAGGATTTTTATCAGTTTTAATTTCCAACTTCGAGATTTTTACATTTATTAACATAGTCTTTGTCTATGCACCTTTCCGTTTTTTTGTCTCAGGTAGTTATCTATGTACATTACCTTATGAAATGATGACTGAGGCAAGCACCTGATCTTTTTGCATAGCAAGAATGTGCAGACGTTTCAGAACGCAGCAAGAATCAAACAAGAGGAATCAGATTCTTTATAATTAGCAACACATTCTTCTCCATACAGCTCACTTAGCTTTTTCTCAAGGGTACATTATCCATAATGCTTTCTGCCTGCCCTTTATTCCTACCTTTCTCAATCTTCTTTTATGATAAAACACTTCACAAAATGATACACCTTTCTCTTTTTCAAATGGGTATGCATTGCCTTTGATCAGAGTAAAAAAAAATCTACTTTTTATCAAGTATTTTTTTATATTTATCCCTAAAGAAAGAAAAAACTCTAGCAGTAGTATAATAGGCAATATTTTTAGGCCATATTTAGGATGGCAGAACAGTGAAATCTGTACGTATTTTCTGCATTTCGTGTGATAACTTTGTTTTTTGTCTAAGAATATGTAAGACTTAGTACTTGACTTTCAACTGTCGTGTTTTTTTAATTCAGTGTCTAATATCAAACGGCATAAGGGCAGGGCAGGGCAGGGCAGGGCAGGGCAGGGCAGGGAAGGGAAGGGAAGGGAAGGGAAGGGAAGGGAAGGGAAGGGAAGGGAAGGGAAGGGAAGGGAAGGGAAGGGAAGGGAAGGGAAGGGAAGGGAAGGGAAGGGAAGGGCATACAGTGGCTATCTAGATCAACTGCCTGATCACTTCACAACAACCCTGCAGATACCAAGGTCAATGAAGAAGGAGGAGCTCCAGGTGCTGGAGCAGAACCATTCCCATTTATCCTATCACTGGGTACAGGGAGAAGACCTCAGCACCACCTCTGCAGAGAACAATGCGGTCACCCCTCAGACTCCTTTTCTCCAAACTAGACAAGCTCAGATTCCACAGCCACTCATCGTAGGACATTCCTCCCAGTCCTTTCACCAGCTTTGTTGCCTTCCTCTGGACACGCTGAAGTACCTTAACATCCTTCTTAAACTGTGGGGCCCAGAAGCAGTGAGACTTCACCAAAGCTGGATAGAGCAGGATAATCATGCCCTTTGACCATTTAATGTACCCTAGGACACAATTTGCCATCTTGGCTGCCAGGGCACACTGCTGACTTATACTGAGCCCACTGTCAACCAGCACCCCCAGATTCCTTTCTGCAGGGCTGCTCTCCAGCCACTCCTCTCCCAATTTATACTTGTGCCCAGTGTTACTCCATCCCAGGTGCAGAATCTGCCATTTGCTTTTGTCAAACTTCATGCCATTAATCATTGCCCAGTGCTCCAATTCACACAGACCCCTCTGTAGGGCATCTTGTCCCTCAAGGGAGTCAACAGCATCTCCCAGTTTGGCATCATCAGCAAACTTGCTAACAGTGCATTCAACTCCAGCATCCATATAATTGATAAAAATATTGAACACAGTCAGCTCTGGAAATAAGCCCTGAGGAACACTGCTGGTGACTGGTCACCAGCTGGATGCCGCTCCATTCACTACAACCCTCTGAGCCCTTCCCTTCAGCCAGTTCTTCACCAAGTCTACCAGTTGAAAGAATGTTCTGTTAACTTGCTATACATTCCTGTAGGACTTTATCTGATGTCTTTCTCTAAGAAAATCTTAATTACAGTGTCCAAATGATCGTGTAAACAGGCAAGTTCACAAACCATCTTTTGACAAACTAACATGTTCCCATTTCCTGTAAATTTATTGGTTTTATATAAGATATTTTTAAAATAGGTAAACTTGTCATCAGCACAGAACCATCCAAAATGGTCTGGATTTTTAATATTTCCACTACACTGTTTCTTTTCTTGGTATAAATTTAGTTATATATTATTATTGTGGCATACTGAAAACTTTCATTTTTTATCACAAGCTGTAAAATATTGCCTTGATCTTTTGCAGTTATCGAAGATGTGATGGTACTCTGCCCAGACCTTTGTGAAACTTAACTGCAGGAAATTAAGATTTACTCACACTTAAACACACGCGTGTTTAAGTAAAAACAGTACTATTTCTCTCAAGACCAAAATGAACAAGGTATCACATAGTCAACATGGCAAAAATGTTGTTAGTCCCATGGCAGAAACATTTGTTATGTATAGCAGGATAGTTACTCCACATAGAAATGAACATATACAGTCCAGTGTCCACTACCTATAATCCCAAACAAATATTCATTAGGAAAAAGACACCAGAAAGACATCATAATATTCATGCACCAAACACGGCCTCCCTTGCTAAAGTTCAACTCTGTTGCACCTAGCTACAAAGAAAGCCACTTAATGTATGTTTAAGAAAGAGCTACTCTGGGCTTTTCCTCACAATTTAAACTTAATCCCATTACCTCTCTTCAGGTTTCTTCTCTTCCAGCTGTTCTTAGGATGTGTAGGAGGCACGTTGCCTCCCAGCCCTGCTACCCACACCTACGCCTCTGTCTCTCATCGTGTCTCTCCCACTTTCCTCCTTCTCTGAGCAAGGATGCTTTTTTTCTCAGCTTAATCTTCTTGTGAAAAATATGATTCCAGCTGGTCCATGCCTCCCCTCTTTGAAACCAGCTAGGAGCATTTGGGCCATTCTGATTACCAGTATAACGTTGACTTCCCTGTTGGCAGAAGACTTACGGCAGAAAGAATGAGGTGGCTTTCAGGCAGTTCTAATGTTTGCTTTCCACAAATCCATATTGACAAGCAATGTGGCAAATGCTGGACTGGGTCTACTTTACTGGCCCACACCAAGTATTACTTGTACTTTCAAGCACCAATACTGGCAAATTATCTAATGCACTGTTTTTGTCTGTTTATTTGTTTTGCTCGGAAAAAAGCTGCAGGGGGGAACTAGTCATAGACTATTTAGTATGAGCAGCTGCAAAAGCAGCCAAAGCAAGGCCCTTCAGACAGAACTTTTTAAAGATTTTTGCTGTGTCTTCTCCAGTCTGTACCACTGGCTTGTTAGGCCAACTCTGATTTATTTCCTTCTCAGCTCTCTTTGCACCTCGTATTCACATCTGTAATATCATTCTTTCTGTGCCCTGCTCCTCCTTTCCTCAATATCCTCAGTGTCTGTAACCTATCCTTTCCTTACTGCTGCCTCTTTAACTCCCTCAGAAACGAAATACAAAAAAAGATTGTGAAATTAAACTTTTGTAGACACAAATCCTATGCCACGTAACTTGGATTCCTTTCTATAGTGTGCTTATTCAGTTTCTAGTGCAAATATTATCTCTTTTTGTCAGTCTTTAGGTATTGGCAGCGAAATCATGCACAGATAAGAAAGTAAATTGAACCATGGTGATGCCAGAGTATCATTTATAAAGCATCGGAGGATTATTTAATATTATGAGGATGCTTCATCTCAGATGCAAGTGAGAAAATAAATAAGTTTTTACTATCAACTGTTTCATACATACAATGTTTTTTCCACAGACACGTGGAATTTTAAACACATTCCCAATTTATTGAGACAGAGTGGTTGCTGCCGTTAAGTAAGAATTGTTGTGTGCTTTACCTGAGCTGGTAGAAGCAGGGGACTTGCTGCGTCGGGATGGGCCTGGGCTCTTGGTGGTGCTCCTACGTGAAGTCGAAGCTATTTTGGTATAGGAAGTGGATTTCACCACCCGACATTCTAAAAGACAAAGAAACTTTGTAAGTTAGCAATTAAGAAAACCAGCAAGATTCTATAACACAAAGAGCACTGAAAAGCAAAAACATTTAGCCCACGCTTGTTTTCATTCATCTTTGAGGAGTTTTATGGGAAAACATAAAATCTATATAAATGGCTCTATTAAAATCCAAGTACTGTATGTACCACATCCCAGAGAAAGAACTGCTGCAGTAATCCAGACTTTCAGATACCATGGTTACTGCAGGTACTTAGGACAGCCTAATTTAACAGTGCTGAGACTACACATAAAATGTATTTGCTTTTGAAGATTTAAATACAAGTAATACAGTAGTGTTTTTGTAAAAGATCCAAATGCAATGTAAGCATTTTTTTGTCAGCACAGGCAGTCTCCTGTAGAAGAACCAGAAGGCTCCTTTTACATATCAAAATGTTAAGACTGTACAAGATGACGCAGGTGTCTGTCACTCACGAAAGGTTTGTGAAGCAGGTTTGTTGTTCCTGCTTAATCCTCTGAAGAGCAACAGCCCACATTGTATAGCACACGCAATTCATTACAGGTTGAGGGAAATGGCACTACTTGCTTATGAGACATCGGTAAAATCAATGAAGAGGCGAAATTACACTCCCACTCGAGAACACTGCAAGATGTTCAGGTTAGAGTTCATATACACCCACACAGCTCTGTAGGCATCCTTGCATTAAGCCTGCAAAATGGTTCTTGGCCTGAGAATGAAAGAACTAAGTGTGCATAACACTGATGTCTTGCACTCATAATGGATACTAAATTAATCACTGGACATATTGTACAGTCGGGGGGAAAAAAAAGATTTCTACTTCTTAGCCAATATACAATTAGAAGCCTGCAGCAATGTTTATACTATCTTCACCTAACAATGTCAGGATACTTCACTTGTTTAAAAATACATCAATAAACATTTAGTTCTGTATCAGACCTGTTCCCTATTTTCTTCCCATGGTTAAGGTTCCTCAACATAGGTTAAGAGAAATAAACAAGAATTTTTCCTCCCTATTCAGAGAATAACATGTACAAGCCTTCACATTATTTAGTCTTCACAGACGATCAGTGGAGCCTGTAACATAGTTTAGAAAGATTACAGAACAAAGAAATAAAATTGGGCATAACTAATTAACTTAAACATATCAAACTAGAGAATGATGTCATGGAGTGTATTTCTCTTGGCTGCCCTGTTTGTCTTTCATCAAGCCATCGAAGGAAGCAAGAACTGTTGCATTACTGAGGGAACATCCAGCATAGCTGAGAGCAGAGCAAAACAGAGAAATACCCTGGTTTTCCCAAAGAAGCTTTTGTTCCCAAACACTCCTATTTTCTTAATGACCAGCAGCAGCTAATTTCTTTCTGTTGACATTTTATGTGATTCAGTGATGACTATTCTCTTTTTATACTGAATGATGAGTTGAAATGGAGAAAAACATTTATTCTGTTATAAGAGGAAATTATCAGCTGAAAACAGGAAGAATCAGTTGAAAGCTTTCTATTAGCTTCCACTAGGTAACTACAGCAGGAAACTTACATTGATGTATTGGTATAAATTGCTGCTCTAGAAACTGTCTATACATGTCAAATGCAAACAGGATCTTCACCTTCCCTGTAAACAAAGAATTAAAATGTCCAAACACCTAACAGCCCACCTGTTTGATAATGTAAAACTCAGACGTGATCCTAATGTGGGCCCCATTCACAGCAGTCAGTTAGGAAGGAAACTGAATATTCCAATGGTCAATAAACAGACAGACTAAAGTTGAATGACTCAGTCAAGCTAAAATGATGCTTAGACTATAGTAATTTATTTAGCAGAAAACCTTAGAAGTCCCTGAAGAAAACAGCCAGCTACTTTCTGTGATATACTTTACTATGTAAAAAGCTTTCCTCTGTTTCCTGCACATAAAGAAAACCATTAGTTGCATCCCGCTTTGCAGTTCATGTTATGCATTACACCTTAACTCTTATCTTATTTCAAGTATTAATACACATTGAGGTTCTCTGAATAACTTATAAGCATCTCGAGTCAGAACAAGGTTAGAGATACGATTTTGCATTTGAATGTGCATTTCCCCTCATAGTATTAGAAATGATGAGGCAGAAACTTGTATGAATTGAAAAAGAAATAACCAAACACACATCCAGGTTATCCTTCTATTGTACGCATAAAACACTGTCTAGGACAATAGTCAAGATAGTCCTTATATAATTTTCACCCAAAATGTTCAGAAATCAGAATAATTACTAAAAGGTTGTTATTCTACATCTAGGGTTTTCTTCACACAGGTAAGGAACGTGTGGATAACCTTAACTGCAAAGGCTAACTGCATCGTGTCACCATCTTCCTTCTGTCCCAGCAAGAACTGCTCCTGGTGAAGTGCTACAGAGGGGAACTACCACTCCTGAGCAAGATGGAGGCCAGCAGCTGGCTGCACCCATCAGGGCATTTAGCCACCCCTAACTACTGACAGCCTCCTCAGAAAGGGTAATGTTAGGAGTGGTCTGTAAATTGTCCTAATGGGCTACACATATATTGTAATCCATTATTTGAGAATGCCCATACTAGTGTTATATCATGCTATGAAGAAGCCACCTGTTCCAGCTAGGTGAAGAAAAAAATCTCTCACCCCTGGAGCAGAAACACAGATTATCATATGTTCAAACAATAATTTGAGAAATGAATAGTTATCACAGGATTATAGGATAATCCAGGTCGCACATGAGAATACCTGTACTCAAATTTTCCTGCTCAAAGCTAGAAGTAGCCTCACATTCACAGTCCTAGTCCACTTGAAGAACACTTCAACCAACCTGAGAAACACAACAGTACAGCATAAAGAAACCAAGAGGATCCTGGTAAAACACAAATACAAAAAGGAAGTACACAAAAGATGGAAGAAAGGACAGGTAACTTGGAAGGAATATAGAGCAAGTTCAGGCATGTGGAGATTAAGTTAGGAAAGTCAGAGTCCAGCTGGAATTAAATCTGGTGAGAGATGTCAAGTGTAACAAGAAGTGCGTCTTTAGGTACACACAGAACAAAGAGAAGAGGGGAAAATGCGCACCCACTGCTGAATGAGGTAGGGGTCCTGGTACCACAGGACATGGAAAAGGCTGGAATATTGACTGCTCTCTTTGCTTCAGTCTTTACTAGCAAAACTGGCTTTTCAGGAATCCCTGGTCCCAAAAGCAGAGGGAAGGTCTGGAGAAAGGAAGATCAACCTTTGGTGGAAAAGGATCTTATTAGAGAATACTTAAGCAAAGCAGACATACATAGGTCCACAGGATTTGATGGGATGCACTCCCCAAATACTGCGGGATATGACTTATGTCATCATGAAGTCACTCTCAGTAATCTTTGAATGTTCATGGTGATTAGGATAAGTGCCTGAAGACCCAGCAAACAGACCCATACTCTCATCTTCACAAACACTAGACAAGAATACCTGTGAAACTACAGACAGGTTAGCCTCAAATCCATCTCTGGGAAGGTGACAGAACAATGAATCCTGGAAATTATTTCAAGTCACGTTAAGGACAAGAAAATCATCAGAAGTAGTTGGTATGGATGCACCAAAGCAAAGTCATGCTTGACCAACTTGATAACCTTCTGTAATGAAATGACAGGCTTGGCAGATGAAAAGACAGCAGTGCATATTGTCTATCTGAGCTTCAGTGAGGGTTTCAGTGCCATCTCCCACAGAATTCTCCTAGACAAGTTGTTAATGTATGAGAAGACAGCAAAGTGGACTGAAAACTAGCTGAATGTCTGGGCCTCGAAGATGGTGATCAGTGGCATACCATCTAGTTGGAGGCTAATAATGAACAGTGTACCCCAGGGGTCAACACTCGGTCCAGTCCTGCTCAACACATTCATTAATGCTCTGGATGATGGGGCAGAGTGTACCTTCAGCAAGTTTGCTGATGACATAAAACAGGGAGGAGTGGCTGATACACCAGAGTTGTGCTGCCATCCAGAGGGACATCAACACGCTGGAGAAATAGGCTAACAGGTACTTCATGAAGTGCAACAAGAAGTTCCAAGTCCTGCATCTGAGGAGAAACAACCTCAGGCACCAACAAATGCTAGGAGTCACACAGCTGGAAATCAGCTTTGCAGAAAAGGACCTGGAGGTCCTCATGGACAACAAGACAACCACAGGCCAGCAACGCAGTCTTGCTGCAAATTACACAAATTGTATCCTGGACTGCTTTAGGAAGAGCGTTGCCAGCAGGTTGAGAGATGTGATCCGCCCCTCACCTCAGCACTGCTGAAGCCACACCTAGAGTACTGTATCCAGTTCTGGGTTCCTCAGTACAAGAGAGACTTGGACATACTGGCGAGAGTCCATAACCACTCCTACTGGGCTTGCACAGTTAAGTTTTGGCAAGAAAAGCAAAAATTTTTTCTCCACCAGTCAGCAGGGTTTGATGTAATCACTTCAGTTATTTAAGCTCCACCTAGAAGTCTGCCCAAAAGGTGCAAATTATTATGAAAAATGTAAACAAAGGGAAAAGCGGTGAGCATGTGTTTGGGTTCTGCATCATACATAGGGTTGTTTAATGCATTTTTGCAAACAATATCTTATCCTCAGCCACCACTGAATGCTTATTAGTCATGAGCTGTTATAATCAATTATTCTAAATAAAACCAAATTGTTTGTAACATACAAGTCTCAGTAACCTCACTGACTGTTAAGAGGGACTTAAAGGGAGTTTCTGATTCAAACTGAGCAAACTGGACAAGACTGATTGTCCTTGGGAAATTGTTGATAAGAATCTAAAGTGAAGTGGTGTTTAGAGCAAGCTGAACAAATATTAATTGTTCTCACATTATTTCTCAGTATTCACTGCAACTGACAGGCTGGATGATTTATATATTTTTGTCTTTGCGATATTGTCAGTAAAAAGGTTAAACAGCTTGGTAAACTCTCCTTTCTGAAGTCTCTCGTATTCTCATATTTACAATTCGTGACAAGACAGTATTCCAGACATGGCTGGAATGTGTGAGTGCTGAGCATGTACTAAGTAGAGAGGTCTAATTACTATCTTGTCTCTACTGGCTCTGCTCCTGTTTATACAGCCTTGGATGCTGTTAGCACTTGATCTCAGGGCAACTCTTGTCTTTACTTTGTGCCACAGAAATTTTCTCTCTTTCCTTATATTACTATTTGTACAAACACTTTTAAGCTCAGTTATGAACTTCTTTGGTACAATTTTCTTTTTCCTCTCAAAACCAATTTGGAGGTCATGAAGTTTGAAAAGGTCAGAGTTCAAACAAGCATGTTTTATTCCTGATCGAATACCACCATGAACCCTAAGGTATATTTGGTCAAGTGCCATGTTTCTATCGGGGTTACGAGCTTACTCATAAATGACATGGGCTACAGCACAGTCTACAGAGAACCATATGGGTAAGCTTCCAGTGCTGCACACATCAGGGTCAACTGATTTATGCCTTTAAAGACTGTGACGGTGCTAGCTAGAGAGTTTAAAAGGATTTCCAGTCACAGGCAGAACATAACTGTGCTGCTTGCTGCAAATAGGTCTCAGCTCCCATGAACAGTTTATGTATGCACTTCTGTCATCACATTTAGTTTGGAAAATTAAATTCTACAGCAGGCAAAGATCTCACTTAGTAACCACACAACCACTGCCTGTCTCCTCTAAGACATTACCATAACCTGCCTGTTGCTGTAAGAAAAATACATGTGGTTAAAGAGAAAGGGAAAACAAACAAAAAATGTTTTTTTAAAAGCCATATTTTGTACATAGTATTTATATTGCTAAGGAAATAAATACATATCTTCTCCTCATCAATAGTATTGTGATAACTATACAACAGGTCCTTGGTAAGCCATGAAACAGAAGAGCATTTTTTCCCATGATTTTCTTTCTATGCCAAAACTGTACCAGAAACAGATCTAACTCCTGAGAGAAGAGCATTATACTGCCTTTCTTACTCATGTGAGTATGTTCAGAGAAGAAGAAACATCAGTGTTTCTACAGTAAGGAAAGCAATGTATCATGAAGCCCCGGTCCTTGCTTGCACCATTGACTGACTAAGATTAAAGGAACAAAACTATGATACCCATGGTAATGTGAAGCAGAAGGTAAATTTTAAGGTCTGATTGCAGGCTTTATTGCTTTCCAACTCAAAATATCAGAAAAATAAGATTTTTATTCCATTCAAACCATCTTGCAATAATATGTTCTATTGTATAACTAAAGACAAAACTACAAAGTAGGAGAGAAGCACAGACCATGGGCAGTGAGACTTAACAATGTAACACTGCAGTCTCTTTATAGCAAAGAACATTACCATGAAGGTCTGAGGCATTTAATGGACATTATCAGCAATAAGGCTGATTAAAAAAAAAGGAAATATCCCAAGGCTGTGATTTGACATCATTGAGCTACCACAGGGACAAGGTAAGGAACACAAAGTTCCCGAGATTGCTTGGTGAAAGTAGTAGGAACTGGTACAACTAGGAGGAATCGCAACTTGTGAGCTCTTGATTCTTCCTGTCAAATTTATAAAATATAAGCATGAGGTAATTAAGGGATGCTAACATGCAGAATCATAATGCCTCCAGTCTCAAGCTCTGTGATGTTCCATTTCCAAAATGTTTCATTAGCTTCTATGTTCATTAGATTTTACAATGGTGAGAAAGCAGCAGAGAGTAGCTAATCTCCAATAAATGTGTCATAAAATGAAAGAATTTAACATGTTTCTAGAAATCTAAATTACCAGGAGATCAAAAAGCCTTACTTGTCAGCTACCCATAATTTGACTGTATGGCCTTCATGAATCCTCTCTGGGCTCAAATATCCCTCTCTGCTGTGATTTGCTTTTTTTGAGACCTGTATGTAGAGGATAGATATTTTTTTTTTTCACTATCCCTGCCAATCTGTTTCTCTAAGATGAGAACATTTAACTTGGTTTCAGCCACAGCTGTATCCCACAGATAAGAAAGGAGTGAGGATCAAGGATGTCTGTGGTTCTGGGTAAGCCACTTTACTGTAAGTCTTAGGCTGGTACCTTTTACCAATGCTTAAAGACTTCAGCCTCACTAGCAATGTCCTCAGGCCAATCAGTACATCATTACTCCAAATGCAGTACCAATTTTAGTTTTAATGTTGAGTAATTTGTTCCATGTTGCTAATTCTTAATGCAGCTAATAAGATTTTACTTTTCAGTTGCATTCATGCCTTCAATTAAAACCAGTAATCTTCTGTTTGCAGAACTAAGTTCCACTCTCTTCAGCAAAAGGGAAATGGTACCATCCTGTCTGGTGGCACTGATACACGGTGCAATTCACCCAGCCCTACTGGTGAATCAGTGGCAGCTATGACTTGTAATCACAAAATGTTCAAAAGGGTTACTATCATACAGTTGCCAGAAATGAAAGGGCTATAGGGTGTTTCACAGAGGTTTAAGTAATTTCAAATCTTCTATCGTCATGGTTGTGCCTACTTCAATTTTGTTCTGCGTGTCTTCCCATTCAACGTGCTTCTGATGCAGATGGACAGTGATATATGCATAGAATACAAAATCCTAAAGTTTTATCCCATGCACTAAGCTAACTGTCACTGTAAATGCAAGTTTTTTTGAGACATCTTATCTACCGATTTGACTTCTTACCAGTAACCAGTCCTCTATTCATGATAAGAACTAGTAATTCTGCATGCTAAATATCTGTGGTAGCAAATACCTAAATCTTCCCTTTCTGCCAAAAAATATGCTTTGACTGAGGCATAAGATCTAGAAAAAGTTAAGATTTCCTTTAATGTGAAAAAATAATTCTCCAATTCTGAAAATGGGATAAGTATCTACTGATGAGGGAAAAGCTATGTAATAAAAGCTACACAATAAGAGCTACAGTAAAATATGAACAATTAAAGCCATCTAGGCCTTATTGCAACTCCGTAAAATAGACAATCTTTCAAGCTCTTAGGAAAGCAAATAGCTTCATCCAATTTAAGAATGCTTTCAGATATATGTACTACTCTAAAAATGCCTTGTAAGTTAGAAATAAGGAAAGTATTTGTGAATTCATGCATTATCATTAATATCTCACTCTACTCTAATGTCTAACTTTCAAAGTCCTTCCTTGTTTCTGAATTCAGTGAAGTTGCCAAGAAAGTTTTTCTAAAAAGGTAAATAGAAACGTATAATCAAAATAGTGCTTCGAGGATTTCCTACCTTATCTTCAAATGTGCTCCTACCTACATAACTGAAAAGATTCTGCTCGCAGGATTGACCTCATCAAGTACTGGATAGCTAAAAATATGCATACATATGAATTATTCACTCCATGGCCCTTCTACAGTCAATCGAACATGTTCATTTCTGTGACCTATATTAGGAACCTGTAAGTTAGAAAAGATGAACCTTACTCATGAATGACCAGATCTATATTATAGATTTTGAGTACTGGTGAACATCCACTAATTAGAAGTAGTATATTTGGATGAGGGTGGAGTCTTCTACTGTATACAAACAGTAACACAGGATTAACGGTGTATTTCATGACCTCACTGTGTGCGAGTAGACTTTTTCTTCCAGCCTTCTCCAAGTGCTAACCTTTGTGTCAGAATTATTGCAAATAAACCTCCATGTAAATATCTTGGCTATGATGTTAAATTTTATTTCCATAGAGAAGGAACCCACTATCATGAAAAATTTGACCCCACAACATTGATAAGGATTTAAAAAAAAAAATTCATCACTGCAACAGCTTCCCTTATAGGGCACAATATCTAATTATTTTCCAACTACTGTATTTGCAGGTAGTCAAAGTTAGAAGAGTTCTTCAACACCTCCTTGTCTAAATGGATCTGAAATATTTCCTACTGAATACATGTGAATGCATTTTCATGTGTAAAATATTATTTTATGAAACAGAAATTGCATCATCAGAAATTATCTTTTAGAAACACGAAGACTGAGTTGAAATCGAAATTTTGTCATTCACTAAAAACCTCTACTGGTACACAGGGAATGTTTAACGTGTATGACTTGCCACATACTCTGCTTCACTTCTAGAGATTTTAATTATCAGTGTGTGCTCAATATACTTTACCCAAGCTTTTCCAATGCTGACAGAAACATTATATAAGGTTACTTTATATACTGATATAAAGTATTACTGAGTAACATTCATTCAAAACAGTTAGCTTTTAATGTATTTTAACCAGGCCTCCTGAAGTTACAGATTTTTCCGTGTAACTGATCTGTGATGAAGGAGTGTCCTATTTATCTCTGAAGTGATGTTTTTCCTCAAGTAAAGGTGAGTATTTATAGTACACTTCTCAGTCTAACAACTTCATTGTGCAGTATTAAGTTTTAAAAGTGTTTATTTTCTTCAAAGAAACAAAATACACTATACTGGATAAAGATTATGTTCTCAATGGTTAAATACAAACTAAGTTCCCAAGCTACTTACACAGCCAATTGGTTAGATCAGCAAGGAGTCTTGCACAAAAAAAGTATGTACAAATATAATCTATTCATTAAAAGCAGATGACTATAAGAATCTAACAGTTTATTTTTTTTTCTTTGTTTCAATTTTCATTAAAAAGACTATCTGCAATCAGGCAGATAACTTTAGCAACAGCAAGATTAGCAGACACAGCACACAAAAACCATAACAGGTTAGACGGTCCTTAGATAACATTTTCAAATCAGCTAGATGTGTAGAATATTTAGGGACATACCTGAGACAATCTCTGAGCTACCAGGCACTATTTTCCGAGAACTGTGAAAGACAAGTAAGGTTCAAAGAGACTAGGAACAGTCAAAGCAAGTGTTGATCTTCAAAAACAGGATAAAGCAGAAAACTGGCAGTTGCAGAACAGTCAGCCTAACTTGAGATTCTGAAAAATATTATCCAAAGGAAGGGTATAGAGAAAACAGAGTCAGTCTGTCTTTTCTCTCGTGGCTAGATCAAAGGCAATGGGCACGAACTGGAACACAGGAATTTCCCTCTGAACATCAGGAAACACTTCTTCACTGTGAGGGTGAACTAGCACCGGCACAAGTTGCCCAGAGAGGTGGTGGAGTCTCTAGCCTTGTGGACATTCAAAAGCTGTCTAAACATGATTCTGGACAGCTGGCTCCAGATGGCCCTGCTTTGAGCAGTGAGTTTGCACTAGATGACCTCCAGGGGTCCCTTCCAACCTCAATCACTATGTGATTCTGTGACAATACAAAACAATGAAAGAAATTAACTGTTTGAAGCGTAGAAGAAATAAAAACGATATATAGTAGCCTAAACATTTTTGTCAAATCCTAACTGTGTTGAAGTAGCCTTCCTATGACAGGATAACAGTGGGTGGACAGAAGAGATCATAAACTTTTCTAACTGAATATTGAAACCCAAGCTGCAACTTAGGAAAATACCATCTACAGAAGCTGCTTTTAAGATGGGTATTGGAAAACCAAACCAGACAGTTACCAATGCTGTACTGTTGAACTAGGAGAGAATGAGCTGAGGAGCTCACCAGCAGTTTGTTTCTAATATTTCTAATAATAAGCTGAATTCACATTTTAGATCTGGAGATGACACTACCATATGTAAACCAGTAAGCACTGTGGAAGAACATAAATGATACTTAGGAGAATACTGAAGACTAGAGAAGTCAGCAAAAAAATCCCAGATAGAACTCAATAAGTCCAAAGTACTAAACCCAGGAAAGAATAAGCTACCAGAAGCCAACTCAGTACAAGAATTTGTTGTATAAATGCTAAACTGCAGTTCTGCAAAGAGGGACATAAATTTTGCAGTGAGTCACATGCTGAATCTGAAGCAAACTGTCACAGCAAAAGGAATCACCATCCTCTTGGCACAAACAGGAGCACTCTGCAGAAGACACCTGAATAATCCTCCTCCAGTGCTACTATAGTGCAAGCTAACACAAGAAATCCACTGTTGCATTCCCCATTTAGAAACCAGGCCCTCGTCTTCAGAGGTCTGAGAGAACACCAAGATAAGAACTCTGGGAAACATGACCAATGAAGGATAACTAATACAAATGAGATCTTTAGTTCAGAAGAGAAGTGATAAGATAAAATCGCAGCCTTCAATACTTAATAGACTGTTTGGTGGATAAGAAACTGGTTGGATAGTCATTCAGAGTAGTGGTCAAAGGCTTGAAGTCCAGATGGAAATCTGTGACAACAGGTGCCCTCATGGGTCTATACTGGGATCAGTGCTGTTTAATACCTTCATCAATGATATAGACTGTGAGATTGAGTGCACCATCAGCAAGTTTGCAGATGACACCAAGCTGAGTGGTGCAGTTGTCACACTGGAAGGATAGGATGTAATCCAGAGATTACGGGACAGGCTGGAGAAGTGGGCCTGTATGAACCTCATGAGATTCAACAAGGCCAAGTGCAAGGTCCTACACCTGGGTCGGGGCAATCCCCGATTTCAATACAGGATGGGGGATGATGTGATTGAGAGCAGCCCTGTGGAGAAGGACTTGGGGGTGCTGGCTGATGAGAAGCTGGACATCAATCAGCAATGTGTGCTCGCAGCCCAGAAGGCCAACCGTGTCCTGGGCTGCATCAAAAGAAGCGTGGCCAGCAGGGCAAGGGAGGTGATTCCGCCCCTTTATTCCTCTCTTGTGAGACCTCCTCTGGAATACTGTGTCCAGTTCTGGAATCCTCAGTGTAAGAAGGATACGAGACTGTTGGAAAGGTTTTTGAGGAGGGCTACAAAGATGATTAGAGGGCTGGAGCACCTCCCATACGAGGACAGGCTGAGAGAGTTGGGGGTTGTTCAGCCTGGAGAAGAGAAGGCTCCAAGGAGACCTTATAGGCACCTTCCAGTACCTGAAGGGGGCCTACAGGAAAGCTGAGAAGGGGCTACTTACAAAGGCTTGTAGTGATAAGACCAGGGGCAATATGTATAAACTGGAGAGGGGCAGATTTAGAGTAGACATAAGGAAAAATCTCTCCACCATGAGAGTGGTGAGGCACTGGCACAGGTTGCCCAGGGAAGTTGTGGCTGCCCCATCCCTGGAGGTGTTCAAGGCCAAGTTGGATGGGGCCTTGGGCAGCCTGATCTAGTGGGACGTGTCCCTGACCATGGCAGGGGGTTGGAACTAGATGATCTTTAAGGTCCCTTCCAACCCAATCTATTCTATGATTCTATGATACTATGAATCTATAATTCTAACTGCATCACAAATAGGACAAAGAACAGTGATATTAAGTTTTTAAAAGGTAGATTAATTCAGACATGCTGAAACGTGTTTTCAGATGTAAGGAAAAGGAAGTACTGGAACAGATTATGTGGAAGACACATTGAATTTCCCTAACTACAGCTTCACACAAACAGGTTAGCCAAAAACCTGCAAAGTCAATTTAGGTACAGCAGGTCCTCCCTTGGGACTTGTGAGATCACTTCTATGATTCTTTTGATTAAAACTTCAGAGTATGACTCATAGAAGATACTCAAAAGTTTTTTCACTGTCAGCACTTCTGGATTTATCTGAAAGATAAGTAAAAGGAAGAGAGGCACTGTAATGTAAGACTGGAAGTCTAAGAACACTTTAGCAAGGGAAAAATGCTTGCTTAATGGATGAAATAAAATGATTATCATTTCTTGAGTGGAGTGACTATTGAGACATAAATCTTTTATGTGTCTTCAAAAGAATGACTGTTTAGCTTTAAGAATTACTCCCCGCAGGGCATTAGCAGAATTGATATCTCCCCCAACAATGCCGACTTTCTCCTTCACAGACAATTCAGAATCTTGATGGCCAATATTCTCTCCTACCATTGAAATGTATATAACTTATTTGCTAATTGGCTATATGATGGAACATATTGAGAAAAGACATTTCTTACCAACTACCTGAATTATATCCTTTTTTACTCTAGTTGGACAGATAATTTTGTGATGCTAGAGCTGCTTGAAAAGGCATGGCTCTGTCTACATCCTCCATAACTCAATCTGGTCTAAAAAGAGATCTTTTATTCTTCAGCCAATAAATTAGATATGTCCAGATGAAAACACAAAATGAAAACAGAAATTCACACATTCTAGCCCAGTTCAAGGAAAGCAAATCGACTGAAAACACGTTAGCCTGCACCGTCTTCTGAAGAAGTCTGGATTGTAAACATTTGAAGCAAGGATGACAGCTTCATATGAAAATGATGCTTAAACAATAATCAGCAAGCAGTGGGTAGCAAAGGGGGACAGGAGAAATGCTATGTATCAACATGATTCTATTCGTACACATTCACTTAGATCGTTGTTGGAGGAAATGATTTACACTCTACCTCATATTCTTACAGGTATCATTTATGAGAGTATCTAACATTTCAGTAGATTATTGCTCTTAAGCCTTTTAGAATGAAACAATTCTTGTTTGTGTTGGTCTTTTTCTATGACACGGGCTACATTAATAGGACTGACAAAGTATGCTAAGTCCAACAATGTGGTATACAAGAATGCCTTGTAAGGGTATCTAATTTTTTAAATTCTCTGACCCATGTAATTTTTTTTTTTTTTGGTGATGTTCAAGAAACATCTCTACTCCTGTATCATCTCCTCTGTTAACTTATGAAGCCATATTAACTGCTAATTTTTTAAAGTAAAGATTAAATTCTATAAAGGGTGTGAACAGGGCTATCATATGGGTTGACAAAACACTAGGCTGCTTTTGAGACGAAGTTATGTAGTAACTATGAAAGATGAAAAAATAATCGATTTAACAAGTTCTGCCATTTTATTCTTTGTGACTCACACAATTTTCTCAGATACATTCTTAATTTAAAGTCTCACTTCTCTAAAGCATGCATTTAGAAGCTTGGGATTATTCAGTATTTAAAAGGGAGAGTATTGCTAGTCTTGGAAGGGATGCAACACTCAGAAGCTGTTTCTGAACAGATAAGAAACAGCTAACAGTAAAGACCTGATGCAAAGCCAAAGTTCAATAATTTATTTTCTATAAATATTGGCAAAAAGACAATTTCCTGTGAGAAGCCATTCCAATATACTTGCTTTTACAAGAATATTCTCAAAAAAACAAATACCAAGAATTCAAAATAGTTTAACCAAACGTTAACTTAAAAACTAGGTCACAAGATAGACATTCTAAGAGAAAATGGGACTTCTCACAAGCTTAAGCACATACACATCAACGTTCTTCACAGTCACAAATACTGAATTAGGCAACAATGCCAATGATATGATATAACATCATATCTGAGAAGTCACTGCAGTCCGAAAAACTTCTGACTGGCTGGAAAATGGGAAACATAACCCCCACTTTTAAAAAAGGAAGATCCAGGGAACTACAGGTTGGTCAGTCTCACCTCTGTGCCAGGCAAGATCATGGAGCAGATCCTCCTGGAAACTGCTGAGGCACATAGAAAATAAAGAGGTGATTTGTGACAGCCAGCACAGGTTCACTAAGGGCAAATGATGCCTGATGAATTTGGTGATCTTCCACAATAGGGTTACAGCATTCATGAATAAGGGAAGAGTAACTCCTATCATCTGCCTGGACTTGTGCAAAGCATTTAATGCTGTTCCACGGAACATTCTGGTCTCTAAACTGGAGAGACATGGAATTAATGGATGAACCACTTAATGGATAAGGAATTAGCTGGATAGTCGCACTCAAAAAATTCTGGTCAAGAGCTCAATGTCTAAATGGAGACCAGTGGTATGTGGCACTTAGGGGTCAGTATTTGGACCTATGTTGTTTAACACCATTGTGAGAGACATGGACAGTGGGATTGAGTGCACCCTCAGCAAGTTTGCCGATGATACCAAGCTGCGTGGCACAGTCAAGATGCTGGAGGGAAGCAATGCCGTCCAGAGGGCCCTTGGCAGGCTTGAGAGGCGAGCCTATGCTAACCTCATGAAGTTCAACGTACCTGGGTTGGGGCAATCCGAAGCACAATTAAAGGCTGCGCAGAGAATAGATTAAAAGTAGTCCTGAAGATAAGGACTTGGGGGTGTTGATGGATGAAAAACTCAACATAAGCTGAGAATATGCACTTGCAGCCCAGAGAGCCAACGGTATCCTGGACTGCATCAAAAGAAGCGTGACCAACAGGTCGAGGTAGGTGATTCTCATCCTCTATTCTATTTTAGTGAGACCTCACCTGGAGTCCTGTGTCCAGTTCTGGAATTCCCAACATAAGAAGGATATGGAACTGTCAGAATGGGTCCAGAGGAGGGCCACAAAGATGATCAGAGTGCTGGAGCACCTCCCATACGAGGACAGGCTGAGAGAGTTGGGCTTGTTCAGCCTGGAGAAGAGAAGCCTCCCAGGAGACCTTATAGCTACCTTCCAGTACCTGAAGGGGGCCTACAGGAAAGCTGGGGAGGGGCTCTCTAACAGGGAGTTCAGGAACAGGATGAGGGGTAATGGTTTTAAGCTGAAACAGGGAAGATTTAGATTAGATATTATGAACAAATTTTTTATTCTGAGGGTGTTGAGGCACTGAAACAGGGTGTCCAGGGAAGTTGTGGATGCCCCATTCCTGGAAGTGTCCAAGGCCAGGCTGGATGAGGCCTTGAGCAACATGATCTAATGGAAAGTGTCCGTGCCCACGGCAGAGGGGTTGGAACTAGGTGATCCTTAAGGTCCCTTCTGATCCAAGCCATTCTATGATTTTATAAAATACAGTCCCTAGGATTCCTGATGTCCATTCTACCAGTATCTGGAACCCAAGAAGCTCTTCCAGATCATCACAAATCTGCTTTGTAACTGAAATGTAGAAATATTAAATACAAAATATCCTTGCCTTAACTTTCCAGTTTGCTCCTTACCTCCCTGTGGTTTTGTTGGTGTCAGTCCCAGCCTCCCACATGTCTGTTCCTCCCACAAAAAAAGCCTCTGCACTTTCTCTGACACCAACTCCTATGAACAGAAAGCTCTCCCTGAGGAAACATGCACGAGGCAGCTTCCCCCTCTATATGATCCCCTGATGATTTTATAGTTTAAATATTGTAATCGGGATGATGTAACACAATGCAAAATAAACAGATGGGCAAGAAATATAAAGCCTGGTGAAGTCTAAACTGGAAAACATCACTGCCAGAAATGTTGTTGGGCTCACAGCTGCTGACATTGCTCCTGGGATGCATGCATACTGCAGCTTTGCTGGCAGCTGTGGTGCTGGCTGAGGTTTGCAGCATGTGGTTCTACTTAGGTGCCACAAGCTGGGCTTTGTTTGCTTACTCCACAATTACATGTGCCTGCATGCAAACCTGTGGAGATAAAAGGTAATTCTGGATGCCAAAACTCTGCTGTGTATGTAGATCAGGCGTGTTTTCCTCTGCTGAAAGAATGCTATGAACAAATGGGAGGTTTTTGATGAGGCATTTTTACTTTGTGACTACAATGTAGAGATCTGGAGGTTTAGATTTAACTTGAGTACTGGTAGCAACCTAGCTGTGTGAAAAGGGGGCTTGGAAAGGTAAATTAACATATGTTAACTTCTGTGCTGCTGCTGCAACAGAATGCCTGACTGTGTGAGCAGGTTTATTTAAATCTCACTTGGGCATCTCTAGTATTAACAGAAATTCTGTGATGGTACTGAAGAAAAATAATCAGTCCAGTCCAATTTCTTTCCTAATTATTATTCCATGCTCTCTTTATGGTACATAAGGTGTAATTCATCAATCATGCAAAAGCAGAGTACCAGAGACATTGCTTTAAAGAAAAGCAATTCTAACAATAAAAAAATATTGGATATAAAATGCAACTATTATAAAGATAAACCAGTGCAAATGCAATGATAAATCACAAGAGAACATGGTAAATGAAGCCCTCAAGCATTTAGATTGTTCTATCACCCTACAGACTGCAACTGGACAATGGTGCGTCTGCGGCAGTTACGGGCTAAAGCCAGGAGCAAGGAAGGCTTGATGGACTGAACTATACATCCTGAGTGTCCAACTGAAACAGCTGAAGAAGAGCAGTAACATTCCAGCTTCCCGAACTGCCTCAAACAAGCAGGACCTGTTAAAGTAGCCAACCTGATGCCTAAATTGCCTTCCTACTCAAAAAGGAGCTCATTCCCCTAATGTTCACATTTGATGAAATCAGCTTTCTTGTAACTTACGAGCTAAATATTCTGTGGCACACTCACATGTGAGAGGAATACAATGCCAACAGTAGAGTCTGAAATTAAGTCTCTAGAGTCCGAAATTAACTATTATAAACCGAGGACTTTTATAGATTTAAAAGTAATATATATAGATACAGAAGTAACATTTTAGATGGGCTGAAGGCCATTATGGGGACAGAAAGAGTTTTCTGAAGAGCATGAATACTGAATTCATACCTCATTTCCAGCGGAGTAGGATTTGTAGGATCTAAAATACCTCAATTAACATCTGGGTTGTTTTGAAACAGAAAAATGCAAGCAAAGATTTTAATTTTATTCATTATTTCTTCCATTCCTTCACTGAAATGAATATTTTTATGCGGTAAATATGACTTAAAAACAGATACACATAAACAGGTATCCTGCATCTGTTCCCAAACCCTTAATTCTTTATTGGAACAAGCTTGCCAATTCCATAGTGATATGTAACACAGTTGAATTATATAGTTATCTGCTAAAGGGGTCCACTTCGAGTTAATATTCAGGTGCCAGAAGACATGAAAGGAATGGATTGATGAGGCAGGAGTTGATAATGATCCATATATATTTTATTGAGGCAAAAGACTTTTTTCTGGCTATTGATGCAAAGATGACGGAAAAATTTACACAAATGCTTCCAAAACTAATCAGAGATTTTGAGGCAGAACACATCATCAGCCACAGTTCCTACTCACAGGCACCTCATCAATGATTTAACATGACAGAGGGGACTGCAGCTTCATTATCTGGTGATATTTTATTTATTCATATTTAATTACCGCATAGCATAACAATTCTAAACTTGACTGCATTGCAGAAGATGAAGGAAGGAATGAAGCTGTTATACTGGCTGTACTAACACATCTGCTTCACAGACCTAGAGGGATTCACTCAGCCACAACATATAATAAAAATGAAAAAACACTTATATTCTACAAATGAGTTACAAAGTCTCCACATTAAAACTGGGTGAAATAAACAATGATGTCTTAAAAATTTATATAGTGGACATGAAGAATCCTATTTATCTTCATTATATGCTGAGAGTGTTTGGGCCAAAATCCCCAATTTAGGTGAACCATGAGGAGGAAAAAAAATGATGGCAGGAGGAAAAAAAAGTAGCATGACAAATTAGCAGAACCAAACCTCTGCCGCAGTGGGAGGGAGAGGTGAAGGCCAAAGGGTAGATTAATCTTGCTATATCATATGGTCTTGATCTTAAAAATTTCTCTGCGTGTTTAGCAGAAATCACACGCACAATGGGGAGACTTTGAAAAGATCAGGAGCCAGAGCAGATTAAGACAAAATGGGGCCATATCCAAAAAGCCGTCAACTTCCCACCCTTTCCTGCAGACTCCCACGTGTGCAGGAGATTGTTCCATGGCTCCAAAGCGCTCATCTGAGCTGGGCTCATTGATGAGTGCTCTCACTCCCTGTATCTCTGACAGAGAAGGAGTTTTGACTTCTCTTCTCACATCAATATGAGCCACAGCTGTGGACATAGGCCTTCCTAACTCCTCTCACTTTATGGCCCCAAGGTAACGTGCAGAACCTGGCTGATCCAACCATACACACAAAAGTGGATCCATGCCCCATTGAAAAAGAAATAGTATTCTTAAAAAGCAAAAGAAGTGAGAAATTTCATTAGGCCTGTTTTAAAAGTGTATTTTTTTTTTTAAAGAGGCTCAAACAGATGATCAGGTTCCTGCAGCTTACTGAGTTACTGAGCGTCAGCCGAGTCACAGCAATCATCTGCATATATGCATGGTAAAAGTGAGTTCATGTAACATGGCTTAGCTGAGCCTGCAATAGAAGACAACTAAATTATGTCCACATGGACAATTGCTACAGCTGAACTGATGTGCAATTACTCTTCAACTTATGGAAATTGCTCATGTATGAAAAATTTAAAGTCTACCAGGCAAACACATAATTTAGAACATTAATTCAAAAAACCCCACAAAATTCAAAGGGTTTTAAAATAATCATTTATTTAATGAGTGTCATGATGATAAAATATGAAGAAGGACCCCTAAAAAGTATAAATGCTGTTGTATCTATTAATCTGAAAATTCAAATTTATCTGTATGGAAAACTGTTTGACTAATCTGCTTTCAGAACAGCTAGGTGCTCGAGCATATACCCGTCCATATAACTCTAACTCTCTTTTAAGATAAAAGATAATTTATTCCATGATTTATGGGCTCATGGACTTCCCATACTGCATTAAGCAGCTAAAACAATCTCTACCATCCTGCAAATTATTATTATTATAGTAGCATACACATATACACTGACTGATACATTGTATTTGGATTCCTTGTAGGTGAGGATAACATAATAATATTATGAGAGAGTTATATATCTGCTAATGACAAACTGCTGTGAACATCCACTCAGAACTTTTGTGCAAAGAATGCCAAACACAAATACCAACATGATTCCCAGTTTTACACTGGCACAATTATTGCATCCTATGACTTGAGAGGAACCTCATGTAAATCAGACATTGTGCTCCCCAGTCTTCTTTATGAAGAGTAATTCAACAGACACTTTTGTAGCTGTTGCTGTATATGTCTTCTTTGGTTACTTTTTAAAATTTTTGTTATTTTTTTCATTTTCCTGATTAAATTACTTACATTTGTTTGCTCTTTCAATATTACCCTATAAATGTCTACCAACCAAGTTATTACTCCCCGAACTAGGCAGAACTCTTTTTTCTTCCCCCTCATTTTACCCTGCTACCATAACTCCTTGGTAGTTTCCTTCTAATATTTAGATGTGCTTGAATGAAATGTGTTGGCTTCTACCTAATGCAATGCATGTGTTTATGGAACACACTGGATGCATACTCCATTTTCAAAAGACATAACAACAGAGCAGCCATTTATGAAAGTTTTACTGTTTCTGATTCTCACTTCCTCTTCACCCCTCACCGACTCCCAGAGCCCAAACGGAACATCTGGGTGCATTAAATAATGGACTCTTTGTCTGAAGAAAATTCACAGGAAACATTACACTTTTCTTAAGGCAGGATAGGTTAAGTGCATGGGAGCCAGGACACGAGAAAGTCACTGTTGAGAAATGTGATTCTTGGGGACAGAAATTTAAACGTATCACTTGGATGTACGAATACGTTTGGATTGTATTCATCAATAGTAGAGTCTTGATGAAGTACATAGAAGCTAACTGTCATGGCAATGCAGTGTTCCTCTGCACCTCCCATACTGGAGGGAAAAGGCGGAAATAAAATAACCTTTAAATGGGTAGGAACAAACCTGGGAAGAAATTCTCCCTTTCCATGGCAGAATTTCTCCAAGGCTTTTGTGAATGGACTGTAGTTCAAGGAAGCGTATAAAGAATTTAGTCTGATCTGTTATCGTTATCTATCTTTGCTTTCCACATGTTAATGCATCTCAAGAGGGTGTATGCTACACTTTTTCTTTTGCTAGACTGCATCTTGGAGAGAATAAAAGAGCTAATAAAACCTGGAGAAGTTATACAAGAGTTCTGCATTGTTTTTCCAGTTCAGCTTGGTGAGGAAGCTTTTTGGAAACATAGAACTCTTTAGAACTCTACATCCATCCTTGGTTTAACACAACACATTGCTTTTCACTACTATGGCAAATAGGCAATTAATTTCATTTTAATCTGAAGGTTAGTTTAAATAATATGGAAAGTCCAACAGCATTAATTTTAGACATCACTGTTCATTTGTTGTTTCAAATTTGGTTTTGTTTTTTTTTTTAAATTTTTTTTTAATATCTGCATAGATCCAGTCCTTAAACTTAACTGCAGATTTTCTATATTTGGACATAATTGTATCCAACAAAAGATTTCTACATACGTAAGTACCTAAATATTTTATGGCTCCCCTAGCAATTTGAAATGTAAAATGAATCTCTATGGAAGCAATAGAATTTGAGCATAGCAGCATGCTGCTGATCTCCACATGAATAATTTTACATCTTGGGCATAAGCTATTTTTTCTTTATGTACGTAGGGGGTGGGAAAATATGTGGTGATTTTAATGTATTGGTACTATAGAAGTGGAGAACACCTACATAAAGCAAAAACCTTATGCTTCACTTATCTAGATTTATTCTAACATCTACTAAGCAACAAAGAAGACAAGGGACAGTCTTATCTGCTCTCCGCCTTTTCATCTTACACGGACAGAATACTAACCAGTTGGTTCAAGCTGTTATCAGATACAGCACCTAGATTCACATTATGAGACCCACCTCAAAAACTATCAGCTTCATAACCTGAAGTAAGAAGAGCCATGTTGCACTCAGTAATGAGAATCCCTGCACTCATCCTAGTGAAGCTGGACCTTCCCTAAGCCAAGTAATTTTTCTGCAAGCTTACCTGATCAAAAACCTAGCAATTTTGCACCTAAAACCAGAGCTATGTATTTCACCCTCTATTTCTAGGAAGCAGTACAGAGAGGCTGCAGCAAAGGACTCTTTTACAATATGCATCGGTAAAGAAAATTTATTCTCAAAGCATTTTATATTTTTTCCCCATAATTTTACAAAACTCTTCACCTACTTTCTTTGGAATTTCCCTGACTTTCTACTTGTACATCAAGTACCTGAAAGAAAATGACTGAATTGGTTTAGCAAATAATTAGCCTTCTTTTTATACTATATCTTATATCTTAGGTTTTACGGTTTTCATAATTAAGTGACCTTGACAAATTCACAAATGCACATATATGGTCTAGAAGACTAAATGTCTTAAAAGAGAAAACAATCGAAAACAGACTTTTCACAGTTTATTTCACTCTCCAATTATTTTTAGATTTTTTTTTTTTTTAACAGCAGATGTTTGCCACGCACACTTCAATGCACATTCTCAGCTTCTACATCTTGATTTTAATTGAGTTACCATGAAGGGACTATGTCATATACTAGCTGATGATGTTAGTCTTGGATTCTATTTGGCTGTAGACAACCTTTCTAACAAGATTCCTATTTTTCCTATCTTTTCTTAAATTACTCATTATACATATTTCTGCAATGCTTAGGATTTTAGGCTTGATTTTAATTATGTGGGCTTGATTTTTTTCTTTTTTTTTACTCTGAACAGGACAGAAAAAATGAAACTTGGAAATAAGTCTTATTTAAGGGCTACGAGTGAATGCCTAAAAAGCCACCTCTGTCAATATTCAAAACCTGCAAGCAAGTTCCTGCTTTTTTTCCGACAGTGTTTTTTTTTCTGCAATAAGCAGTATCACCTGCATAAATAGGAAATCTTGGTGGTCACATTGAAAGAACTCAATAAAATAGCATTTCTCCCATTAACATAAATACATATGCCCATAATTACATTTTCATATTTCCAACAAATTAGTTTTTGACAGTTAGAAGACAGGGGCATAGGATATTATTGTTTCAAAGATCAGTAATACCTTAAAGCGAAGTGGATCTGAGAAATGGCACTCCTGAGAAAATTTGACTCAGTAACAATTCAGAAGAGCATCCTTAACTTCATTGCTCAGCCAGGAAAAAAAATAATAAATGTCTACGAGCAACTTAGCACATCTTGAGGCTTATTTTCTCTATTGCCTCTCTCTTCTCTTCCCTAGGGGGAAGTGGGGCTTTTGTTTGTTTTTGTGATGACACACTGAATCAGCGAGGGTGTAGGAAGAGAAAATGGGAAAGGAAAATACAGGAATTAACAGTAATGATGTTACTGCAGAAAGTGTTATCAAAAATGCAGAATCTGGCAAGGGTCAGAGAGAAGAAGGTTGCAGCAGAAGCTTTGTGATCCAGCCAAGAATGGACAGTTAGGAACCCTTGAGAAACTACTTTTGATAGGCTGGAAATAACACAAGCAACATTGTGGCGGCAGCTGAAGAATGAGGAAATGACCACAAAAAAGAATTCAAGAAGATCACAAGGGGAAGACTGGCAGTGCCTTGGGAAAGGAAGGGTGTCTTGGCAAAGGAAGGGTCTCAGTGTTAAGAGAGGTATCAGTGTTTTACATTTCTAAATAAAAGTTAAGACTGCAAGAATAGACTTTTCTACTGCTGTTCTTGTTATCACAGTATTTTTTGACTACTTTTTGTGTTATTTTGAATCTGTTGGTTTGCCACAGGTATTTACTGGTCTACCATTAGCAGTCACATTGTGTTTGAAAACAGTCTCTCTTCATCACAGAGCTAATTTCTTTTGTTCCAAATGCATTCTCTGTTTCAAAATATACACTGGCATTAGGAGGAGAAGGGGCATTAAAGACAGAAGTTCAGCAGAGGGCCACATGTAATGTATTTTTTCAGTCCAAAGATGTCTATTGGCTTAAAACCAAATGTCAAGATTGCCTTCTATTTCAGGCCTCAGATTTAGTAACGTGATCTGCACAGCTCTAACTTATCTTCTCATTTCTATGTCTTTCAAAGGATTTTAGCTCAATGTAAGCTGCTTTTAAAATGACCTTTTCTTGAACAGTTCAAACAACAAGCTACCTAAAACTTTTTTTCCTCCATAAAGTCATAAAAGATAAAATATTTTAATTATAGAGGTATTTCTGTTATTTACTTTTACCAAAACCAGCTCATACTCCTAGATCTTGGTAACACACTGAGAATTTTCAAACATTTAAAAAAAATTATTTGACATAAAATATGTCCAGTAAATTCTATTGAATTATTTATTTTTGCTTTGACAATTTATACGTTCAGACATCTCTGAGCACCTAACTTTTCTGAGGACATAGACCCTCAGGGTAATAATGACATGAAAAGTCTGAGATGGCATAGCTGCATCGTTCTCCTGACACCATGTTTCACAGATATCCCAATGTAAAACACACACAATGGTTTTCTTGCTGTTGTAATTAGTAGCACTATTTAAGGCAATTTTTAAAAATAAAATAACAATTTTAAAATTTGGTAATTCTGCTGAAGTGCATGTCAAGAAATGCACAAAGAAACACTGAACTATTCTGTTCTTTGACTCATGTTTAGCACATTGCCACATTTAAAAGGTAAGATATTTGTTGCCAAGAACTTTTGGTACTTCACAACTCATGTATATAGTGTTGCCTACACCACATTACAAGCCCTCCTTTCTACTGCAAAACACATTAGTGAGATTAGATTAAGTGGAATATTACAGTTCACTTCAACTGAACATTCAACTCAATGTTACAGTTGACGCTGCTTGATACCTCCCATTATAAAATGTTCTTTACCAGTTGCTTTTAAAACTTCATGGAAACTTTAACCGTGGTTATCTTCCATGTGGTTATCTTCAAATCTTCCACGTTTACTGTCTGTCCTCAGGCTGATTTACTTAACTTCTAAGTCTTTAACTGATTCTCTAAAGTTAGAGACGGTTAGGAGAAAGTTTTTTATTTGTCGGGTTAAAGAAACCAGAAGAAGCAGGACTGGAACAGACCCAAACCCACCTGATTCCATTAAACTTTTGACTGAATAAACTTATTTTTATAGTGATTTACACAGTTACATAGAAAAGCAAAGGTCTGGACAAAATACAACCCTCTAGAAGTGTTTTTATGATTAAAAGACTCCTTGAGAGGTCTTCAGACCTCTTTCTGAATATCCTGCCTGCATCATGGAGGACCCATGTCCTCTGCAGCCTCTGCCCACTAACTGCATGGTTGAATGTGCCACGTTGTACAAGACCACCGAGCATCTCCCACCTGTAGCTATCAGAGGAGAAGTAGGACTTTCTTTCCAGTTTCCTTTACCATTATCCACAGGCTATTGCTATTCGAGACAAAGAAAGGATCGCTGAAAACTCGTTGATTTGTACTCCTGGTGCCGTCCTGTAAGGGATGGCAGAGGAAGGAGGAAACCACCACACTGAAACACTGTGGGAACCAAGTGATGATTAAGTAAAACACAGTTTGACAGGCAAACGTAACTTGTGAACTCCCTAACATTTATGAGCTCAATCTGCTTAATATTTGCAAGGTATTATTACACAGTGCTTTGGATTTGGAGAGGTATTTTACTCTCCCCCATCCACCTTTTAGTTGAAGCATGCATTTTTACATGTGCTTATATAAAATAGATGTTTAAAAATAGTAAAATTTTAACAGATAACAAACAGTAAAGAAATAAATTACTTCAAAAAACAAACCTCAAACCAAAATCCCCCCCAAAAACTCTGAAAAGGGGAAGCAAAAATCAATTGATTATTAAAGGAAAAAAATCCCTAAACAACAGAATCCGTACACTGGTCATTAAAGTCTTGTTCTCATTTGTATATGCACACACACGCACATTTATCCAGAAGGTATTTTTAGTTCTTTCCTTACAGTATATCTGTTTCTGTTATAGCTCAATTTTAGCTACTTCCACACATCAGTTCTATTTCTATCCTTCTCTATAACAGAACACATGATACCACTCAGCTGGTTACAACATGAGGGTAGAGGAAAACAAGTGCAGTAATTGATTCATTTGGAGATACTCTGGAGGTAAAGAAGACAAGATAAAAAGTATTACTATGAAATTTCTTGAGCATCAAGCTCTAATGGCTTCACACTAGCATTTCTACACAATATCTCCTCTCCTGTGACAATGTGAGCTGGCAGATCGGACTGTCTGTCCTTGGGTAAGCAGTTACATACTAAGAAGGCTAAGTCTGAACTACGTGCATAAAACACACCACTAATTATTGTACCATAATTGATAATCTTTTGGCATTTTACAGCTCAAGTATCTAAGAACACAGATAATATATGCATATGCTGGAAAAATAGATTAATGTTTTCAGATGTAGAAATCAACATCTATTCAAACAAAATTCTGCTAACACCCAAGTTAATGAGTCCCAGACAAATATGCTTTTATTTGTCCTGGTTTATCTGTGAAGTTATGGTTTCGAGCTAACCTATGCACTGTTCTATACCTTCAAGGATCAGATATTTAAGCCTGAGATTTTAATTAGGTTCTGTGGCTTTGGAATACCCAGCATGTTACTGTTTGATTTTGTTTCCTTTTTTTCCTTCTTCATTACTGGGTTTGCAGATCATAGGAAACATTAAAGAAAATGAGGCCAAATTCAATTACAGTGGCAATGGTGGCAGTTACATATTTTGCCTAGTTAGGTACTTCTAATGTACACAATATGTGGCATCTAAACACTTTCCAAGCAGGAGACTGGACAGCAATGCTCTTTCTAATGACAAATGCAGAAGTGCTGCTGCAGTAGGAAGAATGCATTCAAACTTCTACCAGTCGTATTTTTGTCATAAGGATCTTATTTTTGTCTCGCTTCTGCTGTTCTCAATGCATGCACAGTTGCTGTGTCAGATGTCATCACAGTATACCGAGAATAACATTAAACATACATGTCTAGGTGTTTACTAGTTTATTGAAGTTGTTCCCATCCATAATAGGTGCTCACCACACACAGAAAAGTATGCAATCTGTCCTGAAGAATTTGTGAGTAAGGGAAAAAAAAAATTAAGACAGTTAGACAGAACCATGCATAAATACATTCAGATGTCCCATATATACTACCTAAATCATCCTTTACCTGGACTTGGAGTAAAGGACTAACCCATGGGATGAATGTGATGGATGATCTTTGAACAGACCACTCAAGTCATCTTCCAGAGTTTCATGTCAGCCGTGTGGAGTTACAGATGTGAAAAAGCCCATGTGTCATTCAAATGCTGGTGTTTGCCTGAATTTTTATGAAGCCCTGAAAGAGGAATAGCCCTGCATATTGCAAGAGGTAGTGAATAATGGTGTTTTAAAATATCACTGTCATTAAAAAGGACATGGTGGAGTTGAGGGTGCAACATGAAATATTTCCCAAAAGGGTGCTAAAGACAAGGAAGCAGCTTTCAATACTTTCAAGAAGTTTTCACTTAAAAAGGAGAGAAAGACCTGTGCCCTATGTTAGGCATCAAATATTTTCAGTTGCCCATCTACCTAATTGCATCGTGACGTTCACCGGAAGAAAGGTAAGTAATACAGCTGAAGAAAGTTTTGAAACAGAAGTCTTACGGATAAGTCCAGGAAGGCTTTTTCATATGTGTGTGGGACGAGAGACAAGTCAGTTCTGGGAAACATGGGGGAAACTGGCCACCAAAGCTAGGAATACATGTGAAAGAGCAGGTAACACTACAAGCTTTTCAGAAGAAAGATAGCAGTCTTAAGAGACTTCTGGGGCATTTAAAGGACAATTATGTTCTAATCTCATTCAGAAAGTATCCATTCTGTGATTATAAGGTAAACACGCTTAGAAGTTGTCCCTCTGATCTACTGAGAAGTGAAACTGTTCACCTGGAAAACCCTGTCATAGCTAACATGCTAACATAACCTTAGTCATCGTGGACATTCTTTATCTAATTATATCCACAAGTGACTTATTTTCCAAACTTGTCATATCAGCAGAAAACATGTTTCAGAAGCTTGGCCTCTTATGAAAGCAGAAGTGTTCATACCCTTCAACTGAACTATTTTATTCTATTATTTCTTGAACAACTTTATGTGCTATTGCAAAGTAGGAGTTGTTCCATTCAAGTATGTAAACACTGTATAAAGAGCTAATATGAAAACATAGACATAGCTATACCAATTTACTATATATCAGAGAAAGCTCTTCCTTTGCTGTTCATTTGAGAGCTTGGAGAAGCTCTCATATATTCCAATGATAAATTAAAAAAGCATAATTATGTCAATATTCTGGGACAGCAACAAGAACTATGAAAGTTGCCTTCAGTATATGGTACCAATAATTAGAAACATCAGTTAAGACAATGCAAGTATTCTTGGAAATCTTTCAGATGACTCTCTTGCTGGAAGAAAAAGGCTGCTGCCTTATACTATGCAGGAAAAACTGTCCCCAAAGTGCAAAAAATCCCCAAAGCTAACAAAACCCCCATAGTTTAATGGAGACTATGTACTTTAAAAAGGAAACCTCACTTACACCCAACTGTGACAGTATCATTTGAACAAGTAAACACTCATAAAGCTTTCATCTCAGAAATTGAGAGCTGCTTACAGGTGGAACAACCCCTGAAGCAGCTGCCCTTACTGACAATATATATGTCTCTCTCTTCTTGATAACAACCACAGCACCTCTTTATTCAGGTCTCCTAGTTCAACAACATCTATTTCCGGTACCATGAATTCACTCAGAATTCATTCCTAATGAATGATGTGAAAGGGAATGCAACAAACACAATAATCTGCAAAGTCTCTCTTGTGATCCTTCATACCCTGTAATTTCATATATTAGATCTTGAACGAATTAACTAGAAGTCTTCATCCTTCTCTTTAAATCTGAAATACTTATGAATCATAGTATCATAGTATCATAGAATCATAGTATCATAGTATAGTTAGGGTTGGAAGGGACCTTAAAGATAATCTAGTTCCAAGCCCCCTGCCATGGGCAAGGACATCCCACTAGATCAGGCTGCCCAAGGCTCCATCCAACTTGGCCTTGAACACCTCCAGGGATGGGGAAGCCACAACTTCCCTGGGCAACCTGTGCCAGTGTCTCACCAGTCTCATAGTGAAGAAATTCTTCCTAATGTCCAGCCTAAATCTGCCCCTCTCCAGTTTATACCCATTCCCCCTGGTCCTGTCCCCACAAGCCTTTACAAATAGCACCTCTCCAGCTTTCCTGTAGGCCCCCTTCAGGTACTGGAAGGTCACTATAAGATCTCCTCTGAGCCTTCTCTTCTCCAGCCTGAACAATCCCAACTCTCTCAGCTTGTCCTCGTAGGGAACGTGCTCCAGCCCTCTTTCTAGCCCTCCTCTAGACCTGTTCCAACAGTTCCATATCCTTCTTAGATTGAGGATTCCAGAACTGGACACAGTATTCCAGAGGAGGTCTCACAAGAGAGGAACAGAGGGGCAGAATCACTTCCCTTGCCCTGCTGGCCACACTTCTTTTGATGCAGCCCAGGACACAGTTGGCCTTCTGGGCTGCGAGCGCACATTGCCGGCTCATGTCGAGCTTGTCATCAACCAGCACCCTCAAGCCCTTCTCCACAGGGCTGCTTTCAAGCAGAATATCCCACTAGAGTTCACAAAGATTTCTATTTTGCACTGTACCCATATATTCCAGTTACCTTTAAAAAACTATAAGTAAAGTCCTAATGTACCTCTGTACTATAGGCAATGCCTGCTGTATACACTGTATCTCCATCAATATGTGCCTGTTATCTTTGAGTTCCAAATCCACAATAAGCACCTGGATCAAATTCAGTGTTGGAAATAATGACATTGTAAAAGTAAGAAAAGGAAATACTTGATATCCTACCTCCCTAAACCTGAAAGCTGTTACAGCACAATGGAATGCAAATTACATTAGAGCTCGATGCAATAAAAATACAGAGAATGCAAAATCTCATAACAAAGCTATTCACTGAATTCACCTCTAACACAATACAGAAATACACAGCATCAAGAAACTTCTTATTTTAGCTAGAAAACAAGCGTATCACTTCTGCAACAGGAGCTGACCACTTTGGCCTCATCTAGAACCAAACTCTGGGGCTAGGAAGGTTATGCTTAACAGAGGACCTAGGAAAAGGATCAAAACACCACCCCCACTCCATGTTTTCCACAAATCCTTGGGCATTTGATATGATTGAAAACCTTTTAGCACAGTTCTGGAGTTCAGAGACACACTAACTGATAAGAGTCTCAGCACCAGAGCTCATGAATAACCATGGTTCCTGTGTAAACACTCCGCTGATACATCAACTCTACAACCACTTTATGAAATTCTCAACCCGGACTAACAAAGGTCTTCGCTCCTCCCAAAGTTATTTCACTCTTCAGACCAGTTACCAAATACAAATGCAATGCAGCAAGAATTGAATCCCTCTGAGAAAGGCCACATGCCACCAGTGTCCAAAAATTCTGAAATGTAAATGCAAACTACATCTTTCAACCTACCGGATTCTAGAAATTCTAGGCATAAATGGGGAGATGAAAAGTAAGGTATATATTTAAATAGCATAAGGTAGAAAAGGAGTAGCAGTACACTATTTGCATTAGGTTTTCACTCAGTATTTTCTTTATTCAGTGCTTGGGCACAAGTTTCTTCAAATTACTAGCAACAGATTTTTGGGCTATGTGTACAATTTTAGCTCATAAGTAAATTCTTATTTGCAATGTTAATGTCCCAGTGAGTTGTAGGAACAGTTGAATGACTACAGTAATGAAAATTGTGTTGGACAAGATGTGATTATGTAATGTGAAGCATGGTCATTCTTAACAATTTACAAATTACAGTTTTCTACTGGTTTTTTTTTTGCTATAGAAATTACTTGAAATTGGATATAGGCTCACAAAGGACTGCTAACAAAACAGTCTGATGCAGAGAAACAAGAAATGTAGGGGTAGATTCTGAAACTCTAGAAATAATTTACAAAACATAAGAGAAAAATATTTCTTTTACATAGCATGAAAGAAATTGTTTAATTAATTTTAAAAGTAAAGTTAACTCTAAATTCTGTTTGTCACTTAGATGCTAAAATATCACTAAGAGACCAGGCATCACACTAACTGAAAATCAGTGTTTTCTTCATCTATGTGAAATAACTGAGTTAAAGTTCATTGATAATAAGAACAAATATACCTGTAAGTACAAAACTGAAAGGACTGGTGTAATCAGGGAGTTACACCTACTGCATTTTAGTTTATGGATGCAGCTTAAGAAAACATGAAGCCTCCTGGGGCTGGATCATCATTTCTAAAGTTTAAGGGTCCTTCACTCTTCAAGTGCATTCACAAATCCAAGACAGGTTCCATCCGGGTGAAAAAGTGACATGGGGCATGGTTATTCCAGTCAGTGTGGACAGTGCAAGCGAGACAGACCACCCACAATGGTGCCTTGTTCCATTACCTGGCAATTAGGACACTAACTTAAACAGACAACAATTAAGGTTTAATGTCTATGTATTTTTTCTTATAAATGATGGTGAATACAGATACTGCAAACTATCGTAGGAGCTGAATGGAAGTACTTTTCCTCCCTGATGTATGTCCTTAATTACTAGACTGTAGATACGTGCTCCTTCTTGCTTCCTACCTCTTCAATTTCATGACTCTTGCATTCCTGCATGCAAAATATCAGAACACTTGTTTTGGAGGTGGAAAATATGGACCAGCGCCAGTAAGAAGCAGACTATTTTAGCCTAGCAGGAAGTCATTGGTTTTGGCACCCAGTATAGCTCAATCAGTGTGTAGGGTTTTAGGCTAATTATAGATTTGCCCATGCCAAGAATATCAGGTATCTTAAAACCCTGTCAAAAACATGGGTTATTCTGTGATATGTTGCTATGTACCTACAATACTTCTGATGAAACTGCTGGCACGTTTACTTTGCACTTCTTGCAGGTTTTCCTCTAATCTTGTCCTTTACCAAACATCATCTACCCAGACATTTAAAACAGTGTGGTATATCATGGGGAGGGGGGGAAGAGGATGGAAATTCAAAGAATTCTTGTGTCTTCACTGTGAAAAGCTGTATCCAAATTTAGTCCATTTCACCAATCACAAATCACACAATTCCCTAAAGAATGTAGTTATTCCAAATTCAGACCTCTGTAACTGGTCTGAATTTGATTATGGTTGGCAAGGAACATGTAAGTAGATGTAGACTGCTTGTAATGGGTAGGAAAAGGAGATGAAACTTTCAAAACGTTGGAAAAAATAGAGAAGGGATTATAACAACCATATTTTTGTTCCATTTTAAATACAAGCTGTAGGTTTGGTTTCAAAGAAAGTTAAACAGGCACACACTGGATCTCTTTTAGCAAATAAAGTTATTTAACGTACCTCAAGGAATTCAGAATATTACAGACTGATTTTTTTCTTTTTTTGCAGCTAATGCCTCAAACTTGCCCATAATAAGAGCATTGATAGTTATTAGGCAGCAATTTTTAATGAAGAAGCCCATAAAGTGATGTCTGAAGAAATAAAATCACCTGGTACCGTAATGGCTATTTAAACCAACGTCACTTGGAATGCCCTTAACAAAAATAATGCCTACAGTGTCAAATATTAATGATTTTGAATGTTATTTCCATACACACGAGAAAAAATATTGAGCTGGACCATAAAAGAAATATCAAATCAACCAGAACCTTAGGAGTCTACAAGTGGATATAGGAAAAAAGGCAAAACTGGAGATACAGACAAACTTATTACAATACAGAGCTCCTCAATAGTAGAATTTTACAGACAAAATCCTCATGCACCAAGCAATTAACTACAACGCTTTTACTAAAGCAAAACACTTATAAACTGACATTAAATAGACATTCACAGCTCACCACACATGCCTCGCACATTGAGCTGTGCTGCAATGTAAGCATCAAAACCTGCCAGCCACCTATAGGCATATACAATTGCCAGCCCACCCACATTTTTGCCTCCTCTACCTCCACAATGGTACTGTTGCAGTGGACTTACCACAACATTACTTTGCCTATCAACAGAAAATCCAGAAATTAGCTTCCTAAGTTAAAAAGTATCAAGGATTCCAGGACAGACTGTAATTTAAAAATCCCTAGGCAGCTTTTGCCTCTAATATTAATGGGTTCTCCTTGAATGCTATCTGGTTCAGGCAATTAAGTTTTGCTATAATTATTTAGATAAAACTAAAGTAAACAGGTTGAATCATCCTGGCAATGTCCTCACAGCAGGATATCTGGAAAACGTGGCTTTACTAAGACATCTGCTAACAACATAACACGTACTGAGGCGTGTATTGTCCTGATGACTTTTTATTTCTTTTTCTTCTGAGAAAGTTTAAATAATTAAAGATTGAAAATGCATGTTAGCCTGGAAATAGCCCATGAAACCATCTTTCATTCTGTATATCACACCATACTTCAGAGATTGTTCAGAGGAGTGTTTCGAAGTTTACAGAGGAGTTTGTTCGTAAGGCTGATGTTCTATCTGACAATTCAAAGACCCTATTTTTATTGAGTATGGGAAATCAGATCAGTAAAGAGACAACAGACAAGCTTTACTAAAACCAGTTTCTTTTTCTTGACATGAGGGAGCATAGCATTAATTTCTGTTATTTTATTATTCAACCTTGCTATTTACTCAACAGTGACAGGTCTTGCACAACATGATTCATCTTGAAACTGCCTTAACTTCCACATTCTTTTCTGGGATAGTAATTTTAATTTCTCCAAAGATTCTGATTAGACAAGGTGCTTTTCTCCCATTATATGTATTTTTTTTTCTGAATACAGATGCCAAAATATTAAAATAGTAGATCTGTCAGTACTACTCTGCATCAAGACTTCAGTTCATTTTATTCAATCTCCTCTCCTGGCTCAAAGCTTTATCCAATTTAATTCCTTTTGTAAGGTAAAAATAAGCATAATTTTAGCAACTGTGATAATGCAAACACTTTTATATCTAGCTTTTGGCATAGGCTTCTTTACTGACCAATCCTTTTTAGGCTTTCCATTTTCTGCCAGTTGAGTTTGAATTACCATCAATGTATTTTGGACAGATGCAAACCTAAGAGAGCTTTTCGGTTGCTTTTTGGTCAAAATTCCAAGCCTCGTCCAATATTCAAGTCCTCAAACTCTTAAGGCCAATGGACTTCACTCACTAATTTTCTTAATCTTTCTAAGTGTCCTTTCTTAATATAAAAAAAAAAATAATTGCTGTACTGCTGATTGTCTTTTATCTTCTGTTCAACACAAATGAAATCAACATATGATTACAACATCTGATGCTCTTTCTAGGACAGTTCTTCTATATTGTTGTTATTATTATCATTATCAGCTATTATTACTATCAGCTATTATTACTGTCAGCTATTATTATTATTATTACCACTAAATCTAAATGGAATAAATGTTTCCAGTTAGCATTAACAGTATTTTGTCTTTAATCTGCATCTAGAAAGTTTAAAGCTTCTCATAATATGTTAATATTTCTCCCACTAGTAAAAACTACACAGCTGTCTGCACACAGTCTGAGCTGTGATCCTGGTAGACTCCTAGAAGAATCTCAGGAGAATAGTCCTCCCCAAAGTGATTTAAAAAAAAATCAGTCCTGTTTTAGTTATGTATGTTTAGCCTTATTATTAAATGCTTACATATGAATTCAAGAATTTTATTTTTAATGACAATTTCAAGCAATTTATTAGATTCCAGAGTTAAGGTCCCTGGTGTGTATTCTCCATGGTTCCACAATTATTTTTTTTTTAAGCAGAAAAAAGTATATCTAATCTCCAAGCCCTGCAGTACAGCAACTCCTATGCAAAAATTAGTTTATTGCATTTTCTCAAGTCATCTATTCTGTAGAGTTTAATATGAACTTGCAAAACAGGAAGAACATGTAAAGTTAAAGACAAATATTTTTTACAAAGCTTCATCAAATTTGTTCTTCAGAAACTTCATCAGCAGCCACCTTGCTCTGCAAGTCCTTTTCCTGTTTTTGCTAGACAATATTAACAGCTATAAGGAGCTGTGAAAATCTTCTCTTTCCTATTCCATAGTAACAGGAAAAACTGAGCAAGTTAAATTTCTTTGTCTCCACTCTATCAGGAATAATTAGCAACTTCCAAAAACATTCCTGGGCATTCAATTACAAGAATGAGATCTCAGGTTAGCTCCCTTCTTGACTGAATGAATTTTAACTCCCTAGAAAATTTTCTTCCAAATAAAAAAAAACCCCAAGTGTTACAATTCCCCGAGAATAAAATTTTAAAAAAAGCTCTGACTGAAGAATAAAAGAATCCAAATGACAGCTCCATGACCTACCACCTACGGGTGCTCAATTCCATGGCAACATGAGACTTCCTAATGATTACTCAGCCTTAGATTACTTTATGCATAATATTAGCATCCAGTTCTCCTACAGGGAGCTATGCTATAAGTTTATTTGAAGGTGACTATTCACAGAAGCATCCTAAAGCATCAAGTAACACTTGAATTTTTCACTGGGAAATTTCTGTAGGTTGCATATTGAAAATAACAGCACTGACCCACTACGGCAGCACAAATTGTGAACCATCGGCTTTGTGGTACAAACCAACACAGCCATTATACAGAGTTCTTCAACTGGCTGTATTCGCAGGATGGTAAAATCCTTTATACTTGACAGATTTGTGTCTGTATACACAGTGTGTAACTAAATATGTATGAGTATATAAATATGAATACCTATCTCTGATGTGCTCAGTTTCTGATTTTACCACTTTGAAATATTATCCAGGTTGTTTTTGATTCTCTCTCAGTGGCTGTACTGAGGTTTATGCTCAATAAGATTTTTTTTTAAAAAGGCTTTGAATGAATATTAAGAATGAATAAATTTTCCCCATATGCCTTCAGAAAGTTTCTGCTTTTTAAAACCTAATGAACTCTGCTTTGGAATAATTATTCTCCTTCCAAAATATTTTGCCAGTATAAGAGAATCTGTGGATAGCTCTGGCATTAAAAAACTATGCATACACTTACTCAAGACATGATGAAACTCCAGGTTTAGGGCCTGTATTTAGTATGAGAAGTAGAAAATTACAGTGGTCAAATTAACAAGTCAGTCCGATTCTATTGGCAGTGACTAGCGTCTAATCTCAATACAAAAATTTCTCTGACACAATCATACCATCCAATAAACAAGCAGGTCTCCAAGGCACATCCTAATGCTGTTTAGCAGGCAGCACAGTTTGTTCAGGTTTTCTAATTAAATAAACAAGCATTGACGCGACAAGAACTACTCATCTCAAAGCTGTCTCATGCAAACTCGTAATAACTGGAGCAAACTGGGCTGTGTTTCTCACCCACAGGATCTCCTGTACTAGGACTACAGGGTACATCTTTTCAGAAACAGATCAGATTCTAATAGTTTCTGACATCAGAAAGGATCTGCAAACATACACAACTATAGTTGCCAAAATTACTCTTGGCTTGTATCAGAAACGGTGTGACCAGCAGGTCCAGGGAGGTGATTCTCCCTCTGTACTCAGCACTGGTGAGACCGCATCTTGAGTGCTGTGTTCACCTCTGGGCCCCTCACCACAAGAAGGATGTTGAGGCTCTGGAGCGTGTACAGAGAAGAGCAACGAAGCTGGTGAGGGGGCTGGAGAACAAGTCTTACGAGGAGCGGCTGAGAGAGCTGGGGTTGTTTAGCCTGGAGAAGAGAAGGCTGAGGGGAGACCTTATTACTTTCTACAACTACCTGAAAGGAGGTTGTGGAGAGGAGGGAGCTGGCCTCTTCTCCCAAGTGACAGGGGACAGGACAAGGGGGAATGGCCTAAAGCTCCACCAGGGGAGGTTCAGGTTGGATATCACAAAAAAATTCTTCACAGAAAGAGTCATTGGGTACTGGAACAGGCTGCCCAGGGAGGTGGTCGAGTCACCTTCCGTGGAGGTGTCTAAGGAACGGGTCGATGAAGTGCTTAGGGACATGGTTTAGGGAGTGTTAGGAATGGTTGGACTCAATGATCCAGTGGGTCCTTTCCAACCTGGTGATTCTATGATTCTACGATTCCATTTCACCATCAGAAGATATAGACTGAACATAAAAGCTCAAAACTCAACCTATGGTCTATAATGGAGTACTATACAAACTAAGGACTCAAAGGCTATAAAACCGTAAGCTCAAAGGCATAATATAAATCAACTGCCAGGAAAGAAAAGGTATGAGACAGTCAAATCAAGAAGGTAAATACCAAGATCTACCTTGTTATGTCTACCAAATTCCTGTCTTACTTCCCCAGAACTGAAAGTTTGTTTATAGTGCTTGTTATAAAAATCAGAGTAGCACTCTTTGCATTTGGATACACAACTGAGATGTTCACAGTTTGGGAAACTAAATTAAAATGTGCTGCAAGAAAAAAATCTTTTCTCTTAAACCAATCTGATTAATCTAAACAGTCCCCTGGCAGATTCAGTTCAAGAAATCACAACAGGAAAATAAAATTAAAGAGCAAAAATAGCACACTACACAAACCCAATAAACTAGTTCTGTCTACTCTGTTATTTAACTAAATATTAATACTACCTGTTATGAGCAAAACTCTCTATATATTAATATAATAATACTGATGAGATTTAATATTTTTTCTTTTATTTGAAACAAACTGAAGTTTTGTATAATAAAATCCCAATAAAAATGCAATTTCATTATGCACATATTATTGAGAAACGCTTGATATCATTGGACCCAAAGTTTTTAGTATTTTTATATCCAAAATCAACTTTACCCTGGAAAGCATTGAAGGAATACGTATACTTAACACTCTTTATGCAAATGAAGTGGGAATTTCCACCAGTTCTGATTTATTGGATGGTGTTTCATTCATACTATTTTTAACAGACACCAGAGAAAGCAAATACTGCAGAAAACATATTGAAGAACACTTGGTTCAATGAGCAGAGTGAAATAGCTGCAGCCTTACTGTTTGGCTGGTTTCAATGAGAGACTGTTTTATATGTTTTAAGTGATCGTGCTTTTTCGTGGTTATACATACAGGCAACTTTTTCATAGCAACACTGATGAAAAGTGGTAACTATACAAATACACACGCATGCATGATGAGGAAGTGGGGAAAAGGGAAAGTGGAGACAGTGTAAATCTGGACAGGAAAATACATATGCAATCTTCTTGAAACCTCTATTGTCCTTATTCATATCTATAAATCTGCCAGCCAGAGGGAGCAAAGATTTATGATTTAAGTGACCAAACTTTCACTTCTAGAGATGCTTAGGCAGAAAGGCAGGCAGCAATGTCTCAAATAAGTAGACCTGTGAGACAGAGTAGAGAATATTCAAAGCAAATAGCTTGCAGACAACAGATAAAGAAATGGGCTTACATAATAAAGAACATATCTATAAAAAAAGCAAAATATTAAAAGAGAAATCCTTCACAGAAGAAAATTGAAGTTCTGTGAATGCACTTTTCATGTATACAGCTCATTTGACTCCAGCGTTACTACAGGCTTCATTTAATGAACATCACACAATATTGTATTAACAACCACTTGATGATCATGCTAACAGCCTGTTCTTAGTATTTAACTGTAGATGAGCGTTCTCCTCTCAAGAGTTTAACACAACAAAAAGAAGCAAGTCATTCATCTGCTACCTTACAGCTGAACTTCCATGCAACTAGAGCTGAGGGAGGGATATACTTCCAGTGCAACTGCATGGAGGTGGTCTCGGTGAGGGAATATTCCTATCGGTTTGGGGAAAGCTGTGAAACTGTCACACTGCTGGTTAAAGGAGAGACCCCATTAATGTCATTACCATGATGATGCGGAGAGGGACAAGCAGCATGCCAAACATGAGGGAACTGAAGGTACTGAGCAAGTATCTGAGGCATGATGAGAGGGTGGAGATGAAACTGGAGGTTTGGATCAGGAAAATAAAGGGGGCACTGGATGCAAAGCTGCAGGAAAAACAGCTTCTTTCTTTTTGCCCTTTCTGAATCATTAGTCTAAATGGTACACACAGCCAGAGGAATGGTCCCTCCTGCCTTCGTTTGTTTCTGCCTTGTACACAGAGTATTTGTCTCCAAGGCCCAGGAGTTGATGACATTTGAAAATATCACACTGCACTGGAACGCTACATATTTATGCCTCTGTTGAAAGCAAAGTTATCTCTCAAAGTCCCCAGAACCCACCACTAATTTCCAATTGCCAAAGCACGAGGTTTTGATGAGAGCAGACTAAGTCAGTCCGCATGCTCTCTGCTCCTAAGCCCAGCCAAAAGCTGCTTAACACATCAGTCTCTGTCCTATAAATCAGGGTAGACGAGGACTATAACCCATTTCCCCTTCCTCCCTCTTTTAGGAAGGACAGAGTAATGGACGTTACAGAAACCTGACAGTTATTAACAGGGATAAACATGATACTCCTGACCTTAACCGCCGTTACTGAATCAGACGCATGTGCATGCCTCCATGCACACACGCACGTGTGCAGATGCTACAGGACTCAGATTTTCCTGGCAAATTGTCTGCTGCTGGCAAGATGAAGCAGTAACACTGCTGGCACAGAGATGCTGGACGGAGGACTAACACAGGACAGAAAAGTCAGAATGAAATTAGGTTTCAAAAATTCCAATCTTAATTTTCCCCTAGAAGAGAGTCATTCTCGTCATTGTTTCCATAACAATCATATGTTCTCTCGACAAGTGATCTGCAGTTGTTTTCACATCCAGTCATTCTACATTGGTTGCGCTCTGCTTGGAAGCAGACACTGGCTTTGGTCAACCAAGATTGCAGCCTTTTTTACATGATGCATCTCAGTATTTGATGAAGTCTGTCACACCTAGGATTGTGTGATTTTTAGGCTTCCAAAGAACTCAGCCAACATTAACTACATATGAAAAAAAAAATTATAAAAATTAAGTCTGATACTGCTAGTCTCAAAACCTCTCATATTTTACAGTGCTAAGAAAGAAATACCCGTATAAGCCAAGGAGATGTTCTCATTTAGGGCCAGTCCCATGAGTTATTTATATTGCCCAATCCTATTTAGGTGCCTAAATAATAGCTGATTGCAAATATTTTTATAAGCCTGGCTCTTAAACTCTAATCTCTGCCAACAAGCAGCTGAGGGCTATAGAAAACCATCCTATTGACTTCTCTTCTTTGAAAATCAAACCACCATTGGTTAAAGGAAATCTGGGATTTCTGGGAAAGTGTCCAGAACTGCAAGCTAACAATGCCTGAAGCAGCCCACTGCCATATTCGACGCTGAGGAATTTTTCTCCTTACAAGCTGGCTGATGTAATCTGTGCTTCATTAGAACAATGTTTTTGTGCTCACATTTCCCACAGAAACCTTCTATGAAAACAGCATCGCCACTGATGCTTGACAAACAATGAGTATTTACTTCTTAATTTTATGGGCATTCCCATACAACATCCTGTCCTATCTGCAGTTCTCTTGATGGAAGTGTGAGTGGCTGTTGTATCTATCAATTAGGTCAGATACAGAGGCTATTGCTAGGAATTATGATAGGGATAGTAGTACCGATTCTGTATTTTATGTGATAAATAATGTGCTTACTATGAAAAACATCTGTACATCAAGGAAGAGAGAAGGAACTGCAGTGTATAGTGCTGACTGCTTGTTTTGCTCTTTGATGGATACCTAATTAGCTAACTTTTCGTAACTGATTGCCAAGGGAATATGCAATACTGCTTCCTGAAAGACATAAAACAGAGAAGGGAGATGATACAAAGAAGCACATTCCCTCTTTCAAGGACAGGTTTAAGCCTGAAGTCAAAACAATGAAAGGCTGAACTAATTGTTCATCCTAAAGCAGAGAAAATTGATGAAGCTCATGGCAGTTCATAGATTTTTCAAAGAGAAAGGAATCATCTGTTTCCCATGTTCACAGTAGATAAGAATAAGTAGCAGTGGGGTTCCTTTATAGCACGGGAACCTGTGGTAAGATAGCTGAAAAACCGCAATGAATGCACAGAATGTCTCAGAAGGTTACAGATTCCTCCTCATCAGAGGTGATAAAGGGCCATGTTAGAAAAAGGAATGTTCATCCCACATTTAGAGTGGGAAACTGAGTCACTGACTTCTAGACTGCTTTTTCTAAATTTCTGATTTTATGGCTTTTAGGAGGTGTTGTCCTGTGCTAAGAGAAAGCCATGGGAGCAGGACAAAGAAAAATGACTAGAAATAGTGCAGACTGATGAGTCTTTAGACTTTTCCTTTCTGATGGGGCAGAATTAATCTTATCCTAAAAGTTTTTTCAACAACTTTACAGAAATACTAGGTAGATAAGAACAGCTAAAACAGGCATATAGATGCCTTTACAAAAGTATCCGAATGTTTCTGGAGCATAATTCATATCAACTGATCTAAACATCCACCTTCAAATGAGCCAATCAAACATCTACCATCTACCTCGTCAATAATCTATTTACTGGGAAGAAGCTCTACTGGGACTGGCTTCACTTGCAGGTACCTACTCTCTTGAAATCTAGTGTTAGCTAAAATGAATCCTAATACAGATGATTTGTTTCCAGTCCTAGAAAATTCCTCTTTTGCTTGCCTCTAGTGTCAGAAGCACGGAACCCAATCCACAGAACAAGGGTATTCTTTCTCCCTAATAAGTAATTCCCAAAAGCCCAGAGCCCTGATTGTTTATTATCTCAACTTTTCTTTCCCACCTCCAAATTTTGCTTTTCTTTACTCCTTAAGTTGCAATACCTTAACTGGTATTCTTATCATCTGTCTGAGACTGGGAAACACTGGAAGGATGTAGTGACAGTGACTAGCAGAGTGTTGCTTCAAGCTGCTTTTCAGGGAAGCAGAGACGGGCTTTCCAAGACTTGCACAGTTGGACAGTAATTACTAATAAATTTAGTGTTCTTAGATTGACTATGAGAAACACACAGACACACAATGTGATCACACAATCTTTATCTGCCAAGTAAAACAAGCTAGAAGCTCAGTTGTTTTTTAATTCCCTTTCCAAATCCTGCTCCTACCTCAGAGAAGGCTGATTATATCCAAATCAGCCGGTACATTAGTAGTGAATGCAAGCAACGTAAAGAACTTTTCTGACACCAAATTTCCTCCAAAATAGACAGCAGAGTTGATGTACACTTCAGAAAGAAATTAGAGACATAGTCTGGAGTCAATGTTGACTGAATCTTTACCTAGCAGAAAAGCAAACACCGCCACAAATTACTAAAGCTGTATTTTCAGCCTAGATTTTCAGGTTTGGGTGTTTTTTCCCCCCCAGCTCAGGCTAACATGGTTTTAAGAACCAATGTTCCAGAGAAACATAATGCTTACTAAAACAGATGACAAAATATCAGACAAATGAAGACTAAGAAGAGTCAGGATATGTTTGTAATTTGAAAGGAGACCTACAAAAAAGACATACATACTTCAAAAAGCATTTTAGACAAATCTGTTGTCAGCACTTCTCCATGAATCAGCTCTCAAAAACTGCCACACGATTCACTGTGAGGAGACACTGGGGAGCTGTCAGTGTTGTCTTTCTGATAAGAGACGCAAGTGAATCCAGACTATGCAGCCAACTACCTAGCTCTCCTCTGTTAAAGGCAAGTTAGGCTGTGCTGGTCATACTGCCACCTGTGAAACACCCCTGCTGCCCAAATATGTCCCTCTTACCTTTCTAATTCCTGTCCTAAAGATGGATAAAGCTACTTTTCCATTGTTAGCACATTTTACCTTAGAGGCAACTACAGCAATTTCCTTATTTGATTTTTATTTTGATAGTATAAAGTTCTCTAGAGGAAGGCAGAATGTGTGTTTGCTTCTATCCGTGCCTGATACAGAATGCCATTTCCCTGTCCAGTAGCAAAGATACCTCCTTTGTCAGACTCATCCTTCAGCTTGCAACGTAGGATCTGTGCAAGCCAGCTTGTTCTGCTACACAAGCTACTGGAATATTTGTCCGGATTCAGGTGAACCAAGAAGCTTTCCAGTTCCACAGGTTAATCAGGGATATACAATTATACTCTCTTTCATTTTGAATGTATATTTGCATCAAAATGAATGATGAAGTGGTGAAGCTAAACAAGACACAGATGATGACTATGAAGTAATTACTACTGTAAAACATTCTTTTCTGACAGATTTTTCAGTCACCTGTTCTTTGAGACCTTTGATATGTCAAAACAAGATGGAGGTAACATCAATGGATTAGAGATGTACCCTGGACCGAGAGAAAATGCAGGGGGAATAAAATCTTTGCTGGGTCTTGTTCTATACAAAAATAATAATTAAATATTAAATAATAATTTAAACTCAATTTAAATAGTAGCTTTGGTTTTTGGTTTGTTTGGTTTTTTCCCCCAAATGCACAAAGTTTATAGTTTGCTGTTTGTTTGTTTTCTTGCTATTATTGTTCCTAAGGAATATTTTTTGCAACAATAAAGGTATTTGCAAACCAAGCATATTCTCCTTACGGGATTATATACATTGGTTACATTATTGTATTAGTCTCTGAGAAAACAGAGAACCCCCTGGATTTTCTCAGATGACTTTGGCTGCATTTGCTGATTATCTTCCATACAGAACTGTATCTATCTTCCTTTATCATATTACCTATGAAGCATTGTCCAAATCTCAGTTGTAAGAACCGTGAGGTGGAAAGGCTGTGATAAAGAAGCAGAATAAATTCAAAGGGAAAATAAAGACAAAATGCTGAAAAGGCCTTGCAAAATAGGAATTCCACTAAACACATAACTGTTTCCTGCACTATATGAAATTCAGGCAGAAGTAAAGTTTGACACTGCACAGGCAGACAGGTTTCCCTCGGAAGCTTTACTGTTGCTTCAGGTAGCTCTTATTTTCAGTATCCACAGCTTAAAGAATAGAAGTATTTATTCTCTTTCTGAAATCAAGTTAGGTGATACAGTTTTGGCTTAATTAGCATTATATGGAAACCCTCCCTTTAATTTGGTTGTAAATATTTTAAAAATACATCTCCTTACCACTTTCATCCAGCAAGAAATCATCCTGGTAACGGAACTTTTCTGGTCCACATGCAATAAAAATGTCATCATCGCCAAAGAAATCCTGAAGGCACATCACCTGCAATCATAAAAAGAAAGGAAGGCATTGTATGAAATACTTCATCATCAGAATTGTAAGGACAATAAAACCCTCCTTGTATCCATCTACATGATATCTCTTCACTTTTCATGGGGGACACTATCTCCAGATGAATTTCAAAGCTATGCTCTACTATCTGTTACAAGTGAGAAACACTTTTATGGACACTGCAGGAAGACAGAGATAAGACAAAAACCCATAACTGTCACATATATTACATGATACATCAACGGGATATGAGGTAAATGCTTTTTGTTTATGCACAAGGTAGCATTCAGCAGTTAGGGGATAATTAACTTGCTTTTGAGCCCACATTTCTACTGCCATGCAATGAGGTTACATCTTTGTATGAAGAATTAAATGTAGCTCTTTCAGCAAAAACTCCTGTTAGAAATACGAAAGAAATTCATATGGGTGAACTGAGTCTCCAACACACACTCTTCATCTTCACCAGTAGAGTCAATGTGAAGCCTCTTTGAAGGCACCAAGCTGAAAAAAACAGGTGAGCAAGGGATGATTCTTCTTATACTGAGTAAAATAACAACCCCTTTCTAGTCTCAAATATGAATAGTCAGGACTATGTTGGTGTAGTTTTATGTCTACATATGAGATTTCCTTACAACAGCTTTTAGTTTACAGGGCAGTACTTAACAGTTTAATGTTTCCAGTTACATGACTATTTTTTCTAATCTTCTTAAAGAAAAATCACTAGCCTTCCCCAAACCCGACTTTAGACTTATCGATTCAGTTTTGACAAACTTTAAAAACAAATTAGGCTTCAGATGTCCTTTAAAAAAACAGACACTTGGTAAACTCTGTTATAAGCTGTTACTGCTTCACATTTACAAGAATATTTTAAAAGGCTACATAATGTTTATACATATGAACATAACATTGATATAATATTTTGTAAATAATAGTGCACTTATGTTTGCACACAATAATTTTACAAATAGTGTTTCAAATCAACAGCATTTGGACAGGAAAGCAGCATATAAAGAATTTCTAAAAATTGACCAAACACTTGAGAACAGCCCAGCTGAACCAGACCAACCCATACATAAAACACCACGGGAGGAGGGGGAGGTCAGTATTTAAAGCCTGTCAAAACACAAGTGAAACTGTTCAGAAGGTTGGTTGGCAAAGTCCCATGGGAGACAGTCCTTCAGGGCAAGGGAGCCCATGAGGGCTGGACGCTGTTAAAAAATGAAATCCTAGCAGCTCAAGAGCAAGCCATCCCTGTGTTCTGGAAAAGGAGCCGGCGGGGGAAAAAGCCAGCTTGGTTGAGCAGGGAGATCTTGAGAGATATCAAAAAGAAGAGTAATGTCTGTGAGCTTTGGAGGAAGGGACAGGCGTCTTGGGTAGACTACAGGGAGGAAGTGAGATCGTGCAGGGAAAAAATCAGGAAGGCTAAGGCCCAACTAGAAATCAAATTGCCTGAATCTGTGAAAGATAATAAAAAATATTTCTGCAAATACATTAACAAGAAAAGGAGGACTAGGGAGAATATTCCGTCCCTATTGGATGCAGAAGGAACAACAGTGACAAGGCTGAGGTACTTAATGCCTTCTTTGCCTCAGTCTTTAACAGCAAGGAAAGTTGTTCCCTCTGTGCACAAACTCGGGAGTTAGAGGAGCAGAATGAGGCTCCCTTGATCCAAGAGGAGGAGGTTAGAGACTTGCTTGCCCAGCTAGACACCCACAAGTCTATGGGGCTGGAGGGGATCCAACCAAGAGTATTGAAGGAGCTGGCAGATGTCCTTTCCAAACGCCTTTCCATCATCTTCCAGCAGTCCTGGCTGAATGAGGAAGTTCCACTGGACTGGAGGCTGGCTAACGTTGTGCCCACCTACGAGAAGGGTTGCAGGGAGGATCCAGGGAACTACAGGCCTGTCAGTCTGACCTCAGTGCCGGGGAAAGCCATGGAACAGGTGATCTTGAGTGCGATCATGAAGCACATGCAAGAGAACCACATGATCAGGCCCAGTCAACACGGGTTTACAAAAGGCAGGTCTTGCCAAACTCAACCTGATCGCCTTCTACGACAAAGTGACTCAACTACTGGATGGGGAAAAGGCTGTGGATGTAGTCTCCTTGAACTTCGGTAAAGCCTTTGACACAGTTTCTCACAGCATTCTCCTTCAGAAACTGTCACCCTCTGGCCTGGACAGGTGCACACTCTCCTGGGTTGAAAACTGGTTGGATGGCCGGGCCCAGAGAGTGGTGTTAAATGGAGTTAACTCCAGCTGGAGGCCAGTTACAAGTGGGGATCCTCAGGGCTCAGTACTCGGTCCAGCCCTGTTGAATGTCTTTATCAATGACCTGGATGAAGGAATTGAGTGCACCCTCAGCAAGTTTGCAGATGACACTTATCTGGGTGGAAGTGTGGATCTGCTGGAGGGTAGGGAGGCTCTGCAAAGGGATCTGAACAGGCTGGACCACTGGGCATAACAACCCTGTGCAGTGCTACACTGAGGGAAGAGTGCCTAGAAAGCTGCATGGAAGAGAAGGACCTGGGGGTGCTGGTTGACAGTCGACTGAACATGAGCCAGCAGTGTGCCCAGGTGGCCAAGAAGGCCAATGGCATCTTGCTTGTATCAGAAACGGCATGATCAGCAGGGAGGTTATTCTCCCTCTGTACTCAGCACTGGTGAGACCACACTTTGAGTACTGTGTTCAGTTCTGGGCCCCTCACCACAAGAAGGATGTTGAAGCTCTGGAGCGTGTCCAGAGAAGAGCAACGAAGCTGGTGAGAGGGCTGGAAAACAAGTCTTATGAGGAGCGGCTGAGAGAGCTGGGGTTGTTTAGCCTGGAGAAGAGGAGGCTGATTGGAGACCTTATGGCTCTCTACAACTACCTGAAAGGAGGTTGCGGAGAGGAGGGGGCTGGCTTCTTCTCCCAAGTGACAGAGGACAGGACAAGGGGGAATGGTCTCATGCTCTGCCAGGGGATGTTCAGGCTGGGTATCAGAAAAAAATTTTTCACGGAAAGGGTCATCGGGCACCGGAACAGTCTGCCCAGGGAGGTGGTCGAGTCACCTTCCCTGAAGGTGTTTAAGGGATGGGTGGATGAGGTGCTGAGGAGCATGGTTTAGGGATGTTAGGAGTGTTTGGACTCAATGATCCGGTGGGTCCTTTCCAACCTAGCGATTCTATGATTCTATGAAAGAATTATCTAATGAAATTAGGCAGACTTTGCTAGACTTTGGCATAAACCCAAGCATTCCCCCGCCTGAAGGGGATGGTGTCCAGGGGCTATAAAATTCCTGTTGTGCTTCCTGGAAACATGCCTGAGAGCTTTGACATCTACAACAGCTACAAGCCTCTATACTAGAAAAAAATTGAGAAAGAAAAATAGCGGTACATGTCGTGACTTGTTGCAAAGTAAGATTTGTTATTGAAACTACTTTAAAAGTAGAGTGGAATCACCTGGAAAAAGACAAACTAGAGAGAAAAAGTAGACTAAATATATACTCCAAAAGAAACAAAAGCACTCCCAAAATTACTCTTTCCTTAAGTAATGCACATAATTTTAAATTCAGGTCCACAACAACCTTATTCCTACTAATATTGTCATCTTAACACCACACAGTACCTGAACACTAACATAAAAAAAATGTAAATATTTGATGGAGTTTTTCCTACTCAGTTTATGTTCTATTAGTGTATCAGCCTCAGCAACTTCTATATAAAACTCATCTACTTCCCACACTTTTTTTTGTCCACAAGACATATCCTGCCTGTGTTCCCACCCCATACTCCCACCAAGCTTCAAACATCTCTTCCCTTCAGTCAAGTTCCTCTGAAACTGCCACCTCTCCCACAGCATGCACCAAACTACTAATTTGGATCTCCTGTTTGCCTCCCAAGTTTGCCACACTTCTAGGGAGTGATAACCTTTACATTTGCGTTTATACTAAGCAGAGTAGTAGAATTGAACAAATGTCTCTTTGAGCAATCCTAGATGCAAATATAAAAAACAATATATAAAAAAATAATATAAAAAATAGAGCAATCCTAGGTGCAAAGTTGAGCTATTTTGACATCATACATGAATTACATTCGTATTTGAATAAAGAAATTGTATGGATTTAATAAAACTCAAAAAATGGTTGACCTTGCACAGTTCAGAGGGTTTCATTCAAGCCTAACAGAAGAGTAAAATCAAGGTAACAACACCACCAGGCTCAACTACACCGATATTTAAAGCATCTCAGGTTTAATCAGTGCAATTTATATGCAAATAAGAAGGAAAATAGGATTAGCACAATAGTAGGCTAATTTGTACTTAGATATCCTTGGGTTTTATTAAACTTTACACTTCTAATTTAAAGTGTTCTTAACCTTGCCTCTTTCCATGCTCTCCGTTTCCTATTCTGTAAAACCGCATACAGTTCTTGCAGTTTTCTTGCCTCCTGAGATTTTATTAATTTGGGAATTAGTAGAAAGAGCACAAGTTCCCTCCAAACACATCCCCTGTGGAATAACTGCTCTTCAGGCTTCCAGTACCTTTTTATATATCACTTATTGGAAGACTTGAGATGTCCTTCACTGTCTGCTTCCTCCTCTGCAGCATTCCACTCCCCAGCTCACGTTTCTGAGAGGTGATGCTGAAGGGCTTTCCAGGAGGCATATAACAAATACACAGCATCCCCTTCCTTGCTTTTTCAGAGAGGAATCTGCAAGCACTTTCTATTCACACTCAGTCATCAGCTAATCAACAGGACCTGCTATTTATTACCTGTTTTCAATTCTGGAGAACACAGTTTCTCAAAAGTTACGGTTTAGATGATCAAGGAATTTTATCACCTATACTGGACTGTGCCAGTGCTTAAGAGGTCAGTTTGCTCTTCAGCTTTAAAAGGAGTCATTTTTTAAAAAAGTGAATTAGAAAAGCTTCCCTGAACATTTTTGTTGTTTATGAGACACAGAATCCATCTTCTTCTTTGTCACAAATAAGTTTTTATTTTCAGTTTTCCACCAGGACAATTGTCACGGAGGGGAAAATAAAGTCTATGTAGGAGCAGTCAAATATACACCTTAAGTAAAAAGAAACTGAAAAAATACATTTTTCTACCACACACTTGCTACTAAATATATTGTGACACTTGTAAACAAAAAACTTTCTGCCAAAGAAGTGATACTTAATGGTATCTCTCTTAGACTTTTCAGGGGAATGAATAAATAAGAGTAACATTACCAGAGGCCAGGGAGTCTCAGGCATCACAAGTCTTTAAATTGGTGGAGAGAAAGTAAACAAGCAGCAGCAAACAAAATCAGTCACTAGGTACAGGCTTTGGGCAATACGCAAGTCAGGGTAAAAAGCTTAGCTGATCTGTAAATACTCGGTGCCCAACAGAGGAGAGGCAGAAGAATTTATCCTGCCTAAACTCACCTGAGCAAGTTGTACAGGCTGAAGCCTGGATCCCCCACAAATCCTAGTCCTAGCAAACACCTTAAGAATCCCAGATAGCCTTCCAGTGGGAGACACCGGTGTCCACATAGGAAGAACCCCAACTATTTCGTATCTCAGACATTGGTGGGGAGCTTTCACCAGAAGGACAGAGAGAAGCTGGGGATCTGGCCAGGCCAGGCACGGCTGCCGGGGCAGCATGCCACAGGGCAACTGAGCCACCCCAGGAGTAGAAGAGGAAGCAGAGCAGCAACCATGGCTTCCAGTCCAGGGTCGGGACTGGCTTTGCACCACAGAACAGACGCTATGGGCCCATTAAAGATTACCTTCACTTTTCTTTCTTTTTCTAAACTAGCAAGTACCTCGAACCAATTAGAAATCACCAAACTATTGTGGAGCCTTTTGTTTCCCTGAACCGGTGTGAAACATTCAAGCTCTTAATATTCACCTATTTGAAGCTGGTAACTTAATATTCACCTGTTTGAAGCTGGTAACTGGAGAGGCTCTTTCTTACATCTACAAAAGATATGACAATTTATGCTTTACGTTTTGGAGCACAGATGACCTGAGAATAAGAACAGCAGCCTATAGAGCCATTACCTGGTTTTATTCTCTCAGCACATCTAAGAGCAGTCAGTAGTGGTGTGGAAGAGATGCAGAAGGAGGGACAGAGGGTAGGCAGAACTGAGGGAAAAGAGAGGAAAAGGTGGAGGGGAAGAGAAGGAGAGAGAGAAGAGGGAGAGAGGAAAAAAGGGAGCAGCAGAGGGAAGGATTAAATCAGTCCTTTCTCTAAAAGAATGAAATGAAAGTTACAGATGAAATCAGCTTTTATAATTAGTGTATTCAGGCTACAGTAGGTTTAGGGACCTTTTTGAATTCATGTTTTAAAACAAACACACAAAGAAGTGTGGTTTACTTATTTAATAACAATATCTTAATTAGACTCAAAGCTGAAAGCTATTTTGGATGAACAATAAGAAAACTTCAAGCTGGGGGTGTCCTCAGGCACCACGGCTGTTGGACAGCTGGAAAGAAAAGTGAGGACAAAGAAATGGAGGTGGTAAAACAAAACAAGATGCAGGAGGAGAAGTGAAATGATAAGTGTATAGGAGTTTTCTGAAAAGAAAAAGATAAATAAATAATGGGAAATGGAAAACATGAGCCGTAAAGGAAGGAGGAGACACAGGGTGAAAGGCAGGAGCAAGCACCAAGGGCGATGGAAGGGTAACGAAGGCTGGTGTGGAAAGATCAGCCCAAAGGAGGAGGCAGACAGAGAGTTAGGGGCAAGTGCCTTCCAGACTTCATCCTGAAGCCTGCCAGCTGAGAAGTTCTAAAGTAGCCGTTTTGAACCCAGAACAATCTTTCAATGAGTTTGATTATCGTTTCCCTGACAGTGAAAAAGGCATTAAAAAAACCTTTAAATTACTCATGATTTTAGGACTCTGATTTGTTAATTTTGTGTTGTTTTATGTGTTTAATTACAGAGCTAATTTTCTTTTTCCTGCTAGATTTGGTTCCCTCAGCCTCAATGTTTCATTCCTAGGCAGGTCTCTTTAGTTCTACATATGTCGAAGGAACTCACTATATCTCTGTTCTACTTTTTTCTCCTTTTGTTTTTCTCTCCAATTGATTTTTCCAATAAAGTAAGCTCCTCCTTTTTTTTTTTTTTTAAAGATAAAATGATTTTTATGAATAGTTTCCCTCTGTCTTCCTCCTTAACCAAACTACATTTTCCACTGACCACCACGTGGGCAGTACTTACTTTATCTGTTTCCCCACTCTTTCGTCTATTGCTTCAGGGAGGAACATCTAGATCAGATCTTGAACTGATTTCATTGACCCTACCACTGGCAGCCAGTAAGAAGTCTTGTGACAGCTACGCATTTTCCTGACAGCTTATAAATTCAAATAAGCTGTTTGTATAGGTATTAACATAGCCTTGTTTAACTTCATAAGCCTAGCAGAATTACAGGAGCAGAAGAGACATTATATATTACTACATTTATCTCCCAATTACTATAGGGCTGCTTCCCATATGAGCTTTCTCGGTGCTTTGTTCAGTTCTGTAGCACATTCCTTACTGTGTAGAGCTTCCCGTAGTAGAAAGACCAGTAAAACAATTGTTACTCATTCAGAAGGATTTCACGACTTCAGGAAAATCAGAAATTAATTATTCCATATTGCTGTAATTGCTTGCCAAGTCATTACTGTGAAATAAGAAATCCAAACATATCAAAAAGGCTTTCGGGAATGGGAAAGAAAAATATTTGTCATTTCTAAATAAATTTGATATCAAGTCTTTATTCCTTTTTTTTTCCCCTCAATTTTCATTGGAGGAACCTCAGGTGGCACCATTCTGTGTTGACCATGGAGTGATAGCAAGAAATATCCTTTTGACGGAAAGAAATTAGACCACAACAGGAATTCACAGAGCTTCACATTTGAATACTTCCCTGAAGTTTAAGGCAAGTCTGTTCTCCTTCCGGTTGGCTCAGGGTCTTAGGCTTTTATTCCTGCCCTTTCACATTTATCTGTTGTTACACACATGCCACTTCTTGCGACCTGGTCATCTACAAAAAATATACGTACTTCCTCTCTCAGCTTCCGATCCAAGTTCTCTCCTCAGGTGGTGGCTTAGCTGAAGGCATTGGGAAGTATCTGCCACACATTTCCAAAGGTGAACAGCACTAAATTAATTCTTTTCTGTTGGAGCAAAATCTCCATGGTGACAACTGCATCATCAAGCTGTGAGAGCTCTTCAGTTAAGAAAAGCATTTTATCATGAGATTTTCATTACAAGAGTGCCCTCTGTAAGTGAAAGGAGATGTTACCGTAGGAGTTCATGCTCGCTGAAGCTACACAGCAATGCTGTCTTTATCAACCGGCTTGTGAGGCCACACTGCAGATTAATGTCTCTGAAACAGTACGTGTGCGCTCACAAATTAGATGAAAACAAGACACCATCATATTTACAAACAAATGAATTTTTGTACTCAAAGGCACAGAAATTGCTTGCCTCCTGATGCTCCACAGAAGCAGAGAGTCAGCACTCTTGGGCCCCAGGTAGTCATGCTTTGCCCACTCTCCCTCTCCCCTCCTCAGCTGCCTGTCGATCACCACCATCTCAGGAAACCTTAACTCAACATGTGCCTTTTACTTTATGCAGCTCCTACCTTGTAGCATTCCAGTCCGTTCAAATCAACTAACAGTAGGCATTTCAGAAGAGTATTTCAAATCTTGCAATTATGAGGTGAGGCAAACAAACAACTTTACTAGTTTCACTTAACCCTCTAACAGTCAAAGACCAATGAAGCATGAGCTTTTGCCCTTACAAAATTGGAGTACATTGCACGTTCATGCTATTTACAGAATAAAAACCCAACTCTTAGCAGAGTTTCTTCAGAGCCTCTTTTATTCCCGCTATATCTGTTTTAAGGGTGACTATCACATACAACTTAGATCAGGGAAATCTAGATCTGTACAATTTACATAGTAAGCAATAATTTTTCACTGTGTTTTATGTACTTTAGCTCAATATTTTATGTTTATTTAGTTGCCAATATGGATTCAACAAAGGTCTTGAGTTATCCACAAACTGACTCATCTTCCTTTTCGGGCACTGCACTTCTTCAAGTTATTGACAGATGCGATTCCACTGCCATTCCACTGCACTTCCCCAAGTTATTGACAGATGCCATATTGACAGTCAAAATCCAAGCTTTGTGTGTTGCAGAGATTTTGCTACCTAAACAGGATTACAGGAGATGAACTGATGAAGGACAGATTCACAATAAGAACGTCACCTTGGTACTTCTCTATATAGATATTCATATTCAAGGTCCCAAAACTTACTCAACTCCAAAGCTACGTCCCAGGACTAAAAATAGTTTAAAAAATCTGAATAGCAAGTATTAACCTTGATTCTTTTGGGGCTTCAAAATTCTCACTGTTTGGCATTTCCTATAAAATGAGAACTTGCATTTCCAGCCAGGTATATCCTATGTTTTGGCTGGAAATACCTTATGGCTCTGGCTACTCCTTAAACTACTGTAAAGTGCCTAGCAAATCCCAAATAGTAACAAATAAGCAATGACTTGCCTACAACAGGCCACATAAGGCTTGATCCAACACCTCCATAGAGTCAACAAAGAGACATCTGTACCAAGTTCTGAATCAGCGCTCTATCCTATGGTCCAACAGGTGGCCCATAGCAATTTTTGGCAGACAAGAGGCTGCTAGAGCATAAAGCAAGGCAAAAGCAACTGTATGTCCTCTACTGTCTGCCAGAAGGTGACACAGAAGGTGGGACCAGGCACTATTATTGCCTCTTGTGTTTGGTCTGAGAAAGGATAGAGGGGCGCTCTCTTCCCCCAGCAGCTCTGCCCAGTAACACCTATTAGAAGCTGCAGCTGGACAAGCATCTGTATGTTGCAGCATAAATCATACCTACTCCCACATCCTGGGAAATTGAACACCATAGGTGTTATCTCAAAAGTAAATGTATTATTACCCGTAATATTATTTATCATTATATTTAGCTTAATATTTTAATTAAATTTAAATATTTCAATTTTTTATTAATAGAAACTATAAAGCTGAATTAGTGGACAGATTATTCAGGCAAGTAAGCAGAAAGCCATACTTAAGAGCCATTCAAGGACTGCAGCAATTTCTAAGCAATGTATTTGGCAAAGAAATAGGAAAGCGAACCTTCAGGTTCAGAAGTCCAGCTGGATTTAGAAGCAGGATGTCCACCCGTCATAAGTGCATCCCCAAGCATTCTTTCTCCCTGTCAGATACGCAGTGTATATTCCTATGCCACAGTTAAAAGGGAGATAACTGCAGCCCCAAAGCCCACACAGCCTTGCTCACAAAAGTCAAACACATAAGTCAGCTAAACATTTCTCCTAAATGAATCACTTGGCCACACAAACTATGGTCTTCTTTTGCATCGAAGGAGATTGAATCCTGCTAGTCACTGTAAAGAACGGTTCTGTTAATCCCGCAGCAACTGGACAACAGATCAGTGTGCTCGTGATGGACAATTCAAATACCAGAATAAGGCTTGTAAAGGGACAGAGAGGAAAAAAAAAACACATTTAAAATAAATTATCATTAAATAGAGGTTGTTTTTTCAGTACAACCAAACACTGAGAGAACGGCTGATATAACAGCAGAAAATATAATTAATGGGCCAACGAAAAAACAGTTGAGACCTCGATGGTAGAATTCAACTACAGCTGGACTAATTTTTTTTCTCTGCCGTATTCATGTATCCTCCTGTTTCAGCTGCAATACAACACTACCATTTAGTGGTCAGACACACAAAGTGCGGACCCCAGCAGCCCTCTTGCTTTTTGTCCAAACAGATGGCAAGTATTTTAAGAGTAAACAGCGTATTCATATAATCTTGAGAGCCAGGAAGTTAATATTACTCTAATCTGTGATTGCTCAAGCAAAATAAAATTTCTTTTAATTCAGGTGCTTCAGTAAAGCTTTGTCAGAGGTACTAATATCTTTCAAAGACTAAGTAAATAAAACTGGAACATATTACAAGTTATTAGCAGGCAAACCACAATACTATCTCTCACAACTCCATGGTCTTTTGAAAAGCATCTGAATTTCAGAACACGTATGTGCAAGGGAAATGAGGGGGCAGAGACCAGCTAGGTGAAATGAATTTGCTCAAAAGAAAAATGCAGTCAGGTGCCAGTTTCTTGGAATTATAATTACCTGTTTGGAGATAAAAAGGAAATGTCTTTTTAAAGTACAGATAAAAATAATTTTCAAGGTAAGCTTCTAGTGCTAGACAAAATTTAACATTGCACTCAGTCCTGCTCACTGTTTAATAAATGCACTGTATTAGCCCATTTCCTCAAAAAACTGCTATTTCTGAAGTAGTCTTAATTTATTTCTACCCAAACCTTGCAAACTTGGATTTTATTCGTAAATCTCAAAAATAAGATGCTTTTCCCAAATTCTTGCAGATCAATAAAGCCTTGTGATTGCAATTTCTCCTTGAATTCAACAAAATTTTTCAGCCAAAGGTAGTCTCACCATTTTACTTGAAAGTGTGCAGCACTGTTCTTTCTATTTTCAATTAAGAGACCTATTAAACATATGCTATAAGACAAGTATGAGTCCTTGAATTAACTCTTAGAGAAGTAGCACTTGATTCACCTTTTCATTGCAGTCCACTATGTGTGTTTCTAGATGTCTGCTTATTTTTGTGAAGTTTTGTTCGGCAAGAAGCTTTAAGCTGGATCCTGCTCTTCTTGGTTGGCCAGATGCAGCTCTCTAACTTCCTAGCTGGGAATTGTGGCAGCAGCTGGAATCACTTTTTGAGACACTGGGAGATCACACAGTCTTCTCTTGGAAACTGTGGGAGACACTCCTTATCTGGGAATTGGTCTGAATAAAATTTACTAGTTATCTGGAATCCAAACCCAGATGGAAATCTTCTATTTGAAATTCTGCTTTAGATACTGCAAATCTCTCTATAATAGAAATTGTATTATATACATCACCAACTGATACACATAAAGGTCAAACTTATAGTCTACACATCATTATGAAAGCATCCAAGTTAGATACTACTATGTCATGAGGTCCAACCGGTCACATTTAAGGAGGTAGTTTCAGAAAAAAACCCTAGAAACAAAGATTTTCTTTCAATTGGACTGGTCTTTAGATTCAGAGCAATCTGCCTCACAGTATGTCCTCGTCAAATGTGGGAATATTTTCGGCTTTCTTGTTCTTGTGAAAGAGAGCCTCCACTGCAGAAGCAGGTAGAGACACGGAATTTGTAAGAACTGAACCTACCACACTTTGTGCCTGCAGCAGAACCACATTGCAAACACTGATTTAAGCAGCGCATGGACCATAGAGTTATCCAAACACATTTAGAAATGGGAGACTTATTTTTCCATCTTTAAAAGCATTTCCATTCCAAAATCCCAGGGCTACAATGCAGGTATCACCTTAATGTCCATGACACAACCTTCTCGTGTTAGCTTACTGACTAATGGTGGACTCTGGTGATAATGCTGCAAAGTACATTTCTTTCAGGCGTAATCATTATTAAAAAGTGTGCTGTCTGGAACTTAACTGAGATGCGTGATGCCTTTTGGCTAGATACACACGTGAAGTTAAGGCTCAGCAAGCAATACTGAAAAACAGCGACATGGTTGACTTCTAAAAAAAAGGAGTAAAAGGGAAAACAGATGTCAAGGTTTCAACAAGTCATTGCACACTGCAGCTGGAACCAGTACAAAACCAACACAAGTATGCCGATAATGTAGCATTTCATGTAACGATAAGGGCAATAAACCAGCAGAAAAGGTAAAACTTTGAACAGCTAAACACCTTCCTCAAATTCCAGTGGGTCAGTAGGGCTGAACAATAACAGTAATCCTTTCAATAACCAGATCAAATGATTGAACTATTAAAGCTCGTTATGCTCAAGAAAAGTGAAAATAGAGAGATTTTCTTTTTTGTAAATGCAGAATGTGGACAAAAATATCTAAAATCCAATCCGAACACACATTCAGATGCAGTCTATCTCACCTATCAGGCAATAGTTTCTATTATTACAACAGATGTTAACAAGATGGATAGAGAGCATGTTAAATAAACATTGATATTAATATATAAGTGTCTATCTAGCAAAGCCACTGTTCAAATTATATACTTCCTGAAGAACATTTCTTGGGAAATTAATCAGAGAATTTATCTTACAAGTAAATGCTATAAATTCAAGGTTTTTCCATTAACAGAGACTGTTTCCTTCAGGGAAATTACTAAGGAACATAAACAAGGTCTACATGTGTAATGTGTAACTGGACTCTGGTGGAGTGTTTCTCATAACTGGAAAGCCATTTTCATTGGGCTTTGGGTCTTTAGGACAGAGCAGCAAAGGTAGGAAATGTTCAGAGTGAATTTAACAGACAAAAATTTACAATGTGACAGAGTTCAAAAGCTTAAGAATAAAGAAAGGGCAGGCACAAGCCATAATCACAAAAATCTGGAATCTCAGGCCTAGCTCTGTGGAAGAGACACCTCAGTCAGAACAGTGTCTCCACTACACAGGTGGGCTGGTTACATCTGCTAAGATTTGTGAAGCACTCTGAATGTGGAGATTGCTTTCCCACATAAATGTTTCTTATTGAAACACAGACTTTTGCTTTATTCTCTGGGTCTTTCAGTACAGCAAGTTCTGGGACATTAAGAAATCCAGTAAGTAAAAAAAGACCAGGGTTTACAAATCCATTAATATGACGTGAACCACCACTGATTGGACCATCGATTCAGAAAGCAAAAACAAGCAAAAACCTCAGGTTGACACTTTGAAAAAAGATTTTATAAGCGGTGACAGAATCACAACAGACTACTCAAAGATTTGAGAATTAAAAAGAAACATGCCCAGAGGTAGCTTAACAAAACCATGCAGAGTCAGTTAAAGATTCGAGTAAATCCAAGCCAGGAAAACACAGAGTAAGTTCGCAGAGCAATGGGAGGTGAAGAGGAGCTTTCTCAAGCACATCAGAAAATTCTAGCACGATGATACAGAAAACAGTTTCTTCCAAATCCCTTCTATTTTGCTAGAAAAACTTCTTTTGATATTTAAACTCTTACCTTAATGTCAGCTGTGAACTGTGAAAGGAGGTATTTTTATTAAGAATAGATATCCAGAGTTGTTAATTTTTAGATTAAAATTATTTGATAATACTGCTATCAATACCAATATTATTAACATATACTTGTTGCCTATGAAAATGTAAAGGGAAGTATTTGGCTGCCATACAACCTTCTTGCATTCATCACTGACCTGACAGCTGCATATTTATAGATCACATAAGCGAAGAGCATTGCATTCATGCTTAATTACTAGTAAGTTCATCCTCGTTTGTACACCTTTAGAGTGATTTATTTTAAGCTGTAGCATTGCTTAGAATAAATATGTGGAGAAGTAAAAAGTACCAAAGGAATTTGGAAGTGTTTTGATACTTTTTGACATAAGTTATATCAAACTGATATTCTGATGCAGATACACATCTCTGCTGGCAGTGCAGCAGCACCTACATGCAATAGCCATACTGAAAATATTTGTCAGATGTAATTGCAAATTATACGCAATTTAAGACACATTTGAACAAGAACTGAATAAAACCCCCTCCAAAATAAACAAAAAAAAAATGATGCAATCTGTGCTAAGGCACTGCAGCCCTGAAGAATTTGTTGCCCAGAAGTCCAGCAAACCATTCAACTGTTCTTAATACAACTTACAATCACCTGACTTGTATCACCTACGTTCTGATTCTACTACCTATTATGAACTCAAACTTCATAGCCTTCAGCTAAAAAGCCATTACTCCTGAGATCCCACATATTTTAGGGAATGATGTAATAAAGAAATGTGAAAGAAGTCAGACTACAAAACAGAGGGGAATTTAGTGCATTTGAGATTCAGGAGGCTGCTAGGCACAGATATACAAAGATACAACAACAGAAAACAGCACCACGTTGGGAGTGAAACTTTGCACCATAAGCTATTTCACCTGTGATAACAACCTGCTGTGTTTCTGCATTTCCTGTTCACTCACTGATGCTTTTCTGCAGCACAAAGGGCCAGATCCCCACGAGGACAGCTGGGCTCTGTGATGTACCCCAGTTTACTGTTTCCATGTGGAACATATCAGGAAACCAATTTAAATCCATATGCATTTCTTTACATATCCCATATGTATCAATATCAGCAGTTCTATAGATCCCAGGATACTTAATAGTTGTAACTAACAATACAATGAACCAGAAAATGTCTGGCCCATAACAAAGTCCAAAACTTTGTTTAGGGATGTCTGTAAAATGTCATAGCCTGAAACTCTCTACTGTGCTGCCTTATGTTTTCGTTGGTTTTGGGGTTGGATTTTTTTTGTTAACCAAGAAAATGAGAGAATTGTGTTGCCAGCTTAGAAGTAAAGAGGGGGGAAAGGTGAGTATCTTAACATCTAAGATCTATGACAGAGCTGTGGAGATGCCAACTGTCAAAGCTGGGTTATTTGTGCAGAATTAAAAAAAAATAATTATCAAGTCAGACAAAAGCAGCAAGAAGGAATAGACTACACAGGCCACAGATGGTGACACGCTCTGATGGGGATGGAAGTAATTATGAGACAGTCTTAGTCCTGGGACTCTTCAAGGAGTCCTTGAACAATTTTCACATACATCAGGCATGTGACAAGGGATAAGTACTTTTTCTTATATAAATGGCAAGGCTCTAATTACTCAGATTAGCTTTGTTAGTTTGGAATTATTGTTAATGATTTTCAGCACATGCAGGTAATGCTGTGGAAAAATACGAGATGCTTTTCTTTCTTAAGAGATACTGCAATAGCAACTTGATACTGGAATTGAAAGTTTAAACCTTTTTCTTAAAGGAAAACATGAAAAAGGAAAACATGAACACAGGAAAATCAGTTTTACAACCATACTTGCAGAGCACTGCCAGCATAAGCGTGTAACTGTTCAAGGGTTCTCTGCCGAGTTACTCTTCTCACTGTGTGTTAGGCAGAAATGTGTATGATATATTTGTTTTGTATTAAATACATAATTAGAATTTTCTAGTGAATTTTTATAGGCAACAGACTCAGCCAAAAATACCTCAAACACACATCCCTACTTGAGTTTTCCCCACCACTTAGAATCAAGTTAACTCTTTCAGTCCCTAAAGATACTTCTTCCCATCCCTTTGTATTTTGATGGATGTACTTACTTTGCCTTTTGCTCAAGATAATTAGCCTTCAGTATAACCTTTCTTCACTAAAGCCAAGAGGCTTGTGGGCATCTTTTTCCTTCTTATAATTAAAGTGAACCTGAAAGCATTCCTTTTATCTACTTCAGAGCAGTAACTTAGCATAGAAATAATCTACAAGGACACAGAATAAGCTTTCAATAGGAGCCAGAAGGTTTAGCACCACCAGTGATGCACCCATGCAAGGCTAGTGTTAGGGCTTGGAAAGGTGTTTTATAGGTCTTTTTATTTGGCAATATACAATCTGGGCATAGCATACATGTTAATATTCCTTTAAAACTAAGTTATAATAAGTTGTGTTTATTTTCTCCTACTATTATACACAGAGGGAATGTATTCATAAAGATCAACTTTACAAATATAAAGTTCTGGATGGTAAGAGGCAGATTTTAAAAAAAGGTGGATTAGAGCACTTTAGGTGCTTTGAACTACCTTTAAGAGGATCTCACTGCTGACAGGCATAACTTAGGAGTCTCGGTAAAAAGCAGCTTTACTAGTTAATCTTTGTAAATACATTTACTTGGCATCACTAGTTTTTTCAAAACTTCATAAACCTGCAAATTAATGCAGGAGAGGGACAAAACAGAGATGCAGCAAAGCAGAAGAGCACTAATAGAGACTAATAAGACATATACAAAGATCCTCCAGACTCCATTAGAACTTGCCTCTGCAAATAGAAACCTGATCACACAAGTAATGTATTAATTTCTTTCAAGAGATCCAAAACCTGATGGAAACATATTTTAGAGGCGGGGGGGGGGGGGGGGGGGGGGGCGGGGGGGGGGGGAACACCCACTGTTTAGAATGGCATAATGACTTAACAAACTCGAAGGCTCAGAACAACATAAATCTCTAAGATATTATCTGGGGCATCTTTAAAAATATCTCCTGCGCAAAGATAACTCCCTGCCTTTCTGAGTCCCTTGGTGGCCACTTCAGAATGAATTCACTCTTGAAAATGAGCCACCGTGCTAACTGCACGCAGCAGCCTTGCCTTTGCTCCTAAGCAGCAATGACTATTCAGGGAAATGAACACGGCTTCTAAATGAGGCTAAATAGCTCCTTGTCCATCTGAAGTGGCTCCAAAGATCTTAATTCAACTGTAATTATCAACTGCAGACCTCAAACGCTCTGTGTATTCCAGCTCAGCAACACATGACGAGCTCCCTTGGTTTATCATGATTCTACAGAAGTCTATTTAACATCAGAAGTTAGCACTATTAAATGTGAACATTGATTTGAAAGCAGCGATGGCTGTTGATACGATGCTCAGAAAAGGCAGGCGCACGGATATAGGGTACAGGAGAGGCTGGAGAAGAAGGGAGCTGCTGGCCCTGCTGCCACCTCCTGCTTGCACACACGAGGGAGCTGCGGCTCCGCGGAGTCAGAAGTGAACTCCCCTATATCCTGAAGGAAGCTTTCATTGCAGAACTTCAAGACCGGTGACTTTTGGTTTTTTTTTTTTTTAAAGCTGAGAAATCTATTTTTTCTACCCAGGAGGAAGACTTTCTCCCTCTCTGACATTTCAGATGCGTGAAGTTAGTTTTTCTTAAAGCAATGCTTGCCTGTGAGCAATCATCCAAGCTAGTGCTCATAGCGTGAAATCTGTTTTTCACACTTTCCTCCATATTTTCTGAACATCAGGAAAAAGACTTTAACGTGAGGATGACTGAGCACTGGAAAAGGCTTGTCCAGGGAGGCTGAAGAGCTTCAGCCTCTGAGATACTCCAAAGTCATCTGGACATGGTCCTGGGCAGCCTGCTCTAGGTGACCCTTCTTGAGCAGTGGGGATTGGATCAGGTGACCTCCAGAGGTACTTTCCAGCCTCAACCATTCTGTGACTGATTTTTTTTTCCTTCAGTACATTTCTCATTCCATCGCCTTCTCATTCTTGCTCTTTTTGCCATTAATATCCACTGCCTCAACTACTTTATTCCTACTCTCTTGCCTCTCTGCTTACTCTTTATCTCCTGCTTTTCACTCTTAGACAGTGGTAGAATATTCTGCCCTTGGGAAGTAATAGGAGAGGATACATTTGACAACTGGAGCTAATGTTCAGGTCCTACTGAAACATCTTCCACTTCCGTGGGACAAGAGGCACTTCATGAGAACATATTCACCTTGGCTAAAGAATATCAACTTAGATAACTCATTTTTGAAACTCATCATAAAAGATAAAAACTAGCCTTTTTACAGGTTTAGAAGCAAAATCCCCAGACACGGAGCTATGGGCATGCTCCAAAATAGCTCATTCTCTTAAAAATAATTTACAGGAGACATCCTCACTGCCAACAATCTCTCTCAGTTTTGCCTATGCCCTGTGAACAAATTCCTCACTAAATTTACCTGGGTATAAATTACAAAGCTATCCATCTTGATTAACTGCACACCCAGAAGTCAAACTACCTCTGAACCAGTTCCTAAGGAGGAGTGATAACTATTTCATCCAGTCTGGAAACGTCAGTCAAACTGGTGGGAGGAAAAAGGCCGTTTCACCACCCTTGCATTACCTGCCCCAGCAAGGGCATTTCTGGAAGTGATCGGCCTTTAGTGCTCTGTCTGCTTCTTCTCAAACAAACATTAAAGATGTCTATTATGACTATTTAAATGAAAAAAAGAATAATCTGTCTGAGAAGAAATGAGAAACTCAGTCCTGAGGAATGATACCGATGGTACCTTTGTGTCTCTTCCACAAGCCCCTCTTTCCCACTAACAGAAATAAAGAATGTAACCCAAACTCAGTTAAGGAAAATTTGAAATTAGTTTGTTCCATCATAAATTTACCTAACAGAAAATTCCTTCTGCTGATAAGCAGCACTAATTGTTAAATCCAGTTACATCTATAGTTAGCATATTATCTGCAAGCGGCTGTGCAGCCATGCTTTGGATGCAAGGGGACCATGCAACTCTAGCTCTGAAATTACCACGCAGACACATGGAACACAACAGGTGAGAATGAGAGCGATCTCCCAGGATAGCTAATCTTTTTATTCCTCATTCTATTGGTATTTTTCAGCTTTTCAAAACATAACCAAATGCATATCCTTTGAGGTGAAAGATTTATGTAGTCTTTAAAAAAATTCAGTTTCAAAAATAATGCTGCAGTCCTGTGTAATCTTATCATTTACTTGCTAAATCTGCTTCTCGGCAAAAGCCTTGCATTCCAGCAATTGCTTACTTTCTTGTTAGAGTCTTAGCTGCAGTGTCTTGATAAATAGGTGTTTCCATGGAGATGACAAATGAATATCATCCATGTTGCAATGAGCTTCTGATTTCATCTTGAACCATTAGCTTGCAAACCACAGCTTATTCATTATTCATTTGCAGTAAGGAAATGGCTGAAACCCAGAGCACTACAGCAGATGAAAATCTGTGCATGTAGACTAGAATAGAGTGCATTTGCCACCACATAAAATGAACAAAATTCCCTGGGATTAAAGTAATGATCCTAGTAGCTGTCCTAAAGGCCTACAAAAATTTTCCCCTCAATTAATAGCATGCATACATAAATTATGGGAATTAAGACACGTTTTAAATATTCAGGCAGGCAGGGGACTTTCAGAAGGAAAAAATAATAAGTGACATTCAACTTTTATATAAATCATAGGAATGACAAAAAATGCTTTTCAGAAACTCAGGAACAGGCACAAACATAAACTATGAAAAATTTTGCTTAATATCTTAATAGGAACCTGTAAATGTTTGTGCTTTCTGACTGTTCTGGAATATAGAACCAATATCTGACTCCCATTGAGAAATTGCCTTTCTTTTATCATTGGCTGACAGGGGACTATTAGTCTTGTTAGCCCTAAGGGAGTCTAAGAAGGAGAAGGAGAAAATATTTTCAGTCCTTCCATAGCTAAAAACCTTTGCAGCTGCTGCAGCTATTTTTTAAACAGGACTTTAAAGCTCACAAGAGTTTTCCACTCTGCAGGAATGTCTACTTTCGTCTGCTCAACTTAGAGAAATAGTTATTCTTTTATATTTAAATAAATTAAAGGCAGTAAAATTTTAAGATGGCAAATAACATTAACACACAGTATCAGCACAGACCATCATTTGAAGACATTTTTTTTTCAGTCTTAAGTCCTGAGCTAGAAGGAGGAAAAAAAGTCAATGCATTGTTATTGCTACAAGCAAAACCTTCCAAAGAAATTTTCTGTCTTCTGCCCTTTCACATATACAGGCTTCAAATTTCTGATAATTTCAAGAATACAAAATACTCTTTCTTAAATGCTGGCCCAAGACTAATCTCCTAGGAAGGAAGGAGTCTGTGACCAATGCCTGAAAGACAGAGAAGACGCATGCACTGCACTGTTACCTAATTTTAACTTCCTGCTCTTTACCTGTCATTGCCTGTAACAGCATTCTAATTTAATATAATTAAGGTAGGCAGGAATTTTCTGGCTGCTTTTGAGGTTGAAGGTGTTTACATGTACATGACCTGAAAGGCATTTTGTCTGGATGAAAATTATGGCGCATGTGATCCAGAGAAACAAAACAGGACATATAAAAGTGGGACGTCCTTCACACTTGCCCTGGTTAATAACATCCATGCTCCTGCTGTCTGAGCACCGGAGCTGTCCTGGGAAAAGCATGCCAATTAGAGTAAGTTATAACCAATTATGTGGCTCTTAATTTGAATTATTGTCCATTAAAACCTGACTTGACTTTATAGAAGACATTTCATTCAAGTAACAGGCTTAATACTAGTGTGACAAGAGGCCGAAGGGTAACAAGAAATGATGAACAAAGATTACTTTGTTACATGGAAAGGGGACAAGAAGCAATAATTCTTTTTTTCCACTAAGCTACATGCCATTTTCGTACTACTACTACTACTATCTTACTTTCTCAGATTACCATGAAGCTGGAATGACCACGCACTCCACCACACTAACAGCCATCTCCAGGAAGTCTCTTCATATCTCACAGCTAAGGCTTTATCCAAGCACAACACAGGGACGAAATGAAGCAAGCAATAAAAGCCAACTCTTATTCATGTCAAAAAATACACAGACAGTCTAGACAAAGCGCTGAGCTCTTCCTGTGCAAGTTGCCTCACATGGAGTAGAACATCTACTAAACAACCCTTTCTGTAGAAGCACAAACTTGCCAGGTCTTTTTTATGTTATTGCACATGGGGACGGGACTGAGGAAGAAAAGAAGAAACTACCGCACAGCGTTTTGAACCTCTGAGGATTTGATCCACCACACTAATTTAGGGAGTTTTTCCACTCTGAACTCAAAACAGAAGTTGCAATTGAACCTGTCCATTACTGCAATTCACAGTAGTTAAAGTCTGGAGCTGCCTAAGGTTTGAAGCAAGACATTTGGGACATGGGCTGTCAGAAAATGGATTTTTCTCTCAGACCTAACGCTTTTCTTATTTGGCAGGAAATGGGAGATGCTCTGTCTTCATCATGCCCTTCATTTGCCTCTGAGCATGGATCCATAATAGCCACAGCAGCGTGTTCTCACTCACCAGCACAAATTGTAACTGTCTGAGGAAATAAAAGCAACAGGCACATAGACAAAGCCACAGAAACCTTTCACCTCAGCACAGTCAGTATTCCAGCACTGAGCTAGATGACCAAGGGAGCGAAACATGTTCTCTTTTCCCCTGAGAAGAAAAACAAGAAACCTCAGGATGGAACAAGGTGTTCCAGATACAATGTTGTGGAATACTTTTTTGTAAGTTTTTTAACTTCCTAAGATAAAGACTTATACTTTTAGTGATGATATTTACTGGAGTTAAAACAACTGCTGTAAACCCATTGTAAAGCATGCTGGATCTTTCAAAAGACTGTGTGATGTTATTAATATGTTTGCAAATCCTTCTTAAACCTGTAACTTCTCTTTGCCTGCTGAACTGATTCACTTGTCACTATGTGCCAACTTGCTACAACCTTTACCTTTCCCAACTGGATACGAAGAAGTAACTCTGTAGGCAGACAACACAAGACAGTCTGAATATACTAATAAGTGAGCACACACAGTCTTTCAGGAGAAAAGTCACTGCAGACATCCCACTTCACCTGGTACGGAGGCAAGCCTTGCTGTCTGAAAGCTTCCTCTGGCATTATTTTCAGTTTAGATGCTGTCGTGCACAATACACTCAATGCTTTGAAACCTGCAGCTTCCGATTTATTTAATGAACATAATCCTGTATTTACTACTGTTTCAAATGCCACACAGCATTAAAAACCTGCAAGGTTAGATAATGCTGATGGGAAAACACAGTTATATGTATATATATAACCTACCATTTTTCAGGTGACAGTAAAGTTTGAAGATCACATCCCTAAAAGTCCAGGACTGGAAACTGAGATGCAAGAAGGGCTAAACAGCAGCCATAACAGCCTAATTAATGTACTGAGTCCTAACAAGGAATAAAGATTCGTACTCTTACAGAATTTGGGCTGTATAGATCTAACCCTTAGGCCTAGGAATGCACTTAAGCTATCTTCTCTTCCAAGCTCAATTGCAGTCTGGCATTTCAGAAGTAACCACATGATTTGTTCCAGTTTAATCCATCTGTTATAGTACAGATATATAGTTTTTCTTACATGTAAAATGCATCCTGAGTTTGGAGAGCATTCAGTAGAAAGCATAATGCAGAGAAGGAAGTTAATTTTTCTAGAGCACCGAAGAACCACCTAAATCTGCTGCTTTAAACCTAGAATAAGATTTGAAAACTTTATCAATTAAAACTATTTGACCCCTGTTCACTGACTTGATATTAAAGCAAGAACACACGATCTGCAGAAAACAAGTTGCACTACCATTATGCTTTTTCTTACTAGGAAATAACTGAAGTCCACAGAACACAATTTTTAGTGTTAAGTACAATACTGTGATGCTAGGACAGAAAACATGCTTGAGTTAAAGACACATTGTATGGGGAGATACAGGCTTAGTGACTTTCAGCTAAGCACAGTTAACAGAAAGCAACAAGTCTCTATACAAAGTGGTCCATCAAGGCAGATAAGTCAGCATAGAGCAGTTGTGTCACACCGGGAAGTCATCTTGCCACAGCCTGAAGTTAAACATTTGAAACTATCAAAACAATGGGCCATTGCAAAGAAAGCCTTCTACCAACATCTGCTTGGCAGAAAAAAACAGGAGAGGCTCAGATCCGTCTTTGTGAAGATCCTCCCTAACTTACAAAAACCAGGAGAAACATACTGAAACTAGGAACTGCTCATTTGCAGAACCACATCGGAGTATTTCTTTTCCAGTATTTCCATTTAGTAGCCACATTAATGCAGCTTATCTACTTTTCTGCTTTCCTTCTCTGCTTGAGGACTTGGGGATGATCCTCCACAACCTGTTGGCAAGTAAAGGTACTCAACGATCTCTTACCTAAAAATTGTGGAAGAAGCTGCAAAAGGATGATGAAATTTGAGCTACCAATGTTACCGGTAGTTCTGAAGTCCCTTGAAAAACCAGACTTGAAACTTTCCTGTCAGCTCCCGAGTACAGAGGGAGAATAACCTCCCTGGACCCGCTGGTCACACCATTTCTGATACAAGCAAAATGCCATTGGCCGCCTTCGCCACCTGGGCACACTGCTGGCTCATGTTCAGTCGGCTGTCAACCAACACCCCCAGGTCCTTCTCCTCTAGGCAGCTCTCCAGCCACTCTTCCCCCAGTCTGTAGCACTGCATAGGGTTGTTGTGCCCCAAGTGCAGGACCTGCATTTGGCCTTGTTGAAACTTATGCCATTGGCCTCAGCCCAGCGGTTCAGCCTGTTCAGATCCCTTTGCAGAGCCTCCCTACCCTCCTGCAGATCCACACTTCCTCCCAGCTTAGTGTCATCTGCAAACTTGCTGAGGGTGCACTCAATGCCTTCATCCAGGTCATTGATAAAGACATTGAACAGGGCTGGACCCAGTACTGAGCCCTGAGGATCCCCACTTGTGACTGGCCTCCAGCTGGAGTTAACTCCATTGACCACCACTCTCTGGGCCCGGCCATCCAACCAGTTTTCAACCCAGGAGAGTGTGCATCCATCCAGGCCAGAAGCTGACAGTTTCTGAAGGAGAATGCTATGAGAAACTGTGTCAAAGGCTTTACTGAAGTCCAAGAAGACTACATCCACAGCCTTTCCCCCATCCAGTAGTTGAGTCACTTTGTCATAGAAGGCGATCAGGTTAGTTTGGCAAGACCTGCCTTTCGTGAACCCGTGTTGACTGGGCCTGATCACCCGGTTCTCTTGCATGTGCTTCATGATAGCACTCAAGATTACCTAGTCCATGACTTTCCCCGGCACTGAGGTGAGACTGACAGGCCTGTAGTTCCCTGGATCCTCCCTGCAAGCCTTCTTGTAGATGGGCACAAAATTAGCCAGCCTCCAGTCCAGTGATGATGGAAAGGGGTTTGAAAAGGACATCTGCCAGCTCCTTCAATACTCTTGGGTGGATCCCCTCCAGCCCCATAGACTTGTGGGTGTCTAGCTGGGCAAGCAAGTCTCTAACCTCCTCCTCTTGGATCATGGGAGCCTCATTCTGCTCCTCTACCTCCTGGGTTTGTACACAGAGGGAACAACTTCCCTTGCTATTAAAGACTGAGGCAAAGAAGGCATTAAGTACCTCAGCCTTGTCCTTATCCCCTGTCACTGTTGTTCCTTCTGCATCCAATAGGGACTGAATGTTCTCCCTAGTCCTCCTTTTCTTGTTAATGTATTTGTAGAAATATTTTTTATTATCTTTCACAGATTCAGCCAATTTGATTTCTAGTTGGGCCTTAGCCTTCCTGATTTTTTCCCTGCACGATCTCACTTCCTCCCTGTAGTCTACCCAAGACGCCTGTCCCTTCCTCCAAAGCTCATAGACATTACTCTTCTTTTTGATATCTCTCAAGATCTCCCTGCTCAACCAAGCTGGCTTTTTCCCCCGCCAGCTCCTTTTCTGGAACATAGGGATGGATTGCTCCTGAGCTGCCAGGATTTCATTTTTTAAGAGCACCCAGCACTCGTGGGCTCCCTTGCCCTGAAGGACTGTCTCCCATGGGACTTTGCCAACCAACCTTCTGAACAGTCCAAAGTCTGGCCTCTGGAAGTTTAATGTGACTGTTTTGCTAATCTCCTTCTCTATCCCGCCTAGAACTGAGATGTAACCACAATGGACAAAAGCACCACAGCAGCACCACTCAAAGGAAGAATCACTTTGATTTTAAATTACTACGTCTCTTCTGAAAGAAATTTCTATTTTCGTTTCATGAAACCTGCTTTTCCTTATTTCTTCTCTGCTGATGGGAAAATTTATGCAATACATAGAGCTGGCTGGACTATGTATAGATAGTATTATAGGTCACCACCTTTGACAATCACATTGAGATCTTAAACTGTTTGACACTTTTTATACTAATGTCAGTCTTAGAAAGCAGCAGGGAAACCTTTAGCAGCAGCTGTTCAGCCATTTCTCTGTTACCAAGTAGGACAAAACTCAAACAACTCAAGCGCTTTATAAAGAAGATTTAGCCCTTCCATCCTTCAGAGCAGAGACTACACTAAGGTCAAAGAAAAGCCTCATTTCTCTCCCTGTGAAAACTCCAGTTTGCTCAGATTTTAAGGTGAGTGCACATCATTCAAATGTGCATCCTGTAGAATCACATTAGAATCAGATAATCTCTTTTTCTAATGTTCTGCCTTCCCTTGGCAATTTCTAGCCACAGAAAATGCAAAGCAACATTAGGGAGGATGTGCCCCTCCCAGCTCTATGGCACAAGAAACTGAAAAGCTCTATTTCTATACATGCAGTTGCTGCTTCAACCACCAGATGCTACTGCGGCATTAGAATGGGAGCTGGGGGCTGCTGGTGCTGCATTCCCCATAGTACTCTGCTGGGGAATGGACATTACGTACAGTCTTTAATTACATGATGACACACTACCTCATCCCCTGAGCAGGTGTCCTTTGAAAGAGGATAATGAAGAAAGCTATTATCTGTAGGACCCTTCTTCATTTCACTGGAAAAGTTAGCAGGTATGTATTGAATGGAATGAGACAGCAGGGGAAAAAGAGCATGTTGCAGCTGAGGCTATTGAACACAATAAAGCTGTGGTGTTAAAGAGACTTTTTAAAAGGGCTGCATAGTTGGGAGCCAGGGTACAGACACACTGCTGTGGCTATCCAGGATCAGAGGATATTTGAGACACTGCATGTCATCTCGCCATGGTTCTGCTCCCCCTGTATAACAGGGAAAACGCCTGCCAATGTCTCCGGAGTGACTTTACGAGTATTAAAAAAATAGTGGTTCTAATGCATTAATGCATTTGTACACGATTATTAATAGAAGTAAGACTTAGCATTGCACACAGTATAGAGAAGAAAAAATGGGTATTTAATACACAGCCATTCAAGTCATTTTGTTTTGCTATATCTTTTAAAAAAGCTAAATATACAACCCCCCAAAAAGGATATCTATCCAACATGCTATATTGACCTTTGATAGCATTACATATTTAAAATGCAGCAGCATAATTTAAACTCCTATCTCCTTCCAGGCACTTTGGAATGAACTATCAGAAGTCATGGTTAAGGAGAGGGCCTCTAGTAGGATGACTGTAAGACAGCCAGCATATCAAGGCCACTGCTCCCTTACTGCAACAAAACTGAAGTTCTGGTTGCTTGGCATGAGGAGAACCATGGCCACAGTACTGCATGGATGACCAGATGACAAGAATGAAGATGGAGTGCACAGAACAGGACTGAGCGACAAAGCTCACAGTAGATAGATTAAACAAAATATCCAAACTACACTGGAAGCCTAGATTTAACACTTAACCCTTCAATCATTTGCAGTTCAGTTTCCTTCATCATTGCCAATCTTTGCATTACCTCCTCCCCTATTTGCTACAACAAAAACCTGAAATCTGTGCAATGTCAGGTAGATGGTTTGAATCATGCAAGGATGAGATAACTAAAACCCCTTCAACTCTTCCTCCCTTCGTGACCAGACCTGTGTTTTGTATAGCAGCCCATGCCTGCTCACACTAGAACAGCTCCACAGGAAAACAGCTACTGACCAGGAGGCTGATCTCTGACACGGCAGGGTAGAAGGATGGAGGAGAGGCACAGGGGCAAAAAGTATCTGAAATTATTCAAACCAAAGTCATCTTATCACCAAACTACAGGTAATCTTTCCACCAGAGAGAGAAATTATAATTTTTTCACTTTTTTCTTTATCTTGCGATGCAATGTCCTGATAAGCAATCAGGTTCAAACATTTAAACTCAACAGGCAGAATCTACCATCCCTTCCTATGATCTCGTTTCCTTTAGGTAGCATTTTTCCATCATCAAAAATAATTCTTATCCTCCTGCATCTGATTCTCAGCTCCTTCCTAGAACCACAGTCAGCCCACAGACTCGAAGCAGAGCTGCTGCCCTACTACCTGCTGCCTTTCAGCGATGGTTGTGCACTGTCACAGCTTCAGCCTTGCCTGCAGCCATTTCAATGAACAGCACACAGATCCTTTTCCTCTTAGCTTCTTAGCCTTTTCCTCTGTCAGAGAAAAGAGGAGGCTGTGACAGGCCTCCCTGAGGCAAGGTTTCCTCCCTTTTCCCTATATGTTTGCCAGTTCATTCTGTGCTGCAGAGCACTTGCATAGATTCATAAATGGAGGTTGCTAAAATTACACCTAGGCAAATAGCAGGAATTGTTTTTGTCTGTACAACTGCCTGGAGTGCAGTGCTGAGGGGTACAGAATTGGGATGAGGCAAAGGACAGGAGCAAGAAGGTCAAGGAGTGAAGCAGAAAGGGATACAGCATGAAAAACTGCTTTTAAAAAGTACAAATGGATGCTAAGGCCAAGACCTTTCTAGATAAGGACTTCAGGTCTGGCAGCTTTTCCCAGTGGTTACTTACCTGGATCTTAATGTCAGGACTGATTTGTGGTTGATTAAAGAAGGAGAGGGTTTATCATTTTATCTTGAATGTCACCAACATTTCAGAAGATTTTTTTAAGCTTCAGGATAATTCTGCTCCATTTTCTTAAGTAAGTTTTGCAGACTATTTTTTTCATGTAAACTACAGTAAGTTTACAGAGGCAAAGGCAGAAGGATGAAAGAATAATATAAATGTGTGTTCATGTGTGCTTGACAGAGAACAGCAACTGCATCTTAATGTTTCCTCTATATCGCCACAACTACATGCATCACAGGCTGCGTTGTCATTATTGATTAATCTACTAATTGATCAATCTACTAATAAAAAAATATTTGTTATATCTATTATTATATACATAATACTAAAATTTATTATTCTACTAATTCACAATTCACTGAAAACTTAAACGTAGCATATAAAGGGCTTCTTGTTTTGCCTAAATAAAGCCCTAAACTAGCCCATTTTTTTTCAGTGGCTTCAAAACTTGAAATATTTAACACTTTGCCCTGTGGGAAAAGTCATCAGCTTCTTCACTGCATAAGCATGCCTAGAACATTTGTCCTTACGAGATCTCACCAATTTCAAATTTCCAAGACTGAAAAGGCAGGACAGTGAGAGGAACCAAGTCACCAGAAACAGTCACAGCTGGAACTAAAACAAGGCAACACAAAACAAGGTACTGTGATACTGAGCAGGACCTGGAGGCAGAACTTAATCTTTTGGTCTGGTAGTAAAACAGGTGCAAACACCATGAAAAAGTAGAGTCTAAAGAAGTAGATGATATGCCTGCTCTTTGCTTGGGTGGGGCCAATCCAGTAATGCTTTAAGTCCTGTCAAATGAACTAGCAAGAGACTTGAAGGGCAGAAGTAGTTTCTGCAAAATAGTAAGTACATGATTCCTGCTATGCTAGAAAAGGAAATCGGAGACCACAGGCTTTGTCACGTTATTTCTTGGACAGGTGCTGGATAACTGCTCTGGAAACACGTGATAAGAAGAGGGAAGCTGTTAACTGAACACACAAGTCTTACACGAGTAATACTGACCACAGAGATCAGGAGACTCCACCTGAAAAGTTCCTGCCCTATCCATGGGGACATGGGATCAGAGGCCAGTAAATGAGAGAGGCCAGTAAATGAGAGACAGGAGCTACCTTCATCTAGTCCATGCAGTAGGTTCTTAGAAAAGGTGGAGAGACATTGATAGACAGTTCCACGTACAGCACAATTTATCTGTCGAGAACTGTGTAGGAACCACTCAGAGCAATAAGCCCATATTGTAAAGAGTGAGACATACATGTCACGTTTTGCATGCTGATGGAGGAACCTCCAATAATATATCCACACTGGAGTCTCTTGACAGGACAAAGAGACATGGGAATCAGATTCCCAATTCAATTTATCTTTTCTTAAAGAAGTCCCCACACAATAAAGGAAAGAAAAGTTAGCTTTTGTAGTGACAGCAAGACAAGATGTCTCTGGAAATGAGAAAGGCAGCAGCTAGTTAAGGAACCTACTACAATCTAGGGACTGCATTTGTCAGAAGTTCGTTTTCAAGGAGCTATTCCTTACCACAGAATGCACTCCATGTGAAAACCAATGCTTCAATAACAAGTGCTCTCATTGCTACACTGTCTTGGTTCCTCCTCCATATCAGAAACCAGAAAGATTAATTGCCAAAAATCTGCTACCTCTATAGAAATATAATCTCACAAGTGAATGACAGCCATCTCTGGGGTCTTGACCTTCTGACAGTGTCTCTATTTTCCTTGTATTGATGGATTACAAAACAAGCCTCTCAGCCTGTCCTTCGAGATGTTGTTATTGCTTGACTGAGTGGGGTAGCTGAAGACTTCAGGAGAGAAGTACAAACGCTGTAGTCTCCTCTGCCTTGTAAGAATGTGTTGCAGTCCCTGGACTGTGTAGGTGCCTTAGAGGACCTTCAGGCCTGGGAAGCATCTCGAAAGTTGCTCACATCCTGCAGGAGGGCCAGCTACTCAGGAAATACTGCCTCTACATTCATTATCTCTCTGCTTCCCAAAGACAGAGATAGAATCATACAATCATAGAATCACCAGGTTGGAAAGGACACGCTGGATCATCGAGTCCAACCATTCCTAACACTCCTTTAAACCATGTCCCTAAGCACTTCATCAACCCGTTCCTTAAACACCTCCAGGGAAGACCACCTCCCTGGGCAGCCCGCTCCAGTGGCCAATGACTCTTTCCATGAAGAATTTTTTTCTGATATCCAGCCTGAACCTCCCCTGGCGGAGCTTCAGGCCATTCCCCCTTGTCCTGTCCTCTGTCACTTGGGAGAAGAGGCCAGCTCCCTCCTCTCCACAACCTCCTTTCAGGTAGTTGTAGAGAGCAATAAGGTCTCCCCTCAGCCTCCTCTTCTCCAGGCTAAACAACCCCAGCTCTCTCAGCTGCTCCTCATAAGATTTGTTCTCCAGCCCTCTCACCAGCTTCGTTGCTCTTCTCTGGACACGCTCCAGAGCCTCAACATCCTTCTTGTGGTGAGGGGCCCAGAAATGAACACAGTACTCAAATTGCGGTCTCACCAGTGCTGAGTGCAGAGGGAGAATAACCTCCCTGGACCTGCTGGTCACACCGTTTCTGATACAAGCCAAGATGCCTTTGGCCTTCTTGGCCACCTGGGCACACTGCTGGCTCATGTTCAGTCGGCTGCCAACCAACACCCCCAGGTCCTTCTCCTCCATGCAGCTCTCTAGCCACTCTTCCCCCAGTCTGCAGCACTGCATAGGGTTGTTGTGCCCCAAGTGCAGGACCCGGCATTTGGCCTTGTTGAACCTTATGCCATTGGCCTCCACCCAGCAGTCCAGCCTGTTCAGATCCCTTTGCGGAGCCTCCCTACCCTCCAGCAGATCCACACTTCGTCCCAGCTTAGTGTCATCCGCAATGTTGGATTGTGCAATGTTGGATGTTGGGGATACTATCAAACTCCAATGCCTCCCAAAGACAGATTATGAGGGGTAGTTCTGGTTCTTGTGAAGGTTTTGTTCCTTTTAAAAAGTAGCATAAATGGTGAGAGAAGAGATCATTTCACTAAGTTAAACTTGGACAGAGTTTAATCATCTGGCACAAAATTCTGCTCAGACACCCAGCACAGTGCAGTAGGAGCATTTTAAGCCTATTTCAAGCAATGTCAGAAGGAATTTTTCTTCTTTCTGTGAGCTTCTTCCATCAGACTGATAGCAATCACATTTTAACTGTAGAAAACCTTCAAAAGTAGTACACAGCTGGCCTAAAAACAGCACTACTGATTGCAATAGAACTTGACTGCCATTTTCTATTCAAAACCCCTTTCAGTTCTTGCTGTGCATGCTGTTATGCAAGGTAATTTTCCAGATATAATGAGGTTTAAAATAGCTAGAGAGACAGTCTGGAACAAAACAGAGCGCATGCAGTATGTATTTCTTATGGTTTTCAGTTTCATTATCAGTAAGGCTTCCAGCTATCTTGATACATTAATAGAGAAGTGTGACATTATTTTGATACACTTAAGTACAAGGTTTGGATTTTAACTGATTAGCCCTAAACTTAGGGCTGTTTTAATTTCTCTATGCTCACTCTTTTGCTTCAAAAGAATTTTCTTATTTAACTCCACCAAATGCAATGCCACAATAAGGTGAAAAGGAATTGCAAGGAGTCAGCGGCAGCCAGCGTCACGACTGTCTGTGGTGGGACTGGGGGACATGCCTCCGTGGTGGAAACAGTGACTGGCCCGGAAGGTAAAGCATTCTGTACTGAATCTTGTGTTGCTGCAGAGACACTGCTTCCAATATTAGTTTGCTAATCTAAAACTAGTGACTAATGTGGAGATCTCTACTGTGTGCTCTTGTGACAGCAGCCCAGACAAATACTGAAACTCTAACATGCATATCAAAATAGCATTGTGCAAAATAGGACTGAAAATGAATCCTTGTGTCAATTGTAATTTTCATGCAGTGGTAAAACTCTGAATGAGGATGGAGGCAGTTGCATTTGGATGGATTTTGCTGATCATGCAGTTGTTTTTTCCCACCTATGACCACAAAACTATTAATAAAGAAGGATACGGAAAACGAAGCCAGATGAGTTCTCCTACAAATCATTATGTAGATGGGAGGTGACAAAACCAAAGCAGCTGAACTTGTTCACTTCACCCTACCTAATGACTACTGTGTGTCTGAAAAGAGACAGGGAGCACCGATAGGTTTTCAGTAGCTGTCAGTGAGCCACCATTCAAGCAGAATACACATTGCTTTGCCATTTAAGGGCATGCTAGACTACTTAAATGTCAGTAATTCTCTGCCCTTCCACAATTCCTAAAAGTTGCCTGCGAAGGAAAGACACGTCCCATTACAGTTCACTTGGAAAAAGACACAGAACAGCACTGAAGACTGTCCCACGGGACATAAGCTGTGCAGGAGAAGGCTGTGTTGTGCCCTTCAGCTTCTGAAGGATGACTACTTCCTTCTTCATCTTCACACTCCTTTGGAGGCCTACGGAGCTCATCTGCAAGTTTTCAAATGGCTGACTTGTGAAATCGTGCCATAAAATTCCCACTTTCCAAAGCAACAATTTCATCCAAGCATTTCAAGTACAACCAAATGGCTTGGTGAGAAGATACGTAGATATTACTGGCCTGACTGCTTTCACATACAAGAAACCTATTTTATGCACTAGCAACAGGAACTTCCTACATATCCATACTACTTTAAGAAACTTAGAAGTCTATTGTGAGGGCCTCAATCTTCTATACACTGAGAGGTTTAGCCAAGTTTCTTCACAGTCTACTTTCTTCACTGCCTTTGTGATACATCCCAGTTCTGAGATCCATGCTCTTTCCCAATGCAACAGGCATCTCCAAGCACAGGGAAGCTACATGTTCAGTTTTATTAAGTAATCTAATTACATTCCTAATTCTAGCTTCTGATTAACTTTACTGAAAATATTTATTTAAATGCCACCGCCATACAGAAAGGCAGACAAAAAAATACGTGTAGTATAAAAAAACTTAACATTTTCAGTAGTATGAACAAACATATCAAAATATTGCAGGCAGCAACGTGTTATTGAAAAACATTTTCATTCTTATTTTTTCCCTCTGCAACATTTCTTCTAGAAGAGCAGTTAAAATGCCAAAAGTGTCATTCTGATTCAAGACCTTTCCAGGTACATCTGACATTTTAATGCAGCTCAACCTCTTTTGCCCCTTTGCCTGTCTGCCTCACCAGCCACCCAAACACTTGGTCTCCAGAGATCAGCACAGAATCAGACTTTATATCAATTGCCATTTTCTTCTTCTTCCCTTCTGCTAGAATGAACAATACTCTTTTCCACCACTGCACAGTGACCGAGCTTTCACTTTCGCACACTTCCAAGATAGGAGACTTTCTGTGAAACCAGCAGCAGCATTTCACTATATCTGCTTTTTAAACATTCCACACAATAATCTCCCAATTAAAAAAACCCAAACAACTTATTGAATAATAAATTTGTCTTCTAGATAAAGAACAGTAAATTGACAATACAAGCATGTCACCTGTGAAGTAATAACCACAATCTGAAAATTACTGGAGAACAGAAAAGGAGTCTGAACTGAATGCATGAGCACACACTTGCAGCTCCAAAGCTCCCCAGCTTTAAGTGGCTACATATTTCTTCCATAACTACGGGCACAACTGATGGGAAAAAAAAAAAAAAAACAAATATTTTTTTCAGTTGTCAGGAACCCATAGCTTGGACAAACAAGACAACATTGGCTAAAATTCTTTCTTGATTTGGTGGTTAAACAAAAGCAATTTATGGTATCTTTTATCAAATTAAGCAAATGGGAAAGAGAGGAATAAATAGCAGCACGGTAAAAGCTCCAAAAGGACACAAAATCAGTAAAGAACTAAGATAAAGGAAGACTCACCTCCAAGGACTCAGGATACTAAAAATGTTCAAGGAAATTAAGAACAATAGCAGTAGTATAGGTTCTTGATGGATCAGAACAGCAAAATTGTTAATAAAGATGCAGAAAAGGTTTGCCTACCCTACATTTCAGAAGTGGCAGAAAAGTTACTTCATCATCATGAAAATAGTGTGTTTCAGTCTCTTGATAACTGAAGGGAGTATCAGAAAGTACCTAATACAAAACCAAATCTTTTAAAACTAGAAGAGCTGAATAAATATCATCAAAAAGTCTAGAAGCAATTAGCCGAAAAATAGCCTCTCTTATTGATATAAAATTCCTTGGCTGCTACAGAATCTTTCAAGGACTGGAAAAGTATGAATAAAAAATCCAAAAGGTCATTTCCGATAACACTGGCAGATATATTTTAGTTAGCCTGACACCAGTCCTGACAAATGCAATATATTTGGGAAATAAAGAATTAAAGGATAGGAATATAATTAATGTCAGTCAATGCAACTTTGTGGAAAAACCTGTCTTGTCAAATAAACCTGGTTTACTCTCCAATTAAATAACACTTTGGTTGATAAAGGTAACTACCTAGATGCAACAAACTTAGATGAGATATCTGAGTTGTTACTGCATGACATTCTGATTCAAAAATTAGCAATATTCCATATCAGCAGGGCACATGATAACTGGATTAAAGTGGCTGAATAACAGTTCTCAAACAGTAGCTGCAACTGGGAAATCACCTTGAAAAGGCAGCATTTCCAGCAAGGATCCACAGGGACTGGCACTGGGCTTGATGATGTTTAACAGGGGGTTTTTTTCAGTCACTGACCCCAGAATAAGTATAATAAATCACTGCTGATGAGATTTGAAAGAGACAAGGATAAGCATAATCTGTAAGAAGTAACTTGCAAATCATATTTTATAGATTTCTAATCATTCTGCAGTGCTATTCTGGACCCTCAGGTGACATCTATACAAGTGAATCAAGTATTTATCTAACGTGGGAGTGTGCTATCTGTCGCGGACCAAAAAGCATTCCCGGGAGCCTTCAAATGATTAATGTTATGGACAATAAAGTTCCAGTGACAGGAGATGCCAGAGTCCAAGAAAGACAAAGAACAAAGCATAAAAAATGACATATGAAAAAAATTGAGCAAACTAGAGTTGTTTAGTCTGAAGGAAAATAAAATGACTTGGCCATAAGAATTTATATATAGAAAGGACAACCGTGTGGCAAAAGGACATGTAGCTAGGGCAGGAAAAAAATTAATTATAAGCAAGGAAGATTTAGGTTAATCTTTAAAACTTTTCGACAGTAAGAACAGTAAAATTTTGGAAAAGATTCCACGGAGAAGTTACAGAATCTCTAGGCAGCTGAAGTTTTAGAAAAAACACATGCCAAGAGTTAGTCTTGCCATGGAAAAGAGAGCCTGACTCAACAGGCCAGTGACCGCTTTGGAGCCCTTTCAAATATTTTTCTCCCACAATACTATAGCACACACATGAAAAATTAATACAATTTTCCAGTTCTGCGAGAACAAATATCCTTCTCCCTCTTATGCTGCCAAAAACTAATATATTTATGGTATATCATTTAACCAGCACAGATAAGAACATTTCCAAAGTCCCAGAAACACAAAGCCTAGATAGAAACTTGTTAGTTCTGAAATCCATGACCAATTGTACTAGTTCAGAATGAAAGTTATCTGTCCGCTTGTCACTTTAGTTTAACTCATTGCATTAACGGTACACACAGTGTAGAATCTGGTAACATTTTTAATGGTTTACATTTTTCTATGAGAAATTACGTTAGACTCTGGAATTAAAACTTTCTCGGATTTATATTTGAGATCTATCACCTATTGCTCATGTGATGAGAAACAGCAAACAGTAATTCCCTATTTAACTTTCCCACATTATTCATGATTGTATAGACCTCAACTCCATTTCCCTTTTGGTGGCTTTCCACACTAAAAAGTTTTAGTCTTGAAAGAAGCTGCAGGTCTTTTTTTTTTTCATATCCTCTACTGTTCTCTGTACATCACAGAAAAAACAGGTTTGGGCAGGACTGCCGGCACAACTTGAGAAGTGTGAATGCCACTATAGTCCTGTGGGTACCAGCAACATCTGCTGCTTTGTCTCCAAACCACTCCTAATGACCCATTTTCATCCTTAGCCAGTGCTGAGTATTGAAGATGACGCTTTCAAAATACAACCCATTAAAACTTCAAGATCTTCTTCACTAACAGGAACAGCTGATTTAGAAATGATTGTATGTCTATTAGGTGCAGCACTGTTCATCTGATGACAAGAAGTTATGTTTATTCTTTATTTCTGGCCAGTTGTTTGGTATCATCAAATACTTGTGTAAATCACAGGCTTTCCCAATGCGAAAGTCAACCAAAACACTGTCAACCAAACACTGATCCCTCTTCCCAGATATTTATGAGCATAATTGACAGGGCAAGTCTTAGCATAGAACCTTCTGGGACTTCATGCTGAATGTGATCTTACTTCCACAATCTGTTTCTAGGTTTTTGATTCATTACAGGCTAAGCAGACCTTTTCATTTCATGATGTTCCCTTACTTATCCAACTATTACTCCAACCATCCAACTATAATTCAGATCATTTCTTGGCTGACGTATATAGCTCCAGAAAAATGAACCTTGAGGACAAGTCTGAACTTGGAGGAGGTAAGCAAATTCATGGGCAATTCATATTGGGTATTCAGTGCACAAGAAATGGCACAATCATAACCAAAATAAAATAGCATCATCTTGTTTATTTATGAGCTATAATTTCCAAATACTTTAAGATTAAAATGTTGGATATGGAACGAAGCTTCCCGAAGGTCAAATATTTGCAGGGTTTTTTGTTGGTTTTGTCTTTTTATAATTCATGCTTACCTCTGTTTTTGGACCAATGACATTTTATTTACTTGTGCTAACACACGGCTTCTGCCAGGAATAAAACTGATGTTTATTGCATTCAAATCTACTCTTTGCCTGCTAAACTTCCACATGTTTTTATTCTCCAGACTTAACTGTAGACCTCCCAGGCATCTTCACACACATCAGATGTCATTTCTGGGGTGAAGGCCAAGTCAAGTGAAAGCAAAAGGTTTGAAGAAAGACTACATGAGATAGGAGTCCATTCTGCAGATCTTATTTTTACAGTAAAAAATTCAACAGCTCTGTTTATACTCCATTTGCCATCAGTCTCTGTTCCAGTAAAGTCTGTAAATGGTTTGAGAGAAGACCATACTGTGTGTTGTCCAAAACCTAGCACAATAAAGCCAATACCACTTGACCCACATGCAACACAATTCAGCTGAAAACTCTTTATAAGAAGAACATTCCTTAAAACCATTTTCTTTTGTGTTCTCTGCTTCCTCTTCACATCTGCAAAAGTTGTTCCTATGTGCCCTAACATCCACCCATATTTGCTCACAGGAAGGGTGTAAATGATCCATATGCTATTATCCAACATCTAGGCAACAGGTGGTGCAACTTAAAACACATCAGCCTAAGTTGTTCTGTGTACAGCCATTAAAGATTGTCTTCCAAAACAATTTATTTTCAACTTTTCTCTAAATAGTATTAATCACAATGCCACATTTGCATATCTGGACAACAAGAAGATACGCACACATCTTTCCAAAGCCTTTTACATTAATTTCCTTATTGTCACTACTACCTACGTATTCTCACAGAAATTTCAGAACAGATTTAAAGGATTTGGGTTGAGTGAGAAGGGGACTTCAAAATCTTTCTTCCCACATGGAGAACCCTTAGGAACTTCCTTAAAGAATGGATGCTAAATGGCTGCTGTGACCTCACTTCATATGAAACCTAGACTGACTGGATTCTGACTTAAGCAGGAGGTTAATGAGTTGAACAGTCTGACATGTTCATTTGATAGGCAGTGATTGAAAGGACAGCTGTCAGATTTAACTTGTTTGAAGATAAGCTGATTTATTGCTTACAAGTAATATGGCTGACACAGGGCACGTGTCTGAGTACCAGTATATTTCAAACACTATCACAGAAACATTCAATTTTGGCAAGGTACAGTCAGCAGTCAGAAAAAAAAAATGCAATTTTAGAAATGCTGTTTAGAGCTATCATTTTTCTCTATCTTCTCATGTGAAGAAAAAGGAAAAGTTTTATCCTCCAATAAAAAAAGAAATTTTTTTTTTCATATCTAGCTGGTACATCAGAACTAATCGCTACCACTTATATGTATACATAGGGTATTCAATTTGCGCGGCAGGGCTTTGGTAGTGGGGGTGGCGGGGCTATAGGGGTTGTTTCTGTGAGAAGCTGCTAGAAGCTTCCTCTATGTCCAGCAGAGCCTATGCCAGCTGGCTTCAAGACGGACCCACTGCTGGCCGAGGCTGACCCCATCAGCAGCTGTGATATCGCCTGTGGGATAACATATTTAACAAGGGAGAAAAAAAACTGCACAAGGGTAATTGCAGCTGGGGAGAGGAGTATGAGAATATGGGAATGAAATAGCCCTGTTGACACACAGGTCAGTGAAGAAGGAAGGGGAGGAGATGCTCCAAGCGCCAGAGCAAAGATTCCTTTTCAGCCCATGGTAAAGACCATGGTGAGGCATGCTGTCCTCTTGTAGCCTATGGAGATTAATGGTGGAGCAGATATTCACCTGCAGCCCGTGGAAGACACCATACTCGCACAGGGGAATGCCAGAAGGCGGCTGAGACCCTGTGGGAAGAGCACACCTGAGCAGGCTCCTGGCAGGACCTGTGGCCCCTGGAAACAGAAGCCCACGGTGGAGCAGGTTTGCTGGCAGGACTTGTGACCACATGGGGGACCCACACTGGAGCAATCTGTTTCTGAAGGACTGCACCCTGTGGAAGGAACCCGTGCTGGAGCAGGGGAAGAGCATGAGGATTCTTCCCCCTGAGGAGGAAGGAGCAGCAGAGATAATGTGTGATGAACTGACCACAACTCTTATTCCCTGACCCCCGTGCCATTGTGGCAGGAAGAGGTAGAGAAAATCGGGAGTGAAGTTGAGCCCAGGAAGAAGAGAATAATGGGGAGAAACGTGTTTTAAGATTTGGGTTTACTTCTCATTATCATACTATGATTTGATTGGTAACAAAGTGAAATAATTTCCCCTAGTCAAGTTTGTTTTGCCCATGATGCTAACTGGTGAGTGATCTCTCCCCGTTCTTATCTTTACCCACGAGAATTTTGTTATATTTTTTTTTCCTTTGTCTGGCTGAGGAGGGGAAGAACAGCACTGGGGGGCACCTGAAATCCAGCCAGTGTCAACCCACCAAAATCATCTCTTAAATCATACTGACCTTAAAGTTTAAATAACTAAATTGCAGTCTATTTACAGAGAGCTGTTTTCTTGGTGACAGAGCAATCAATGCTTTCAATTCTACATATTCTCCTCACTTTCCACTTGTATCAGTGTCTCCTGGTAGTCTTATATGCTACCAACATTTTGGATCAAAAAGTAAGCTCAGACATGTCCTCTGTTGTCCCCTTTGCTGAAGAAGAGCTGCTCTGTACGTGTACCCTCTGCCTCTCAGGATGAACTACATCTCTAGTGGAAAACCATGACCCTCGCTATCAAGCCCCCTTCCACAGACGCTTAAGTCAGTTCTATGATGAATTTTAGAACAGCTACAGCTTTGAAATCTGCAGGCTGCATAAAGAAATAAAGTTTTATCAACTCATATTGGTCTCATCACAAGACCTCATGCAAAAGTGGAAAAGAAATTAAAAGTCAGTACTGATTCTGAAGTTTTGCCAAGTGTATTTTAAAGTATATCAGTTGTGTCTGTGACAGAAATTGCACATCCAGAAGTACCCATCTGAAATAACAACTACTACTTAAAAGTGTTCATTCAGCTGTAAAACCTAACACGAAAATCTTGATTAAAAAAACTGCAGAAGAGCAGTCCTTTAATGCAGGCAAATCTCTCTTCTGTATCTACTAAATCTTGTTGGTGTTCCTTACTCAGTGGCACCAAATGACCAATTTTTCCCATCAGTGCGCATAAAGCAGAAACATTCGGAGAACATAAACTCACTGGTATGGCAATATGCTTTTCTTGCTTTAACAAATAGCAATTTTCCTGTGTCCTACACTGGGATTCCTATGTTGACCAAGTAAAATTTGATATGATACTGCAGTTTCTGTCTCCCTTGTTTATGATCCACGTCCTTCTTGCTATATCGCCAATTATCTCCTTAAATTTTTCAATCCCTAGGAACACTTGACATCCGAAAGCCAAAACAAAAGTAGGCATGTGCTTTCAGAAATGCAAGCGTTCCTAAATAGGGAAAGAGGATCAACAGATTCTCCTGGGTTTTCACTCCTATGGCAATTTAAAGTGTCTCAAATTTATCATCCTTTCTATCTGTAAAACAGCCCTAGAACACCTTGTAAGCTGTTACATTTTAAGTGTGAGCAATGCAGCCTTCCTTCCCGAGTCATTAATGGGATTTTTTTTTTGTACATTCTTTTACTACAGTACTAATTCCAGCTGCAACTGCTGCAATTACCTGGACTAATCCTACGGATTAACAGGTCATCTGTTTCCTTTTAAATTTTAAATTTCTGTTTACTGTTTTGTTGCTTATCATTCTTCTGTCTTGCCGGTTTATTCCGATAATTTTCAAAACGTAGCACATTAGCAATTAAAAAAAAAAATAGCACATCACTTGTATTTATCTCCAAATTTGTAAAGTTCTGCAGTTGTGAATAAAACTGAAATAGAGTCAGTAAGAACTTTTTTTTTTTTAAATGAAAATAAAGTTCATTCTGCTGCTAGTGAGATTAGTCTTTGAGTCACCACAAGCAATGTGACAACCTGCAAGATGCCACAGCATACATGGTATGCCAAATTCAGATAGACCCTTCCAAAATGCACAGATGGAGCAAGTAGCCACCACACTTTGCACAGCTGTAGATTATTTTTTCCTAGATACACATTGATATATTTGACACCTGCACCCAAGCTAACAGATACAGCCACATACGCAATGGTATATTTATCAATTGTGAGGGTTGTAACACACATTTTCTATCCCACAAGAACTTAGAGGAGAACTGTAGCAACACTGAACCTTGATCCTAAACTTCTGGATGGTTACCAAAAGTCCTTCTGCTGAAATGCACGGTAAAGATACGAGGGGAATTTACATGAAAACTAGGTGTAATTTGGTTTAAAAAGATTCTGAAATTAAATGTACGTCTTTCACCATCCCATTGACATCTACGAGTTAGTGAAATCTTTATGTTAGAATTGCACAGAAAAAATCCTTTTGCATAAGAGCACTGTCTTTGTATTTCAAAAGCATTCCACTACAGTCACTTGGAATGCAAGACAACTGGCATATCAGCATGATCCAGAATAATAATGCACTAGCTGAAATTAAACCAAGCTCCAATATCATATCACTAAGCTGCTGCTGTATGCCAAGTAATTGTGTATGTGCAGCATCACACACAGAACCTACTTGCTAAGCATTTAAATTAGGATGGCACACATTTCAAGACCCTTCCACCATAATGCAAATGAGCAATTATTCTAGCTGCATTCCTGCGTCTTAGATGTTAGGCCATAATTAACTACCTTACAGATAAAAACTGGAGGTCACAAATACTTCTACCTGGATACAGAAACTGGTGAAGAGATCAGTAGGAAGTTGGGAAGGGAGATAAAATTAACCAGATGAAAAGCATTATTTATGTAACTGAAACAGACTATTCTGCAGCATTTATTTTAGTTCCAGGGCAAGGAAAGGCATAGAAAGCAGAAACGACATTTTGTTTCAATCTTCCAATGTTCCAATCAATGTTCAATGTTCCAATCTAGAGAGAATTTTTTTAACTCTAGACACTACAATACTCAACAGCAGCTATCAGCTAATTGCTTTTAATTGTGATTTTATTTGGTTTCAGAAAGAACAAAGATAAAATTTTTCTTAAATTTAAGTTTGTAGACCTCATTAGGATATTGAGAAAGTGCAGTTTTAATTGACACCCTTAACAAAATCCTGGAAAACAGGTACTTTGAATACTGACCACAACATCTGTACAACCTTAGATATAAGTTTAGGAGAAATGGTGCAATCAACTCTCTACAGCTCAGACTATGAGGAGAGCCCTTGTGATGTAAAACACAGTTCAAAGTCACACACCAAAGCAGGACCTATTCAACTAACCAAAGAAAAGCAGGGGTTTTAGTCAGCAATTACACTCGACAAAAGGTTTTTATTTTCTTATAAAAATAACTGCAGTTTTAGCCCACAACTCTGGTTACAAAAGATTTCCATGGGCAACACTGCAGCCCCTGATCCAGCCTGAGAGAGGTGCAGTGATAGAGATCCTTCCAGCGCTAAATTTAGGGCCAGGTTTGCTCTACAGGGGAGAAGGTAGGTCGTGGGCAGAAGCCCTAATGTGCTCTGTCCCACTCTGGACAGTCCTGAAAAATGCTCTTTACAGAGGTATAAAACCCTGAGCCCTAAGCTAACCAGTATAAAAAGCAGTCCTAAATAATCTACCTCCATTATGCTTTTAAAAATGCAATCTGGTCAGAGAACAACATTCCTAAACATTAGTGGAGAGCAATTTACATCCATTTCACATGTTAGTTCAGAGCAAGAAGTCCGTACCGAAGGAAAGGCAAAAAAACCCCAAAACTAGAACTGTGTTGAATCAGAAAAGTGTTAATTGCTTTTATATTAAGACAGTATTTTAAATTCTGATAGAAATACATAGGATGGCCTTGTTCTGCACAGCTTATCTTTTATTTACATAATGTGCCGCTTAGGAAACAGAAAGACAGATTAACTGATTTGTTAAGGAAGTAAGCACCAACAAGTTTCTCATATTTTGCCCACTCCAGTGTTCTATGTACAGCACCACCTTCTGGAGACAGACACTTGTTATAGAAAATCTTTCTTGATCTTGTAAAGAATGAGGAAAACTGAAAACAAAAAAGACCTGGACTCATACTGCTATTTTTCATGGAAGCTAGGAAGCTGTTCGCACCTCACCATGGACTGACTTTTCATCAGCGCTTCACAGAACAAAACACACACTACTTGAAGCAGTAAACTGAAATCCTCTAAAGCTTTGTACACGTACTTCATGTGCTCCTAGAACAAACATTAAGATTTGTCAAAGAACAGATGAAACCACCCAAGGTTTCACGTGTCTCAAAACCAACCCAAGCATATGCATAGACTGAGGAATATTAGTAACAAGCTTTATCTCATAAAGAAGGCAGCTACACTTTGATATATAATTTAATAATTTTGCTTTGGAAAAATAAGAGAAATATTTTTTATTTGGTTTACAGGACAAAAAAGGCCTGGCTCATCCCTTCCTGGAAACTCATTCTACATCAAAAAAAAAAAAAAACTGCAAAAGCACTAGGACCTACAAAAAGATGTGGAGGATGACATTTCTGTTGAAGAAAACTATAAAACAGAGAAAACATAAAGAAATTAAAGGCAGATGGGAATCAGGAAGGGTTAATCTTTTTTAATCAATGCAGAGGACAATAATTTTATTTTGAAAGATTTTCCTTTTCATTGCCTGTTTCCATTCCTTACTGTAGCTTCAAGGGCAATCTCCCTGTAATGAAAATAATCTATTTTCTTAGCACAGTTGTTAGTATAGAACTTCCTCCTAGTGAGCCCAATTCAAATAATTTAAAAATCTTTAAGATCTTGACACTATCCATACTCCATGCTTAGCTTTAATTTAATCTTGGCCTGGTCTGAACTTCTGACTTCTGGAATCCAAACTAAACTGTTTTAGCCTTCATTAGCCCTACATTCCTTAAGAACTAGCCACCTTGGAGACAAATCCTCTGGATACTGAAATATCACAGAGGTGAAGGTCTTTGGCTTGGATTACTGCATTACCTCAAAGCCAAGTCCATATTAAAGGCCTTCTTCTGACTTCTGGAATCCAAACTAAACTGTTTTAGCCTTCATTAGCCCTACATCCATTCCTTAAGAACTAGCCACCTCGGAGACAAATCCTCTGGATACTGAAATATCGCAGAGGTGAAGGTCTTTGGCTTGGATTACTGCATTACCTCAAAGCAAAGTCCATATTAAAGGCCTTCTTCCAATGCCATTATTTCCCTGCTACCTGCTTACTTCCACCTAAAGCTTGTCAGCATCCCTGCACAGAATCCTTCCTGTTCTGTCTCTTCCTCAAGCTTTCCTCTTTTTTTCATCTTTCGTTATGTGTCCTGTCTTTTGGATGATCCACAAATGACCCTCTCAGTCACTTGTTTCCAGCAATTTGATGAAGTTTTAAGGCAAGATTCCTTTTAGAATTAACAATCCTGAGTTCCATATCCTAGTTCTATTTCTCTCTAATTAACGCTTTGTATTTTCCACCATCATTTTGTAAGAATGTCTGCACTATTAGGATAAAAGTGAAAGCTTATGCTTAAACCAAGTGTCAGTGTATACAGCTTATGCTTCTTTCAAATGCTACAAAATTCACCGTATGTTGCTTTGTATTTTATCTGTTTTTACATGTTCTTCAAAAATATAACAATTACCAATAAAACTGTCCCTCCTCCACAGCTTTGCCTCCTACAAGAAGCCTGAATAATTGAGACTCTCATTTTACTTCGAACTTCCACTATGCATTACCCTCTAACAGTACCTTTCAAAATCAATTCAAAACACTTAGCTCCCAGGAAGAAGTCTTTAGAAAAATGCTGCAAAGTATACGAGTCAGCTCCAGCTTATGGATATGATCGCTACTGGTGATCCCAAATTATGCTTTTTCTAGGGGACTCAACAGTGACCACTAATACAAACAGATATCATGTGACATAGTAAAAATAAACCAGTGTTATAGCAGACCATACACTTTTCATACATTTGAACAACTAATAGTCTACCAGGACTTTCCTACATCCACTGTCCATAGTCAGAGTTAGAGGCTACGGATGCAATGGAAGACTTTAAAGCACTAAACCACAGCACTGTCTCAAAATGGATGCATAAGGGCAGCTTATAGTCAACTACTGCAGCCCACTGAGTAACTCAGGGTGCAGTCATACCCATCACTTTTAGAGATATAACTGCAGCAGTTCGGAAGTGTAAAAAGACAATCTTGCATGCCAGAAATAACAATTAAAAAATTTAACCCACAGAGCTCCCCAAACAACGATAAAAATGTGATGGTTGTGGGTTTGTTTTTAATAATAAAAAAAGCAAATGAAATGCAATGAAATTATATATGAGAGGTGTCAGTGTGATGAGTATTGTGCAACTTAGATAATATCAATAACCCCAGATCTTCACCCTCGGTGTTGAGCTATGCTGGGTGGCTAGCTACTAATTTAACCCATCAGATGTAAGGTCTGTAAGACTTTACTAAACTGTGGTCCTCCTTGGTGTCTCTCTAAGCACCATAAACATAAATTAATCAAGCTTTTTACTAAGGCAAGGATTAACACAGAGCTGTAGTTCTGTTCCAAAAGCTTCTAATTATGATTATTCTGTAGCCATAATGCCTGCATTTCAACTCAGTCTAAAACACTGCCACTTATGCAGTTGAACAGGTACACGTCCAGTCTGGATGCCATACCAAGGCCCAAACATCTCTAGAAGTTCTGTATGTGGAATTCTGCTTTGGGTATAAACCCAGAATACCATTCCCTTCAAACCCTACATGCCTTCAAAGAAAAGTGGCAGAGAGTTTTGGTTTCAAGAGAAAACTGCCACACACTCTTTGACAAGCTAAACTGTGCAGATCTCTAGAAGCACCCCAAAGCCACAGTTTAGTTTTCAAAACACAGTACTGAATCACAGCAATACATTAATAAATCAATAGTAGCAGCTACCTGGCAGAGAAGTCTGTAAGAATACTCCATTGTACAGCACTTTACACCATCACTCCATATGCCTTCCTTTTAAAAAACTGTCCAATAGCCTTGCCTTCTTTCCAAGACTCCAAAAATCTAAACCTTGCAATCCGATTTCTTTATCTAAGATTTAAGTGCAGCATCAGACCAAAAAAAATGACCACCAGTGTGGTTATATGAAAAACAATTTCAGTGAAGGTTTAACTCATCAAAGAGTATGGTGGGAAGGAGAAAAATTTCCAGCAAAACAACGCAAAGGAGGTGTAGAAATAGCTCAGCATCTGACACGTGCATGTGAAATATCTGGATGTTATTACTGCACAGCAAAATCAACATGCAAATAATCATCTTTTAATGGAAAAAAATATAATAATCCACCAGTAAATCCTTGGTTTGTCAGATCTGTTTAACTTAGTCTAACTAAAAATTAGTCCAAAATTAATCTATTTTTTGACACACACCCCCTTTTTTTTTTAAAGCTTGCAATACTAAAGTGTTAACATGTAGCTTGAAAAATAATCGGTCAAGTCTTCATAACAGGAAACAAGTCACATATGGTCCCCTTAATACACACGCAAGGGAGGTTTAAAGAATGTCAGACTTTCTCAGTAGCAGTTTGCAATTATACCAAAGTCACTTGATCTGCATTTAATGACAAACCATTCTTGGAGATTGTCCCTAAACATCGACAATTTTCAGCTCTAGTTCCATAATTTTGCTCCTTCTGTGCCCTGGAGAAGAGCACAGGAAGCAGCTGTCGGATGCTTGGCAGTATTAGGGTTTCCCAATATATGTGGCAAACATATGCAGGCAGAAATATCTTAGAGTAGCTACAAAGGAGCAGGAAAATGAAAAATTTTATTTTCAGAGAGGGCTTCAGTGAACAGAAGCAGAGGCTCTTGCCACTTGAATAACTGGGAGGAAATAGTTCAGCTGTTCAGTCCCCCACTGTTCAGCTGGGGGAAATAGTATGGTCCTGACACTGAAGCTGCTCGCTGGCAAAAGTTTTTCAGGAACCTATTCTGGCATAGATTTTATTATACTGGACAACATGACAACAGGGTTAGCTACAATGGTTACATGCCATAGTAGAACTGCAGCATGATTTGTATTCATATTATAAAATTGTAGTTGTTCATTGTAATTTCTATTGGAATAGTTAAAATTCAAACCTAAAGCTGCTTTAAACTTCTAGAATGACTCCTCTTAACTTAATAGAAAATTTGCCGACCGTTGCCTCGTAAACATAATTATAATCAAACCCAAGTATTTCTGATTCCTGTTTTGAAAGCAAAGAGCTCCTACACCTAGAATGTAAGCCAGCAATCACAATGAAATGCCGAGACAGACCAGGTATGAGCACACGTGTCCAGCTACAGGCTGGCTCAGCCCCATCAGCAGCAAGCAGCACATATGCTTCACGTGTGTGGTTGTGCCGTACATGCTATGCCTCTCCCAGCTCACCGGATAGCTGAGTTCAACCCCAAATTTTAACAGCCAGAAGAAAACAAAGAATGTAATTTTTGTCAGTAAACTTAGCAGACACAACTCTGAATACTTCTGCTAAGGATGTCCACTGAAGTAGCGCCTTCAGCAAAAACACACGTCAAAAGTGGTGCCAAGTGATTGCATATCTCTCCCCAGATCCCTGCTGCATCAAAACTCTAATGCTGAGAGTCCTACTGCTCTACAGTTCCAAACAGGGCTTTGCTGATCTCTTGCTCAGCACCACTTGCAAAAGAAATGAAAAACACATTGGTGTTTGTTTTCAAGACATTAGTGTGAGATTCCTAACCAAAAGGGCTCAGTTATCTCATTTGATTTGATAAAGGACTAGAGATAGAGGGGCAAAGCAGATAGCAAAATGCTAACCTGGTCATATTATTTTTGCAAGCCAACAACTTTGCAATAGAATGGCTTATTTTTTATGCATGAAAAAGAGATTCTCTTTAAGTACCCCAAATCCAATTCTGTCACGCATGCAAAAATTAATTCCTACTGCAACAAGTGTATTTTAACTCACTGTTTTGTGCTCTTGTGTAAAGCAGCCTGAAAAAAACATTGTAATGCTTCTCATCGGGAAATGAGGATTTGGTTTAATTAAAACATTTTGTGAGAACATAGGCGTTTCATCAATATTTTAAACAAAAACAGTGCCAATGTTTTTTAAGTACTCCATCCTCAAATGAGATTGATGTTTTGTCCCAATTAACCACAAAACTCTGACATCTCAGAATTTCCCACAGAATTAAAATTCCTCATGATCAGTTACAGGCTGGAAGCCTGAGTCTGCAAGTAACTGTCGTGATCTATTTCAAAGGGTACTTACTTGTAGTAAAATTCTTACAGGAGAAAAATTCTTTGTGAATATTTAGTGGAAAAGTCTTGGAAAAAATCACCACAAAAATAATAATGTCAACTTTCCACTTCTTACACAGTGTTTTTACTGCTTCTTGAAATTAAAATTGTTCACATCCCTTTTGCAGCAAAAGTAAGATTTCTTTCAAGAAAACACACAAAAGCATGTATTTTGAAAGTACTGACTCTTCAGCTATGTACCTACGTAAACAGGATTGTTCCAGTGACACTACTGAACTACCCTGAATCCCCAGCTTAGAGCAGCTAAGGAGATGAACAGGGGCAAGAGGTTACCTTACACAGCCATGCAATCTTCTGAGCAAAACATGACAGCAAAATACTCTTTCTGTTTTCCTTTACAAGTTTTAATTTTAACCTATACAGCGTTCAGCATAGGCAGCATTAGGAGAGAGGTGAAGCATGAAGTTCCTTTACTCCTCTTCATGTTAAGACTCCACTTGCTCTTAACATTCTGAAAACTAACTATTCAGTTATGGAAACCCTTGGAATTTCTTGTGGTACTTAATCATAACTGATGTACAATCCTTCCAAGGTTAGGAATTAAGTTTTAATTTACCCTTCACCCAGCATGGTACTCATATATTCTAAGGAAAGACACTAAAAATTTCCTTCTTGAAAGCAAACATCCCACCATAACCAAAGCCATTTTATCCTCAATGAGCTCTTCAATAGGAGTAATTTCACAAATATTAGCTTTCGTAAGTGCAAATTGTTACAGTTGGTACAACTGATTACAGGTTTCTTAATATGCCTTTACCTTCTGAAATACAGTTTAAATTCCATTACCCAACATGTAAGAAATTAATAAAGATTTTAAGCCATCTTCCTATGTACATTCATGAAGTTCTTAAGAAAGAAGCAATACAGGCTCATCATTCCAGATCTACAGCAATTCTTGTAGAACTTGAACTGCTCAGAAGGGGAAGGTGCTCCTGTACTGGATGGAAGCAAAGCAAGCACCTCATTTTGTTTATCCATACCTCTAATTAACAGGGCAATATTTTCCTTGAGGAATAACTTTTTAGTAACTGGCTTCCTCAAACATATATGTTATACAATGCAACATACTTACCAAAACTGGAGATTCTGTACTCTTGACTACTGGTTACTATATTCAGTGACTGAGTAGCTATCACTTGTTAGTCCCTTTTGGCTTGAGTAGAGGGGTGGATGAGAGCAGAAAAGCTTAGTCAGTAATATTGTGAAGCAACATCCAGAGCCGGGGAACAGCAAACAGCTTTGTTGGAGACAGAGTTGGAAGCTTTCCCTCTTCTTCAATGCTCAGTGTGCTGCCAGCCAGTAACCAAAAAGCAGTACTGACTGGTGGGTATATATTAGAAGATAACTAATGTTGAAAGTATGAGAACTAACATTACAAGAGCCCCAGAACAATATTCTGACAAGCAAGTCCACAAACTAGTAGCACCACGGGGTTAAGAAATTAGTCAATTTGATGCCTAGTATCCTGGTGCAGCATGGAAGCATGAAAGAAGGAATGGCAAAGTGAATTTCTTTGAGATTCCTTTCCATTGCCAAAGCAAAAAGAAGGCAAAAAGGAAAAGCTTGTGCCAGCGAGCTGTTAACCAAGCAAGAGATACAAACCAGGATTTAAGCTGAAATATTTCATCATAAAGGATGAAATAATGTCCTTGCCATTATCGTCAAAGGAGGATTCTATACAGTAGCTGTTCTAGTAAGGGTTTTGAATCAGTAAACTTGGGGATATCTTACATTTAAGACCTGTAAACGAGGCTGAATGAGGTGCTCTGAAGCAATAAAAGTCCAGAAATATAGGGAAAAGGGTCCATTCCAACATTCAAGGGAAATAAACAGGGTTATCTAGATAATTTAAGAGTCTTGTCGATCAGACACTGGGTCCTGAGAAAATAAGATGATAGCTGATGTGGGGTTCAAGCAACTAAAAGAAGTAAATATATTGTATGGAAGCTGGGAGAGATTTATGGAAAACAGGTTTCAGTAAACTAAACTGATGTTTTGCACGTATGAAAAATAGTTGCTTTAAATGAGTTGTGCTAATGTTACTGTGCTGGGTGTACTGGTAAACATTAGTGCCTGCTGTAATGCTAATACCAAGAACAACAAATAGAGTGTAAGCACCAAACAGGATCTCAAGTAGTGGTTTAAAGGTGATGCTATTTCTGTGTTTTGGGCTAACACAGATGTTCCTGGAACACTGGCTGCTCTAGGACAGTGGCAGCAAGCAGGAGAATTTATAGTAAGGCCAGTGGAACAACTAAGGGATCAGAACATAGCCCTTGAGTACAACTTTCAGGGAGATCTACTCATTCACCTTGTCAAGAGAAGGTAAAAAGGATGACAGACTAAGCATGTACACAGGAAACAGAAACTTAATTATTTAAGAATTTCTGCCTAGCTGACAAAAACCTAATCAAGACAAATTACTGGAAGTTAGAGCTGGATAAATGCAGATCAAAATGTGCGCTGTATTTGTCAACAATGGAAAATATTAAGCCACTTATAGTAACTACCAAGGGTTATGGTAGATTTTTTCAGTCACTAGGAACTTTCTAAATATCAGTGTTCGTACCAGCGTGGATGGTGTTCAAATATAGGTACAAGCCTGGGAGCCTAAATGAGAAGAGTAAACCCCTTTGCTCTTCTTTACATATTGGATCAGGGTAGGTGACCTAATAGATCATTCTGATCTTTCGATCTCTGCACCCATGGATAAGTTCCCCTCATTTTTCCTTTACAAGGTAACCACTGTACTTTGTTGCAGACAAAGTCATCCTATTGGTTCACAAGACAGTGAAAACACCCTATTTTGTACTTCATTGCAGTGTTGAACTAAAGCCACTATGGTAACAGCTCATCAGCTCAACAGTTTTAGGATGCTTATTTGTCCTACTCTACTTCCTCAGGAAAATAGTCCCAGTTAGTGCTGAAAGTGACCTATTTGACTGAGAAACATAGGTCCAGCAAAAGCACCAGCAGCAAGTACTGCATCTTCCATGGCACTGTGTACTGTGTTCACAATGTGCTGTTCTGCAATAATCCAATCTTCTCTGTCCAGCAAGAAGACAAAACCAAGACCAAGACAAAATCTCACCACATCAATGCCATAACAACAATGAAGTCTCAATGAAGTTATGAAGTCTCTATTATTCACTTTCTAGTCCTCCCAATAAAGAGATCTAAACAAAATACGCTTTTTATACATCACTAAATACCATGCCTCCTTTAGATATTTGTACCAATTACTCCTCTGGTAGAACTCTGTATTAATGTCACACACTGCTGGCACACAGAAGATCTTGGTTCTCTGCAGATGTTGGAAAGAGGGATGGAAGTTAAGTCCTTTATGTTTTGACACTACATTAAGGATTTGTTGAGAAATGTCTTCCCATAGCTTTAAGCACATCTGTATGCTGACAGGAGCAGTTGCCTTGGAAACTAAACTGCTCAAAATGTAACAAGGACAGCCAACGTGTTAGCCAGCAGCTTGAGAATTGTTCCCATCATTAAACTATTACACCACTTGTCAATCTCTACAGCATCACAGGAACTACTTATCAATAGATATTTTGCCTACGCTAACAAGAAGGTTCCTCCCAGTAAGGTTGCTTCTAAAATTTATAATTTTATAGTGTTCTGGAGTAGGTTTTTTTTTTCAGTAGCGAGGTGTTAAATTTAGGAAAGGATTACCACAGCTCTGGCTATAGATAGTCATTCAGCACTCTGATACCCAGAAGGGAGCAAACCCATGCTATTACGGTTTTTACATTCCCTCTTCATGCAAGATGGAGCCACAGTCTTCATTTAAACATTTCAATATTGCAGACTGTCATATAAGATACACACACACACACACAAGGGAACCAAATGACAGCTGCTTTCATATTTGTGCACACAAGGGGGGAGAAAAAAAAAAAAGAAAAAGAAAAAGACAGGTTCGTGGTTTTCCTCAATCACCTCTAGAAATTTTAACACTGTCACCAATAAAAAAGTAAATTACGAGTTCAGATTGTTCAAAACATACCATACTGACAAAAAAAGCATATGTAATAAAATTGTGGTATATTTCAATATGGGGATAATGTAATACATACAGGCACTGATATGCAAGATAACTTACAAAGAGCTATTCCTCTGACTGATGTAAAATCCTGCAATATTACATGTTTTTAATTATCTGTACTATATCAAACACACTGAGATTTGAATAAGGGATGCAGAAATACAGATGAGAATGTAAGAGAAAAATTTTCAAAAGCACTCAAGGTCATCTTTTGCTAGAAACCATCTTTCTTATGAAAAAAAAAGGAAAAAACTGCCTCATTTTCTCTGTTTCAGGAGATTTTTCATGAAATTCATGAGCAGCCTCACTTATCATATAATTATAGAACAGTTTGCGTTGGAAGGGATCATCTAGTTCCAAACCCCTACCAGAGGCAGGGACACCTCCCACTAGATCAGGCTGCTCAAGGCCCTATCCAACCTGGCCTTGAACACCTCCAGGGATGGGGCAGCCACTACTTCTCTGGGCAACCTGTGCCAGTGCCTCACCACCCTCATCATGAAAAATTTCTTCCTAAACTCTAATCTAAGTCTTCCTCCTTCCGATACAGCCATTTTCCCTCATCCTATCACTACAATCCTTTGTAAAAAGTCCCTCTCCAGCTTTCCTGCAGGCCCCCTTCAGGTACTGGAAGGCCACTATAAGGGCTCCTCAGGGTGAACAATCCCAACTCTCTCAGCCTGTCCTCATACAGGAAGTGCTCCAGCCCTCCGATCATCTTTGCAGCCCTCCTCTGGACCCATTCCAACAGTTCCATATTGTTCTTATGTTGAGAATTCCAGAACTGGACACATACTCTAGATGAGGTCTCACAAGAGCGGAGCAGAAGGGCAGATTCACCTCTCTCACCCTGCTGGCCACACCTCTTTTGATGCAGCCCAGGATACAGTTGGACTTCTGGGCTTGAAGCACACATCTCCATCCCTGGAGGTGTTCAAGTCTAGGTTGGATGGGGCCTTGGGCAGCCTGATTTAGTGGGATGTCCCTGCCCGTGGCGGGAGGGTTGGAACTAGATGATGTTTAAGGTCCCTTCCAACCCTAACTATTCTATGATTCTATGATTCTATGACTACCAGCTCATGTCAAGCTTCTCATCAATCAGCACCTCTAAGTCCTTCTCTGCAGGGCTGGTGTCAATCATGTCATTCCCCAGCCTGTACTGAAGCCACAGATTGCCCCGACACGGGTGTAGAACCTTGCACTTGGACTTGTTGAACCACATGAGGTTCACCTAGGCCCACTTCTCCAGGTCCCTCTTGCACCACTTAGCTTAGTTGTCATCTGCAATTTGCTGAGGATGCACTCAATCTCACTGTCTATATCATCAATGAAAATATTAAACAGCATTGGTGCCCATACGGATCCCTGAGGCACACCACTCGCCACAGACCTCCATCTAAACATTAAGCCATTGACCACTATTCCCTGAATGTGATCATCCAACCAACTCCTTATCCACTAAACAGTCCACCTATCAAACCCATCTCTCTCTAATTGAGAGAGAAGGATGTTGTGAGGGAATATGTCAAAGGATTTCTTTCAAATATACCTCATAGCCCACCAGGCAGGGCAAGCGGGGAAAGACAGAGAACCAAATCAGACCCTAGGAGAAATTAAGCCGTGTACCAGTGGCAACTTGGATGGAATGAGGGTTCACAGAAATATGAATCCATGTTCTTTTGCTTATTGCTGCTGGGGACTCTTTGTGTAACTCTATAGTTTGGATGCCATATTTGTAATATGAATTGTCTTACCAATATGCTCCTCAAAGACAATTTCTTCTGCTTTCACAGCTTTGTAGGTACCACCTTGAATCTCTACAGTTCTTGGGGGAATTTATGGCAAGCCTAGCTGTAATGCTTTGTTTAGTTGTTACCAGTGACCAATTAAACAGATCAAAACATTAACTTCCTTCTTAATCAACACTGTTCATTCTCCTCGAAAGCACTTAAAAAGCAGAGGAAAAAAGGTTAAGCACATAATACTTGGAGCTTTCTTCCAGCTCATCCCCTTTCTTAGGGTTTAGATGACCCCGGATGTCCCATACATCCAGCAGAGCCCCTTGCCTTAATCCACAATACTGCTCTTCGGAGGCAGCTCTTCAATCCTCTCCCTTTACGACACAGTGCATCATAGAAATATTCTCTTGAAATTCTTTTTAGAGTTTAATACACTATTTATTTCCTACCATGTTCCAAACAGTCCTCTTATCTCCACGTAATCAGTCAAAACAATATGCATAATTGTCACAATTAATAATCAATTCTCCTGCACAATTTTCCCTTTTTTTTAATCTTAATTAATACTTTCACCTCAAAGTCTGTCTGTGACAAGAGTTTGTCTGTAATGAAGATGTAAAATGATGAACCAAATATGTGTATATGAGATGACTGGATTGTGATAATTGATTCTGTATGAATTTCCTTTTATCTTTCCTGGCCTCCAGCATGGCTGTGAGTTTTAACCTCAAGGGATGTAGCAGCATGAGAGCAAATTTATCTCCATATCTTTGGACCCAAAGCTCCCCATGCAATTATTTATACTGAACTGACAAAATTTAAGAAGCAATTTCCTGGTCCCCTCTGGATGTTTTTTTGCTACAAGTAAGGCAGCAGCAAGAGACCTGTTTGTGGAACCATCTTGGCTACATGCACAGGTAAGACCTTTTCAGAAAGATGTCACTGTTGCAGAGGCTTCTATAAGATGGCATCTTAGCAGGTAATTGTTTCATGCAGGTAGTGCAGATTAATTTTTCAGGCATTTTGATATGGCAACTATATAGTCTCCAAGACTTGCAGAAAGGAAAGGGGAAAGAGGAAAGGTGAAAAGGGAAAGGAAAGGGGAAAGGTGAAAAGGGAAAGGAAAGGGGAAAGGGGAAAAGGGAAAGGAAAGGGGAAAGGGGAAAAGGGAAAGGCAAGGGGAAAGGCAAGGGGAAAGGCAAGGGGAAAGGCAAGGGGAAAGGCAAGGGGAAAGGCAAGGGGAAAGGCAAGGGGAAAGAAAAGAGGGGAAAGGAAAGAGGGGAAAGGAAAGAGGGGAAAGGAAAGAGGGGAAAGGAAAGAGGGGAAAGGAAAGAGGGGAAAGGAAAGAGGGGAAAGGAAAGAGGGGAAAGGAAAGAGGGGAAAGGAAAGAGGGGAAAGGAAAGAGGGGAAAGGAAAGAGGGGAAAGGAAAGAGGGGAAAGGAAGGGGGAAAGGAAGGGGGAAAGGAAGAGGGAAAGGGGAAAGGAAAGGGGAAAGGGGAAAAGGGAAAGCAAAAGGAAAAGGAAAAGAGAAAAAGGAAAGGGCATAGTCTGAAGACTTAATGGACTCTGAAAACCCCTATTCATGTCAAATACTACTTCGTCAAATACTACTTTGTAGACAAGTAATGCATGAGCTCGGTTTGGCAACACATATACATTTCTCTGTGTAGCACCAGGAAAACAGAATACTGGTACAACAGGTAAACTGCTCAGGGTCTTTGAGTCTTGCAGCTCATCATGATGTAGGTTGAAAACTTATCTCTGTCCTTCAGAAACAATAGTGAGACTAAGATTTCTGGATGAAGCTAAAGAATGCGACTAAAAAAGTGAGAGACCTTGCAGTGAGCCTGTATTGCATTAGCACCTCTGCCTAAGGAGATGCCTTGTTCTCTCTTTCCCCAGCTCTCCTACCCCTAAAAGAAATAAAAATCCTACCACCAAATGAAGAGATAACTCACTGTTAGAGGACCAATATGACATTTTAAGCATCCAGTTCGTACAGAGTTTAAACAACAATGCAACCACAGATTTTAAGATTTGCTTAGTATTTTCACTACTCATAAGACTTTAAAGGAGAGGGTGGGGCAGGGCATTTTTACAGAATGAAAAGAGAAGAAGTTAAAAGACTGACTTCAAAAACAAATCTATTACACAAATCAAGGAAGGTTTCAGTTTGTTATTTGAAGACAGACCGTAATTACTGGAGGACAGCAAACCTGAAAGGGTAATTCATTGCATTGGTCCTATCAGCCTATTTCAAGAGGAACGGAATTGCTCTCTAGAAGTATCTAGTTATCTCCATACAATTACTTTAGATTAGACAATGAACTTTAGATAGTTAGTGTTAGGTGAGATGAATCACCCCTTCCTTTATACTCTTTTAACTCTGTATCTCTCCTTGCCTGCTTGAAAATAAGGAAAACGTTCCCTGTTCGTAATTCATGTAAGGCAAACACTGTCATATCCTATCCAGTATCTCAAGTTTCTTGTGCATTAATCCTTAAGTCTCTAGCCAAAAGGGAACCAGTAAGATACAGACATAACTGGTTTTTGTAAAACAATAATTCCAAACCAGAAAATCCTAGTATCTGAATTTTTCATATGTTCACAGAAAATTAGTCTATAGGTGTTTCCCTCTCCCTCCAAACATCACAAAGAGAAAAAAAAAACCAAAAACAACAAAACACACCAGAGACTTCAAATAGAAGTATCTCTTCAAAGACTGTCAACCAGTGGAGCTAGGCTACCCCCAGGCCTTTTCAAATCAGGCACAGCAGGTAGCTGAGACAAGCAAAACTTCAATCTATGTTGCAGGTTTCCTTAGCAAACATTTAATTTCAGCAAACATACAGAAAATTTATATAGCTGCATTCAGATCTGGTTATCTAATAAATGCCTTGCTCAATTTTTATTGTTCAATTAATGCACTAATACATATCTACCAATAACACAGATTGAAAGTCAAACATCAGTTTGACTGATGTGAAATGTGAAAGAATTCTGTTGCCCTAGCTTCTCTGCCTAGTAGATTTTAATCGAAGTATCTTAAAATGTCTTCCCATTGTCCTTTTAGCCACATCTGCCTATTGCACATTAAACTTTCATACAGAGAAAGTCACAGCTCTTTGGTTTAGAAGAAAAGAGTGTCATTGAGCAACTTCATAAAGGTTCAACTTCTTGCTTTTATCCACACTGAAATCTCTTCTTAGCCCTTCGCTAAGCGTCTCAGTGAATTTGCATTCCTGTCTAATCATGGGCCAAATGAAGCACAATACTGACACTGCCATCGATGTCTCAGTGAAAAACCAACAAAGTTTTAAAGTAATAATGGCTCTTCATGGCCTGCTAGGCAAACTGACTAATAGACCTAGGCTTTGGAAAAAAATAAATGCTTCCAATGACACAGAAAGGAAGGTTACAAGGTTGGAAACACATTTAAAAATATAATCCCTTGGTGAGAAATTCAGGACAGGGAAAACAGCTTGTTTAAGCTCAGAAGTATTATAGAAATACAGAGAGAGTCCAATCTGCTTATCATCCTCACGTACATCTGCACAGGCAATAACAAGAGGGTTTGTTTAGGGATTGCAAATCATGCAGCAATGTTAAAGCAGACAGCATACAATACACTGACCGGAATAAATATGAGTGCAAGTTGCCACATAGTTGCTAGCCAGTCCTTCAGCTGGAATAAGGACTGTGTGGTGAACATTTAAGCTTTGCACCACTCCCGACAGCAAGTAAAACATTACAAGATGGTACTAGAAACCCTTTTTATTCAAAAGCACCAGTTTCAGGAATTACAATAAGAGTACCTTAGTTTTATTTGTTTACTCTACCCCTCAATGTTATGGACAGGTAAAAGCAGAAAGATCGAGAAGAAGAGCTGGGAAATGAGAAATAACACCAAAAAGTTATACTTGATGCCATCCCATGAACAAGGACAGTACGGGCAGTCAGGGTGCTTTACCTTGGGACCCACATTGCTCATCTCTGCTCAAAGCTTAGTGAGCTGACAGCTGGCTGGCAATCAGCAGCAAGCTCCATCTCATTCCTGATGAGCTTTTCAAATGACTCATTATTTCAAGAACTGCTACATTTCCACAGTGGAGTCCTGAATAGAAGTAGATAATTTGTGTGTCTGACAGTATGACTGTAGAAAAACACTGCAGTATGTTTCCAGGCCACATATTCAGCGATCATGTTAGATATTCAGCAGTAAGTGGTGTTATGGTCTCTTACGGGTGCTCGCATTTCAGATTCTGGTGGAGCTAGTGCCTTAGTGATGTGAGAAAGTCCAGACCAAACACGTGATTCAAGTTCCTGCCAGCAAAAACCTCCCACTTTCACCATTTCTGACTCTACAGCAGAAAATCAGAGTTGATAAGTAGACATAGGTCTCCCACCTCTAGAGGGAACGGAAACCTTTTGGTTACAGAAGGTGGGAAAGTGAAATATCTTTCATGAAGTGTGAGTGAATGTGTCCCCTCTTCTTTTTTTTTGGGGGGGGGGAGCAGGACTGACAAGAGGATGGGTATCTTCTGATGTTTCTCTGCACAGTATGTCTGGGAAGAAAGACCAGAGCTACAACCGTGTCCCTGCTTCAAAGAACTCCAAAGCACAGCAGAAGAACTAAGCAGCACTACATGGAAGTAGCAATACTTTAGGGAGAAGAAAAGATGACCTATGGGCACAGGTGTTAGATCGGAACTGATAAATGGTGCTGGATGAATTTGTGGGATATAATCAGTGTTTGGGAACAAGTTTCCAGCTCCTACTTTCAGCAAACAGCAAGAGGAAATAAGCTACTGCAGAAGCAGGAGTATTAAGACTCATGGAGGGTCACAAATATAAATGGCAGTTAATCACACCCATCTTTTTTTTTTTTTTTTGCCCCTCCATTTCTTTTAATACCATGATTATTTGACATTACTAACATGGAATCCCAAACCCCAAAACACATTATTTCAGTGCTGTGCAGTTACAAAAGTATGCACCAAATAAAGGTCAGGTACGACTCAGAGGAACAGAGAAAATCTAACATTTTAATGGCATTTATTTGTCATGAAGACACATCCTCCTTAAATGGAAAAACAGAGCAATATATTGGGTTTTTCTTAACTTTGGTGTGTTCTTATATTTCTTTGCTGAAAATTTGCAAGGAGGAGATTAAGATCTGTAATATATCAGTGTAATTACAATGTAGAAAAAATATTTCTACCTTTTATGAACAGAAATACACTCCCAAGTGCACACTGCCTAGTTTCAAAATTTTTTTTTCCATATATTGAATTGGCAGGTATAATCTATGAACATGTATGTTGCTGGGCACATAAGCACTTCATGGTCAACTCACAGAAATACCATCCTTGCAGTATTCCCAAGACCTGTGTTGGGCTTCCAGCATCTCAGAACCAGCAAGGTTTGACTTCAGTGCAATTTTTTTTTTGTGATTGCAGCTTTAGGGACAAAGGAAACAAAGAATTATTGATGTGGCAAGGAGAGTGAAAGGCAGGCAAAAACTGTGAATGCAGAAATAACCTCAGTTATACTCAAGAAAAACAAAACCTTTGTCAAGACTAAAGAGGCATTTATCTGTCAGATGGAAAGAGTAGACGTCTCTGTGTGATGTCTGTATAGTGCGTCATCAGATCTCTCAGGAACAGGGTCTGAAATGACTAAATGTACTCAATGGAGTATCTGAGCAATTAACAGGAAATGTGAAGACCTGGGAGGAAGGAGGGATGTCCCTTAAAATATCAATTCTACCAATCTTAAATGCTTCCTTTCAAGCATTTATCTACAAGCCAAAGCTCTTCCATAAGGGAAAAGAAACAAGAGAGAACTTCTTTTTAATCACCAACAGTAGTAAACAAGCAATATTCTAACGGTTAATGGAAATATTTCCCCTTCCTCAGGGATGTGCTCTAACCACCAGATCAAACTGTTCAGGGCAGCAGCACTTAACCCCGTAATGAAGCTGTTTCATTATGCAAAGCACAACAGAAATAATTATTAATTTAGAAAGTCAGCTAACACTATGGGCTATAATTTTCTAGCCCAGATATCAGTGTACTCAAGAGCAAAGACAACATAAATGTCATTTACAATAACCATGTTAAGATTCTGTTACTAATTTATAGTTTAGTAAACCTGTGGCACTCTAGTCATGCACAGAAAGAAGATCAGGTCCTTTTTTGGTTTTGTTTTTTTTTGTCCCTAGCTTTTCAGGCAAGTATTTGATTTTCACACTTGCAACTGATGAGTCATCCGTAAAACCACAAAGAGTAAAGCAGCAGCAATCACAGGTTATGCTATGTAATTATAAAGTACATTCATCTCAGAAGGTGAATGGGGCTGCTCACAAATCAGCCTTCAGTATCAAGTCTGCAACATTTGGCATCCCTGATAAGGTAAAGTCAGTCTTGCTTTTTTGTAAGCAAGGTAAGGAGCTGATAAATGGCAGATATCAAAGCATTGACTCATATTGGAATACTATTTATAATGCTAAATTATTTTTTTTCTTAAAGTATCCAAGACATCTCAAAGAATGATTTCTTTTAAAATCAAAAAAGGACGGAAAAGGCAGCTATTTAAAAAACTGCTGGCGAAGTGAAAAACATGTTTGTGGTTCACTTCCTGACAGAAGTTTAAAAAACACGAATGAGGAGAAAGTGAATAATTCTCTCCAATCTTACTAATGGCAAGGTAATACAACTTACTGAAGACGTTAGTGAATTTTTTGGAGGTACTGACATGAACTTTTTTCTCCAAAGCTCAATGTAAGGCTAATCACTGGTATTTCAGGTGTAAACACTTAAGATACATGACCCAGAAACATTACAGGAACATCCTCCACACACACACACTTCTCCCTATTCCCCCCACTCTTCATTTAACATTCCAGCAGAGACTAACTCTTCGCTGTGGTAATAGCCATAATGAAGAACATGACTTCTCTGAATAAACTACCTTTCTTAGACCAATATTTTATGACTCTATTATAAGATGCAGGTGAAATACACTTGCTGACTTTGTACCTATTTGTTGGGTGCAGAACTATCCAGCATGCACTTTGTTTACTATCTTTTAGCTTCAACTGCCTAAGGTCATGAAGAGGGTAGCCATGGTGAGAGCATAAAGCTATGGACAATGCCCTTTGAGCACAGGTATATCAGCAACAAGACAGCAACTACTGTTAAAACGCTTCACTTGTAACTAAATGAGAGAGTACTGGCCGACAGAAGTGATGGTCTACAACATTCCCTAAGAAAGGTCAACATAAGATCACTTTGAAAAAGTATTACAGGAATAGTGAATGTTAAACTGAGATGAGAGGTTCACACAAACTGCCACAAATGGATGGAAGATAGATCTTTCAAGTAAGTCATAGAACAGAGTGGTTTGGGTTGGAAGGGACTTTTAAAGATCATCTAGTCCAACTCCCCTGTCATGGGCAGGAACATCTTTCACATCTTCCATTAGATCAGGTTGCTCAAAGCCCTATCACCCTAACTTTGAACAATTCCAATGATGGGGCATCCAAAGCCAGCTGTGAGTAGTTTGATACACAGTGTCTAAAAACTGACCAGTGAAAGATCCTGCACCTTCAGACAACACACACACAACCCCCCCGCGTGCCCCAAGCCAAAAAAGCAACACTACATAATGTGCTTGGGAGGTCAGAATAAAGAGACTCGGAACTGTAACCTAAGGAAGCTTATGCTCATGCTTACTAAAACTAGCAGGCACTGGGAAGCGAAAGGACAACAGTATAGTCTTTTATGTTGCATGAGACTATTTTTTTAATTAATGAGGCAAATTAGGACAGAATATGGAGCAGACATTGTTCTCAAAAATCCATACCTCATGTCTATTTTTCATTTCATTCCTAAATTAGTATATACTTGATTCAGAGACTCAAATTATATGATTTTTTTTCTATTCAATAAAAAGAAATATCTGATTAGCCCCAACAACCCCCTTGCTTCTGAGAAGAGCACTTTCCGTTCAAAGTAAATGCTCTATTATTTCACAGCCAATATCATGCATATTTTTGTTTTGGCTCATTAACCTGAGCTGGGCAAGTAGTAAATAGAAAGCTCAGTTCTCATTGATTCATTTTTAGAATTAAAACAATGGATGCAGCAAAAGAGGCAAAATGTTTATCACTAGCAATGAATCACTCCAGATAGTGCCTAAAAGACAAATGTTTCTGAAAAATACTTTTATGATAACACATGGTAAACAACCTGAATTTTATTCACAGGCTTACTTTTAATACTAAAGCCAGATGCTGTTAGAAAAATGTACTTTAGCCAAAACTGTCATCATCATCTATATCCTATAATGACAGCAGAATTTCTACCAGATTATGCCCTTTGATTTTCGTGTATCTGTGTGTGCAGATCTGGGTGTGGGAAGGATTTGCAGATTCGCAGTTTGGAAAAACCAAATATAGTTACCTAAAATCTGCTCCTGGAACTGAGAATAGATGAAGTTTCTGTTTTCCTATACAAAAGCCGCTGATTTCCAAGGCAAAATTGATAACTCCTGATGAAGTTGTTTCAGGGAGGAAAGAGTAAAACCATGTCTGTATGCTAAGCTTAATCAATTGTATCTCAAGTTACTCAGGATTGACTAGAAGGCCAAACTCTGATAACACAGAATATTGTTGTGTTTTATCACGAGGGCAGAACTCACTCTGGCTAACACATACAAGGCAAATTCATGAAATGGGGATAGCAACTTGAGCTTCATGAGACCAGTAAAAGATTTCTTTTTGATGCCTGTATTGTCTCAGAGAGTTCCCTCCCTGTCAGCAGATAAGTAGAAGTTTGTCAACAGTAGATTACATAAAAGTAGCAAGTAAAAACTTCCATGGATCTCAAAATGGTTGCACTATGACTTTATATGATTTTTCTCTGGATAAAACTGAGATTTACTACCATATTTATTTTTCATTACTATACTGCTTTTTTACATTATCAGCAGTGCACACAGTAGCATGCCAACCCATGTGGAAGAGAGAGAGAATGGGACCCTTTCTGTGCATAGTATTTGAAGGGAAAATTTGGTGGGTTTAATGGATAAGCATCTTTTCTTTGAGAGGCACTGAGAAAGATGAATAGGATTTACAGATAATGAGACAGAACTCCTTTTCACAGTTGTGACAGGCTATTTTAAGCTAAATGCTATGACCGAAAGGCATATGTGTAGACAAACAGCTACAATGCACCAGTCCTACATCCAAAGTCAGGGCAACCACTCTCTGCTCTGCAATATTAGCTGCAATACAAAAACTACCTCATGAAAATACATCCTTGAAACTAAAGGCAGCAAAAGCAGGACAAAAAAACATCTGCAGAGTAAACAGTACTTCTTAGTTTCTCCCCTCTGAGCTACTTTGAATTCAAACCAGCAATATTAACATCTATTTCTTTCTAATAGTAACTGCAGCATGGTAGTACCCACAGCAGAGGAAATATAGTTTTCAAAATACTCTGATTCCTGATGAATTCAATGGGGTGTAGATCCCAAATTCATACTCTTTTGAAGGTTGACTTTTGGACTTTGGGCTCTCACTTTTAACCAAGGCAGCTGGAGTTGCCTAAGCACGTCTGAATGCATGGAACCAACAATACCAGAGGCACACATACGTTTAATGGCAATTTTGGCTGCAACAATACATTTTTCACTAGAGATATCTGTCTCCTGCTGTATCACCCAGTCACTTGCTTCACTTCTATGTAATTTTCCTTCCTTATATCACAAATATTAGATTATGCATAATCACTACAACCAACATACTGAAAGCAATCAGGAAATCTGAATAATTAATACATTGTTCTGGGGAATTAAAAGGAGACCTGCCAATTCATACTGTCCTGAAAACCATAGAACCATAGAATTAATCACAGAATGACCTGAGTTTGAAGGGACTCACAAGGATCATCGAGTCCAACTGCTGTCCCTGCACAGGACAATCCCAACATTCACACCATATGTCTGAGGGCATTGTTCAAATGCTTCTTGAACATTGTAAGGCTCAACGCCATGACTACTTCCCTGGGGAGCCAGTTCCAGCACTCCACTACCCTCTGGGTGAAGAACCTTTTCCTTATATTCAGTCTAAACCTGCCCTAACACACCCTCCTGCCTCTCCCTTGGGTCCTGTCATTGGTAATCAGACAGAAGAGATCAACACCTGCTCCTCCTCCTTCCCTTATAAGACCTCATTGTGGTCTCTCCCCTCAGTCTCCCTTTCTCCAGGGTGAACAGACGAAGAGACTTTAGCTGCTCCTCATACAACTTCCCCTCTAAACACTTCACCAACTTTGTGGCCCTCCTCAGAACATTCTCCAGTAGCTGAACTTCCTTTTTATATTCTGGTGCCCAAAACTGCACGCAGTACTCAAGGTGGGGCTGCACCAGTGCAGAGTAGAGTTGGACAATCACCTCCCTTGATTGGCTAGCAATGCTGTGCTTGATGCAACCCAGGACACAAAGAACAAGAACTCAACACAATTTCATTAAACAAAAGCAGGAAGCCCACCTCAACAATGGGAAAACCATAAGTGTGGCTTTAGTGTAGTTTAGGTGGTAAGTGTGGAAAAGCATGAACTACAATAGAAATCTTGCAGAGTTAAATCAGGATACTCTGGGTGTTTTAGGTCTTGTTTCCATAAGGACTGAAGCAATCAAAGTAAGAGATCTGTCTGAAAATGAAGTCTAAATTAGTATGAACAGTTGCTGAGAGAATATAGTGTGGTGCCTGGAAAAAAAATCTGACACTTGTGTTCCTGTCATCCAAATCATAGAGACACACAACATGCCCTAATCCAGGCACCCATGCGAGGGGCCTGGCTCACCACAGGGCCTCCTTTTGGCCTGATTTATAAGGTGATGGGGCACCCTGGTAGAACTTTGGCAAACACATAGCCTTGAGTGGTTTCAGCAATGTTCAGAAGGTGGGTTTGGTCAGAGATGCTTTGTACAGTAAGCATCTGTGAAGTCTCGCACCATCAGAAGTTTCCTGTAATGCACAAACAGCACCTCTGGGCTCTGGACCATCAGTCTTTTTTTCCACAAAGAACACTGAACTTCTATAATCTACTCCAAAAGCACCAGCATTTCCAGACAGACAAACAGACTTCATTCTTCTGAGGTTCTTGTTCCTTTTGCCATGGCAAGACGTCCATGTGCTCAATAATCAGGGTCGGGGGTAGATAAAATTGCAGGCTGGGCACATCATATTCTCTTGCCCACAAATGGGAAGTCCATTTGAAAAATTTAACTGAGTTACTTCAGTTGGAAGGGTGGGAAAGCAATAAAGAATTACAGAGACTTCCCAGGAAAAATGTAACCATGTCTAAGCCATTGAAAACAAACTCCAGCATGGAAACAGAATTAGTTTGTGAATGTTTTGATACCAGCCACAGAAATAAGAATTTCTAAGTAAGATCTGAATTGAAGAAGCAAACGCTAAACTAATTTAACTTGTTTATTTAGTTTGGTTGATTGTTTGTGGTATCACCACTGCATGACAAATGCCGACCCTGTAGAGTATGACATGGCCCCCTGGGAACGGCAACTGCATTACATTAGAGTGCTGCCTCCGTTAATGTCCACAAATCCTCAACATGTAATAGTTGTTCAAATACACTGCTGTGCTATGAATAACTGGAATGTGTTACCAACTACAAAGAACAGTATGTGGATAGACTCAAATACCTCGAACAGATGTTAGATCTTGCTGATCAAACATCTGTCCATTTAAAACTGGATGCTATTTCTACAGAATGGCAAACAAAAGAAATGAGAAAGCAGACATTTGGATGCATTGCATCTGTTGTATAGCCTTTAAAAATGTAAACTGATAGTGTTTAGCTTCTAGGCTGACTTAAAGCAACATAAATTTGGTATCTTCTTTGTAATCACAGTACAGGAATACATGTTATTCCTTCTACCAGCAAGCGTCCTTTTGTCATTAAATTTCTCCTTGTGTTTTTACTTGTGATTATCAGGAAGTCTTTATATTTATTGAGATTGTAATGGCAATTTTAGGACTAGTATTTCCATTTCATACAATACGTTTTCAGGAGAAAAAAGCATACACGGAAACAACCAGGGAAAGTTATGGAACAAGTTTATCAGCATATTTATAAAGGACTTAAAATTTTGACATCACAAATTAGAGGTCATCTAGTTCGCATTTCTTCACTACGATTTGTTTTGAAGGTACATAGGCTTTGCTAACCTTGCCTCTTCACTCCCAATATTTTAATTGCTATCAAACACTTGGAATTAAGGGATTAAGTTCCTGGGCCAAATCCTGTGCGCCCCTAGAAATCACACATGGATTCAAGAAAAGAGTACCTACTTTGGTTCTGTTTGGGGTCCTTGCAGTAAGAGACTGTACATAAACAAACTCCCTGTTGGGAAAGGAGCTTTGACGATCACCAATTTTCCCCGCTTATTTAAAATGAAATTTTTATAGTTAATATCAATTTCCACTGCCAAGAGTCTCAATGCATTTCTGAAGTCTCACTTTTTGGGTTTTTTCATCCTCCTGCAGTGTGCTTCATGCCAGAGTCAGCAGCAATCCAGAACGGATTAACAACTCGGACTGCTCACTGGGCTTGGACACAATGCATCTCTACCTCCTAGCTGAAGTGCTTGCTTATCGAGAGAACATACTACTTGCAGAGGCGACGAACTTGTAGCTGAGATCTGAGCAAAACAGCAGGGGAGTTTCAACAGAGAAAACAAGTATGCTGGGGTGAGTCTCTAACAAGGATGTAGCCCAGCCATTACTGATGTCACTCAGCCACAACAGACTTCACCCTGAGAAGCCTGCACGCCTAGCAAATGTCCCAACCACTGCATTATTGGATTTACTCCTCCTCTCCAGAAAGTCTAGAAGTGTAGGTTTCATCCATATGGTGAGTGGAGTATTTTCTGGGGTTTGAGAACCAAATTTCGGAAGAAAGTTATTTCCTACACCATCTCCTCCCCCTCCTCCCCTCTGACACTGAGTTCAGAGGGCAAAGGTAAGTCCCTTTGCTGGTATGGCCAACTATGGTAAACACTTTCTTCATATAAGAAGAAGGAATCAAGTTTTTTAAGTATCTGATAAGAAAAAGAGCGACAGTGAACATCAGGTGCACTGTTCAGATCTCATTCTTTAATACAAGTAAGAATTAGCTTGCAATTATGTGCACACTGAAGAAATGCAATTTCATGTCTTTCTCTCTGAACTACAGAATCACAAGAAGGGGCACAGTTACAAGCTCTTGGTGCTAACACAGAGAAGCACAGCACAAACCTTGCAGAAGAAGCAATTGCTACCTGGATTACATTTTAAACAAGCTAGAGACACTGCAGAGACCAAATGCCATAATGTTTCAGCCTGAGCACATAACTGATACACAGCTCCAGCACTGAGGGTCATCAACCAAGGCCAATTCTGACAGAAAATTCTCATGAATCAGCAAAAACTGTCAGAAGTTACCAAGTACACAAAACATACAGAGAGATTTCACATTAAAATCAACATCACTAACAGCTTCCTCTATCTCTTATATACTTCCGTGCAACTAGGTTGGATCTGGGACCCCAAGAGAAGTAATTTAATTAAGCTCTAGACAGCTTCCTTTCCTTGGGGCAACTTGCAAGTGTAAGGAAAGGGTCTTCAGGACAAATGTTGGATTCATTGCCCCAGCAGCTGCTGCAGCAACTTAACCAGGAGCCTACTTGCAATCCCTCAAGCCTATCATATCAGTGGGTAACTACACCTGCACTGTTCCCCAGCAATAGCGAGCCGTCATACGTACATACTATGAATGAACAATTAATCCCAAGCAGACAGAAACTGACCATTCTTCTGAACGAGTGCAATACACATGCCCTGTCAAGACCCGTAAACCTGACGTCTCCAAAACCCCTATGGATATGCATCAGGTTTACCAAGTGGAAGGAATGCCACACAGCTCTTCTGTAACATTAAAAGGATTTAAATTATCAAACAAATATTGTGAATCGGTATAATCAATAGTTGATTTGGAAAAGAGCATTTTCTTAATTAATCTTTAATTAAATCCTTTTACTTCCCATATTTGAAATTTACTAATTTTGTCTTGAATGGGTTGAAACTGTTCAGCAAACTCATGAGACCAGATGACTCATTGTAGAGTTTTCATCTATGCAGCTAAGCTTTTATTATGTTCCTCATCTCAAAGATATAGATGATGATGGATACCATCTAAATATCTACCACACATAAGAAAAAGACAGAAAAGTAATATAGTTTCAATGAATTTATAACTGGAGAAACACAACATATTGTGGAGAAAAGAGCAAGTTTTAAATTGCAAATGCACTATTGTTTTCCATGTCTGTCTATAAATCTTTCTGAGACCACAAACTTAGTCATCCTTTTCTTTACGAGAATCACAGGAAAATAAAATATTGCAATACATAGTTTTGTGTCTAATATGGCAGAAAGGATTAACTAAATTGTTCTATAGTAGTTGGTAAGTAGATATTTGCTACTGCTACTTCTTGAGAGTGAAGCTACAATAAATTCAAGGGTAGCAGGTAAGACACCTTTTATTACCGCCTCATAAATGCCAGGCACATTGGAACTTTCAAACCTCACCTCTAGTATTCTAATCCCACAAAGCTGGTTTCATAAATTCCTCATTAAAGGATGCACTGATGCGGTCCTGGTGCATGCTGTAATAAATGTGCTGCCTTGTTTAATTCTGGTATCTTACAGGAAAAGCCAGATCATTGAATAATCTGATTTAGCTATCAGCACAGCAGGAGATCTATGTTTTAAACCAATTTAAGGTCTGCAAATACCATATGCCAGCTGACAAAATCAAGGAACATAATTGACTCAAATGCTATCCTCTTCTGTTAGGCTGTTGTTTATTGCAGGACAATCTACCCGACAAGAGCAGCCACAGTTCCTTTTGTCAGGGGCCACTAAGCTGACAAGACTCATTAAAATGTCTTCATGCACATTCTGCTTGAATAAGTGAAGCTCAGTATTTAAACATTAGAAAGTTTCAGCATGTTTACAGACATAAGTTTAGGGTGAGCAGGACTGAAAGAAAAAAAATGCTTGAATATACAATTTCTAATTCTTTTTGCCTACAGAGACCGTATAGGAGTTTCTCCACTGCATCCTCACTCTATTCTCATTGTTATAGCAGTCCAGTCTTCTGTTCACCACCCCCAGTCCCCTGCACCAGAGGCAGCTTACTGGAAAGGAAGAAAAGCAGAGGCTACTCGAAGGAGTGGTTAAAACCTGTGTTGTTGTGGCTAGAGAACAGCCTCCACCTGGCTTAAAGCTAGCTCAGTATGCCCAGGGAACTGCAGGCACACTCCAGACTGCATTGCAGACATGCCAGCAGCTTTCATTAGCACAACCTCTTGGAAGCTTACTGAGAAAAAATGCAGAATGCACACACGGCTGTGACTGCTGCCACTCCTGAGCTTTTCACTCAGTGGAATTCATACAGAAGGTGGATGAAATTGCAGATTTTAGTTTAAGAATCAGAAATGTTTAAGTTACTCAACAAAGGTTTCACCAGGAAGGTATTTCCTAAGCTCCTCTATCCACGCTGACAAGAAATCAGAGCTTCTCATTGCACAGCTCCTATTTGAAAGTAGCTAAACATATAAGGGGTAAAGAGGAATCAGATTTGCCTTGCTTTTTTTTTCCTTTTTGATACGTCTATCCAGCAGAGCTGTGCTTGATAGAGCAGGTTTTCTCAGTTTTTGCTCAGACTAGTATGTTTTCATGGTAATCTGCAAAGCTAACTCTGCATTTCTACAGGTACTTTAAGATTCTTTGGGCTGAATGGCACAGTGCAAGTATAAATCATTCACTTTTATGAGATAACAGGAAATTGTCTCTTCTGCAGGGAGTCAGACTGAAACAGAGTTCAAAACATGTAGTTCAAAAACATACATACCCCCTGTCCTTCAGCATATAGTGGAAGTGCCTCTTACAAATGTTACCTGTTTCTATATACACAATACAGACCAGGGCCTTCTTTCCACTTACACTGGAGCTACATCAGCTGAAGAAAGATGAGAATAAAAATCATAGAATCATAGACTGGTTTGGGTTGGAAGAGACCTCAAAGATCATCTAGTTCCAACCCCCTTGCCAGAAGCAGGGACACCTCCCAATAGATCAGGCTGCTCGAGGCTCCATCCAACCTGGCCTTAAACACTTCTGGGGATGGGGCAGCCACAGCTTCCCTGGGCAACCTGTGCCAGTGCCTTACCACCCTCACTATGAAGAATTTCTTCCTAATGTCTAGTATAAATCTTCCCCCCTCCAATTTATAGCCATTCCCCCTCATCCTATCACTACAAGTCCTTGTAAAAAGTCCCTCCCCGGCTTTCCTGTAGCACCTTCAATGTACTGGAAGGTCACTATAAGGTCTCCTTGAAGCCCTGTCTTCTCCAGGCTGAACAACCCCAACTCTCTCAGCTTGTCCTTATAGCAGAGGTGCTCCAGCCTTCTGATCATCCTTGTAGCCCTCCTCTGGACCCATTTCAACAGTTCCATATCCTTCTTATGCTGGGAATTCCAGAGCTGGACACAATACTCCAGGTGGGGTCTCATGAGAGCAGAACAGAGGGGCAGAATCACTTCCCTTGACCTGCTGGCCACGCTTCTTTTGATCTAGCCCAGGATATGGTTGGACTTCTGGGCTGTAAGCATGCACTGCTGGTTCATGTCAAGCTTCTCATAAATCAGTACCCCAAGTCCTTCTCTGCAGGGCTGCTCTCATTCATGTTATCCCTCATCCTGTACTGAAATGGCGGATTGCCCCGACCCAGGTATAGGACTTCGCACCTGGCCTTGTTGAACCTCATGAGGTTCTCACAGGCCCACTTCTCCAGCCTGTCCAGGTCCCTCTGGATGACATCCCATCCTTCTGGTGTGACAACTGCATGACTCAGCTTGCTGAGGGTGCACTCGATCTCACTGTCTATGTCGTTGATGAAGATATTAAACAGCACTGGTCCCAGTACAGATCTCTGAGGGACACCACTTGTCACGGATCTCCATCTGGATATCAAGCTGTTGACCACTACTCTCTAAATACGACCATCTAATCCCTTATCCACCAAACAGTCCACCCATCAAATCCATATCCCTCCAATTTAGGGAGAAGGATGTTGTGGGGGACTGTGGCAAAGGCTTTGCAGAAGTCCAGACAGATTACATCTGTTGATTTTCCCATGTCTACACATGTGACCTTGCTCACCTATGAGCTCATATACATCACTGTAATCATCTTTTTATCAGCATAGCCCATAACTAAATTAGTTTCCTTGCACCACAGTAATGAAATGTTATTTGTGGCATGAATAGGAAGAAGAAAAGTTACCACACTAAACTCTTCTTCTGCAAGTGGTGAACATTCTGTTTCCGATATGGCCATTAAGATAGCTTAACCTATATAGTACCACCTATCACAGAAAACAATGCAATAAAAAAGCTCAAGCAATAAAGTACAAGTAATTCCATCTCTTTGACTATTTTGACACAACAGTTTCTTAAATATCTTCTGATACTAAAGCCACACAATGAGAATATGAATAATTGGAGATTACTCAAACTCATTTTACTGCCTTGCAGTAAGCTGACAGAAGTGATCCATATTGCAAATACAATCACATGAGTTAAAAAAAATCCAAACCTTAGGAATGCTGGACTGCACCAACTCAAACTCTGGCAACAGCAAGTATGATTAGGACGATCACACACCTTTGCTGGTCGTGTGTTCATTTCATATGCAGTACATGAGAAAAGAAAACTGCATGAGGCAAACAATATGCAACTGCCTAACTAAAAAGACAGCCTGCAGTCACACATGGAGGTTGAACACACTTATGCACATGAGAAATGGCCTTTTCCGAGATTTTGCCATCTCAGTAAGGATCTTTTCAGATTAAGAACTTTCTCCTCCTCTTTTTTAATGCGGTTTTATGAAGATTACATGAAAAGAGAAAATAAAAACCATGATTATATACAAGATTTACTGTCACTCACAGTCAACAGTAGTATAGGGAGTTCAGTAATATGAACAAGAGCTGCACAGACTGCCACAGCCATGGGCTATGGCATGGAAGTTTTCTAGATATTTGCTCATTCTTGGTGTTCTTGCATTTGGCTTGTCTCCAACCCGTCAAACATCTTTTCTGAGCCCGAAGCCCCTTGCAGGGCACATTTCACTCCTTACTCTGTATTCTCCAAGTCAAACCAGTACTGCATATAACTACTCGGCTTATACAGCCAATGGCAATATTTTCCAACAAGATGTCATTCCCAGTTAATGTTCAGCTGGAATCAACTACTTCAAAATTCTTCTATTCAGACCTGCTTAGCCAGGAGAAATTCCCATGTGGTATTTGATTATTCTTCCCAACTTTGCACTTAGCATTTACATAAAAGAAACCCTATTTTAAATCTGTTTAACATAGCTTCTACCTCTGATAAAATTTGCAACTTTTAATTAAAGTTCTTGCTGTTAACAGCATTAATATCAATTAGTAGCAGACGTGTTAATTTCTCTGCAGTTGAAAACAAACAAACATAATGCTACACTAAATTTGGTTCTAAGTCTACTTTGTACAAAGCTTCAACTAGACACACCCTGATAGGAAAGTGATGAAAGTTTTCCTACAGTCAACACATATCAAATCTTATTCTCCTATATCCAGCAGGCACGTTGCTTTATCACGGAAAGAAGACAAACTGATTCAAAATGACTTAACTTTGACAAATCTATGTTGATTGTTGCTTACCACCACACTTTCTTCCAAATGCTCGTAAATTGTTTCTTCAGTATATTTCCAGGAATTAACCTGCCTGGCTTGTAGTTTTGATCCATACTTCCACTCCCTTTCCCCTATAGAAATGGGCAATAAGTTAGTCCTTCTTCAGTTCTCCAGAATTTCAGTTACCTGCTGTTGATTCTCAAATAAAGCCCATAAGAGCATGAATCCATTTTGGTCATTTGCCTACACTTTCTATATGACATAAAAGCATTTAGGAAAAGACCCCAAGCTTTAGCCTCTATGTATGTATGCTAGGCTGTGTTCCAACCTCTTAGTCCTTGTGCTTGTCCACCCAGTTAACCCTGACCACTAAAGTAAAACTGGTGCTTAGAACCCTTTTTAGCAACATCTGTTGGCAACTTTCTAGCCTTTCTGCCTAACAGACAAGTTCTTTCTACAGTGATTTCTCTTACTACTAATATATTTACAGAACGTTTTCCTGCAGCAGCTTTGCCAGCTTTGTCTTGTTTTGTACAGAGTCCTTGTAATATTGTCTCTACACACCAGTACTCTTCTTTTATAAGATACATTCAAAAGCTGACCCGGTACCCCCTTTTTTGCACAGCTCCTTCAGTTTTAGACTAATGAATAACTTGTAATTAGGCAGTGGCAATTATGTCTATCTATTCTTCCCAAAGAAACAGCTTGTACTTGTGCCCTTACAGTATGTCTTTAAGAAACTACTAAATCTTCTGTCCTCAGATGTCGACAAATTCTTAGATTTTCTCAAGTGTGCTTTCCAGGCCATTGCTTAATAGCCACTTTCATCCAATTCAGCACCCTCCTCCACCCATTCCTTCCTTTTAGTCAGAAGTAAACACATAAGATATTCATCATCAGTTGCTTTCAGCATTGTTCATCAAAAGAAGTGCTGAAATTTTGCTAGACTGTGCATGTTACAATACTTTTGTCTGATTTCTTGAAATTGCCAGAGTAGTTGAAGTCTCCCTGAATACTCTGTTCTATACTCAGGAATACATATTGATGAGAAATAGCTGACTTGAGGAATCTAAAGTATAGTATGGCTTTTTTTTTTAACTTTGTTGTACCTTTACTAGATACTAGGCTTTCAACACCGCCTAGTGTAAAAAAAGTAAAGCCATCTTTAACACACAAAAGAAAAATTTGCCCTTGCTTTTCCTTAAGCAAACTACAGTTATTCAGCACTTTAGTCATACAAATTGTTCCACTTACTTGACTTGAGTGGCCAGCAGGTCAAGGGAGGTGATTCTCCCCCTCTGTTCTGCTCTCATGAGACCCTACCTGGAGTACTGCATCTGGCTCTAGAGTCCCCAGCACAAGAAAGACATGGACCTGTTGGAGTGGGTGCAGAGAAGGGCCACAAAAAAAATGCTCAGCAGGGTGGAACACCTCTCCTATTAAGAGATACTGGAAGAGTTGGAATTGTTCAGCCTGGAGAAGGCTCCAGGTAGACCTTATAGCAGCCCTCCAGTACCTAAAAAGGGCCTACAGGAAAGCTGGACTTTTTACAAGGGGCTGTAGTGACAGGACAAGGGGTAACAGCTTTAAACTGAAAAAGGTTCAGCTTTAGACTTTGGAGTGCCAACAACCAAGAATTTTTTTAGAATGAGGGTAGCAAAACCGGAACAGGTTGCCCAGAGAAGTTGCTTTGAGCAACCTGGTCTAGTAAAAGATGTCCCTGCCTGTGGCAAGGAGGGTTGGTCTAGATGATCTTTATGTCCCTTTCAACCCAAACTGTTCTATAACTATGCTACACACAGTACAACTTCGATGTACAAGTATGTTCAGTTCCCCTTATTTAAAAAATATAAAACTATCACTTCCACAATTAAAGCAGCAAAATCATGGACTAGATTCCAGGCTGAAGCAGGAAGGTATTTGGTCCTTACTACCACCTAACCAGAATAGCAACACTTAACAGGATATGATGATATGATGAAAGTGGAGTATCTTAACAGGACACTTCAGATCATATCAGGATGTGACTTCTTTTTTTTTTTTTATTTTTTGCATTAAATCAGTAACTGTTTCACAGAGCAGCTGGGTAGGCAGCCCACAAAAGAAAATGCAGCTCCTGATTTGTTCCTAAATATAGAATGGTTTTTCAGCAACAAGATTTTGAAAAATCCTGCATGCAAGAGCTTCCTAGCAGGAGCAGTAGAGGCGAAAAATAAACCATCTCTTGCACCCAGCTTCAGAGATTGCAAGCATGAGAAATAAGGAAGCTTGTTAAGAAAATCCAAAAGGGCAAGATAAAGGATCTAAATATTTGCAGGCATTGTGGAGATTAATAGGAAATATGTACCTGCCTTAGTAAAACCTGAGAAAGGAAGGAAGGAAACCAGAATGGTTACACCAGCAGTGTAGGAGTGAGGTTACCCTCAAAAAAGCTGAAGTCCAGCCCAAGCAGAAAAACACAGCTCAACAGACTATAAAATCTGGCAAACTAAATGTAAAAGCACAGCAAGGCAGGCAAAGCAAACAAAAAAATCTGATGAACAACTGGTAGAGACTAATAATAAATCTTTCTTCAAGCACATCAGGAACAGGAAGCCTGCCAGAAACTCTGGGAGGCAGTCATGATCAGAGTAGTAAAAGAAGATAAAGGCATTACAGAAAATACCCCAGACAGATTCACTACAGTGACGGGAAGAGTATGAGACGCTGTGGGGCCTCTGTAAAGAGCTGTGATAGAAATATTAACGTTGGCATGATTGGAGAATAAATGGTAACATTTGAGCACAGAAACACCAGCAAAAACAGCGGAAGAGGGAATATAAGAATGTCATTGTTGAAGGCACATAGGCTACCAGGCCAGCAAGACCACAACACAGTTACAAGTAGTGTTTCAGGATACTCAAATCCGGAAAAGAAGTCTAAAACAAGGGACTGCAACTATTATAATCTGCAATAATGCAGAGGTGAGAAAGGATGGAGAGACTAACCACTAGCCAGATGGAGACTAATCATATGCCTGCCAAATGAAGAACACAGAAGTTGTGATGAGAACTCAGCGGCTGGAGTCCCTTATCTTCTACATCACTGCAAGAAATCCCGGACCAGTGACTTGGACACACACATCCTGGTACCTGAATGCTAAAGTGTGTGGACAAAAGTATTATAGTGCTTGAAGGTACACAGGTGTTGAGAGGATGGAATGAAATGAGTCCTGTATCAATATAAAACCACTTTTCCCTCCTATGAAGTCTCACTGAGTTTTCTCACATTATTGCTATAGTACTGCAACACTTCTTCCTGCGATTATCAGGACTCCACTATGCAAAGGACTCCAAGGATGTGTTTGAAATTGCAATGAATGAATGAGCAGACACAGAGGGAACCAACACAACAAATGCTAACAGCTCACCAGGACCAGATGGCATGCAACACAGAAATTCTAAAGGAACTCAAGCATGAAATCAGTGAATTACTAACAGAATGGCACGTCACCTCTCAATTAAAAGTATCTTGGAAGTGTGATAGCAAAGGTGACAGACTTTTAAGGGAATGCAGGCAAGACCTTAAACCTGAGATCTGTGCTGTACATACTAATAAAATCTGCAATGAAGAATGGAATTAGGACATATCTGGATAAATACGATCCAGCTGAGAAGAGTCAGAATGGCTTTTGGAAAGGATGTCCTGATTTATGAGTCTGCTGGAATTCTATCCGCAAGGCAGAGGAGAAGGCTAATCCAGTTCCTTTCCTTCAAATTCCAACAAAAAGATTTGTTGAGGCTTTTAAGGATGCTCAGTAGGCAAAAAAGCAAGGGTTCTTCCTGCACAGGCAAATAACTGATTGACAGAATGGCATACTCATGTTTCCAATTCTTGCTGCCACCAGTGGAGTTCTGGAAATACCTGTGCTGAAACATATAGGACCTACAGCCTTCCTGCTCCAGATAAAGGGGTGAGGAAGGTACTGACAACATCCACCAAAGTTTTTAGGTTATTCAAGGTGATAAGTGAAAAAGCAAACTGCAGAAAGGAAAGACTTTATGAAACACAACTGAACAGACAATAAAATAGCAGGTAATATTTAGTTACACACAAAGGAAACACAATACTAACTTCAGAAAGAGAACTGTGAGCTTGAGTAAACTAGCATCTGTTAGCAGTGAGATCTTGGTAATTACAATAGATGGGTGCATGAAAACTTCAGCTCCCAGCTCAGCAAGCAATTAAAACAGGAAATAAAGTGTCAGGAATCCTTAAGAAAGAAATTTCAATAAACTTCTAACAGAGTTTCAGAAGGACAAAGAAAAGAAGATTTTATGGTTCATGGACATCATCCCCCAATAAAGCCTTAGGCAAGAATCATCAGTTCAATGACACTTCATCCTCCAGAATATCTGAGGCCTGACTAACCCAGAAATGTTTGAAGTGAAGCATTCAGAAGCTTCCTACAGAAAGGCTGGGTTACCAGAGTACCTTCTCTGATACCATGCAAAAATGGAGCATAATTTAGCTCTTCACAGATTTCCCCTCCCTACCTTTGACTCCTTCACTATAACCAGTGAAACTTCTGAAACTATCAGCAGCATAGTTTGAGAAGGGCATTTGAATTAGCACCATTCCGCAAGTCCTACAGAACAGAAACATTTAATAGGCATTGTTATATCGATCTGTCTGTACGCATTTTCCTATCACAAGATAAACAGTGAAAATAATTACATCAACATGCCCTGTGTTCTGCCAATTGATCTTAGTGCAAGGTAACAAATGTGATTAGATACTCGTAGGCCAGAAAAAAACTACCAGAAAATCTAATTCTCTTGTTGTCAATTACTCTTTTGGGACATATACAGTCACAGTGAATAAAAACTGAAATCCTGAAATAAGGTACACCTCCTCCCTACTAGCTGTTAATTTTTCCTTTGAAAGATAAAACTTCTCTAGCTTTTTTTATGGTACCAAAAATTGTAAACTATCCCCAATCTAGTTTTAAGTGGTCTGCTTAAAAGAATGTTAAAAATGTACTCTATACATGGCAAAAAAATTAAGCTATTCAGATTACTTCTGCCCAAGTGACTACATCAAAAAGTTCTTTACAACATTATCAAATCAACATGCTCCAAATCCACAAAGGCAGCCCCTTCCTAAAACAAAAGATCTTAATAAAATAAAAATACATTATACGCATTATATGGATAAAATGCTGTGAACCACATATTTCTTTAATTTCTAGCAGCTTAGAAGTAAAAAAACCATACAGATTCTCATATAACACTGCAAGAGTTCTGAAGCCGTATTTTCAAGACATACAATAACGACAACAAAATTAAGGACAGAAAAACTAGAGCTGCCAACACTGCAATTAAACACCTCCGAACAACCCATTTTGTTTAAAATTCCTGGGTAAACAGCATCCTCAATTTGCTCTTCTCACCCTGTAACTGTGTCACCACTCTGCTGTTGTGGGTGTGCTGACATGGTCATTATGTAACTGCCTTGCTCCTGAGCGGGATTAAAAAAGGAAAACAAACCTACCCTCAAAGCTGGAAACCAACATTTTTTCAGAGAGGCTATGCTCCTCTAAGAGCACTATTACACCATTGTTTTGGTGGTGGATTCCCAGGTAGCAGTGTTCTAGTCCTTTTCTCTTCCTTTTGCTTCTAGCAGCGTCCAGTGCCGGGCATGTCCTTCAGCACTATGGTGATGTTCTGCCCTAGCTGTTGCTTTCCATGATGCAAGCATCTGCTGTACTCTGATTACCTCAAGCTCCATTTCAGAAAGAAACAATGCTTTCCTGCAGGTCCAGTTCATCTCATCTTACAAAAGATCACACAAGTCATACCTTAGAAACACCTATCTTTTCATCTGCTATTATAATAGAATAGACAATTAGCTTAAAGAGAGGAGGCTAAGCTGCAAACCATCTGAAGTGAGACAAATTAATCTCACCTGAAGATACATGCTCATGGCTTTGCAAGGCTTCTTCTCTTCCCATTCAGGACTGGGTTGCTGTAGCTCCAATTTGGATTCTCCTTGGACCTCCGAAATAGCTTAGCCTACAGATCCTGGGAGCTGAACTTAAATTCTTAATGATCTCCTTGCTGAAATAAATACCTACATAGCTTTATAAAGATTCCAGATTGTTTATAATAAAGAATCAAGTGCAAAAAATGTATACATGAAAACATTTGCGAATATCCATGGTAGAATTAAATATACATGTTTCCCATTTAGGAAATTAAATAGCGATTTAAGAGAATTAACCTGCTAACCCCCACTATCACTGTCATATTCTCCCCCAAATCAGTAACTTCACCTTAATAAGCCAACCAAGTCAAACCCCACAAAAACCCCAAATTCAGAACCTTATCTGGGGTTTTGCTGCTCAACAGTAGCCACCATCCTTGCTTTGCAGTACTTTAGAAATTACCAAATCAAGGTAAAAATCTGACATTACATATAACTTTGTCAGGGAGTTCAGAAAGAAGGGGAATCCAAACAGAACAGGACTTTTCAATAACCTTTTCTTACAAAGGATGCTTATGAAGGAGCTTTTCCTACGAAACAGCTCCAATGATGATTGCAGTCTGCCCCTCTCCAATGACAGAGTTCTCACCAGAGATAGTGTGTTCTTGATGTATGCTGAACTCAGGTTACCTTCCCAATGAAAAAACGTAAGTCTAGTGACGAGAGGGAAAATCACCTCCAAAGAAAATAGAAATACTTGTTTCGTGAGTGATGGTGGAAGTTTCTAGCCAGCTGGATCCTTTCACATGTCAGCAAGGAAGTAATCTTATTCTGAAGAAGGGGGCAGAGTTGCACTGTCTTCTCCAGAATTCTTACAAAGACTCAGTCATCTGAAATATATTGGGTTAGATCCAGCTCTGTACTCTTACCTGAAAGATCCAACACTATCCAGATCCTACGTTTAGCTCCTTTTCACTTCTTACTTGTCTCAGCCAATATCACTCACAGCTGTAACTTCTCAGCCTTCTCTTGTTCACTGGTATCAATCATTGAGAAAGTTTCTCCCAAGTCCTCTACTGTTTCACTATTTCTGAACTTCCTCATTTCATCATTAACTGATCCTTTTTCTCTCATCTGTTTGTCAAAAACATAAATACTCTCTTCCACTGCTGTGCCTGCTTTGTATGTAAGGTTTTTCTTCCCTCTCATTCAGAGGACACTCTCTCCACCCTCTGATATGGTAGACAATATCATTCATTGCCACTTTAATTTTTCCCTTTCTGATTTAGAAAACTTCAATATTCAAAACAAAATTGTAAATTCTAGTCCAAAAGTCAGAAAGATTAACAGTACAATGGTTAATTCCTGCCCTGAACAGTCTTTTCTCTCTTGCCCAAGACTGCAGGAGTCACTCTCCTACATCTAAGTGTGAGGCCGGACCAAAAGGCAGTTAGTTAAATGCCAAAGTTAGACAGTACCTCATCCCCAATGCCTTTTACAGCTGTAAAAAGATCACCTCCCTTCAACTTCAACAAAAATACATTTTTGCAGGCACTTTAGGTACTGCTGAGGTTTTAGAGTATGAACTGGTGATATTACAGCACAGCCACATTTCATGACATCCTGAGTGATTTGCTAACAGCTATCTTTAACTGCTACAGATACCCAGTAAGTGGAAACAGCAAAATCACATTGTGTTAATAGAAATGGCATGCCTTATTTAAGAATTAGACAAGCAGCATGGGATCTGGTATCAACATTTTGCCCCACTTTATGTTTCAATACCACATACGCAAACCGCAAGAAGCAGAAACCCCTGTGGTTTGCAAGCTCAGGTAACTCTCCACAAAGCCTGCTGTCACTGGAGCGCTGTATTGAAAAGCTCCTGACCCAGAAGGGCAGCTGCTAATGGGACAAGTAGATGCACCAGCCTTCTGCCAGCTGGTACAGAGGGAGAGTAGATACCCAGAGAACAGCAGCTACCATCTGAGCTGGCCTTTCACAGCTGAGCCACTGCCCTTCACCTTTGTGCCAGGGAAAGTCATGGAACAGGTAATCTTGAGTGCTATCATGAAGCACACGCAAGAGAACCGGGTGATCAGGCCCAGTCAACATGGGTTTACAAAAGGCAGATCTTGCCAAACTAACCTGATCACCTTCTATGACAAAATCACTCAACTACTGGATGGGGGAAAGGCTGTGGATGTAGTCTTCTTGGACTGCAGTAAAGCCTTTGACACAGTTTCTCACAGCATTCTGCTTCAGAAACTGTCAGCCTCTGGCCTGGACAGGCGCACACTCTCCTGGGTTGAAAACTGGTTGGATGGCCGGGCCCAGAGAGTGGTGGTCAATGGAGTTAACTCCAGCTGGAGGCCAGTCACAAGTGGAGTTCCTCAGGGCTCAGTACTGGGTCCAGCTCTGTTCAATGTCTTTATCAATGACCTGGATGAAGGCATTGAGTGCACCCTCAGCAAGTTTGCAGATGACACTAAGCTGGGAGGAAGTGTCGACCTGCTGGAGGGTAGGGAGGCTCTGCAAAGGGATCTGAACAGGCTGGACTGCTGGGCCGAGACCAATGGGATGAGGTTTAACAAGACCAAATGCCGGGTCCTGCACTTGGGGCACAACAACCCTATGCAGCGCTACAGACTGGGGGAAGAATGGCTGGAGAGCTGCACGGAAGAGAAGGACCTGGGGGTGCTGGTTGACAGCCGACTGAACATGAGCCAGCAGTGTGCCCAGGTGGCCAAGAAGGCCAATGGCATCTTGGCTTGTATCAGAAATGGGGTCACCAGCAGGTCCAGGGAGGTTATTCTCCCTCTGTACTCGGCACTGGTGAGACCGCACCTCGAATACTGTGTTCAGTTCTGGGCCCCTCACCACAAGAAGGATGTTGAGGCTCTGGAGCGTGTCCAGAGAAGAGCAACGAAGCTGGTGAGGGGGCTGGAGAACAAGTCTTATGAGGAGCGGCTGAGAGAGCTGGGGTTGTTTAGCCTGGAGAAGAGGAGGCTGAGGGGAGACCTTATTACTCTCTACAACTACCTGAAAGGAGGTTGTGGAGAGGAGGGAGCTGGCCTCTTCTCCCAAGTGACAGGGGACAGGACTAGAGGGAATGGCCTGAAGCTCCACCAGGGGAGGTTCAGGTTGGATATCAGAAAAAAATTCTTCGCAGTAAGAGTCATTGGGCACTGGAACAGGCTGCCCAGGGAGGTGGTCGAGTCGCCTTCCCTGGAGGTGTTTAAGGAACGGGTGGATGAAGTACTTAGGGACATGGTTTAGGGAGTGTTAGGAACGGTTGGACTCGATGATCCAATGGGTCCTTTCCAACCTTGTGATTCTGTGATTCTGTGATTCTGTGATTCTCTGCACTTTCTGTTCAAAAGAAAAGTGCATTTCCACAACAGTACATCAGCACAAAGCAGTAACAAAACAGCAGTTCACAAAAATTACCTGAAGACTTACTGAACTCTGCTATACATCTAAGTAATTTATGATTCTCATTTGATTAATTTTGCTACACTAGTATTGTTAACTGAAACCAAATGAGATAATCTTTGTCTAGTAAACATCATCTAGCAAACAAATCTAAACACCATCCTCATGCTCACTTGACCGTGCCTCCATTCATGTTCCAGTTTTGGAGGGAATCACTAACTGTCCAAAACCTAAAACTGTAACTTCTCAGTTCAACGTTCTCCAGAGAAGATACACATTTGTAAATGGCAGAAAACATCACAGCTAATTAAGGCTCTACCATTTGGGCCCTAATACAATATTTTTGCTGTTAGAAAAACTGTGCTGAAAAATTAGTTTACTGAAGAATGGTTGTTACAGCTCCTATTTTGTAAGAACTTTTTCTGGCTATCATGTACAGCACCTGCAGACACATGCAGTCATCCGTCTTGTACCTTATCCTTGGTCAACAAGACTCCTAGAGGTGATCCAGATATTCCATTCTCCAGTTCTGTTTTAATTGATCCTGCTCACTCATGGGGAAAAAACATGTTCAGTTTTCTGGTTTGAATTTCAAAGACACCAAAATACCTAGTAAAGCAAGTTTTGGGCCACAAACAACATTAGAAATAGAAAAAGCTTTTCAAAAGTAATAAATAGTCTGAAGACAGAAAGGAAAAGTAGGGATTTCGTCACACCAAACCCATGGTGAACTCATGCTTCTCAGCAGCATGCAATCCTCTTTCTCCTTTTCAAGAGCAATGGCAGCATGTCTCCAGCTATTTCAGTTTTAGAAAGCAGTGCCAGAACACTGAACCATGCATCCAGTCATAACACATCTGTATAGCCAAAAACCAAATTATATTACAATATTTGAACTATTCCAATGTAAAGTTAGACCTGAGTACAAACTTATACAAAAGGCCACATACACTTGGATCTGGATCTTTGCAAGTGATTGGATAAAAACATGAAAGGAAAACTAAAAAAAAAAAATCCAAAACTCCTAACCGATCTATTCTTGTTAGGAAACGGGCATTATGCAAACCCACTCTGTACTGCAAACCACATGTTTTTATATCCACAATATTTAACTATTGCCTTCACTCAAATCTGACAGAAGCAGAGGTCTCAGCTATTTAATATATCTCCTCATTGTATGATAATATAAAGAAAGGTACAAAAATGACTGCTGGAACAGGGAGGCTGCACAGGAGCTCACCACCATTTATCAGCCAGGCTGCATTGCCAAGACAGGTTTGACAACCACTGGAAAGCCTTCAGTGGTTGTTTTGTAACACTCCAAGTTTACCAACCACAGAAAGCCAGCTCTCCCTTTTGCTTTACCTTTTCTTACTTTCAAAACTAAACAAAGTAAAATTTACTTAAAATATTTGTTTTCATAAAACTGAAAAGTGAAGGACTCCATTATTTTATTATTCTGCATCTTTAAAACAATCATTACTCCTAACCTCAAAGCTAAGCATCCTGCACAGAGCCACAAAACTCAGCTCCACAGAACATCTTAAGTTCAAAAATGGAAAAAAAAAAAAAAAAAAAGGAAACCAAACTGACTTTTTTACTCCTGGGAAAACCAAAAAACCTAGGTAAATATTACACTAGCAGATACTACCTTTATCTTCAGGGAAGAAATGGCTACAGCTTTTGAAATATTTTGTAATTAACTCTTGTGCCTATATTGGATCAAGATGGTGTTACCCAAAATCGCCATGCACAACACAATTTTCAGTCTCCTACATTAGCAAGAGACAAGTTATTTTTACATGGCCTTAAAATCCCGATGAGTTGCAGTAACAGTTGGAGGTGATCATGCGGGATAAAAAGTAAATAATGAAAACAACTGTTCATGTGAAGTCCTGACAGGGTATGTCTATACTCACTTATGACTTGAAGCACACCACAGTGTGCCATCAGCCAGTTCTTTGGCCCAGGGTGGGTACTTGCTTTCCTGTCTCAGCAGAAAGAATTATTATAATGGCTGCAAGCTCCCTAAGTTTTAAGCACCATTAAATGCACATGAGTTAAGAACTTCCCATAAGGGATTTCTGTGAAGCCATAGAAGAAATTTCCCCCTTGCTCATTACTCAAACACTACTTTATCTACAGACAAAATCATACTATGCCCATTTTCATGTAACTTTCCTGCTGCCAAAACATCAGCTTCTAAAAACGTTATTCGCGACTCCAGTAAATGTTTTACAGAGCACATCGTCTTAATTTTAGAAGCTGAAAGGGCACTCAGCAAACAGAGGTTGCTGAATAACCTTTATTTGTTTTGGTCATGTAAGCAGTATCTCTAAATTAAAGTCCTCTCCCCCAAGGCACAAAGTGGCAAACAGATGAATAAGCTGAGAATTTTTGAAGACTGATGAAAGAAAACCAAGAAGCTTTATATAAAAGGCAAACCCCATATGACTTCACCATACGCTGAGCATTACCAGTCACATGGGAACTCCCCCTCAGTATTCACAGTTGAAGGGAATCAAGTTGGAGCAGCAGGCAAAGTCTGCCTACCTTCCACACACAGAGTTGAGCTCAGTAGCACCATGTAATGCACTGTCAAGGCTAAGAGAACAACTAATACCATATTCTGACCAGAACCCTGTTCTTCCCCCTGCCTTTCCCCGCTTTGTTTCCACTTTCTATGCAGATAGTAACCCACTTCTAAAAAAGGAAATGTTCTTCTCCAAAATTTGGCAAGGTATGATGTATCTTAAATAAAACCTTCCTTGTCATGTAGCGGTCTTGCACCACCCTGAGGCAGGAAGCCTCACTAATTACAGCTCTGACATGAACAGATTTCTTCACACTAAAAGTCTTTGAAGACTCGTTTCAATGAGAAGTTCTTATAATTCCACAATCTGGAGAACAGACTCGCCATTTGGTTAAGAAGCTAAGTTCACGACTTTCTAAATTCTTGTGAAAAATCTCTTGACTTTCACCAAATTACAAACTTCTGAAATTAATATAATTCAAATACATTCAGCAGCTATTTGCTAAAACGCATTTTCAACCAACAACAGCTGCAGCAGCCCACATTGGTGCTGCTGTCATGTGGCTAATCAAGTCCTATCCTTTCACACCTCTAGCCAGATGTAGCACTTTATCCACATCCTCCAGTTTGTAGTGGGATTAGTGCTTTTGGGATCCCAGTCAGCCATCTCCAAGTCCTGGCAATGGCACAGAAGAGGAAATACAACTGCATCTTTTGGCAATGCTCTAACAGAATCAAAGCCAAACAGGAAACTGATTTCTAGGATGATGCTCTGTGTCAACAGCAAAGCTCTGGTGATTTGATCTGGATGAAACATGTTAATTACACCACATTTGCTTGAGCTGATAATAAAAAAATCCTATCTCTCTACGATGTTGAACATCAGCATCTTTAAGGTCCCTTCCAACCCTAACTATTCTATGATCTTAAAAATCATCCCAAGTTTCAAAACCAGGCAAATCTCTACTACGTTTGTAACGACTAACATAGGTGCTCAGAGATAGAGAAAAACAGGAAAACACCTAATTAAAGCACAAAAATAAGAATATACTGAAGGGCCACAAGGATAGCAGTAAGGGAGAGATAAAATAACCATTTTATACTCTGGATCTAGCAAGTAATACAGTATTAACCAATAAATAGCTAGTTCAAGAGACTTGTTTGAAACAGTTTTGGCAGAAGGTAGATAAATAAAGTAATAGATTTGAAAATAAGAGGGACGTAGGCTATCATCTGTATATGCTGTCTCCTAGAAGTCATGTGAATGTCCATTTTTTTAAAGAGAAATAAAAATGACAATATTTCTACAATACACTGAAAATTGCTACCAGTACAGAAGCTCACACTTATATAATTCAAACAAGCTTTAGATAAAGCGTTCAAGACAAGATGTATTTATACATTCCCTATTTTTATGTGAATGTACAATGCCAAAAGGTCACATTAAAAAACAAACAAACAAACAAATAACTTCAAACATATTTGACCTTATTAACAAAAAAAAGACTCATCTATTTATGATTTTGAGGCAAAGAGGGTTGTTGTTTCTTTCTAAGACAGTTTCCTAGAATGATGCAAGACTAATGTTTTACTATAACCTTTAAAAAAATAATCTAAGAATCTATGCAACACAGAAAGCCACTGCTACAGTGTCCTCTCTCCCATTTTTACTTCATCCATGTTCAATAAAATTTTACCTGCTTGCTGGCCTATCCAAACAGGCCAATAAAAATAAATAACTCTACTGCAGTCTTACATGTCCTCACAGTTGTTTCAAGGCACTGCAATATTACATATGTTTTTTATTTTTGCACTGCACATGCAGGATGCATCCTTTTCCTTATCACACTCCTGGCTTAGACTTGGGGGAATCTAACCCTTGCCCAACGTCAATGCACAATTTTAATAAGGAGTCATGCAATATTTTGTAATTTCCCCAAAGCACCCATTTCTGGTTTCAGGCAATTATGCAATACTTGTACAATTTACATTTCAGCATAAAGTGTGCAGTACCAGGGAACTGTTAACTGTCCCCAGCTGAAAGTCTGGAAGAGCACCTGGTGAAGAAAAAAAAACCTGCAGTGAGTGGCAGGGGAAGGAAGCAGAAAGGTCTTTTTTCAGCATAGCCATCTGTAAATTGATCATGATCATTGGTCTTGCACTTTCAAGTGCTTGGGATGAAGAGATTGACATAGTTACTAGTTCGAATGCTTAGAAAGTAGTCATGCTAATACGAACAGCTTCTTGTCCTGGAATTGTACCTAGAGATCATTATAACAAAAGACATTATACGTTATTACATTGCACAGACACTTCACACACTCCAACTATTTTTCCTGACAATAAGCCCAAACCCAAGATTAAAAGCTTGTCTAAGATATGACACAAGACTCGCAAGTCATAAGTATGAGAGACCACCACTGCTCTGCAATATGGCCAAGATCAGCAGGATGTGGAAAAGTTGTCGGTTTTCAGCTAGATCCTGCAGTTCTCCATGTACCTGCCAAATAATGATTCACAGCAGAAGAATTCTCCAAATATTGTACAGCAACCATGAGAAAGCAATCAAGAGAAGCATTACGGTTTGCTGCTGAGATCAAAGGCAAATCAAGGCTGAAATATTGTAAAGAGATCTTCCCTAGGTAAAATAACTGGTTGATTTAACGTAGAAACATGATAACTAACATTCAATACACAAAACAACAGATAAAAATGCTCCCTCTTTCCAGTATCAGCAACCAAGAAACTGTAAACCAACTAAATAAAATAAAATCCAACCCAAACACTAAAGATATACACATAACCCATGTAGTTCAACTCACTGAAGCTATACAAAAAACCTTCTAAGGACGATTGCCCTGAACACCAGAGGCAGTTGCAGACACCTTGCCAAGGGACATCCAGCTTGCTCAGAACACCCTGCCATTCACCGCCCTTCAACAGCGGGCTTCTTGGTCTTCCAAAGACCTTCCAAAGCTGCCATTTGCTGATGGTGAACTGAATCAGAAACCCATCCCTCTCCAGAACTCCCTGCAGCTGGCTTTAGCTCTTTTATCCATACTTATTAAGATGCAGCAAGCAGCCATACCTATGAAGGCTGCCCCGCATACCCCTTCGGACTATGCTGTAAGCTTCAGTAAACTGAGCCACAGCGTACAAGGTTAGCTTCCTCCCTAAATTTAAAACCACAATTAAAACAAATTCATCAACTTAAGAAACAAGAGTGAATGACAAATGGGAGCATTTTGCCTGAAACATATCCTAATGCTTATAAATAGCTAAAGAGAAGGTGTCAAGAGGTTGAGGCCAGACTCTTCTCAGTGGTGCCCAGTGACAGGACAAGGCACAATGAGCATGAACTGGAGGATAGGAAGTTCCATCTCAACATGAGGAAAAGCTTCTCTACTGTGAGGGTGACAGAGTTCCAGAACAGGTTGCTCAGGGAGGTTCTGGATCCTCCTTCTCTAGCAATATTCAAAATCCGCCTGGATACACTCCTGTGCAGCCTGCTGTAGGTGATCCTGCTTTAGCAAGGGAGTTGGACTAGATTATATCCAGAGGTCCCTTGCAATCCCTACCATTCTGTGATTCTTGCAAGATTTCTCTGTAAAAAGATAGCAAAATTTCACTTTCAAATCACAGGGTGGGTTCTCGTCACTGCAGTGAAAATATTGCCAAGCCTGTGCATGTTCAAAAGAAAGCAAGCATCTCCGAAATTTTGCAATTACTGTGACCCTTCTCTGCTCCCTTTCCAAGACGTCAAGAAAACAATCAAGATCACGCATTGCTCCATCAGCCAAAGTGGCATGTTTGTGGGCAATCTAAAAGTTTCAGCTCGGGTGATTAAACACAGCAGTATGATACCTTACCCTGGAGCTTTTCCCTACACATTTGCTTTAATAAATCCTGGAAGCTGAACTAAATTATACTTAATCCTTCTAAGACAACTTTGAACTCTGAGAAGTACACACACGCCTTGTGTATTTCAAATGTCACTAATATTAGATGTAGCTTGTGAGACTAATGAGCCAAAGCCATTAAGGCCTCACAACGCATACAGAAAACAAAGTCCCAAAGGCAAAAATTGCACAAATTTATAGTAAGGAGATGAATTTATGTCTGCTTGTTCCTTATCTTGCCAAGGGCATCCTGATTTACTATGAATCATCTCTTAATCAGACTAAGAGGTCGAGCTTAAAACAACTCAACTTTTAGATGCTGATAAAATGAGTAACAAATAAAGGAACATGAGCATCACCGTGTGACACTTAAAAGCTGCAAGACTAACGCTTATGTGCATTCCTTGGGCAGGTGAGGTTTAAGGACCTCACAGAAGGTCCTTTTATATAGAATACCTAAATAAGTTCAACATTGCTTTGCAGAGCTTTAAATAACAATGTAGCACACAGAACAGACTCACAAATTAAAAATACTATATAAAAAATTAGTCTAAGTCTCATGAGACTTTCAGCAACTTGTGCAGAAGCCACGCATTTTGCTTACCTAATTTTTAAAGGGGCGGTCTGATAAAAAAGCCAGAAACAGACAAAACAATTTCCCCGAGAACCAAAGCAGCACTGGAGCAAGGTGATGAGTAAAAGGGTGTAGAAGAAAGCAGGACTTCTTTTTCTGATGCCATTGTGTGTATTTATATGCAAACTCAATATTATACTCTTACAAATACACAAGGCTTGAGTGGACTAACCATTCAAGGCCAAAAAGGGTCAATAACCTATAAACTGTAAAGACTCCCCCACATCACACAGCTGGTGTCAATGTCTTTATTAAATCAATAGCAATGTATGACGAGAGTAATTTTCTTTCCATGGTATATTATTTAGATTTGTATTTAGACTGCAAGTACTGACAATTTACTAAATGAAAATTCCAATCACCTGCTGTTTTTTAGTGATATTTCAGAAAAGTCTCAATTCTCTCATAACATTCTTCTGAAATTCCCTTACAGGGAAACCTACTAGAAGAGATTTCTAAGAAGTTATTTACTTGGTCAATTGAACTCCTTCTTAAGGCAATATTAGTATGTTCACAGAATTTTCTCACAGCCCAGCTCCAATGCATGGCACAGGCTGTAGCTAAGCTTTAGTTTTGTAAATGTTAAGATGTGCTGTGAAATAGGCATTGTTAAATTTCATCTCTCTTTCTCTTTCCAGATCCATTGGAAGCAGTGTAAAAAGAGACTGTTATCTTAGATGGGGATGACTATAAGCTGCATGAGATAGCACAAACACCTTAAAGCCATCATTTCAGTTCCCCCACCCATGAGACTGAATTCTTAGAAACCTAGACTACTAAATACAAGCATATACTCTCCAATCCAGATCCAAAACAAGAAGAATACATCGATGGTACCAAAAGCTGGGAGGAGTATGCAGGGTAAGGCTGGCTGATGCAGCTTTGGTGTCGACAGCCACAGAGCCACAGCTATACTGGGAAGCAAGCTCTGCCAACGGGAGCACACCAGGCAATCTAAGCAAGTTATAGAGCAACCTCATCTTATCAAAGCTGCACCAGTCTGAGCAATAATGGCCTGAAGCTCTGCCAGGGGAGGTTCAGGTTGGATATCAGAAAAAAATTCTTCACAGAAACAGTCATCGGGCACTGGAACAGGCTGCCCAGGGAGGTGGTCGAGTCGCTTCCCTGGAGGTGTTTAAGGAACGGGTGGATGAAGTGCTTAGGGACATGGTTTAGGGAGTGTTAGGAAGGGTTGGACTCGATGATCCAGTGGGTCCTTTCCAACCTGGTGATTCTGTGATTCTGTGTAATAGTTTCCCTGTTCAAACTCTCTTCTAGAATACCTTGTCATTGGCGATTATAGAGCTAACAAAAATAAGGACTTATTCAGAAACTGATATTCACATGTGCATTCACCAGTTTATTTCATTTTGGCAGGGTAAGCAATAAAGAGAGATGGAATATAGGGCATGCACTTCACATAAAACATTTGTGTGGATTTGCTATATCAAATCAGGATTTTAAAGTCTGTTATATAAGAGGAGGAAAAAATCCCCGGTTTGACCAGGTTCTATGCAATCTGGATGGCTGGTCTCATTTAAAGAAAGGTCTAATAATAACTCAGGAAGTAGTGCTCAGTTGTACTGCAATGCTCTTTCCTGTCTTTTAAATGGTATTTATAATAAACATTTTTATTTAACAAATATTTAAACAGTGATCACAGACTCTAAAATCAATTTATCTGTTCGGAGATCAGAACATCAATACAGTTCAGATTATTTACACCCAGCCTACAGCCCAAGTGCTGCACTGTATCTGGTTCAAAAGGACAAGTTTAGGCCAAATACTTAATTTAGTTGCCTAGTTTTTATCAGCGTATGCTATAACATTTGCATTAAGTACGTTTTATTATCTAATTGATTCATACAATTTTTAAGTAAATCATGCCTTGAGTGATTTGTAAAGCTATTTTGGCATCTGTAAATTATTGTAAGAGCATTATACAAAAAGAGGATTTGGTATTCCCCATTTAATAAACCCAAAATATTTTTTAAAGAACACTGTAGGGCTTGTATCACGGAATACAGTATCTGAAAGAGATAGCAAGTACAAAGGACAGGCTGCTATTTATGGCATTGCTTAAAAGATGGGTAACTTGCTCCCTTTATTTCCCAGTGCATTCTGTCTTCTCTGTTCAAGGCTTTCAGATTACAGCTAACTAAGAGCAAAAAGAGGTTGAGGGCTCTCTGATTTGCACTATGGAATACTATACAATACCTGCTGCTTTATTCCTAACTTACAAAATGCAGCTGGCGTGCTTAAGGTGCAATACAATAGTTGAAATCTGGTATCTAGCTTTTCAAACATTAATCTAAGTCAAGTTATTGCTCACTCTGACATCCAGTGGGTTTATCTGTTCTGTCTGTACTACAGCTTTCCTTACAAATATCCTCAATATGAAACAACAGATTCTTTTTATTACAAAAACAGAGGAAAGGTTTGAGTACTTCTCCACTTATATTACAAATAAAAGAAATAAATAAATGTAGTAAAGGTGATAACAATAGTCAGAGATAAAACTGTACTTCACTCGGTAATCCATCAAGTTGGGAATACCACGCGGCAGCACTGACTCACTTCAGAGGCTGAACTCCAATTTTCTAAGGCCAAAGCATTTCTAAACTAAGTCAAATCAAGTCCCAAAAGAACTCCTATGAATTAGCCTGCTGGCATGTCAGTTCACATAAGCAGGGCTAGTACTGCGCGCCAACAAGCTTTAAAAACTGTCCAAAAACTAGAAAGTAAAAACAGTGCTTTTTGGCCACGCTTCCCCTACAAGGGAAGCAAGGCTATGCCCTGCTCCATGCCTGTGAAAGCAAAGTGCCTGCAGGTGAAGTAGCTTTCTGCCTCAGCCAGAGAACAACAGATGCTATCGAATTTCTAATCACCCACTTTCTCCTTTTGCTCTGTAAGCTGCACTATTATTGCAAACTTCTGGTATTTTAGCTACAGGAGAAAAGAAGTATTCTTGGCTGCTTTTCTCACACACCTCTGGGCAGACAATACTATGCAATAGTTTTCCTCTTTCACAGGAGTATCTGCACTTCTCCCTATAATGAACTACTCTGTATTATACAATACTCACTTCACCTTCCTTGCACCCATTCCAAATACCTTGACTCAAAAACTACCAATGAGTAGCACTCACATAACACTGTGATGGAATGGCACTTCATTAGACAATCAATGAGAGGAAGCAGACTAAACCTAAGCTACAGATTCTATACTAAGACCAAAATACCCTATTTCTATGTCTACACCAGCCTCTGAGGAAGAGTCCAATTTTCTCATTCTTTCACCCTCACAGAACTGAATTATTAGCACTTCTATGTGCATTGTACACTATTTTGTCCTAATTACCACTTAACTAAACTAAAAAGCAGATTAATATTCTCCTTTGAAAATATATATATATTATATTGTAACAAATTCCAACTAAATTCCGTAGCTACTTTGAGACCATGCACACAGACATTCCCATCCATAGAACTGATGGCTGTAAAGCAGCCTCAAAAATAAAATTTTACACTAACGCAGAACCATGACTCACAATATGTTCCCTCTATCTGTGTTCATTTTAGAAAACTGACGAACTGATGACAGATGTCAGTTTGTGCTTCTTAAAAGAAAGATCATAAGGGAACCCAGATTGCAGTTTTACCAGAGGTCAAATAAGAAAATACTTTGTAGTTTCAGAGAGTCTAGGAAGACGTGTCCAAGAGTTTATCCTAATAGTGCTCACTTTTAATCTTTACTTTAGTAGAATATGTGGAAAGAGAACATTTAATTGCTTTCTGCAAATCACAGAATCAGGACTTGTCTTGCACTGTAAAAGCAAATCATTTTGTAACCAGAGAATAAAACAATTTACTGTATGGTTGGTTAAACTGTTCTGCAAAATGCATTTTCCTATGCTTTATGTCTATGCAGCTATTACACCTTTCCACGGGAGTCCTGTAGCTACAGATAACAAGAGATTTCTTACGGCTGAATTGAGGCCAACACCTCAATTACACCTAAAAAAAAAAAATAAAAGTTCCTAAAAAAAAATAAAAGTTCCTGCTAATAGTCAATACGAAGGCCATACTCCATTGAATATCAAGCTTTTGCTTCCACTGCCTACAGTGCCAAGAATGAAATCACTCTGTAGCAGTGTCCCTGTCCTTTGTGCAGCAGAAGCTGTTCCTTGGCAACCAATGCAGACAACTGAGTTGCCACGGAAACAGGAAAGACTAATTTATAAAAAGTCTGAAACAAAGCAACTGTAAATGCAACCCTAAATAGGGTGGGTATGTTCTGTGTTACTTCCTACAGCATTCCCATCATTTAAAAAAAAATAATGAAAATACTCAATTACTAATTGGAATTCTCATTATTTCTGTAAAATTGGGTTTATAGAAAACTAATAGTTCATTGCCTCAGCATCAAGTAGTTCCTTTCTCCCTTTGGTTCAAGTTGGAAAATACACCTGAAGATTTATACTGGAGTTGAAGGGGAACACTTTCCATTTCAGCCAGTGTTTTCTCTTTCAGGGAAGAGGAGCTAAGGTGAATAGGCACAGAACAACTGCTGAGGGGTGTGCCTGGAACATTTGTAAGCTGGATAAAGCAAGTGTTCACACGGGAAAAAGGCAGAACAATGGTGTGCATAATCGTTCACATGAGTTAAAGAATGTACATTCAAGTTTCTTCTCATTAATAAATACTTATTAGTAGCAAATTTTATCTTCTTTAGTAATTAGAGAGATGCCAGAGACAACCATCTCCCAAAAGCATTTTAACAACGTTTACATTTTACTTATGTGCACGGGTGGAGAGCACACTCAAGGCATACATTTTTAACAGTGAATAAGGCACAGAAAAAACCCACCATATGCTGCATTTCCCAGGAAAGGAAACCAATATAAAAACAAGTCCTCTCTTCAAAGAAAAAGCTAGTATGATAAGCTGCCTAGCCAGGCAACTTAACTCCTTCACGCGATATACTCAAGACCAAAAGAGGTGAAGAAAGCTTGAGCACATTTGCTCAGAGACACATACTCACAGACGGGTGCAGGATGGATTCTCCTCCTGCCATGTTAACCTCAGTGCTCTCCAATTCACCATGACATCTCCATGGAGTTAAGGTTACACGGTAACTATTTTGTTTACTGACTGGCTGGTCAGTGCTGCCAAACACCCACCTGAGAACAGTTCTGTCTGCCTCACCTCCATACGGGGAGAAGTGTGCTTGTAGCACCAAGGGCATCAACCTGAGCCCCTTCTACCCAGCCATAAAATTCCATAAAGTCATTGGAACCACTTCAAAATTGCTATTGCTCTTTCAAGTGTGACTTAAGCAGGCCAACAGGTTCAAAATGTATTAAGCAATACTGGAATTAATAGTCCAGACACTATATTTTCATAGGAAAATAGCCTGGAACTGAACCCATCAGCAAATTTAAAAGAAAATGCATCCTCTTGATGTTTTCTGCAAATCAAAGAAATCAGTCATACCAGTGTACTCATCCTCAGCTATTCAATGAACTGTGAAAACCAGTATTCTCACTGGTGATTATCATCACAATTGTCAGGTGTATAAAATACAGTGGAGCTAAAGGAAAGCAGCTGTTCCAGAGAAATGCTACACAATCAGTTATCGTGAATTATAAAAAGAAAAAAAAAAGCATCCCAACAGAACAATTCCCTGAATTCCCTTTAACACCTTACCTGCTTTGTAAACTAACAAATTCTGCACAGATCCCATTAATTTTAATGCAATACTGAAATAATTTCTGAACTACAGAGTGCTTCCAAGAAGTTTCTACAGTGTATTACATTACATAATAACAGCCTATTTCCCACCACAGACAGACTCACCCTAACAACCTGACAAATACTACTCCATACAACTTCTCCAGAGAGCTTTAAAAGCAAGTAGAGCTTAAAATGTAACCTTTATAGCCTGAAGGGTTGATGTACCATATACTGTCTGTGAAGTTATCTGCTATGAAGCTCTAACAGGGCTACAGTAACTTCTGAGTCAGAGAAATCCAGCAATATGAAACAAGATGAGAAGAATTTGAGTTCATTAACTGGACAATGAACAGCAGAAAATCTGTGAGTGCAGACCACAATCACTCAATGGTCATGTAAGAAACTTATCTAGGTATCTCAGAAGTGGTTTTATAATCAACTATTTGGAAATTCAGATACCTTAAAAGAGTTAGAGGCACTGTTCACCTTAGCAAACAGTCAAAAAAGGTGAATGGCACATATTCTTGTCGCTTTACACACTGTGTCCGAAATGTAAGAAGTTTTTATTAGCATGTCAGCTGTTGAGACATTTCACTGAAATGCATCATTACACATTCTCCACTCTTTGAAGTGAAGACAAGCTGTGCACTAAGCAGTCCTAATTTTCTTCTGCTGAAGATACAGTCCAGTCATAAGTCTACCTGAACTTCCCTTGATCCCAAGAAGTCAATAAAACTCCACCTGGATATCTGACAGCATTATACTCTGAAGACACTTGCACAACACTGAGTGACAAATCCATTCTTTACTGCCTACTTGAATTTAGTTTACTCAGATTAGAACTCTCTATTTTTTATCCAACTACTAACTTATTGGAACAAGGTATCTGTCATGATATATATTAAATGAAGAATATGCAGTTTACTGCTTATTTTAACAGTTCCTTCATTCCTCATCCTGAAACATCCATCGGATTAAGGATCCTTCATCATTCTGAAACACAAGAAATAGCAAACATTTCCCAATAACTCTGAAAGCAAAGACTTTCACATTTTTGTATGAAAGCACACAATTCTCTAAAGATCAGCAGCAGTGTTAAAATAATCACTCTGTTGGTGACAGCCTAAAATTAACAAATATTTTGAAGCAACTGGCAGATAGTTCACATTTATATGTGACGGAGCAGGATCAAGGAAGAACCATCGCAAACTTTCTAGTAATATTTTCCTCTTCAAGGACAGTTGTATATGCTACAAAATCTATGAAAATTATTCCCTTATAAAGCCGGGTACCATAGTTAAGGACTAGTCTGGGCAGACTTTGCTCAGTACTAGTTCCCAACAAAACCAAACTTCATAAAATTGAAGGAAATCAAGGGGCAGGGAGAAGATGGGGTGAAAATCCACCTGTCATGGTTTTGCCTGGCCAATTTTGGCAGCTAAAACTGAGTCATTCCCCCATGGAAAGAGGAAAGGAAAATGAAAAGAAAAAGCTGTGGGCTGGAAACTGAACTAAAACAGCTTTGATGAAACAATAATAACAATAACAACAGCAACAACAATAATAATCAGAAGAAGAAAATAATAAATCATAAACAAATATAGAAAATTGCATCCCCACCCCTCACTGACTACATGTCACCACAAACGCTGCAGAGCAAGCACAGGGAAGAAGATGAGTGGAAGGAGGGAGCTGGGCTCAGGAATGCACGGATCTGGGATTAGGGGCAAACAGACAGAGGAGGTCCTCACTGGACGTCAGCCATCAAAGAAGAAAGAGATATCTTTGTGATCTCTCAAGTGTATACCATGTACGACGTATACAGGATGAAATACTCTATTGGTCAGTTTGGGATCACCTGTCCTGTCCGCCCCTCCCTGCAGGTGCAACCCTTTCTCACCTCTTTGACTTAGGGCTTTCCACCAGCTCAAGGATGGCCTTCTATAGGTATAAGTATAAGCCATGGCCTTCCTGCATAGCAATGCTCCATGTCATCACTTCTAGAGAGAAACACTGTCTGAAAAACACGCAGTTAACTTTCAGATATTGAAGTTACTTAGACGGGACTGAGATAGCACCATGTCAAATTTCTGTAACAGACAATATTGACTGGAAGAAAAAAAAAATTGCAGAAAAAAAATCTAACTCCTTATTTGTTCTCGACAGAAGCAATGTGAGTGCTGGATTGCAGGCATATGCACATTTAGGCACACATAAGAGCTCCAACCTCCCATTCCCAGATAGGCAAGTTACTGACTAGCAAAGATTTACATGGGAATCTCTGAACAAATGAAACCTAAATTATGCAGGGTCATAAAATAAAGAAAGAAAAGAAAAATTCTTTTCAGTGTAGATTGACCATATCCTTAATGATTCTATGACTCCTGCTCAGGAAATCACTTTACATTTACTGGGAGGAGGAACAAACACCCCCAAACCAACAACCCCTATACCTCCTTGCCCCTTCCCACACACCACCTTCCCCAAAGAAAGGGAGAAAACTAGTAAGAATACAGTCTGCCCAGCTGTTTTGCAGTATTGCTAAGTAGCTGAAAGTCTTGCTTCTCCTCCATAAGGCAATGTAGAAGCAATTGAATGAAATAAGATATCTGAAGAGAGTTTTTACAGGGTACAAAATCTTATGAATGAGAGCAGTAGCCCGTTGACTCAGAATGGTATTATTCACAGCAATTAAATCTTTTCTGAGAAAGGAAGTTTGAGAACGTGAAGCCCACAGATTTTAAAGTCATAGAGAAAAGAGCTGCTTAAAGGGAAGAAAACACCAAATTACGGTTTCACTAACAAGATCAAACAAATTTAGGCTACTCAGTCTTCTGTCTGCCAAATTTTTTACTTGAAAACCCCCTCCCTTAGCTTCAGCTACAGCTTCACCAAATTAACTCTTGAGATATGGCTGCAACATAAATTTTTTAAGACTTGCTAAAGATCCAACATAAGTACTTGGATACATACAGATTATGTAGATGGCAGAACACTCTAAATCACTTGTTACATTTTTGAAAATGGAGGAACATTTACCCTGCTAGGATCCTTCCCTTCCTTCTTTGGGATTTGCCAGAAGACAGCTGCTCCTCCCTCAGCAGCGCCTACCAATAACCCTTTTGCTCTCAGGGCTCCGCTAAGAGTTTCACAGGATTGTAAATCCATTCATTTTCCTGACCTACATGTAACAGACTTCTGTGTAAAGGTGGTGAGTGATCTTTTCATGTCAAGTCTTCAGTAGCTCTGTGCTGCTTTCTACAAACTCCTCTCCTTGCTGTTTCTTCTGTGTTGTGCTTCGCCTCACTGTTCCAGACTACTAGCACCATCCATGACAACCATATATTGTCCTCCTAACAATCTCTCTCCTCTTGAAGGGCAGATTTTTCCAGTATCATGCTCAGTGTCACGTTCACTGCTAAATAATCAGCCTCTCCTTCTTTGGATCTGCATTTCTAAGTGATTGAGATTAAGTACTAAATTGCAAAGGTATTATGTACACCTTACTAAAGACAAAGTGTCTCAGTCTTATTTCGCATAAGCTTCCCATTTTACTGTTGCTGGATATCCAGCATTTTCTGTCTAACCCTGATTAGGACTGCCTGCAGAGGTAGTGTCTTTGTTCTTTCTAACACAGCACACACCCAATGCACCTCAGGAATCTGTTCCAGCTCTACTTGACAGGCTGAAAATGACTTGTCACCTTTTCTAATCTGCTTGGATTACTTATTTCCAGCGAGTAATCTAAAATAATACAGGGTAAAGGCTAAGGAAAGTTGTTACACATTTTTAGTGAGGCTTTGTTAACAAAGGAAGGAAACACTGTACACACAGACAACGGTTGGTTTGGGATACAAAAACTTCCCCCACACTCTGCCTAGGTTCTTTTGGGGAAAAAAATTTGGAACCGTAAGGCTGCCTGTCATTTCAGGATTTCAGAATGATGTTCAGTTCTGACAAGCTGCTTAGAAAGAAGATTGATGACTGCACAACATCATAACATTCCTGCTGCAGCAGGACAAGACGTTGCAGTGGAAAACTAAAGGCGAAGGAGAACCTCCCAAGGGAATAACTGAAGGCAGTGCTGAAGAGCTTCGATCAGTATAGCCACCATATAGGTCATTGTTCAGAGCACCGCCTCTTTCTTCTCTAACCCGAAGCACTGTTAAAGCTTTCCTCTTCCTACAGAGGTACAAAGTGACATTCAGTTAGTCCTCTCCCATTCCATCTGTAACATTTAAGAGAGCAGTTCCTGCTGTATGCTGCAAAAGATGACTGGCATTCACTTGGACTCAGCACAAAAGGAAACAGAGCTTAATTTTCTTTTCTAGGACAGCCCTCCTCCATCTGCAGAGTTTGTTTTTTCACAAGGAAGGCACATTTGAAAGCTACTCCTCCTACAGTGTCATTTAAGACTTGCCAGAGAAAGGAAAGTCTTATCCTTTCATTCTCATTACCTCCCTTCCCCCACAAACAACCCAAATATGACAGCTACATACCAGGATCCCAAATTTAAATATTGCTGCTTAAATGAGATTTAAATAAAACCTCAATATAATTTTGGTTGAAAGCATTTTTAGGAAGGTGTTATTCCTACCACACTACTAATCCACAATGGCTACTAAACATCACCCATTTGCTCCTTCAGTCCCTCACTTATAGTTTAGTAAATGCTTTAAGGTTAACTTCTGGTTCACGGCATTGTTTCTTCTTCATGTCTTAATGAAACTCATTAGAAAAAAAAAAGCAAACTAACCATCCAACTGAATATCCTTTTGTCAAAACCAAAAGTTATTGGGTAAATGTATTCATTTTGACAAATACTTTCAACTGAAAATGTCAGACATAAATTCTATTAACTATTGGAATACTTATACATGACTATAAAAGGTGTGATTTCCTTTCACTCTTGCATTATAGAAATGAAGCCCCAAAGAGACCTTACCTGGTTGCTTGGCATGTCTGTAGTACAGATACTGAATGTTCATATCAAGTTTATTTGTTGCTAAATTTAACCAAAAAAGCACAAAAAGTTCAAGCATCAATGCTCCTGGTTCTGAGCCCGTTAGAATAGCCCTGTTTTTCCTATCTCATCCCTTTAGATAGTACATCACTCTCGACCTTTGCTCACCATACTGCGAGCAATCAATGCTAATAGTAGCCCACCTGTACCCTTACCTAAAGTACAGAAATTTGAGTCTCCCTATCCTTGGTGATAAAAGCAACTGTCAACACCTGCTTTCACAAAGATCCTAACCACCTGCACAAACACTAAGCGCTTCTTACTTTTATGTCCCATTGTCCTTCATACATACATAATTTTTTCCACCACCTCAAAGCAATGAAATGTTTAACGCTTCTTACATTAAAGACCTTAACATATCATGGTTACTGCACTCTCATCTGGTCTCTGTTCCTCTGTTTCTGATAGGCTATTTGATTATTCTTTCCTACATTAACTGCTTCATATTTGCCTTATTAAATTTTACACTGATTGCAGTCAATGTTCCCAATTCATCAAGATCACACTCTATTTAAACAGATTCCTCCAGAGTATTCATAATGCTACTCAATCTGCCCCAGAACAGACGTGTTCTGGTTTAGAAATTGAAATGTCCATGTATCAATTTTTTTCCCTAAAGCATTCTTTTTCACAAAAAACAGAATCAACAATGTTGTATATGGGCTTTTAAATGATCATGAGCTGCTATATTTTTAATTGTATTCTTATCCAAGAAATAATTATGGCATGCAGGAGTTTATTCCCATGTGAACACAAGATTTCTCATTATCTAGTGTGCAATTTCCCACAACACATGCGTGTTACACTCACCTCCTTCTCAAAGTTATTTCCTCTTCAAGGAGCAAGTAAGTATGCCACTGAAACTCCATATATTGCTTTAGCTTACCTCAGATTTTGTGTGGGTGTAAGATGCAAACACAGATTTTATACGTGAAGAAATAGCAGAAGGTTAAAGAAATTTTGATTATAAGCCTACTAGATATACAAATAGAACAAAAGAGCTGGACTACAGAATCTAGATGTTTTGCTCAGGAGACCATTTCACACACAGAACAAACTACACAGACAGAATCATTTGTCAGTATTTGCTAGATTTTAAATGGATAGGAGTTGCAATTAGAAATCAAAACAAAGTAATACTGAAATACACAAGAGTAATTAAAAACTCAAAGAAAATTAAGGAGTCTCCTCGAAAACCTTCAGAAATGAATACATGATTCAGAGGCAGATAAGAATCAAGGGAACAAGAGACATCAGGCCATTTCAGGGACAACTAGAATAAAGAGTCAAAGGTTCAGCTTTTGGAAGCATGCTATATAGCAGCAGCCGCAGTTTGCAATTCAAATTAATGAAAAACAGACACATAACCTGGCTGCAAGGGAAGGCAGGTGAAGGTATTTTAAACAGCAAACATTCTCATGTTTAAAAAGTCAGCATATGCGTTTCAGTCAACACCCCTTACCTTTAGTCAAAGGCACTCTACCCTGGCAATTCCACAAGATGCCCTCAATCTTCCCCTACCGCCTGGCAGCTTTGAGAAAATCATTGCTTAAACCAAGCCAAAAAGATAATTAAAAGGAGTTCAGGCTGAGATTTCACTCTCCATTCACTCAGTGAGTAAATGTCTCTTACAGTTTTAATCTATTAAAGCTCAGAGGGGTTTTATTTAAAAGAAGTGTCTGAGACCCAGCATTTAATGGCATACCAAATCCACACAACTGATTTAGGAGAAGGAATCAACCTTAAACTACTTAGCATGAGTTTTATTTTCAGTAACATCTGACTGAATTAAAAACCCTGTAATGCTTTACTGGTTCCAGTGATAGCACACTGCAGTCTTCTGTTTTGTTTTCTAAAGTGAAACTCACTAGTCTCTGATAATTTCACACCTTTCTGTGCTCATTTTTCTCTATGCATAAAGTATCATACCCTGCCTGCACACCTCAAGTCCTCAAAGGCTTCTTTACTACCCTCTTTACTACTTTTCTTTACTACTTTCTTTCCTCTGAGATTTCAGTTCTATGGAAGAAGCTTGATTCCGTCCTTGGCAGCCTTCTCAAGCAAAACCACCTCCTTGTAGCAGGTGGTCTGACCTACTTAAAAAAAAATTTTGTAGAGAAAACATACAAGAAACTCATTAATAAAATTTAAGAACAAACTATACATGATATACACCATGTCACATAGCACTAACCAGCGACATAAGGAAAACAGTCTCAAGAGTTCAATGTATTTATAAAAATCTAAGTTATTTTCAGAGCACTACTCTCTTTACTCAGAACAATGGAAATATTTTAACCTACTGGTAATTGTATTAGTTCCTAAATCCGATTTGGTCTGGACATTCTGCCCCCATGAACTCGCACACAGCAGTGGGGACGTAGATTCAGAAGAGATTAAGTCAATACTTCCCACAGGATTGAACAAACAAGTTTCAAGCTTAAAGTGGAATGGAGGGGTAAAGACGCACAATGCATTATACATCACTGATTCAATAGTACTTAATATTGCTATCCCTGAACATCCCCTAAATCTCAGTCCCACTTCTACTGAAATTCACAGCAGAAATTCCCAGAAACACCGAGTAAGGAAACAGAATATGATCTCTAACTTCTATACAGAATCACAGAATCACAGAATTACAGAATCACAAGGTTGGAAAGGACCCATTGGATCATCGAGTCCAACCATTCCTAACACTCCCTAAACCATGTCCCTCAGCACTTCATCCACCCGTTCCTTAAACACCTCCAGGGAAGGCAACTCGACCACCTCCCTGGGCAGCCTGTTCCAGTACCCAATGACTCTTACTGTGAAGAATTTTTTTCTGATATCCAGCCTGAACCTCCCCTGGTGGAGCTTCAGGCCATTCCCTCTAGTCCTGTCCCCTGTCACTTGGGAGAAGAGGCCAGCTCCCTCCTCTCCACAACCTCATTTCAGGTAGTTGTAGAGAGTAATAAGGTCTCCCCTCAGCCTCCTCTTCTCCAGGCTAAACAACCCCAGCTCTCTCAGCCGCTCCTCATAAGACTTGTTCTCCAGCCCCCTCACCAGCTTTGTTGCTCTTCTCTGGACACGCTCCAGAGCCTCAACATCCTTCTTGTGGTGAGGGGTCCAGAACTGAACACAGTATTCGAGGTGCGGTCTCACCAGTGCCGAGTACAGAGGGAGAATAACCTCCCTGGACCTGCTGATGACCCCATTTCTGATACAAGCCAAGATGCCGTTGGCCTTCTTGGCCACCTGGGCACACTGCTGGCTCATGTTCAGTCGGCTGTCAACCAGCACCCCCAGGTCCTTCTCTTCCGTGCAGCTCTCCAGCCATTCTTCCCCCAGTCTGTAGCGCTGCATAGGGTTGTTGTGCCCCAAGTGCAGGACCCAGCATTTGGCCTTGTTAAACCTCATCCCATTGGTCTCGGCCCAGCAGTCCAGCCTGTTCAGATCCCTATACACAGCAGGATTCATTTAAGAAAGAATCCTTCTAGAAGCAGAGACCTGGATTCATCTTAATTAACCTGATGAGCATCTGAGAAGTATGTCATTGCCCTAGACGCATGCTTTGAACATGAAGGGAACCATGAGAGGGGATTCCAGACCAAATAGGTAGAATCTCCAAGGTACTTGTGTTTCTTGCCACTTACTGTAAGAGAAAGCAAAACGCATGGCATAAGATGCTGGAAAGTACAGAAAATAAGTTAAAATGATTCACAGTTGACTGCAATTTCAGAAAAGAAACTAGGTTCATAAAAGTTCAATTAGAAAAAGAAGGTACAAAACTGGGCTGTCACTACCACTTACTACAGCATCAATAGTTTTAGAACTATTTTGCCAGTATCAGTTATGGTTTGTGGTGGTTTAAAAATCTTGGTTCCTATCAATAGGTAGAGAAAAATTAAAGGATTGGATTGCACAGAAAAATACGCCTAGTGATAGAATATTTATAGAATCATAAAGTTGGAAAAGACCTTAGAGATCACTGACTCCAACTTTTTTTTGCCCTCTCAATATTTACCATTCACAGAAGAATTTTCTTCTACACAACAGCTTAGAAGAAAGGTTTTTGAAGAGAAATGTAATTGGAGAGAAATAAGTAATCAAGGACATACTTGCACTAAGTCTCAGGTAGCTGTTCGAACTTGAGTTTGATTAAAAAGTTATTAGCCTTCAGTTTATTAACTCAACTTTTTCAAAAGAGAGATTGCCAAGATTTTCCCAATGTTTGTGCAAAATCCAAGGACAGAATTATACTAAAATGCTTACATTAAAAAGCAAATATTTAAATTCTAAGAAGCTGGATGCAGTGCTAAAAGTTTTTCCTATTATTATATAATTTATTTATCTTAGGAAAGAAATACATGTGCTACAAAAAAAACTGTGAGAGGAATATGTTTGGTTTTTTCTTTTGATGTTACTTAAAGTTCTGCTAAATGGATGGAAATTCTTAATCCTCCTGTAACAAACAGTTTTAGAAGGAAAAGAAACACATTTTCTTTTTTCTAGCTTTTGAGGAAGGTCACAAAGTTGGTGAAGGATTTAGAGGGGAAGTCCTTTGAGGAGCAACTAATGTCACTTGGTTTGTTTAGTCTGGAGGAGACTGAGGGAAGACCTCATTGCAGTTTACTGCTTCCTTGTAAGGGACGGAAGAGGAGCAAGCGCTGATCTCTTCTCTCTGACAACCAATGATAGGACCCAAGGGAATGGCAGGAAGATGTGCCAGGGCAGGTTTAGGTTGAATATAAGGAAAAGGTTCCTCTCTCATAGGGTGGTGGAACACTGCAACAGGCTCCCCAGGGAAGCAGTTCTGGCACCAAGCCTGACAATACTCAACAAGCATTTGGACAATGCCCTCATATACACAGTGTGAATGTTGGGCTTGTCCTATGCAAGGACAGGAGTTGGACTTGTGGGTCCTTTCAAACTCAGGGTATTCTATGATTCTAACCTAGAAAATCCAAGATTCACTAATAGTGAGTCTGTGAACATTACTTGTTTTCAATACACACACCACGCTTACTTATGCAAATGAAAAATATTGCTAACAATAACAGCTTCAGAGAGTAAAAATAACATCATCTCAGTGAACACGAGAGTTTTACAATACCTACTGCAATGCTTTCAAACTATTGAGCTCAGCTTGTTCAGTGAAAGTCATGAAATACGGTATCTTAACAGGATGGGGGTGCAGAACAGATAAAATGACTACTATTTGAAAGCATAACAAACGTATCTCAGCTGTTGACAGAGTGCCTGCCAGAGGTCCTGAGGAGAGTGTGTTACTGAGCAGTGGAAACTCTTTTCAATGATCATCAGTAATGTTACACCTGTGTCCACAAAATAATCATACAGCATCATCAGAGAAATCTGTAAGCACTTTTCCAAGTCCCCTTTCACTACAAAAATAAGCAAAAAGATCATATACAACAAGACCATACAGTTGCAACGTTTACATTTGCCCTTCCTCTCCTCACAACACTACCCAGCAACACTCAAATCAGAACTTAGCTGGATGAGAAGGTCTTCTTAGTTATATCATACATTTAAAGCAATGAAGCAAAGTCAAGATGTCAAGGAAAAGGACACTTATTCAGAACTAATAGTTCTGAATGACCACACCGTCTCTTTATCACTGAGGCACACTTCCTCACGCTTACAAAATACATGACACCTTTGAGAAGCTGAAAATTACTCTTCCTTAACAAAAGGCTTCTGACTGTACATAAACTCTCTCATGAGTATCTGTATACGCTTCTAACACAGTAAGATCGACTGATGTGATATTTAAAGAATATTGAATCAGATATGCAAGTTTTCAGTCTTATTCAATTAATAACAGCTTTTCTTTGGCACAACAAGAAAGCCAATCTAAAGGCCACAAAAGATGACATCTTCTTAATTTTCAAAGTCAGCCTGCAGTTCCTAAGGGATGCCAGTTAGCAACCGTGGGAACTTGTATTGTGAGAGAGCATTTAGAGATGGAGCAACACAGTTGTCAGTCTCGGCTTAATAGGAACCAACCCTAGACAAATGAATGAACACACTGCTTTCAATTAGGAATGGGCTTCTGTTCACTTCTCTACAGAAGACTTTATCTGAGTAACAATTGAAATTGTTAGTCAATGTCATAATATGACATTAAAACAGCCTACCAAGAGTTACAAGGACCTATCACAGCTCTCCTCTAACACCAGGATAATACCAACTGCCAGCAAACTAACCAAGCGCGTCTTTGAATGATTTTGAACCAGATTTTGATGCTATTCTTACTAGTCTAATTTGTTATTGAAGTCCATTTCTCTCAAAAGGAATTGATAGAATCTTCCAAGACTCCCGTTGCCCATCAACACCTGCCGAGACAAACAATTTTCAGTCAGTGATTGATTTGATCATTTTTTTTTTTTTTTTTGGTTTTCAGTCTCTCACATCTTCAAGAAGGGGTCTGTTCACCAGCACTGAGAAAAAAAAAAAAAACCCTCATCTTTTAAGTACTTCTCCAAGACTAGTTTCAAAATACTAAAGCCTGAAATGGTACACCTTCCAGAAAAAAAATAACAAAAAATTATTAAATATACTGCAGGCAAAAAGGGGGAAAGTGAGGTGCATTAAACTTAGTGTATAATAAACTTCATGTCTAAAATTAAGCAACACAGGTATTTTCTGAGAGGTATTGCTGTCTAGCATTCACATTAGAAGACATCAAGCAAGGAACAGCTTGTACAGTGCAAGCACAATGGTTATCACGTCTTCAACTGTAATATGAAAGTACCACTTCAAAAACAGAAGTCTAATTTTTCCCAGCAGTTGCTCCCCTGTTAAAATGCTCGTGTGGCCTGCAGAAACCATATTACTTAATGTTTGCTCCTAATTAGTCAGTATCTGCAAAGCTACATCTCTCAGAGAATTCACCATGGTTCCCTGATTAATCAACACCACTCCTGTGTGGCTGCGGCTGGCAGGGAACTCCAAAGCTTTCAACAAAAGAGAGAAGTTAAAGTTACTGCACTCAGGAGAGGTCATTCACAAGAGAAAATAACACTTGTTGCCAACATTTTTCAAAGTAGGAATAATTTTAAGTTGCGTGCATCTCAAGTGGATTGTAACTACAACTGAAGAATAAATAAAGAACACACACAACCAGTCACCCTTAAAATTAAGTGCACCTTCTATATTAAGAATGGAACTGATTACAAACACTAATGTGAATCAAAATTACAGAGTACACACAAAACAAGTCACTGGCTGCACATAAACTTTGCTTTGTTTAACATTCATTTTGCCTCGACTGTTTTACAACATACACTACACAAATACTAAGAAGTGAATAACTTTCAATGAATGACACCTACCTCGCTTTATGTAGACTTTTCTGTACCAAGGACAATTCATGTCTAGAGAAAGACATGAGAGATCTTTAATCCATCCTACAATAGGGTAGATTTGGCCAGAATTTATTGTAGAATACAGTCATTATTACTAAATGTTTTCCACTTGTTAAGCATAAAACAATAAAAAAGCACATGCTCAGTATAGTCAAAGGTGCAAACAGTTGCTTTCTTTTTCTTGAGAGAGTACTTTCTTAAAACTGTAGTATTAATTCCTTACTAAAAACTAACATATTATACATCTTCTTAGAGGGGAGTTCACAGGAAAAGGATTTTACTTCTGTCATAAGATAATAACTTTAGAGCGGGGTTCCAATAAAAACCAAAACAATATTACACTCAATGAAGAAGCTTCAAGCTTTCAAGTGCTGTGATGTCTCCTTTCCTTGCAGCCACCTTTTTTTAAAAAGCTATTTTAGTAGCTTAAAGCAAGGCTGAGGAACTTGCTCCCATTCCACCCTACACCTCCCACGCACACTTCCGTAAGGTATGTCTTTAAGTAAAAGTAACTGTATTTCATATCTGTAAAGGTAATTTGAGTTGAAATAACATATTTTTTTAAAAAATTCAGATAGTGACCTTTATTCTGGTATCTCTACCACTGACCACTCAGCTGTCAGAAGACAAATCCACACAATAACACATAAACTGAAAAATAATTTGCATGACCTCATCTAGTTAAGCAACAACAAGCCACCTGTTCAAATAAGTAGGTCCCATTATAAACCAGATGTTTGTTCTTCCAAAAGCAAATTAAGGACTCACAAGGTGATAAAGCACTTTTGCCCAGACTGTAGTCTTTGTCTAAACATGCAAACTGCAAGTTCCTGTTACAAATACACACACCATAACACTCCTAAAAATGGCACTGTTTCACAATTTTGCTATTATATGTGGCCTTCATTAGTATTATCCCATTTTAATCTCTGGTGTTGTTTTAGAAGTGCGTCAGTAAACAGAAACCAGGCCTTTTATAAAACCATATTTCATTACATATCAAATAAAAATGACACCTTCTGTTAAGGGAAGGTTAAAAAACAAGCTGAAATGGTGCAGCTACAGTAAAGCAAGACAAATTTTAGCTATGAGAAAGTGTTCCTCCAATGCAGAAGTACCTGAGCAAGCATATTAAGGATGAATATTAACAGCATCTATTTATGCACTTAAACAACATTTCAATCTAAAAAAAAAATAGTAATATTCACAATAAGTACATGCCCTCATGATCCAAATTCCTACAGGCAGCCATTAAATCTACTCATTCCATTTCTGTTCTCCTTTTACAGCAAAGTTGGCAAGAAAAAAACTCCAAGACCTCTGCCTGGACAGGCTTTAATTTTGGCATGAGCTCATCAGACTGTTAAACACTTTGAAGAGCCCCACCATCTTCTTCAAATCCATCAGGATCGCACAGAGAAGCAATTCTATCTCTTCCTCCAGAGTACAAATAGCATCATTTCCTTGTACCAGTCAGCAAATAAATACATCCATAAAACCACACTTATACTATTCTAGACACAGTATGAAATCTATCCTGCTTTGAGGAATCATTAATAATTGAGCTGTGAGATAAATGCAGGCCACCAACACACTATAGGATCAGATTGCAGCCGTATGTTGTGCCCCATTTTGCACAAATTAATGTTCTATTTTGCACAAATTAGTATTCTAAAGTTTCAGAAACCTTGAAGTAAAAACTCAGATTCTGATATGACTTATATTGACATAAGTTATAACGGATTGCAAATAAACCACTATTCACCCTGTTTGTAACAAGGAGAACTATATTTTAACAAAACTAAATTTAACACCTAGTCAATAGTCGAAAACAAAGTTTCAGTCCCTGAACTGACATTGACCTGATGAGACAAGATCAGTTAATTTCCTTGGGGTTTGTTTTCTTGGGTTTTGTTCCCCACCCCCTTCTTTTGCTATTCCAGCATTAAATAATAGAAAGAGCTACTACAAGACACCTACTTAATCAAGCTCCTTGTAGTTCTCAGGATCACTTACGGTACGAAAAATTGAATTTTCCAAAACTGAGAGGAGTTATTGGGATAGGGCAAGCAATTGGAAAACATAGAAGGCACTAATTGTAACTTTCCTCAGGGACTGACTGTCCGAGCATTACCTGTCTCATCAAGACAAGCTCTTTACATTGCCATCAAATTTTATAGGCCACTATTTACATTCCTTTTAACCGAGCATAGTATTTATTAATGTCTTTTAGAGATACAAAACAGAACATCCCAACTAATCAGGCTGTTGGAGCATTTAAGCTGCGTTCCTCAATGTGTAGTCAGTGTGGGACAATCACCTGACTCGGATGCCCAGTTAAGACTTTGACTCCTACTGCTCTCTTTTGATTAGTCTGAGGCATCTAATGATAATACTCAGCAACAGCATACATTCCTTACTGCCCATCTGTACAACATGAGACTCATGTCACTTTTGGCCATGGCTGGGCAGTTCCAGTGTTGGCCTCATAAAGAGATGATTGCACAGAATAGCCTTTCTTGCAAGTTACATTCCCAAACAATAATCCTAGGAGAACTTTATTCTCTTATTTTTGCAGTCAAGTACTTCTCTTGGCTCAGAGCCTTAAGATTTTATTGCTTTTTAAGTTAGTGATGAAAGATTTAATCACAGATTTGTTAGATTTAACCTCCGAACATAGGCTTTTCCAGAATTTTCCAAGCTCCAACATGAGCCATGCTAGAAGTTCCCAACTATAAACACTACCGGAAAAAAATTTGGATTTACCATGCATTTCCTCCCAGTAATTATTCACAGCTCGAGTTTAGTAATAAAGAAATCCATCATTGGGCCCCCAACACCATCTGGGAGATAAGGCTTTTGGCAGAGAAAAATGGAGCAGCAATTGCCTAGCAGCACAGGAAATCAATGACTTCCCCACGCAGTGGGAAGCAAAAGGCTGCTCCTGCGGAGCACGGGATCATTCATTTCCCTTTCTGCCAGCAAAGCTGCTTCGTACATGTAGTGAGCAAAGTCTATGTTACACTGACAGAGGACACACACACCTTGCCCCCAGATCCCATCCTCACCAGCAGGGTTAGGCAGCCATCTATGCAATTTCAAGTGAATCGGAAGTGAATAGGAAGGAGCGAATACCTGTGGACGCCAGTCTCCCAGGAGCGCCTTTAGACACAAGGGTTTCAGGTTACGAGATAGGTAACAGATGTCCAAGTTCACCACTGATTTAAGCTCACCTCGAATAACATGACTTGAAAACTAAACATTTTTCAGGTCCAGGACAGCCTGGTCTTCCCTTCCCCCTCTCTACTAGCATAGTCCTATTTACTTCCAGCAACCAGAGCTCTGAAACAGGTATAAAGGTATTTTTTTTGTTTTAAGCACAACCATTAAAGGGGAGTTTGGAATATAAAAGCCAAAATTTAGCTCATTATCCAGGAGAAAGCAGGCCACATCAACTTTCTTGATAGCTAGACCACAAGTTTATTTATAATACAACACAGATATGCATCCCTTTTTATTGAGACTGGAATAGTAATTCAAGATCATCTGTCAAGGTCACAGCAGAGGCCACCACTGACCCATGCAGCTTCAAAATACCAACTCCTTCCTCAAATTTACTAGCCTCAGTGCTCCCTGGAGCATGAGGCAATGTAAGAAGAACAGGAGTTGAGAGCCTCCCCAAACCCACACGCTTTACCTTAGCTGCAGAACTTCACACCCACATTTTTGCTCCAGGTCAAAGTTTCCAACGAAGTCACAGTAATGGGATCATTACAGGCACGTATGCAGTCATCAAGAACTCAACCACTGTCTGTAACTGGTGTCAGAGGTTACTGATAGAAAACAGCAGTGGAAGGGATTTCTGGTAAAGCCAGACTTGGCCCCAATTTGAACCAGTGCTCTGAATAAGCAGCTTGCCCATTAACCAGCCCCCTCCAGAAGGTACAGCTGTAGCTGTTTCCAAAGCTACGCATGAATATTGACCCCAGTAACTGCAGATATGTTGCAATCATCACTGGATCTAGCTGGCAGTGTTTACCTGTATCAAGCATATTTTGCAGCATCTCCTGAAAGCTACACTATTAGCTGTATATCTATCAATCATTGATCCTAGAATCTGTAAAACATAGCTATCTTACAGCAGAAAAACCTCGGGTCTCTAGCAGCTTCTTGCTTTTCAGGGAGACTGCTCATCTCTCTACTCACATTTTATACTTCTATCATTTCTTCAGTTTAATAAGTTACATCTGTAAATGCAAGTATCTACCTTATTTCTCTAGAGTCACCATTGCTCTAAATCAATTCAGGTCATGCTGAAATTAGGCTTGACCTTCACGAGGTTAACAGCTTCTCCAGTTTTGCTATAATTAATACATGTCCGTAGATAAATTACAAATAAAATGAAAGACAGAAAAGAAGTAGGATTACTCTGTAATATTTTTTTCATCCTCAAGTTTAATAAGAAGCCTCTCAAAAATCTCCCCCTACTGCAGTTTAATAAGTCAGCAGAAGAGACACTGCTTGGAGGTATTTCATAGAAGAAATAAAATGTAACCAACAAGAGGCTCCTCAATAAATGTTGGCACCACACGCAACCCTACCTGTTTTCCTGCAAAAGGGAAAAAGCACACTCATTTTCTAACTTGCATCATCTTCTTAGTCCATTCTAGCTGCAGCATTTGGTCGGTCTGGACAGCAGTAAGCCTGCATTTATCTTGGTGCAATGTGTCCTCACTGTTTGTTCTTAGAGTTTAGAGACAAGTACAATGACTCATGAAACCGCTGCAAGAAAAAGCTGAAACAAGTTAACAGAATGATCTTCTTTAAAATGACATCCTACATTTCCGGGATGCAGAGCCAAAACCACATCACACTTATGACTATCAGATCTAAAGCTATTATTTATCATGAATGACAAGACCATCACAGAGGCCAAGTAGCGTTTCACCATACATTACTGAACTGCTCACAGATCTTAAGTACACTATAAACAGTGGAAAGTCTAGTCTTAAGTTCTAGAGCAAAGTATCTTTTTACTAACACGCTCTGCTTTTCCTTTTGAAAAATTGTATTTTCTTCACACAGAGAATAATCATCATGAAAATTCTTACCTGTTTTCCATCTAGTGTGTATAAGCGTTTAACCACCCCTGAATCCAGCTTGATGGCATCAGTTATATCAGTAAGAACCTGTTCAAATGAATGTGCTGTCTTCTTGTTAAGCAGAATCCGGACTGCCTTCCGTGGCTTCACTCCGCTCCTGATGATAGTGACTAGTTTAGGCCTAATGAAATCCTTATTTTCTTTTGCTTCTGGAGTACCTCCTTTAGCAGTGGCAAGAGACGGCACTGATCGAGAAGTAGAAGTTGTCTTAACATTCACTGACCAGTTTGGGTTTACATTCTTTGTGTACTCCAGTTTCTTGAAGGGTTCTATGGAACCACATACATAGCTTTCCCCTGGGGAAACAAAAGCACCAGATGAGCAAGTAAGATTAGAGGTGGGGTGTGAGTGGAACAGTAAAATAACAAATCAAATCCTTCCCAAATTACTAAACATTATTTTCATCATTCTTGATCTACAGTCCATAAAGTATTGATCTCTTCCCTTCTCAGATGCTAAAGACTATAAGATATTTTTTAGTGATCACCCCACAGCTAACCATTTAGAAAATTCTGTTACAAAATCCTTGAAAGCAGCAGGGTTTTTTTTTTTTTCAGAAAATACCATCTGCAGTGGGAACCACTGCTGTCAGTAAGCAGTGTTCATGTCTAATCAGCTGCCCAGTCCCAGCACATTATCACAGTAGTCACCCAACCTTCACGCTTAAATGGCCTGCTCCTAACACTTCCAGGCCCCAAACACTTCCAGAGGAAATAACTGAAATGTTATTGAAAACTATAGGTTACAAATAGCTTTCTATAAAAGGTGGATGAAAGTGTCATAGGAGATTTGTTAACATTTGATTATTTAAAGCTTTAAGTAGCATAATCCCAGGTTACAAACAGGAAAGAAATCTCACTCTATCATTCTACTGACTCAATACATAATATGGTTGGGAAAGGAAGGCAAAGAGTAGTAATTACAGAGTTCTCACAACAAATTCACCACACTTTAAAGAAAAAAAAATGGATTACAGCTAATATTTCTATTGGAGCATTATCTAAAACTAAATGTTTTCACAAATACCCCACCCACACAATTTCTGGGAACTAGAAGATACCGAGCAAACACCAGCACATCCCTGTTGATTAACACCTTAATCCATTCCAGCTGTAGGCTGCTGTGAAAGTGGGACCCACTTGGGTGGTCTCAACCTCTCCCTTGAGCTTGTCTGAGTAACTGCACTGCCAGTCATACTGGGTGAGTTGGATCAGCTCGGTGATCTGCTTGAACATAACAAAGACAATACTAATTCTGCAACAAGCTGATCCAGTTCACCTTCCGTCTGTAAAAATAAACCAAAGAAAACAATACTAGACCCAGCAAGACCACACCTTCTTGCAGTCTACAGTTAAACTCCACTACAAATAACATAAAATTCTATCCTGAACAATACCACAAAAACAAACGAGATGTTGCAATTCTTCTGGGTTCAGCAGTTCAGTGTATGCTAACAGCATAGAGGCCTTTATATCAGTAGTTTAGTGCAAGGTATTCAAACAAAAACAAAAGAAAACTGAATGATGTACTCCCTATGCCAAAAAGCACATAAGAATCAAAGATTTCCCTAATGATCCCTGCCCTAAGGAAAGGGGACTCATAGTTCAATTATTAAAACAAAAAGTAGTATTTCAATTTTACTTCTGGACAAATTTTAGGATTTGAGGGCACCCAACCTGACAGCAAATACAGCACACAGGGCATGCTGGCAGATAGACACACTAAATGCAGGGTAGGGGGAATCCACTGGGACACGATGTCCCAATACAACAGAGGTTCAAGTGTGCTGGCATGATAGTCCAATGGTGAGACAGTAACAAATTGTACAGTGATTATCAGAAAAGCAGCGGAAGGACTGCAAAAGAAAACAAAGTCAGAGCAACACGTGAAGATGGACCACTAAGCAGGAAAGACAATAACAGACAACACCAAGATGGGCAGGAGTTTTGATCTGCTTGAGGGAAGGAAAGCTCTACAGAGGGATCTGGGCAGGCTGGATCAATTGGCTAATGCCAGCTGAATGAGATTCAACAAGGCCAAGTGCTGGGTCCTACACTTGGGTCACAACAATCCCATGCACTGCTACAGGCTTGGGAAAGAGTGGCTGGAGAGCTGCCCAGTGGAAAAGGACCTGGGGGTGCTGGTTGATAGCCAGCTGAATACGTGCCAGCAATGTGCACGAGTGGTCAAGAAGGCTAACAACACCCTGGCTTGTACCAGAAATAGTATGGCTAGCAGGACCAGGGAAGTGATCATCTCCCTGTCCTTGGCTCTGGTGAGTCCATACATCAAGTACTGTTCAGTTTTGGTGCCCTTAGTACAAGACAGACATTGAGCTGCTGGCATGTGTCCAGAGAAGGACAGCAAAAGCTGGTGAAAGGTCTGGAGAACAAGTCTTATGAGAAGTGGCTGAGGGAACTGGCATTATTTAACCTGTAGAAGAGCAGGCTGAGGGGAGACCTTATTGCTCTCTACAACGACCTGAGAGGTTGGAGCAAGGTGTGTTTTGGTCTTTTCTCCCAAGTACCAAGTGATAGGATGAGCGGAAACAGCCCCAAGCTGCACCAGGGGAAGCTTAGATTGGATATTAGGATTATCAAGAATTGGAACAGCCTGCCCAGGGAAGAGTCACTATCCCTTGAAGTGCTTGAAAGATGTATAGATGTGGTACTTAGGGATATGGTTTAGTAGTGGGCTTGGTGTTAGATCTACTGTTAATGATCTCAGAGGTTTTTCCCAATCTAAATGATTCTATGTTTCTATAAATGCAATGACAGCATAAGATCAAGCAAGAACCGTAAAAGGATTTTCGGTTTCCTTGTTTATTTTTTTAAGAGCATTCTTCTAAAGCAGAACAAAGTACAGAGTAGGAGATGAAGTACGACATTTGAACACTTACCAGTCACTGTGTAAATTCAAGTAAATCTGCACTTTGTAGTAAACAGCTAAAGTGTTAAGAAAGGAATCTCAGATGGAATGCTGACACCAACTCTACAAGAGACAAATACAAGCTCTTCCTTATATCCATTGTATATATGTGACGGACAGATATATGTCCATCAGAACAGGAAGGCTTAGCTACAGTAACGATCCAAGAGTGATCAAACACTACATATTCTTTTTTAGCCATGTCCCCATACAATATTTTTAGCACTATCTACTCAGTTACTGCAAGGTCAGAATGTGCCCACACCATCATATTGGTAAAATTAACAAGTTTTAAGAAACATCAGTAGTGCTTTGTAGAGGAGAAAAAAATCCTACTATGAATAAGAGTGTGTTTAATAAAATAAATACCAGTTCTATGAAATACTTCACAGAAGTCTCTTTCAGAATTTTTTAAACCAATTTATTCTTGTCTCCATTTGTGTTTGCTGTAAGACTTAAAATGCATCAGCAACTTTAGGAGGGGGCAGAGGGGAAAAACCCTCAGATTTTTGGGGTTCAGTACCATCAGAGAAATACTTCAGTTTAGTTGCAAGAAATCACAAATATTTCTTAAAAACAACTCTTCATATTGAAACTCACTTCTCAAAGGCCAAGTGCATAAACAAATGACCATACATGTTCTACCCAGAAGATTTATGTTTAGTTTATTATAAATAACTCTTTTGGCTCCCCTTCTTGAACGGACAGAATCACAGAAGAGTTAGGGTTGGAAGGTACCTTAAAGATCATCTAGTTCCAACCCCCCTGCCATGGGCAGGGACATCCCACTAGACCAGGCTGCCCAAGGCCCCAAGTTACCCGGCCTTGAACACTTCCAGGGATGGGGCAGCCACAGCTTCCCTGAGCAACCTGTGCCAGTGCCTCACCACTCTCATGGTGGAGAAATTCTTCCTAACATCTAATTGAAAATCTGCCTCTCTCCAGTTTATACCCATTGCCCCTCATCCTATCAACACAAGCCTTTATGAATAGTCCCTCTCCAGTATTCTTGTAGCCCTTCAGGTACTGGAAGGTTGCTATAAGATCTCTGAGCCTTCTCTTCTCCAGGCTGAACAAGCCCAACTCTCTCAGCCTGTCCTTACATCAGAGGTGTCCCATTCCTTTGCTCATCTTTGTAGCCCTTCTTTGAATCCGTTCCAAGAGTTCCATATCCTTCTTACATTGAGGATTCCAGATCTGGACACAATACTCCAGATGAGGTCTCACAAGAGAGGAATAGAGGGGCAGAATCCCCTTCCTTGCCCTGCTGGCCACGCTTCTTTTGATGCAGCCCAGAATACGGTTGGCCTTCTGGGCTACAAGCGCACATTGCCGGCTCAGGTCAAGCTTCTCATCAACCAGCACTCCAAATCTTTCTTTGCAGGGCAGCTCTCAATCACATCATCCCCCATAGCATACTGAAAACAGGTATTGCACCAACCCAGGTGTAGGAGCTTTCCATTACCACCTATCAGAGAGGACTGCAAATAAGTTTCACAAGGGACGTACCTTACCAGTTCAATATGCACTTTCTGCTTTAACAAATACTTACTCACAAAAACTATCAGGTGATAACACACTTTTACTTTTCCTTTTTATTTTTGGTAACATCTGACTAAAACTGCCTCACCCTTGTTACTTGCACCTGAGGTGAGACAGCAGCTGTGATCACCAGACAGGTGATACCAGCAGCAAGTTGTTTTCCCTAGCTCCAGAGCACCAGGAAAATACACCTCCAAGGTAACCACGCTGAGCACCATCTGCTCTAACTCAGGGTCAGGCTTAAGCACAAATATAGTCCACAAACATCAGCTTTGACTAAGAAGAAGCTGGAAGAAGAAGATTACAATTTCCAAACACTAGATTTCTAAAAACACACGTGTTGTGGAGATGTTGGATTAAACAGAAGCACAGAAAAGACAGCCCACCTAAAGTGTCTACCAGACTGCAGCTCCCCAAGAGACAGGAGTGAGCATTTCACAGCACAGTCAGCTGTCACTAATGAAGTTTTGACTCTTGATTACAGTATCAATAGCCATTAGAAAAAGGAAGGGGGGACACCCAGCTGTTTTGGGATATCGAACATCTAGCAAAATAGTAATTACTAAATGTTAGAAAGCAACCCTTTCCCGACAGCCCCACACCTCTTCACAGCAGCAGTGCAAATGCAACGCATACCACCTTAACACTTCCAAAGACAAATACCCAATGCCTGTTTGCCAGTTTTGAACCAGGAATCCTATAACTTATATTGCGCAATGAAATTCCATGTGGAGAAATTAAAATAAATCTTAGAATTGAGAAGCTGATCTAAAAGCTAATTTAGAGGGACAGATCCCAAAATATGGTTTATGCTAAAAAAAAAAAAAAAAAAAAATGAAAGAGACAAACTGAAACCTACTACTTGCAGTTACACACCTGTCAAAATTCAACAAGAGCTGAACCACTAGAGCCATGTAACACTGAAGAATAGATCTTATAGGACACAGCAGAATTTCATTACATGCTTCATCTATTGAATATATAATTAAAAAAAATAATACCCATGCACAGGGTGGCTGCTAAGCAGACATTGAATCACGGTAAGTACTGGCGCCTTCCTACTGCAAGTCCTTGATTCCCTCTTTGGCATATTGGTATTAGTAATTAGTTCCCTTCTTCAGCTTGCTGATACTCTCACTTCAAGAATGATCAAGGCATTATCTCTTACAAGGGATTATTTGCATTGCTTTTCTGTGGTAAAGGCGACTTGGCCTAAAATGGCTTCATAAAGAAGCCAGCTGGTCTTAGGTAAAAACCCTGGAGAAGGAATTGAGAACCTGTTTGAATCACGCAACCAGAGAGGGAACAACCAGCCCCTTCTTTGTGAGGCAGCAGAACCTCCAGTTTATTGGAGACAGCATGATTCCTTATGGGAGAGTACATACAAGGAAAGGAAAGTTAATTTATAAGCCCACTAGACATGGATTAACTGCAGTAGTTGCACACTGTGGGAATGAGGCATCCTGGCGAGGAAGCTCGGTGCAGCATTCATTGCTGTCTATTCCCCCAAGAGACAGGGCAATAAAGAGATCAAGAGAGCAGGGAAGGGACTGGCAGCTCCAGCACCCCATGCAACAGGTAAACCTGCCCTTCTTGTGGCTAGAAAGCTGCCTAGAGGAGAAGGACCTGGGGGTCTTGGATGACAGCTGTCTGAACATGAGCCAGCAGTGGCCCAGGTGGCCAAGAAGGCCAATGGCATCTTGGCTTGGATCAGAAACGGTGTGACCAGCAGGTCCAGGGAGGTTATTCTCCCTCTGTACTCGGCACTGGTGAGACCACACCTTGAGTACTGTGTTCAGTTCTGGGTCCCTCACCACAAGAAGGATGTTGAGGCTCTGGACCGTGTCCAGAGAAGAGCAACGAAGCTGGTGAGGGGCTGGAGAACAAGTCTTACGAGGAGCGGCTGAGAGAGCTGGGGTTGTTTAGCCTGGAGAAGAGGAGGCTGAGGGGAGACCTTATTACTCTCTACAATTACCTGAAAGGAGGTTGTGGAGAGGAGGAGCTGGCCTCTTCTCCCAAGTGACAGGGGACAGGACAAGGGGGAATGGCCTCAAGCTGCGCCAGGGGAGGTTCAGGCTGGACATCAGAAAAAAAGTTCTTCACAGAAAGGGTCATTGGGCGCTGGCAGAGGCTGCCCAGGGAGGTGGTGGAGTCACCATCCCTGGAAGTATTTAAAAGAGGGGTGAATGAGATGCTCAAGAGTATCGTTTAGTGGTTGATAAGAATCGTTGGACTCGATTCTCGACCAGGAGGTCTTTTCCAACCTAGTGATTCTGTGTCTCTGTGATTCTTCCACCCATTGGTTTTGCACATGCAAAAGGCTGAAAAGCAATTTCTCAGGGGAAAGGACAAAGAATTCTGACTATCCCTCCCCACGCAGAGCAGACTGTAAAAGGAAGATGACCTGAACCATATAAGTTAGTACTTTATAGTTTCCAAATGTGTTAGTTAATAGAGTAATAACCTACTTAAACTACATGACTGCTGCCTTGTCTTTCTGCAGCGTCTGAAAAAATTCAACAGTGCAAAAGAGACAGAGCATCTACAGGAATTAAGTCTGACCTACCCACGTTCACCCAGCAATCAGATGCACCAGAAACTTTAAATCAGTTCTCCTCAAACCTTTCAAAGGACTTCTTTTGCACATCATTTGTTCAGCTCGGACAAAAAATTCTTTCTTTCCTCAGAAGAGCCAAGAAAAAAAAGACACTTCCTCTGCCTCTGCCCCCCAAATTCCCACAGTCTTGCAACAAGCGAGATAGGCATTGTGCACTCTTAGGAACAATAACTGGAAAGCACCTAAAATAAGAAACCATGGAACCTTCCAAGAAATTGTTAGAGAAGATACAATGTGAATCAACTGGCTGATGGATGAACCTTCTCAAATTCATGAAATAAAATAATCAAATAAACAGTGCCAGAAAAACTCTCTACCATTTTGTGCAACAAGATTGTTCAGCTGTTTGTTTATTAAACAATATAAGGACTGCAGGCATTTCTGTCACAGGATCCAGTCCAGTTTTCTAACTTTGATAGCCCTGGATCAAATCCATGGTAAATATCCAGTGTAAATTGAATCCTATAAACAAATGTCCACATAGATTCAGCTCTACAAATGTTTTAACAGATACTTTGCTATTATTACTTTGATAACATATTACATATGCACATGAATCTTTCTGGCCCACTGATTCCCAGCTGCTGAGGAAGGCATGACTTAGAAGAAAGAAAATTAGCTCCAGAGCGCATCAGAGACCACGTCAATCAAATCCTACAGTCTGGCCTGGCTGGGCTTCTTACCAGCACTGCTGGAGTGGGTGGCAGAGTGAAGGAGGCAACAGCAGTTGCAGGAAGGAGAGGGAAAAGCAGAGATAAGACGAATGAGGTGACAGTGGGATGAACAAGACTTAAACACGAAAGTCAGGAACTTTCTCACAGCCCACCACTTTAGGAAGGAGACACTGCCTTTCGAACCCTACACTGGCAGGCAGCTTCTCTGCTGCCTCAAACACAAACTGCCTGCCTCCACCTGCAAAAGCCTTCCTGCAGTCCTTGTGACCCATCATCTCCTCTGCCACTGCAGTGAGTTTCACAGCTCCCAAGAGTAATTAGCCAGTTACAGCCATTAACAGATTTTAAAACCAGTATATCTGTGGTTTTTCAGACCTCTCCTTCACTGAGGATTGCAGAGATAATCCCTGAGACACAAACATTTCTTTTTCAGATTATTCCCTAGATTTTTTGCCATTATGCCTGCACAAAACGTGCACGCACGCATACAAGTCTTTACAGTAGTTCAGCAGTGTACCCAGTATCAACATGTGACAATACTGTTTCCCAGTATTCTCCACTCATCTTGTGGTTTGGGGTTTTGGTTTGTCTTTTGACTGCCATTTCTCTGCTGCAGGGTTCATCTTTTGTGGTAGACATTGTGAAAATCTAAAACGATTGATTCTGGTTCATAACCAAGAATCTGAGGTCATATTACAATAAAAATTAATGAGAAAGGGATGCACTTCTGGCTATGGATTGATTCTGTGGTCTTTGTTCCATGTAGTAGGACCCCAGTAGTAAAACCTGTAACACTCTGTTTCAGAGTTATCCTGCTCATTCCAATCTACTGCTGTTCTCACTACACTCACTGTTCAATGACAATTTTGAGCATAAGAACCATCAATCCACCTCTGCCTTCAGCTTTAAATTAAGACAGCACACTTTTGGAAAAGTGAAAAGCATTTAGACCTTTCATGAGACTTTTACACCTAGACAATTTAGCCTTAGGAGCAACTTCATCTTTATCGTTTCTAGATGCTTTGATTACATGTTATACCTAGGAAATAAAGTCATGTCACATTTGGAAACCATTCTTTATGGATAAGAGGGTCCTGACCATCAGGTTTGACAAAAAGAAGATAAGCTGAATCCACTGCATTCTTTCCTTCACCCAAGGTGACCAGAAAAGAGAACTTACAGAGCACATGAAACTTTTTACAATAGCACATACTCCTTTGTTATCAAATTCCAACCACTCTGATGCGCACCAAGTCTTCCAAGCAATCCCCCACCCCCTTCCCCACCTTAAGAAAGTTATTTGTTTCAAATAAAGGGCAGATGTGTCCAGGCACCTCAAAATAACTTACAGCACCACCATACACCCATGCCAGCTCTGAATTGCAGGCAGGACACAACTAAATATTACTGAAGCAAAACATCTCCTTTACAATCTTTGTTCCTTTGGGACTATCTTTCATGCAGTTCTACGTATCTAGCTTTGGGATGAAAGACAGTGGCTGCTGCATTGTTTCCCCTAGGAGGTGGATGCTTCTCTGTCTTCATGTATCATGTGGGAAGGTAAGAGTACATTCACTTCCTCACAGGCATAAAGGCAAGTAATAACACCAAATCAAGGCCTTACATATTTATCTTACAATGTAATCACTAAAATCAATGCCACCCTAAATAAAAGAAGAAAAAAAAATAATCTAAATTCATAACGGTGTGATTAATTAATTCACACAGTGAGAGAATAATCTCACTGCGACAAAAGCAGTGCTTTGTATTTCAATAGTTTCAGTACAACTGTCATTTGGCAAGAGGCAAAAATCAAGCGATTTTCCAGCTATTTAAACACAAAGCACAGCTTCAATCTAATTAATGCTGTACCAGACTAGCCAAACTCTAATAAATTTTACAGTAAAGCGTGGAAAGGGTTTACATAAAAAACATCGCTGAGCGAATAATATGTGAACCTGTGCTTTACAGGGAATCTAAATGAGGGAAACAGAACAAAATAACCCACCCTGCAGCTTTATACAGACAGATGCTCCCTTTCAGGTGGAACAAGGATGTAGCACTCTACTTGCACACAAAGACTGACTTCTATAAACCCCACAGTGTGAACGGCACAAGAAAAATTGGATTGTCCAACTTGAACTGCACACAGGAAGGGTGGATGTATTCATTGACAAGGCAAGGAAGAAAATCCCATAGAATTAAAAGAAAGCCCAAAGCCCTTCTTTAAAATTGAACTTATGCTTTGGTACTGTCTGATTTTGACTGACTGATTTACAACTGGAATTATTCACCTCCAAGATGCCAAAACAAACCAGTCTTACAGGTTGCTGAATTTATTTCTACATTCAGTTCTTTCTTTTCAAAAAAACTGATTCTGGCTGGCAGCAACAGACTGTGCAAATCAAAATTAACTTCAAAAGATGCTTGCTTCTTGATGACCACACCAATCAAATCAGCACAATTATTTATATTGCTACAGTGAAGAAAGTGCACAAACACTGGTTTTATACAGATTTTGATTAATATTGGTCTTTCCTCCCAGAATTTTATTTTCTCCACCAATTAAATACTTTCCTGATAAATACAACCCTAACTCTGCCCTGGAATTCATTACACTGATCTTACGAGCAATTTTCTTTCTATTTCACTAAACCTATAGTCCTAACCCCAAAATCCCTTACTATCATGGACAATCCTACCACTTTGAGCATCTTCTTATTGTCTTCAACTCTCCTTTTTTCTGCAAGGAGGATTATCAAGAATATCCTCTTCTCAGAACTTCTCCTTACAAAGCTTTCCTGTGCTACGATATCTAAAGTAGACAACTCAATGGTGGCTGAACACCTGCTATGTGAAGACGTGTTCCTTTTTCAGGAACCGTATTTGGTGTTACCCTTTTCTTTTCCTCTCCCCACATTAGCCTTCTTCACATCCTCTCATTATACCCTGGTTATACTCTCACCGGGCGCTAGAAACAAAAATTATGAAGAAATTGCAATCTCTGTTACAACCCTAAACTAGCTCTCCAGTGGCTATAGATCCATGCTTTGGAGGTTTGCCCACGGCACATTAGAGCCAAGGACAGGATGGAAGAAACAACAAAAAAAATGTTCCACCTTTATTTTCTTCGAACACAGTCAAGCCCCTGCATTTAAACTTTACAAGATAAAAACCAACCTCAGTTGTGGCCATGTGCTAGTTAATGCTTTCAGATCGCACACGTTCTGGTGTTTTACACTAGGAGCAATTGTCTACACACACAAAAAGAAACCTACTGCAAGCCAGAAGCACTTCATGCTGAAAAAGATACTTTAGCTATTTCTAAAAATTGTAAAAGTTATTAAAAATATCCTGCGCCTAATATTCAAATAGATGAATGTTGACAGATTAGTCTGTCAACAAAACTATTACTGAAGGACTGACAAATTCAGTGTTCATGACAGCAACCCATCTGTCCTGACCAAATCGCTGGTAATGCTTTATACTGCAGGTACATGACCCTTATTTAAAAAGAATGTAAGGATGTCAATGGAGTCGGGAAGATGGAAAGGGAAATACTAAAGGGACAAAAAGGTTTACCATCTACCGTAGCTGAACCATGACTACAATATTACTCTTTCAACAGGTTGCCTACATCTATGCCACCATCTCAGAGATGAGAGTATTTTACTTAAGGCCTATTTACTTGTAGGGAAGAATTTGAGCTCTTCACTAGGTACAAGCAGACCTAAAAAGTCCATCAGAACTGAATTTCTTGTAGGTTTAATCAGCGAATACTTTCACCTCTGCAGAAGTGGGCACCATGCCCTCTGCCAAGTTTAACTGACTAAATTCGCACTGGCATTTTCAAATATGCAAGTTCAAAAGAAGTAGCAGGTATGATCTGCAAGATCTAGGACTATTAACACTAGGTTGACATAAAAGGAAAGGTCAGACACTTCAACAAAAGAGAAAGAAGTAGCAGGCACCAATATTTCATGGCACAATTTAAGATACTGGCAATTCTTACTTATAATATTGAAGGTCCTTTCTCTATCAACAAGAACAACAATACCATTACCTATTTGCAGAAGACTTAATAGAATAGACAAACAAATACTGACTCAAATGTAACTTCCAAATCTTACTGCTGACCTTCTACTAGCTGATCCAAGGAGGAAATCTTTTTGGAGCCATCAATTGTGTAGATTGTTCTCACTCCCTGGGGCAGATTCACATTGTCAGACAGAGTTCGGGTCAGATCAGCCAGGAGAGCTTCAAAGGATCTAAATCGGTCAGGGGAGATCGCATATACAATTCCTTTGAAATACCGGTCTCCATTACGATAGAAACGAACTTTCTTGGCTTTTTTCTCAGAACTCAAGGTCTGTAGAGTACGGGTTCGGTAAAAGCTGCAGTGAGCACTGTGAGTAGGGCTGGGCAAACCATTTACCCGGGACCCTCTGCCATATCGCTGCGCTTTATCACGCTCATCAAAATGCTCCAGCTCCATATCTCTCCCAAAGGACATTTTGAAGTTGAACCTAAGGGATGCACAAGAGAAGACAAAAAGTTTAGGAAACTTACACATTTTAAGGGAGTCCACTTCGAGACTTCACATCTTACACATGGCACTTACAGAATACTTCCCACCTTGAGAAAAATGTCTGAACGAAAGCATTTTATGTTCCCATGTTCATTTTACAGGTAACTTTCTTGCCACGCCATTAAACCTAGTTTATGAGTTAGGCTTTTATACACCATAGAAACGCCACTCATGAAACAAACTGCTAACAATACGCAAACATTAGGAAGTGTTTGTTCAAATTCAGTAAGAGCTCTGGAAATGAGGTGACAAAGTTGAGCTACTGGAAAAAAAGTTCAAATGCATCAGATTTCTATTTTCCTCATGTTATATTCAGGCGATATTTGAGTCCAGCCTACCTTTTAAACCATTCATCCCACTAAACTGTTTGTTCCAACTGTGATCTCAGAGGTGCCATTTCAGAAAGGGAATCATTTGCCAACAAGTAAGCGATTAAGAACTTCTCAGAGAATAGATGTTGCAGGTTGGTGATGAGAATCAAGACTACCACTACCTGTATGTGGACTTCATGGGCACCAAGCCCACCCTCCAAAAGCCTTTGACCATTGGTTTCCTTACGACCTAAAATTCATAATAAATTGTTTCAGTTGTCCTTGTGCATATATTTGACATACTCTGAGCCAACAAGAGTGCTCAAATGTCATGAAAAATAAAAAAAAAAGAAAAAAAAGATAAAATTAGAAGACAGGGAGCCAATATTAGTCAGTCAAAAAGGTATTCTAATGATATGTGTAATAAAATTTGCAAGACGTGTTATTAATACCCTATGCCTAATATTCAAACTGATTACTGCTGACAGCTTCCTTTGCCTGCAAAACTATCACTGAAGGAGTGATAAATTCAGCATTAAAGGGCAAATTACCAACTGGCTTCTCCCATGCTGGACAGTGACAAAACCCCGTAAGCTCTGACCAGAGTGATCCAGTTGTTCAATACAGTTCACACAAATGGAAGTTCACATGCTCTGTAATGAAATCGATGAGGTAGCTACTTGCGTTCCTTTTTACTACCCACACAAGAATACTTTTGTTGTGACTATATACTAAATACAAACTGCACATTAATCTTCACAAATTAAAGAAACAAAAATATGAAAAAAGGAGAACGTTCAAAAGAGCATTAGGTTAAAAGCACATTTCTTTTAATTTTGGAAACACGTAGATTTGCAGTTGTCTGTGGAACAGCAAAGCACAGTAAGCTTATTTATAGTACAGATACAGAGAGCTTATTTAGAAGTGGTCTCTCATTGATTTCCAATAAAAAAAAAGAAAAAAAACAGCAAACACAAGCTTTGTTTCAACCACTCATAACCGTGTGACCATTAAGGGAAAAAAAAATATATTCAAAGCAGCTGTAAAACAGTAGGAGGAAATATGGAAAGACTTATGGATGGTTTTCGGTTTACAGAAATTTTCATTAAACCAGTGATTATACAGCTGGACCCTGATGGTGCAAAGCTGTAGGGGATACGCTCAGCAACTTCTCAGAGCTGTTGATGTGCTTGACTATAACAAGCACCTAAGGCGAAGCACTGCAAGTGTGGGGCCTTGGTGGAGATGATATACCCTGCTTCAGTTACCGCTCACAATTCATTTTGTTACATTGGCACAGGATCATGTGCTTATGTATACATGCAAGATTTATATTTGCAAATACTTTAAAGGTACCTAATGTATATATATAGTGCGGTATCTATGTGTGTATACATACACATAAAAGACTACATTTTTCCTCCTCGGTGTATATACACACAAACATCTCACTTCAGTGAAAACATTTGCCGTGGCATTTCACTAACATTTATCCATGAGTTAAATACAAAATATCACTTAGTAGTCACAGTTTAGGATGGAGATAATAATACCGATGTTTCCATGTCACAAAAAATTAAGTCATTTGTTTTATTTCGTTTCTAATTCCCATGAGAATCTGAACTGACAATTCAGAAACTGTACGTCAAAAGCAATACCTGTGCCAAGAGAAATAGGTTTTTTATGTCTGCCGTTTCATTTGCTCAAACCATCTAAAACACACACAAAAAGGAAAAACAAGATTCCATGAAGATGTACTTTTTAGAGAGACTTTCAGCTATGTTAATTTTCCATGGGGGAAGGAAGAAGCGTGACTCATTGCCCCTTTCTTCCGCACACTTACGCTTTAATCAATAATGGCTGTAATTCCCAATTACGCCCTTTTATACAGAAATAGGGCTCTCCTTGAACACCAGTCCTGCTATCGACAGAAAAGCGTGTTCAAACCACAAGGTCAGAACAGACAAAGAAAGCCTAAACAACTTCATCTGATCGGATGTTTCCGTGGGTCCGCGTGTAAATGGATACTCGTAGACATACAGATAGAGAAAAATGAAGGGACACGCCCCTGGAAAACCACCATGCCCGACACCTCACTCCCTACACAGCTGTTAAAAACGTATTTATAATGCAGGTGTGGGGGAGCGATTACATAAAACAATCATAGATGCTGACAACAAAAATAACGCATCACATAGCGATGGGCGAGGATCACCCGGAGGCCGAGCAGCAGCCCGGCTACTGTGTCATTGCGGGTGGGAAAAACGTGGATGCGGGCTGCGGCGGCTCCGGGAGAAGGGGGTTCGCTCCGCCGGGGTCGCGAATACCCGTGCGAGAGGCGAGCAGCCGCGCATCAGCCGGACAACACCGAGGAGCTCCCGGGGAGCTGCAGGGGAGGCGGTGGCAGCCCCCGGGGACCGAGGAGCTCCGAGGGGAGCTCGGGGGCTGCGGAAGGGGGAGGCGGCAGCAGCCCCCGCTGCCCGGCGGAGCCGCAGCCCCGCACAGGTGCCGCAGCCCCGGCGGCCGCGCCCCGCAGCCCCCGCGCCGCACAGGGACAAACCCCCGGCGCTTACCTGCTCACAGCCTGGCCAGCACCTTCTCCCGCAGACCTGCCGGAGAGAAGACGGCGGCTCGAAGTGGGAAAAGCGGCCAAAGGGCGGCAGCTCGCTCCCTCCCTCCCTCCCCCCGGCGACCACCCGCCCGCAGCCGCAGCAGTTGCCGCAGAAAGCGGCTCTGCTGCCTTTGTTCCTCCTCCCCCGGCTGGAGCGCGCTGCTGGGGAGCCCGGGCTGCAGCTGCTTCGCCTTTCTTCTGCTGCTGCCGATTGCAGTGATTTGCATTAGCCCGGCCCTCATTGAGATGCGGCGCTTCGCACCAGCCTCTCTCCGGAGGGCGGCGCCGCCGTCTCCCCCTCTTTCTGTTCGTCGGTTCCCCGGCAGCGCCCGGTCCCGGCTGCGATGGGGGCAGCGGCCGCGCCCCCTGAGGGCTCCCCCCGAGGAAATTCCCAGCCTTCCCGCCGCCTCCCACCGCCCCGCAGAGACCTGGTCCGGTGTCCGAAATAGACGCCTGATCGAGGGTGTGGCGTGGCGTCCCCATGAGGTTCGCCCGGTCCCGGGGTGCTGAGAGCCTACCCGTTCCCCAAAGCCCCGTGAAAGCACTTGGGTACTGCAGGTGGGACTGGTGTCTGGAGGTGGGATTGGTGTGGATTTTAGGTACTGAAACTGGAGTCGGGCTTCCTCGCGCCTCTCGCTTAGAATCATAGAATTACCAGGTTGGAAAAGACTGCTTGGATCATCGAGTCCAACCATTCCTATCTGCCACTAAACCCTGTCCCTGATCATCTCATCTACCTGTCTTTTAAAGACCTCCAGGGATGGTGACTGAACAGCCTCCCTGGGCAGCCTCTGCCAGTGCCCAATGACCCTTCCTATGAAAAATTTCTTTCTGATATCCAGCCTGAACCTCCCCTGGCGCAGCTTGAGGACATTCCCCCTTGTCCTGTCCCCTGTCACTTGGGAGAAGAGGCCAGCTCCCTCCTCTCTACAACTTCCTTTCAGGTAGTTGTAGAGAGTAATAAGGTCTCCCCTCAGCCTCCTCTTCTCCAGGCTAAACAACCCCAGCTCTCTCAGCCGCTCCCCATAAGACTTGTTCTCCAGCACCTTCACCAGCTTCGTTGCTCTTCTCTGGACACGCTCCAGAGCCTCAAAGATGTAGCCTAGCTACATCTGACCTTGGAGGTAACTAACATCCCTAGTTGCTACGGTTTCTATGCTTAAATTTCCAGAAGGTGCATTCGCCAAAGGCATCTCAGGCATCTCAGGCTTCATCTGACTGAACTTGCTCTTCTCATACTCCAGCCCCTCAGATCTTGGAGCAGGTTTGCCAAGTCAACTTCCATACAAAAATTCAGCCTTAACTGATGCTTTGTGCTCAAAGGCTTGGTTTCATTCTAAATATAAAAATTGTAGTGGTTAAAACATTCTTGAGGTGAAGGACCTGGTTTGCTTTCCTTTGTGCAACAAGGACATCGGCACTCTTCTACTTGTCAGGTAAACAGCTCACAGTCCACGGGGACATGGAAGGAAAGAAAACACAGTCTGTCCCTTCTGCTGAAGCTGCTCCACTTTGTAGTCTGAAAGAATTAAAAATGCATTAGATCAGAGAGAGGGAATTAGTCTGTAACCTCGTGGTTGTGGCACTCAGTTAAGAAGGACAAAAGATGGCTTTGTGTGTCTTTATTAAGGACCATTTGTATGTTTCATATCCATAAATCCCAAAATGATCAGTGGAACAAGGGCTTAAGCCCAGAATGCCCTGCTCCCAGTGGTAGACCTCTAATCAGAATAGAAGCCCCTGTTTAATCTGTTTGAAGGCAAACGAAGCCTTCAGTCTATGAAAACTGTAAGAGGCTCAAAAGAAGTGGATGGAGCACGCCTGTTTTTTTTCTACTTCCCTAGGACAGTCCACAGACAAGCAATTAGGAGACAGGAGATTCCATAAAGAGGAAAATTAATTGTTGCTGTATCTTCATCATCCTAGAGAAGTTCTTTAATCATTAAATTATAGAGCAGAAACAGAAGTCTTCTGGCTACACTTCTTTCCTTAGCTTTTGAAAGAGAAATGAGCACCTAAAACCTTCAGGAAAACCTCTGTTCAGAGAAGTAATATCTTTAAAATACCTGAACATCAATGAGATTCAGAAATTGATGCGCACCTCTGTCCTCAGTACAGTCTTACCACACAGGTTAGTTTTTGTAGATCTCGTTCTAAGGCATGAAATTCTTTCTCTTTGGTCAATGAGTTGTGCTGAGGCACTTTGCTAAACACTGCCATTTTGCAGATTCAAGTTCCTAAAAACTGAGTACATCCACATTGAGTATAACACCAGCTGTATTGCTTTTTAGTCTATTGTTTTGGAAGATCTCTTTGTCAGTGTTTAGACATAACAGATATGGCATTATTGGTTATGTTGGTATACTTGACTGGAGAATGGAAACTAATTTTAGTGGAATTCTGGGAATCTTGCAAAAAAATTCTATTCTTTGCACAACTTCTCTTTTAGGTCAACAATCAAATAAAAAAAAGTCATGGTGGTCTTAAATTGTAAGAAAAAATAGGAGATCGCAAAGATCAGGGACTGAAAAGACCCTTATGGTCCTGACAAAGGATTGTTCTTTAACATTCTTCAGTGCTGTTTTGTCATGATCATTTTAAATGTCTCAGGTAACGGGACTTCAGCTTCCCAAAGGAGACATCTCTCGAAAGCTGAATTCCTCCAATTATAAGGAATTTCTGTCTGATGATCAGGTTAATGGAAGTTTCTTATGTTTCAACTCATTACTTTAGCTATAGTGCCCTGTGTTCACGTACATAATTTATTTCTCCCATTGGTGTTTACATGTTCCTGACATGTATTATTTATGTCCAACCTAAGTGTGCAAAATATTTCACAGATGTTCAAGAAAGATCTTCTCTCTGCTTATGTTTTAAAAAGAAGGTCAAAAGAAAAGAATGCGATATAAATCAAAACTGAAGTGCAAACCTAATAGAGAACTATCTTTTAAAGTGCGTTACTTTATTTGTGTACAGTTTTTGTGTTTAGCATGAAGGTGGAACACCATACTGTACAGTCTGTTTTTCCTTTGTCAACAAACACTTGTCATGCTTTTCTTCTTAAGGCACTTTGAAAGATACTTTTCTTTTACATTTCTCATGGATTTGCTTAAATTTAAAAAAAAATGCAATTTTAAGTAGAAACAGTTTCAACAGTTATATAGTTGCCTTGTTAAAGGAGCATGCTATCTTGCTAATACAAAATTTTCTTTCCTTGTTGGACAGACTTTGGAATATTGTGCAATTCCTGAGCCCTCTTTAATGTATTCTTATAAACCATGGTACAGTCACTTTTTAATCCTGCTTCGGATAAAGTAGGCAACTTGGATTTCTCGTCTCTGTTATTGTTAATCAGGTTTTTCAGTATCCCAAGAGTATTCTATTCAGTATTCTAAGAGTATTCCAACAGTGCTTTTCTGAACATTTCTAATTTTTAAGCACCTCAAAAGTGTACCATAGAATTGGATACAGTTGTGTCACCACCCAGCATGCAAAGGCTGTATCGAATGCCTCAGAACATCATTCTGGGAGATTCTCTTTAGTCAGCTAACCACTGTGACCCCTAAATCCTTTTCAGAGTCGCTGCTTTCCAGGACACAGTCTCCAGTCTTCGAAATGTGACCTACATTCTTTGTTCCTGCTGAATGACCTTGCATTCAGCTGTCTGAAAAAACATGTTCAAATGATCCTGGCTTACTAAGGGATGTCAATTTCCCTGTAGAAAAACTGTTTTTTCTTTGCATTATTTAGTGCTTTATGCATTTTATGTCATCTGCAAATTTCACCATTATTGCTATTAAATATTCCTTCAGATCACTCATAAATTTATGTAGTAGCAGAGGACGGCATTTTCTGAAAACTACAGCTCAGTCCCTCAAGACGGCGGTGTCAAGGGTGTGTTTAGAGCTCATTCCACTTCATGTCAGAGAGGCATTCAGCTCTCAGGATGCCAACCCAGGCTAGTGCATATGCCCATTTCAGCAAACAGTGTATGCCAGCTCCCAGCAGGGATCTGGACACCTGGAGCTGCATCAGCCAGCTGGGCATGGCAGGAGCGTGGGGTGGGGTGGCAGAGCCCTGGCACAATGCACCAGAAACACCAGAAACAGGAAAAACTCCCTTATGAAAAAGAACTCTACAAATTCTTCTCTAATTACTAGAGGGGTAACAACTGGCTCTTTATAGTTACTTCGGAGATCTGACATTTAGCGTTCTTTTAATTAATTTTTATCTGTTACACTGATTTTATATAATGCCAATCACTTAATTAGATTGATGTACTCCTGCATGTCCAGTACTTTACAGAAGCATATCTCTTTGCAGTCACCTTTATCTGTCATATTCAGCAGTCTCACCCAGAAAGCTCCCCAGTTTGACTTGCTCGTTGACATTAATTACACCATCATTTCTGTATTGATTATATCACATATCAGGCCTTCAGTATTTTACCTGCCATTGATTCTAGCATAGCTAGAATTACATAATCAAAGTAATTTTTTTACGTTTTCCAAATGGAAACCTGGCTTTATCCATTTTTTTTAATATTTAATATTCTTTGATTTCTTGAATAGCAATGTCAAACAGGCAGACCAATAATAATTTTCTTTAAACTACCTGTGTATTAAAAATGATTTACATATTATTTTAGGGAAAATATAGAGCATTCATGACTGGGGTGGGACTGCATTATGCGGAAATATTTATTGAATCCTTCTGTCTGTTCTCCATTGTTATTGACAGTTTATGATGTTTACTTTTATAACAGGCCTATGATTTTTCTAGGATTACTTTTGTTCACAATGTATTTCTTTTTAGTCCCTCTTTGTCTTCAGTATTTCTGGATGTAAAATTTCTCACCAATGATTTCTCATATGTCTCTTGTTGATATTTTACTTGTCCAGACTTACAATACCAAGTAAATGTTTTTGCTATGTTATCTGTCCTTCTGGATTTCTCTCCAGTAAGGATATTTTTAAGAAAAGACAGTATCTTCTCTAACCGCACAATGAGATTTTTTTTAATTTGGTAAAATCATTCACTGTTAAAGACTGTTTATCTGCCTGATTTATTTCCTTGTAACTAACTTCTTCAAGAAATTAATCCTTTTAAAAACAGACTCTAGACCAGGACATAACTCTCTTTGCATATAGCAGATATAATTGCATGCTGGTCATTGGATAAAATATAGTTATTCCTACATGTTTATCTACTGGAAAGAGGTCCTATTATTAAGTGAACATGTTTTGTATTGGAAAATTATGATATTTCACTTTTTGATACTCCATGGATATTTTAACTGTGTCAACAAAAGACCTTCAGCACAGTTTGTCAGACTTAGGTCTCTTTATTTTTTTTCTTTCAGATAGTGTTGAGTCGTTTCAGCTGCTATTGTTTCAGATGCTATTAAAGGCATGTCTAAAAAGCAGTTTATCTGATGTGATTTCCTTGCAATAAATTGAACGTAAACCCCTGTCATTTGGGATTATCCATTATAAATAAACAATCCGTGTGGCAGATGAAATCCTACCTGGTAAACAGCTCTGTCCCTCCAAAATGTTCTCCATCATCATGTAGGGTAGCAAGATACGTATCTGAGTAAACCATTACTATTATCTTCCTCCTTTCCAGGTTGCCAAGAAGCCGAATTAGAATAATTCTGAAGTGCAGGATCTGAATTTTTTCTGGTCCTTGGGTCAAACTAATTAAAGTAAATTGATATTCCTTGCTGACTGCTAAACTTTGGCAGAGGTATTTTAAATAATTTAGAATATGTATGTTCAGAATAACTTCCACTCAATCTCAGTAGTATGCATAGGCTCTAAGCTGAGGGTTTGGGAACCGTCTTTTTAATTTTGAGAGAAAGCCAGAATGGTTTATGAATAGAAATGCCCAAACTGTACACATTTTTTTGAACGACCTAAGAACAGCTTATGTGGTAGTTTTGTTTACCGGTGTTGTAAAAATAAGTTAGTGAGGCTGGGGTTGGAACATAAATTTTAGAAACAGTATTTTTTAAAAGGGCCTGTGTCCTGAAAGAATTTGGAGTGAAATTCTGCACCAACTACTGGCACTTCTGAAGTAAATTCCCAAATAATTTTTTTCCAGGCAGATCTTGTCAGTCAGAAGAGGGTTGGAACATCCCAGTAGCACACAGATTTTGTGAGGAGAGGGAGGAATGGGCCTTAGTTCATTCTCAGGAAAGTAATCAGCCAGTGTGTCCCAAATCGCTAAAGGATGCATGAGGGGCAGTGAACAAGAAACAACAGGGGAAATCTCAGGTCATTCAAAGAGGAGAAATGACGTGGGAAGATACTGGTGACCTAGAAGGTGTCTCAAATTTTCATTGTATAGGAGTAGTTTTCTCTGTCTCCTAGATGCCATTTTTTGTGATGCACTGGTCATAGGTGGTTGTCAGGCAGTATCCACTGCATTCCATACCTCCTGTTACAGGCAAAATCAGATACTTTGGGCAGCATATATCTTTTCTGTGTGGGGATTTGGATACCGTCCTCTCTTGCAGTTCATTTGCAGGTTAGGGGCGTAAGCCACCAGCTGTTGCTTTAACTAGACTGCCACATCTCTCCTCATGCAGGTCGTGTATGGAGGGATCCTGACCTACTGCTTATGTAGTCTGAAAAGACTCCATTACTGATGGTCCTTCCACTCAACCATCTTATGACTTAGCACAACAGCAGACAGAATTGATTTCATGACATTTAATGAAAGATTTATCTAACTTAAGGCTGAAAGTCCAGTTCTCATTAGTTTAGAGGTGATTAAACCTCCAAATGATCATGGTAATCTTAAAGATTTCAGCCTGACTGTCTAATACCATTAGTGCATAGTTAAGTAGTAAGTATTCTTTTAAGATGTTGTTCCATAAATAATTTCATCTCCAAATTATTGAAAATGTAAGGTCTAGAGAAGTGCTCTTTAATAGCATCCTGTTGATGCTTATTCAAGTATACTTAGCCACCATAAAGTTGTGCACTGCTGTAGGGTTCATCAGGTAAAAGACAAATAAAATGATCACAGATCTCAAACCAAAAATATCATACTGCTAAAAGTCAATGATGGTAAATATGCAGGCAATAATAGTTTTATGTCTGATAAAGTGACTTGCTTTAATTAGCAATATCACTGTAAGAGTAGTTGTGACTCTTGTGGTAACATGGCTTACATTGAAATCAGATCCAAGTATAATATTCTCATAGTCATCACAGATTGTGTCAGAGATGCACAGAGGAAAAAGAATGAAAGTTAGAGACTCTCTTTGAGATAAACTAAACAGCTAGTAAATGGAGAAGGCAAACAGACAGAACTGGCAGTCTTCTCTCCTTCCCCCAAAGAAAAAACTTAAATGCCTAAAACTGAACTCAAAGTTTAGAAGCATAAATACAAAACTAAAGTCTGTCCGACATATTACACTTCTGGACAGTTCCAGGTACCTCCAGTTCTACTACAGCAGATCAGAATTACCCCAAAGTTCATTAAGAACTTAACCTTGAAAACTCTTGAGCAAAGAGTCAAATGACAATGGTATGGAATGATTCAAAATTAAAAAGAGTGGCTATGTACAATTGCTCACTAGAAAATGTAAGTTAAAAGCTCTTGGATGGAGTCGATAGATGTTTTCTGCCATTTTAAAACACTGTGGACTCTCAGCTTAGTCCTTGGATAAGAAATAGAGTCGTTGTTGTCTATACAGTAACCATGTTTGCAGGGAGGGGGAAACTAACGAGGCTTTGAAGAGAACAGGGTAGTTGGCAGTTCTCCATCACGAGATAACTTTTTTCTGTTTGTCCATGTGACTACATTTTGAAAGTTTAGGTGCAGTCAATGTGAAATATATTCACATATAGCCTTAAATATGAATTTTTATTTAAAGAGGCTGTTAGCATTAATAGCCAGAAAGAAATCAAACACAAATCTTAAGATTACATTTGAACTACTGTTGTTAGGAAAGAAAGTAGTATTAAGCAAGTTAATCCACATTCTCTTAGGTGGTAACAAAGCAAACATAATTTGCCATGAAAGTGGAATTCAGAGTCCTCTGTTTCGAAGAAGTAATTAATATTGCTTTAGTATAGGAAAGTTTAGAGTAAAAAATCCCTTGAAAATTTATGGAGGGCTGTTTTACATTAACAGAATTACACTCTTTACAGCTTTAAAATAAAGAACATTAAATCACGCATGGTTTAAGTTTGCAAAGCTGCAGCAAAGCAAGTCCCTGTGGAAAACCAGCATTTTTTAAGCTTAACAATTACTTGAAGATATTGCAGTAGATAGTGACATAAAAATTTCTCTTTTCTTTCTTCCCTTTTGGATGGTATAGGCCTAGGAGAAACTGCCTCCAAACAATTATTCTTGTTTTATTTCCTCAGTTTAATTTTATCAGGGCTATTACATTTAAAATTGTCTGAGCAACAGAAAACCTACTAGTTAGTTTTAAAAATGGCTGAGTATTTTTGGTGCTCTGGAATGCTACTGTGGAAGGAATCAGATGTTAAATAGACATGTGGAGCTACTGTGGATCCAGAAGATCTAATGGAGGCTATTTTCAACCATTTTTTCAATCTCGTTAATTACACAGTTATCAGAGAAGCGGATCTTTTCTGTTCTTTTATTTGTCAGGGTTTTTCAGATATTTCTAATTCCTTGATAATATTTCCTTTCTAATAGATCTCTTACAGTGATGTCAGTATTTCCATGGTAAAGCAAAGGTTTCCCTGTGAAGCTAGGTGACAAATGAAACACTCATTACTCACTCCATAACAGTGCTGTCTAGGGTGAAGATAACATGTCATTTTCTAAGTGATAAGTTATTTTGAGGGTTGAAGAGTGACCATTGTTATGGCTGCAGGGAAAGTTTCAACTAAATTCTATTTTGGTCACTCCAAGTCTGCCTTTATTTATCCTCTGTGGAATACTGCAGTTCTCCTATCCCTCAGTCAGCCGCGGAGCTGAAGGATAAATGAGTTTGAGTACTTTTGGGATTCTGTGTCCAGTAGACCAGTCAAATATCACACAATGAAACAGATCCTGCCTCTCCTCTTTAGCTCTGTCTGTACTTCAAGCATCTATACGGTGTAGCACGTTGCTTGCTTTCTTTATCACGTTCCTCAGATGATATCCTAGCTCTGTAGTTCTTTCCTTCCTTCCTTCCTTGCTTGCTTCCTTCCTTCCTTCCTTGTTTCCTTCCTACTTTCCGTCCTCCCTCCCTCCTCTCAGTCACATGCTATAAGGTGCCAGACACATCCCACATCATGCAGCAATCTCTAGTGCTCTGTCATGCACAGAAGAAGACAATTAAGGAATGTATAAAAATGCAAATCCTTGTTAAAAATGAAGTATGGTTTACTTTGCAGAAGAAATAGAGCTTTCAGGGGCAGTTATTTTAAAACAATCTAAAGTTACGTCTCTATTACTTTAAGACTACTTTAAGACTTACAATTTTGTGATGGTCGTCTATGAAGCCTTAGTTTTCTCCAAATATCCAAAAATGGTTGACTATGTCTCAGTGTTGGTTTTGCATGCTTGCTCATGCCTCTGTCCATTTACAGGGTCCATTTTTGCCTTGCTACCATTCCTTCAGCCAGTGTCCTCAAGCTTTGGCATTTCTGGTCTTGTCTGCTCGGCTAGAGTCTTCAGGGCCTATGGCTCCGGTCATTGACCCTCAACAGCATGTATGTCAGAGCAGCTATATGGAGAAAAGTTCTTTTCCGCCTGTTTCCTCTGACAGAGTGCTGCCAGATCAGTCCTAATATAGCAAGCATCCCATTAACCAAGCGGTACACGTAATCCTTCTCAGAGCAGCACTAAATTTAACATGGTCATTAAAAAATGCTGCGAGGGATTCATCTCGCAGATCTGCTACTATTCTGCTGCCTACAAAATAAGAGACTAGTACACCATCTTAATTATGCCAAATAATTATGAGTTACAATCAGAGGCTTTTAAGATACATTTACTCCAGAAACTGAAGGGAGCATATGAAAAGAGGAGGGAATTAAAATGAAGTTGCTAATAAAGCTGAGATTTTCTTTACTGTGCACGTTACCATGTCAACCTGAGTTATGAAGCATCACATTTGAGATCTATTCAAGATCCCTTCAAAAGCTTAGCAACTAACCAGGATGTTATAGATGGATTTTCAGCTGATTTTGTCATCTTTTGCATGATGAATGCTATTTAACCACATTATTTTTCTGGTTTAATATCAAATATAACTGAGCAAATGTTTAATTATATCCATGCAGATGGTTTATTATATAAGAGGTAATTACTTGTCCCACTTTGAAAGTACTAAACCATGCAGAAAACATGAGGCTTAATCATTTTAAGATGGCAAATAACTTAATATGAATTATTATTTCTTGCACATAGCAGAGAAAAACATGCAAACTCAGTATCCTGTGCATGCGTTAGTTTCAGATGGTTTAACTATGATCCTTTTAAGTTAATATATGGATATTTCCTCTGTTCTAGCTTCCTTCTTCAAGTGAGCGTAGCTTGCCACTGCTGTCTGGCAGTGGTCTAAAGCCTTTTAGTGAAAACTGAAGCAATGTAAAATTTGTCAGGCAATCCTTCAGAAAAAAGACTTTATTCTTAAGTACTTAGATATATACAATGGCTTTTAGCATGATTAGCTTGCTATTTAGAATATTTTACATATGTTATGAGGTGTATTATTTCCAGTTTCAGCATCCTATATGTGAGGATAATATAAGCTGGTGTGAAAAAGAAGTTGGTAGATAGCAGCTGTTGAGGAATTTAAACTTTTTTTTACGTGTTTCTCGTGTTAGTTGAGCTATTTAAATGTGTTCTGCAGAGCAAAAGGTACAAAACAATGGCTCAAAAGCAAAATAAAAGTAGGAGCCAGGAATTATTTAAATCTACATTCTTAGTAAGGAACCTAACCTTATTTTGCTTTTTTAGTAAAATACTGTATCGAACTTGCAAAAGGGAATAAATCCAGGAGAACTGATAAACCCATTGCACGATACCATGGTAATCACTTACCTAAGTCAAAGTCAACGATGATGTAAGTGATTAAACACTATTTATCATCAGATGCAGAAAGTTCCCTCACACTCGAATCAGATAGTAATTCCATTGTTCCCAGAGCAGCAGAATGAACAGAATCACTAGCACATCTTGCCTATGTTGATTCTTTGATGTCTAATGGTGAACGACCTTTTCCTCAGCACAAACACAAATACCCTTTCTCTGTACCTAGATATCTAATTTCATAATATCTTAAAGAATTCAGCATACTTGAGCTCTCTCCTCTTGTCTAATATGACTACAGTTTCCAGTGGCTGCAAGCAATCAGGAGGCCGCTGTTGGATACAGCTTGCTCACCAAGGGCAGCAACTTGGCAGTGATCCTCCAGAGAGTCTGAAGAGACTCTGGGGGAGGATGGATGGTCCCCTCCTGAGCACTGCCAAAAGTGTGTTGATAGTTCATACTACAAAATGTGGTGCTCAGGTCGCCAGTGCTTGCTCCATACTTTAGTTGAGCTAATTTTTAAGCGAGCTTCACTGAATTTTCTGGGTTTCGTATCCTTAGAAAACAAAGCTAAACCACGGCAGAAAACCTCTGTCTTAGCAAATGTCTGCTGGGCACATCCATTAATGTAATGCCTGTGCATTCTTTGGCCAGCTCAGCATATTCTTCAAACATCTGTAATCATAGAAATTAATGGAAATCTGGAAAATTGTCTTCTTTTTCTTCCTTCGTATTCCAGAATGGAAGCAGAATAATCAACACAGAATAATCAACACAGAACAATCAACACTCTCCTCTGTCTTGCTGAAGTTATGTGAAATTTACAGGCAGATAGCATGGAGAATCATAACCCGACTCCCTACTAGTTACTTAAAGATGTGATTCTTAGACTGTGTCCCAGGGATCTCATATTTTTTTCTGCTGCTTAGTGATGCTGGATACAGAAATAGTACAACAAACAATGGGTATCTCAACCCAGGAGTTACCGAGAAGTTTTGCTCTTTTCTGTTTTCTCCCCTTTCCATTGTCAAAAGGAAATGGGGAGTAAGAGGGAAACAGAAGGAAAGGGCAAAGATTGATTAGAAAGAAAGAAAAAAAAATCAGAATAATAGTTACTTTTCAATTGTGTGAATAGTTTTGGAAAATCTACCTATAGAAAAATAGGTGCTTTTGACAGACTTATGAGATAAAATAATAGTTAGAAGCTGACAGCTGTATGTTGCAAGGGAGCTGAATTGTCCCTAAACAAACCAAAGCCAAACACCATAGTAGGAGGAATACTTTAATATCTGGGATAAAAAAATGCTTTTTCCCCTTTCTCATTAAACAGAGAATTCTTCATTGTGGCTGGACATACATAACGAGTCCTTCAGCTCCCACACTGCCACATACTGCATAGAGCAAAGCTGGAAGAATTGCCCTAGATTCAGTGTCTTTTCTGTGGTTCTGTCTGTGTAAGAAGCCATGAAAACCACAGGAAACAATGTTGTAATAGCCATTTTTCTGAACTTCCTGCAGAGTTCACAGTGTTCGTACTTTTTCATTCTTGAACCAGAGAGGAGACACAAAGCTTCGGGTGACAAAGGATAAAACAAGCACAAAGCTGGATAAGAAAAAGAGGAAACAAGGTAAAGATAGCTCTTTAAAATATATGTTGCATGTTATAGTATTATGACTGTGTCCAAGGATAGGCATGTAAAAAGTCACAGGTCTTATCAGTGGGAACGTACACTCTCATGTAGCTGCTATCGTATGCTCTCACAGCTATGTGCAAGATAGAATGATAATTGCAATTACAAGTTTTAAAGGTCACTAATTACTGCCTATGTTTGGTCAGTCCCACTTGTATTTCAGAGTGTACCAACTTAAAATAATGAGGTGAAATATGTCTTCCACATTGTAAGTAGAGCAAGTTTATGAGATGATACCCTAAACAAATAAGGTATCTGATTTTTTTATTTTGAAACAATATAGATTAGAATACTTGCTAGTCTCCCTTGGTATGTAAGGAGTCCTAGCTCATGTTCACACAGGTGGAATCCAACAGAATGAAAGAAGAACAGATATATTCCCAAGTTTAAGAAAAGTTAGTTTAGTGAATACACTGATAATTGAGGGACTGCATATCCATGTAGAAAACAGTGATTGACATGTTGGAGCTGAGAGGAACAAACAGGCTGCTCTGTTGAAAACTGAGGGGGAGAATAATTACATAAGATGAAAGACAAAGTACTGCCTACAAGCCAGATACAAGATATACTTTGGAGAGAAACAATAATAATGGGAGACAAACAGGAAAAGAAAAGGATATGTACGTACACGCTTGTACACATATCAGACATCCTGCAAAATAGGACAAGTGAGGTTAACTGTTTAGTGTTTGTACAGATTCTATTATGTTGTATATGCTTGCCTCTCTATCTTTTTCTCATGAGTTTTTTCATATCATCTTTTATTTTTCTAGGATACAAGAATGAACTAAAATGTAGGAAATAAAATTGCCTTGCTTTTTAAAAAATATTAAATACGTGGCAGCATCCTTAAAGGAAATTTAGCTTGTGTGAAGCAATCACAAATCTACCTCTCTGAGAGACACAGTTAAACTTGGAACATATATAACATCCCTGCTCTTTGAGAGGTACAGCCCATTTTTTCTCAGGCTTTCACTTGAAACTATATGCCATGGTGCGATTTGTGTGATACTTGCAAGCACTGTATCACACAACGTTGTTAAAGCAAAGACTGCCATTTATTGTATGGCTCAGTACAGGGCAGTAGAGAAAAGGTATGGTGGCAGCCCTTTACATGTGAATGTAATACAAATGGCATATAAATAATCCTTAAAAGCTGTGAGAGAATATAACAGGACACTGGGTATACAATATCCTTTTTTCTTCCTAGTCTCAATTTAGATTGTAAACAGGGAGTTCTTACTCTTGCAGTTATTACATTATGTGTAGACCATTATGGCATTTACAAAATTAGTAGTTCTATTATACTACAACTGGAAACTGGAATTAGCTGTTAATGAGACCAGCAGCCTGTGGAAACTAGTAGCGTGTGACATCAGGAAAGATGGGTATGTCTGCACATTTGTCTCTGCCTCTCCCTACTAATCACTCCAGAAACTCTGCAAAGACAAAATGCTCAGGCTTCAGCAGAGGGAACACAGTTGTGTCTCGCCATGACCAGCAAAAGGCAAACCCTTTACCTTTCTGATGACACAGTTCTGAGTTAAAGGACTCAATACAGAATCATGATATGAGGTCTGTCTGAAGCAATGACGCACAGCACCTTCTCAGCTTAGTTTCTACTCTGGATGCTTTACTCCTTCAGCTTGTCCGTCACCTCACTGGGCCTCTGTGGTCCTTAGCTGTTGTCTAATTGTCTCTTTTGCTTTTGTCATCCAGGTAGAATAAGTCAGTGCAGGATTCCTGTGTATCCTTGATGGCAGGCTCAAAGGGCCTCCGCTGCCTTCTATGTAGACACAGGTCATCATACAATAAAATAAAGAACAATGATGAAAAGCTTATATTGAATGTGAGGCTCAATGTTGCCTCATTTTACCCAAAAAGGCTAAAGGAAAACTAAGTAGAAAATGAAAGTCCCCACTCAACAAGGATTATTGTTATAGTCCTTGGTTATGAAATTGCAAGTACTAGAGGGGTTTCTTTGCAGATCACATTACAAATTGCTATGAAATATCTTCTGAAGAACTTTTCTGAATGTTTTCTTTCTAAGATTGGTTTTGAAAGAGAGGTGAGGAGATTTTATCTTGACCACAGCAGCAAAAAAGGAACATCAGACTGAAAAGCAGTCTGCAAATTAATATTGTTGCTGATCACATTAACTATAAAAACTCAAGTCAATTCTCTTTAGACTTAAAACATCAATAAATACAGATGTTGTTTCATCTATAGCTAGTGATGGAAAGACTGTTTAGATGGGGAGTCTGTATAGTGAAAAGAGTTGTTTTCTAAAAGTAAACAAAGAATTAGTTTTTAAATCATTAAAGACGAATAGAGAACAAATATCAGAGAAGTGAGATGAAGAAGACATCCACAAGGAGAGCTCAACATGGGTGACCTAGGCTGACTAATACAGGACAATGCACAGATAATACAATTCTTATCAAACCAACTAGAATTATGACTTAGCAGCTTATTTACCTATATGCTAATTGAAGTGTATACTTAAGCCATCTAGATATCCACAAACCTAAATGTCTTCCTTTAATTAAACTGTACCTATCACGTAATTTCACTTCGTTTAGAAATGCACAAGATACTGTGCAGGCCTAATAGTTTTATGAAAGTGCTAGGGAATGAAGAAGAAAAAGTGTAATTACATAAGGAAAGATTTCATGTGCTGCTCAAAACCGTGAGAACAGCTCTCATGAACAAACTCAGCTTCACTAAAGCATAGCCAAGTCTGCAGAGCTGAAAAGCTGTGTTTGGCTGCTCACCTTAGGTTTACACATTTGTATTAAAGAGAATCTTATCTTGATTTAGTGCGTTGCTAACAGTGGCAAAATTCTTGATCATTTCAAGGGCTGCAGGAGCAGTAGATTTTGGCATATGAACAAAAGCTGAGGATGGATATGAGAAATGTAGTATATGACTGGACATAAACTATTTTCCTCAGGTAAAAAAGGTGTCCATTTTATTATAGGTAGAGTGTAATGTACCTGGGAGCATGACTAATAGTCTTTGGAGTCACTGGACTGCAGATACTTTTTTTTAGAGTTCACGATGGAGAAGAACTATACAAAGTTATCTTGTCCACTTAAAGTCTGAATACAGTTTGGGACCCAGTGCAATAAGCACCAAAGTACATGATTAATCACTGAGATCCAATGAAGCTAATCATTTAGATTAGTAAAGTAACACATATCCAGAGACATATGCTGAAGTCAGGTATTTAGACTTGTCTAAACATGGAATAATATAAATTAACGTGTTTGGATGCCTCAGCAAGTTACAAAAGACTTACGTTAAACGTGGATGGGACCAAAGCATGTGTATTGTGTGCAGGAGTTTTGGACAAGGGGCAGTTCTGCTATTTGCAGTTTGTTGCTACTAACACAGTTGTGAGGTTTGCCATCAGTTGCCTGAATAATTGCTCTATCTTGGTTTCTCTGGACATACTTGCGTTGTTAAATGCATTCACTACAGGAGATCATTGTCTCCACACTACATGGTACAGAATGGCTCATGTCCATATTGGGGGTTCCCCCTTTCAAACAGGCTGGCTGCAACCACTCTATTTTGCCCTGAAATTTCTCCTGAAGGACCTACTTGGTGTCCTGGTGATTTAGGGATGTAATTGGTTTTAATATCTTGTATTTTCTAGTTGAAATTATCTGAAAAAATATAAGGATCTTGTTTCAGCCTATCAAGAACAATATTTTTTATAGCAAGAAACAGAAGGCGTGTATTACCTGTCTGGGGGAGACGTGAGGTTGCTTGAGACTGCAGAGCCTACCGAGTGTGGGTTGAAAAAATGCAATGCAGTAGTTAAGAGTGTGTGTAGGCTCATATACACATCTTTGGAGAACAGCTTTTGGACTGAGTTATCCTCAGAACTGCACTTATATTTTTTGGGGAGGGAACTAAATGTTTCATTCTAAAAGATTGCTTACTGATGAACTAATGTACACAGCATTGATGATAAGGGAGCCAGAAGACAGCTGGGGGACTAAGATATTTGGTAGTTATGAAATACCCCTTGAGAATAAATTATGAATAGACAATTCCTCATTAACCATTCAGAGAGTCTAACAGCTCTCTGATAAATATAAACAAGTCACCCATGAAAAATGACAATATGAATCTTATGGCTTATCATCAGACATTTAAAACTCTGCTGCTATATAAAACTCTTTCTTTGACAGTTTCTCTCTGACAGTATCTCTCTAGTTTTAAAAATAAATGCATTTAAAATTATTTTGCCATCTCCTGTTATCACAGGCTAAGGCTGACTTGTAACAAGAAATACAATTTCAAAGAAATCAAGCTCAATGTCTTGCTTGCAATGAGTTAAAATTGTTTGCATCTTTCCTTTAATATTGGTCACATTGTTTGGAATCAATTGCTGAAACAGCAGATGGGTTCTAGACTGCAGCTTCACCAGCTGTGTAATTATAAGAGGCAATATTTTATCTCCTGTTTTGAGAAGTAAAAAAAATAATTTATTCATACAGGTATGTGTGAGAAGCACACAAATGTGTGAGCTTGATATTTGAGATTCTTTTTTGCCTTCATTCAAAGCTGTAGGAACATATCCTCCAGAGACTTCAGAAGAGTACTCATAAAGACGGTGGAAGATTAATTAATTGTTTGTGCCCTAGCATCAAAACCCTTTCACAAGCACCTGGGCTTCCCACAAAGTGCATGTGGGGAACCAGTCACATCAAAACAGGCTGCAAAGTTTTGATTTAATTTTAAGTTTCCAGACATTTGTAGGCTGCAGGTACGAGACGTGCTTCACCTTGTGAAGGTTGATACTTACAAACACGCAGTGACACAGGGTATTGTGGATGCTCACTGAAACAATTGCACACCGAAGAAAGGATGCTAGTCACCTTTAGGTGCCTTGGTGTTTAAAAGGCCACTGAATATGGGGCGGCTGCAATCAAATTTTCTTGCTCTCCTCCAAATACTTAACGAGAGGAGGAAATTGACTGAAGAAAAAACATTGCGACCATTGAGAAAACAAGCAGCATGGTCAAGGAACTCATAGAGATGAGGTAGACTACAGAAAAAAAAGTGCCAAGATGCTTTTAATTGCATACCACAGGTGCATAAACTTAACTGACTGTATTCTTTGATACTGTATTTCACAGTTATATAAAGAAATGAATTTTTTTAATAAACTAAAGAAAAAATATCTTTCAGGCTCAGGAGCATTTAAATATTAATGTTTCCTGGCATAATAGAACTGTAATCTCATTATATTACATTAGTTGGTCCTAATTGTTCTTGTTTCACCACTTAGGTAGAAGTTTTTAGAATCAAGTCCTTACAGAGCAAATTTAATTTATAGAATCATAGAATCACCAGGTTGGAAGGGACCCACTGGGTCATCGAGTCCAACAATTCCTAACACTCCCTAAACCATGTCCCTCAGCACCTCATCCACCCGTCCCTTAAACACCTCCAGGGAAGGTGACTCAAGCACCTCCCTGGGCAGCCTGTTCCAGTGCCCAATAACCCTTTCCATAAAAAATTTTTTCCTGATGTCCAGACTGAACTTCCCCTGGTGGAGCTTGAGGCCATTCCCCCTTGTCCTGTCCCCTGTCACTTGGGAGAAGAGGCCAGCTCCCTCCTCTCCAAGACCTCCTTTCAGGTAGTTGTAGAGGTCTCCCCTCAGCCTCCTCTTCTCCAGGCTAAACAACCCCAGCTCTCTCATCTGCTCCTCATAAGACTTGTTCTCCAGCCCCCTCACCAGCTTCGTTGCTCTTCTCTGGACACACTCCAGAGCCTCAACATCCTTCTTGTGGTGAGGGGTCAGAACTGAACACAGTACTCAAGGTACGGTCTCAACAGTGCTGAGTACAGAGGGAGAATAACCTCCCTGGACCTGCTGGTCACACCATTTCTGATACAAGCCAAGATGCCATTGGCCTTCTTCGCCACCTGGGCACACTGCTGGCTCATGTTCAGTCGGCTGTCAACCAACACCCCCGGTCCTTCTCCTCCAGGCAGCTTTCTAGATAGACTTCTCCTAGTCTGTAGCACTGCATAGGGTTGTTATGCCCCAAGTGCAGGACCCGGCATTTGGCCTTGTTACACCTCATGCCATTGGTCTCAGTCCAGTGGTCCAGCCTGTTCATATCCCTTTGCAGAGCCTCCCTACCCTCCAGCAGATCCACGCTTCCTCCCAGCTTAGTGTCATCCACAAACTTGCTGAGGATGCACTCAATGTCTTCATCCAGGTCATTGATAAAGACATTGAACAGAGCTGGACCCAGTACTGAGCCCTGAGGAACCCCACTTGTGACTGGCCTCCAGCTGGAGTTAACTCCATTGACCACCACTCTCTGAGCCCAGCCATCCAACTAATTCACATATTTCAAAGTTACTCAGAATTTATTTCCTAATAAAAGCTCTTATTATCAAAGCGAATATTTTAGCAGAAAAAGGACTTGCCAAGGAGTAAAAATAATTTGATATATAAAGTGAAGTTCTGCTATAGGTACTCCAGAAGTCTTTAGAAACTATTACAGCACTATACAAAATAATATTCTTTAGAAGCTAAAATGGATGGTTTTAGTATGCTAGATACTGGAAAAAAAATCAAGAGGTAATTGATTTATTCCAATAGAGCTCTAAAATAAGTTCCATTAGATCAAGCAATATTTATGGAAAATCAACATTGAGAAAAATGCATTTTAAGGCAAAAAATGACTACATATTACGTAGCACATTGTGAATTTCTGTACTGTTATGAAATGTTTGAAAATTTTGATTTCGATAGATCAAATCGCAGATAAATGAAGCTGTGCTTGAATAACTTAAAAACTTAGAAACTCGTTCAGGCTAGATCTTCACTATAGGAAAAAAAAAAGAAAAAAGAATAATAATAATAATTATTCAACAGTTTCTGAGGATATTGCAGTCCCATAATCAGGAATGAGTCAGGAATAAAATGGGCTAAGGAGGATTTAAGTTGTATATAGAATCATAGAATGGTTTGGGTAGGAAAAGACCTTAAAGATCATCTAGTTCCAACCTCCCTGCCAGGAGCAGGGACACCTCCCACCAGACCAGGCTGGTCAAGACCCCATCCAACCTGGCCTTGAACACCTCCAGGGAGGGGGCATCCACAGCTTTCCTGGGCAACCTGTGCCAGTGCCTCACCACTCTCATTGTGAAGAATTTCTTCTTGATGTCTAATCTAAATCTTCCTCCCTCCAATTAAAACCCATTCCCCCCTCATCCTATTACTACATGCCTCTGTAAAAAGTCCCTCCCCAGCTTTCCTGTAGGCACCCTTCAGGTACTGGAAAGCCACTATGTAGTCTCCCCAAAGCCTTGTCTTATCCAGGCTGAACAAGCCCAACTCTCTCAGCCTCATGGCAGACGGACTCCAGCCCTCTGATCATCTTTGTAGCCCTCCTCTGGACCCATTCCAACAGTTGCATATCCTTCTTATGTTGAGGATTCCAGAACTGGACACAGTACTCCACATGGGTTCTCACGAGACAGGAGTAGAGAGGCAGATCACCTCCCTCGACATGCTGGCCACTCTTCTTTTGATGCAGCCCAGCATACGGTTGGCCTTCTGGGCTGTGAGTGCACATTGCCAGCTTATGTTGAACTTCTCATCAACCAGCACCCCCAAGTCCTTTACCACAGGGCTGCTCTCAATCATGTTGTATCCCAGCCTGTATTGAAACTACAGATTGCCCCGACCCAAGTGTAGGACCTTGCACTTGGCCTTGTTGAACCTCATGAGGTTCTCACAGGCCCACTTCTCCAGCTTGTCCAGGTCCCTCCGGATGACGTCCCATTCTTCTGGTGTGGCAACTGCATGACTCAGCGTGGTGTGATCTGCAAACTTGTTGAGGGTGCACTCCATCTCACTGTCTATATCATTGATAAAGATACTAAATGGCACTGGTCCCCGTATGGACACCAGAGGAACACCTCTTGTCACTGATCATCTGGCTGTTCTTCCAGTCACCAAAGACTTCTCCTGATTGCCATGACTTTTCAAATATCATAGAGAGTGGCTTGACAACTACGTCAGCCGATTCCCTCAAGACTCTGGGATGCATCTCATCAGGTCCCATAGACATGATCTCCCGTACAGTGGGAGAGGCTGGTACAGGGGGTACCCTGGTCTCCATCATATAGGCCATTGACCCAGGAGGGGTGAGGAGAGTGGTTTCCCATGAAGACGGAGCCAAAGAAATTGTTGAGTACCTTCTCCTTCTCTGTTGATACGAGGTCCTGTTCATCAGGAGTGGTACACTTTCTTTAGCCTTCTTTTTCTGGTTATTCTTTGCATCCCTTACCAAGTTCAGCTCCAGCTGCACCTTTACCTTCCTGACCCCATCCCTACACAACCAAGCAGTGGCCCTAGACTCTTCCCAGTTTACCTGTCCCTGCTTGCACTGCCTGTGCAGTTGCCTCTTGGTCTTCAGTTTGACCAGCAGGTCTTGGCTCAGCCACATTGGTCTCTTCCCTTCCCTGCCTGATTTTCTACATCTGGGGACTGAACAGTCTTGTGCTCTATGGAAATCATCCTTAAATATCTGCCAGCTCTGTTCTGCTCCCTTGTCCCTGAGGACTAGTTCCCAGGGTGTCCTACTGACTAACTCCTTGAAGAGCTGGAAGTCTTCTTTCCTGAAATTTGGGGTCCTGATTATACTCCTCACCTGTTCCATACACCTCAGGACCTTGAACTCCATCAATGCTTGATCACTGCAGCCCAGGCTGCCTCCGATCTTGACATCACTGATGAGCTTACTTGTATTGGTGACCATCAGGTCCAGTATTGCACCCCCTCGGGTAGAGGTGTCTATTGGCTGGGTTAAAAAGTTATCTTCAATGCACTCTAGGAGGAGTCTCCTGGATTGCCTACAGTGTGCCATGCTACTTTTCCAGCATATGTTAAGGTGGTTGACGTCCCCCAGTAGGATGAGCCACACTCCAGTCATGGGATTCATCCCACCAAGTTTCAGTAACTGCAATATGATAGTATTCAACCTCCAGCCTGTGATCATGTGTTACACCAGCAAAATGTCTATGTTTCAGACTAATCCAGCACTGAAAAAAGTGGACTAAATTAGGTGGCTCAGGATACAACTTCTCATGTAACCAGTAACAGGTTTGGACAACATATAGCCTCTAATTTAGATTAGCAGAACACCTACATTTCTTAATCATTAACATGTGTTGTTCCATTGTAGTTGTCCTTAACAAAAGCTTAGCTTTGTTTCCCAAATCTGCACTTATTGATCCCCACAGAGAAAAGGAATTTTTGTAAAAATTAACAAGAGTAGCATTGTTAAATGATACATTTTAAGTATTAGACAGTAAAAGCTTACTGAGCCACACACAACAATCCGGGTGAGCATCATCTGTCTGAATTTGACCTGTTGCTTTTGTCTAATAACTTAAGTATGTTTGGCTCTGTAACACATTTTTGAGCTTGCAGTCTTACAGGGACATAAAATAATTTGATAACTAATTCATATTTGGAAAGCATTTGTGTATTCCAAATGTTTTGGTCGTATTAAACAATTTTAAATTAATATAGTGTAGCAGGTTATTTGTCTGAATTGGCTGTAAACCACAAAAATCTTAATTTTAGTTAAATATGACTGTGTAGGGCATATTCTTCACCCAAATCTTTAAGAATGAGAAGTATGAAAAAAGCTTTGCAAAGCAGGAAGAAGACAGAAAGACAGAAATATAATACAGAATAAACTGGACAGCAAATATTTCATTTTAATAAAACAGTTAACAATAATACATAAGATAACTGAGTATGTCCTTTCTGCTACCTCAGATCGGCAGCCCATGTAGAAGTAGCTCTTTGAGGGCATCCCGTTAATGCTGTTTTCTGATAGGGACTTCGTGTAGGAAACATCAAAATAAATCTTGATACCTCTGACTGTGGTCTACAATATTACAGCGAAACGAGATCCACCCCCTCCCTCCTCAAAATGTCACAAGGAATGGATCTACTCAATGGTGTTGGATCCACATTCTCTGGAACATGATAGATGCATAAGCATGCTGTATATATGGAACTCCCACATTACGTCACTTTTCTGACTGGTGTTACCATATCACTTTATTTACACACTAAAATAACTCCAAAATCAAAAAAACCAAAAACCAACTGTGTTCATGAATGTAATTAAACTGATGTTAAAATGCGGGTAACATTCAGGTTAGCCTTCCATCCTGCATTCCAACCAAAATCTTCTGTGCTCTTCCAACTTACGTGATGATTTCCACAGGACTCAATAGTGACAACGTTGTGCATATCTATAGACTATTTAGAGATTCCATTTCAGTGACTTCCAGAAGAATCCATATCTACCTGTGCATTAAACTACCATTTCTTCACATCAGCACTGACAGTCCATAGGCAAGCTAGGGACTTAAACTAATTAGGAAAAGTAGTTTTTTCAAAAAATCTTTATTTGGATACAAGCAATTTTAGCTACCTCTTTCCCCTTAGGCATTTCACAATATACTCAGGCAAAAGAGACAGGGCTTTCACCACAGTAAGATGAAATTTCTTCAAATCAATATTGCACTTAGTGCGTTGAAATGAGTAGTGGTTTGTTAGCATGATTTTATATTCCAGCACTGTGAGCTCAATCGTTTTCCAGTACATTGTATGCATTATTTTACAGTAAAGCTTCAGAGACTTTTCTGCTACAGAAAGCCTCTTGCAAATTCATTCTGTTTTGACTGGACAACAGGATATCAGCAGGGGATGGCTAAAAATGAGCGATAACAAAAAAACCCTTTCCCTCTAGGAGACTCAAAGTCAGCTGGAACACAGACTTCTTGTTGAATGGGAGGAATTTTTAATTATGTAGAAAGAACAGTTGTATAAAGAAAAAAATGTAAATAATTAACACCCAACTTCACCCTATAACAGCAAGAATTCCTCCTGATTTTTTTTAAAGAGAAAATAATTATTGTAACATTTCAGAGTATGAAAAATAGACTACTTCTTCAGGTACTCTTTTCTGTTTCCTGGAATAAAACACCCCTATATGACGGTATCACTTATACATTTGTAAAGGGAAGAAAATCCTCTGAGTCCCCTCCTTATGCATATTCTGATTAGCTCATGGAAATGTCAGAGTCTTCACACATGTAACTGTTGTGTGAAATTCTTCAGCAGTGAAAGGAAGGAGGAAAAAATCCTAGATGGTCCGCCTTCACTGTAATCACATAACTTTTGTAATCAAATGGTACCATCCCACTTGAGAGAAGTTGAAGAGTTAAATCCAGGATAGGAGTTAGTTCAAGAATAGGACAACAGCTGGTGGAACTGAAGAAAGACTCTGTGATAGTAAACAGATTGTCACTGTGCAATGGGTTGGCCAAAGGAAAGAACACAAAACATTGTCGAAGGCAAGAAATTCTGAACTCCAGTATGATCTGGTATATTGAAGATGAAAGTCATTTCCAGTAGGATTGTCTCTTCAAGATGAATCAAACTGGGTAGATCACTAGGTTTCCTTCAAAAAGTTCAAACTTTAAGAGGTAGAAAACCCCCCTTAAAGAGAACTAGGTGAGCTTCATATAAAAACATGGTGGGCACCTGAATTCCACACTGACTTTTAAAAGGAGAAAAGCAAGATTAATTCTATCCTACAGTAAAACTCTTTTCTCTCAGTCCAGTAAGTCCGTGTCCTTGTGGTACTGGCAAGGCCAAAACTGGACACAGTAGTTTAGATTCAGTCTTACAAGTGACAAATGGCTGAGAAGAATCACTCCCTGGACATGCAGCTGCATGCAGCTGGGGAAAGGGGAAGGGGAAGGGATTCTCATTCAGGTAGTTCTTGGAAGCTCTGCAGAATTGCAGGGCTGCATTCTGCTTACCGCTGAGGAATGTCTGAATGAAACTACTGAATCTGACAAACGGTCAAATAACCCTTAAGTGTTTCCCGTGTGATAAGTATTTTCAGTAAATAAAAGGTCAGTAACTCAGATACATTTCTTTAGTTTAGCATCAAACACACAATTTTGCTTTCACAAGGCAGCTGTGTGAAGTTATTTCATTTTAGGAGGAAATGTAGGGCTGAACAAATATTCTCAATTATTTTTTGAAGCTTCAAGGTTCTTTGATCAGGCATTTTCATACTGAAAGTGGATATTCTAATTTGTGAGCCTGATGTCTATTCTCCTTTGTGATACTTAGCTTTATTTACTGCCTGTAGGCATGAATAGCTACAACCATTTCAGGAAAACAAGATGTTACTAGTGTTTTCATCCCATTTATGCAGGTACCACCAATAGGACATATTGCATTCAGGTTCCCCATGGACCACAAATGATGGTAGTCTAAACAGACTTCAATTTTCTTATCAGTGTGAATTCTACTCCCCTGCAAACTGACACCTGAAAATTTTTAAAAAAGGAAATGGTATTATTATTGCTATTATTACTCATAGCACAGTTCCTCCTGTGGATGGCACAGGTAATCAAGGTAATGGAAACCCACACACTTAATTTTCACTCAGGATATGGAAAGATGTCAAGAGACAAGTCCTGAGCTCCTTAACTTAGGCAATTCTCTGCTGAAAAAGGTTACCTGAATAGCAATTTTTACTAAAGATGAGCTTAGGCCCATAGTTGCCATTACTTTAATGAAAATTCAATAAATTTTTAAATCCGATTTTCAGTTTATATTTAGGTTGGTAATGCCATATAGGAGCTGAATAAAATAAAATAAAAAAAAAGAAGTAATATTTTACGCTACTCAGATACTCAGTTATTTAACATAACAAATTTAGATGATATTGTAAGAATTTAATTTAGCAAATTGCAAAATTTGTTTTATCCTGATAAACTTTCTCTGTATACCTACGCATATTTCAAACAATGTTCTATAGTGCTTCAAAACACAGACTGGGGAGAGATATAAGACCTTTAAAGGTTAGTGAGAAGAGGTATACCCTGAGGAGAAAAAAGGGAGAAGGAAGGTCCATGACAGACACTGGTGAAGCAGTTTCAAATTACATGAGCAATACAAATGCTCTGATCCTGTTCTTCCTTGCCATCTAACTAGGCTGAGGCTCAAAGTTTGCCAGCAGACTTGACACCCAGACTCACACAAACACACTGCCTTTAGTACTTGTACCTCCAGTAGCCAGCTCTCAGACACCTGAGCTCCCTGTGCCTGCTCCCCAGACCTATAGTCTTTCCAGTAGCTGGCTCCCAATCCTTTCGCCCTGTTCTGGCTTGTAGTTCCCTGGTGTGTCTCACACACAAATATGCAAAAACAGAACAGAGAGCACCCTCATCCAGGAAAACAGTTATGAATAGTGTTTAATGAGAAAACAGGACAGACTACAGTGATTGGCTGCTGGGTTTGGCCAGACAAGGATGCAACCAACAACTTAATTATACATAGCTAGCCCCTATTACCCACCCCTCCTCTCCATTTTCACATGCTTGGTCCTTCCACATCCATTTTGCTTCCTCCTTTCTTTACCTTTTTCCCTTCCCCTGAATGTTCCACAATAAGTTTCACACTTTTCCCCAACTCTCTTCAAGCATCTCATAGAAAGTTTTACAGTCTGAGAATTCCTGAAAGATATCTCAAAATAAGATTCTTCTTTCCCATGAGGCCCATGGTAAACCTGTTCCCCACCCCTTCTTATCACTTACCAAGTCCTAGTTGAACCTCCTCAAGGCCTTGTATTGCTCCTTCAGTGGCTGGTTCACCAGTGATTTCAGTGCTTTGGTCTTCAGAATTGTCTACGTTATCTCCTATTCCTCATGGGGTTTGTATCTGGGTGTCATTTATTGCTTACCTTCATTTTTTATGATGAATAGCCTTTAACCAGATATCCTTACGAAACAGAAGCCCTTCCATGCCAGGTAGCTGCACAGCCTTTATTTTCCCTCTATCTTTTCCTTCTATATAACCTTTCATTCCACACACCCTTACTCAGATTTATGTCCATTAACTTTAGGCACTCAACTGAGTTTTGTTTATAGGCAAAGGTGAAAAAGAAATTTCAGTTAAAAATGCATTTTTCTAAAAACCGTATCAGTTTCTACGAGCAACCCTCTCTCTTGTCTTGAGAGACAATCTTAAGATTATTCTTCCAGCTTAAGGAGGGATCACACCTCTCATTGGCTGATAAATCACATTATTTCCTGAACTCAGGAAAAATAAAAACGTAAATAGAAGTTAACCCAGGTTTTCTCTTTTTAAGGCTTCTGGAGTTCACCAAAGTAATAGTTGAAACATGGTTTCATGCAACAGGATTTAGTTACGAGAAGTCTGTAGCATTACAAAATATTTGCCTGCCTCATTCAGTGTTCATAGTACAGGTCACTGTGGCCTGACCACTGGAAATTTGACAGCACATTAATGTGGTTGGTCCAAAACTGCTCCACTCTTCTTGTACATACACAAAAAGGTTTTTTTCTTCCCCCCATTTTTTTTCCCACTCTTTCCCAATGCATGTCCCAAGCAGTCTTCCTCCTCCCTTGTTCACATTGTTATAGCAACCTAACAAGAGCTGGGAACCACTAGATTCAGGCCAGCAAGATGATAAGCCAATGATTCAGGCCATTGAGTGATAAGCAGACCTTCCATCAGTGTCAAGTAGCACTACCTCCACATTCTTAACCATACATTAATTCCTCACTAGCTCCAGCGATGAGTATGGTGCATCTTTGCTTACAGTCTCAAAAGAATCAAATCCTGACTAGTCAGATTTTGGCATAACCCTGACAACTGTGTCATGTGGCAGTCAGAGTGCCTTCACTCTTGAAAGCAACATTTTTAGTGAAGTTCAATAACAAATATGGAGAAATGAGAAGGTTCTGCTTTGTTATTCTGCATGTTTTAGAAGCTGCCTGTGCAAGGCAGAGGTGAGGACTGAAGTTAAGACAGTCATTGAGGGAAATGGGATTCTGGCACGAAGAAGCTGATCAGTGCAACTTGCCCTCACCCACCACCAGAGGAAAGAGTAACTTGTGGTCTTTTAAACTGTTTTACTCCTCTTTCTATATTCCCATGGAGTTTGGCTGCAGACTGGCTGGCTGAGCTGATGGTAAAGTGAAGATAGGCACCTGTGCAAAGAAAAACAGACTGCCTATAAAACAGCCCTGCCAAGGTCCCCAGCGTGATCCTCGGGACAAGTAACAACCCATACCAGTGCTCAAATCTTCTTTAAATGTGATTATTCCTGCTTGGTTTTGAATGGAAAACAGAAGACCAATTAAGTCAAATCTGTTTTGAGCTTCATGAAGTAACATTGCAAACTATCAAAATTTCTTTCAGTAGGGTGTTGCTAGTGACTCGCTACAGTCTTGCACCGCCACTCTTGTTAGCATGTAGCTCTTTTGGCAGCAGAGAGGAGTGAAAAATCTCCTTTGGTGGCTTTTGCATGGTCATTGCTACTGAATTTCTGAGAGCCGTATTCTAGTGTGTGTTCCATCTTGTTAAAGGTGAGAAATAAACCTGAGACAGAAGTCTGACCCTGGTTTCTGGAGAGCAAAGCACTGTGCAAATATAAATATACAGCTGTCAGAGCTACTTGTGGGAGCACCTCCAGGTAACTCGTAGAAGGATGCCAAGGGACTTGGTGCCTTTAAAGTGACAGGTATAGCCACACAAACAGCACTCAGACCAATGGTCCAGGCTACTATAAGACTAAGAAAAATTACTCCTGACAAGGGACAGGTTATACACTTGCCAAGATCCTCTTCTTGTGCATGTTATGCACTCTTGGTGATTTGACACTCAGCAGTGAAGACGAACGACTGAGGTAGAGGTCCCGAAGGACCCACATCTGTCAGGAATACCTCCGTTCCATAACACAGGCTGGTAATGATGGATGTCCAGGCATTAGATGCTGCTTGGGAGTTCTTTCATTGCTTTGAAGTGGGTTTGCAACATAAATATGGGGAAAAAATCAGTTAAGCACAGGGAAGCATTTTTAGGCAGGGTGTGCAATATTATATAGAATCCTAGGAGGAATTCGGAGTGTCTGAAAATTCCATCTTGAATATACCTTGAATAACCAGATAGTGCTGGAAAATTTAATATAACATCACTTCTCTCTCTTTATATGCTGTAGGAGATCAAACAGCTGTTCATGCGAATAACTTAATTTGTTCTCTAGTTAAAATAATTAGAAGAACATCTCTTCCCCTTGAAAGCACTCTTTCTTTACTGAAAGACTGGTGAAGCCTTGGAACAGGCTGTGCAGGGAAGTGGTGGAAGCACTGTTCCTGGACATGTTCAAAAAACCATGCAGACGTGGTTCTTCAGGACATGGTTTAGTAGGCATGCTGGTATTCTATGACTGTGTTGCAGTGGTTGCTTAATGCATTAACAAGAACACTTACCATCCTGGCTTCTACTGGCAGGAGTTAAGCAGCACAAGCTCTTCCCAAGGAACAGAGTCCCATTTCACTTCATGTGCCATGGCTTTGTTCTACAGTAGAGAAAGTCATAAACAAAATTGTTGTGTTCCTTGAAAACTAATGTTCATAGAGTTGTACATGACAACCTTTGGATTGAGAATTATTTATATTTTTTTCAGTTCATATAGGTACAAAACTCAAAACTTAGGACATGCATCAGAAAGCCAAGTGAGTTCACTGTTTAACAAAAATGTAGATGTTTACCCTAAGAAGAATTGTTCATTGCTTTCCTTTTACTTCACTTGGTCCAAATTTTTCATATTAAATCAACTTAAATATATTGCTTCCTCTTCTATGTCTTTTACAAAGCAGATACTAACATTATATCTGTAGTGTTTGCTTTTTACTCTTTTCATTATTCTGCATTATATATGGGACTGTAAAACCAGCATTTGGAAACTTCATAAAGGTAACGACAGCCATACCAATTATGAGTTTGAAAATCCTTTGCCCTTCATTTTATGTGCTCCATAATGCAGTCAAACCATAATCTATCAGTTGGATACCTTTCATTGTGACCTTTTTTCCTGTAATTCTTGCATATTTGAAGTTATTTAAGGTGCATTGCCTCTTTTCCTTGCCAACATGTGGTAAAGTTTCAAACTAGCCCTACTGATTTACATGGCAGTTCTGTAAGGAACTCTGCAGTGGCAGTCATGGTGTTTTGTTCACGGGGATACATTTCTTGCTAAATCACTGCTGGAGGTTTGAAAATGCCTTGAAAGAAGACAGGCCTCTCTTTTCATCCTTCCAAAAGCCGGGAGATAAATATCTGTACTATCATTACAGTCATGCAATTTTTCTTCCTATCAAGCTAGATATCGGCCTTTCTAAAGTACTGCTTAAAGAATCATTTTAACTATGTGTGTCAAAGGCAGATTCTCAGGTAAGGTGGATAGTGTGGGAAAGTAGATGTCAAATAGAGACTTACAGACACAAAAACTTGGAGAGGCAGAGAAATCACACTTCTCTGTTAATTACAAATGGATTTCAAGAAAAGTTTAGAGTTTTATCTCTTCTATGCATTTTTGGTCTATGCTTTTTCTGGAATGAGAGAAAATTTGGTTTCACCTTTCAGTTCTTATGCAACAGAACAAATTTAGAAAAATGTTTACATCTCTTCCTGAAGGTTTTTGATCTGACTATAGCTATTATGAAAGTGCCATAACAACAAGAGCTCAGAAAAAATGTTTCATTTCCCTTATGTTGTGCAAATGACAGCACTATGTGCATATCCAGTCCCCCCGGCCTGCATCACTCAGTGAGTTTTAAGCTGAATGAGAGGCTCTTTACAACTCACCTGGTTGTCCTTGTTCAATAACCATTCTCCTAAAACTACCCATTTATCTGTCTGACAAAAAAAAAATCAAAGGACAAAAGAAGCAAAGAGATGGAGGAATAGGCAAGGTTAGTTCACTTGCTAACAACTCTTTGAAGAGGGAAGCAGAAGGCAGCAAAAGAAGAGCTGTGTCATAATTCTTTTTTGTTGTTTCCTCTGCTTTTCAAAGTGCCTCGGCTATTTGATCTCTAGCAGATAGGTGCTGTGGCCATTTTTCAACAAAAAGGCTTATCTTTATATGCCAATTTTAGGACTATATTTCATAATGAATGGCAGGACAAATTTTTCCTGGTGATCTTCAAAACAATTTGTAGGCATAATGGCAAGCTATCACACTATCGTTTTCTTAATTTTTCTTTCTGAGGCTCACTTTTCCATATCTTTGGTTTTGATCGCATTCTCTCTATGAATGTTGGTGCTACCTGACCTTTAAATGTCAAAATAATTTGAATGGCATTTACTGCAAACTCTGCAGCCATACATCACATATGTATGGCTGTTACACATACGAATCAAAATATATATTTCATGATGCACAGCTAGGCTTACGAATTCATTTTATTATTCCTATCACCTTCCCACCCCCATGAAAATAAATTTTCAACTAGCTACTGCTATTTTAAGAAGAGAGTAGGGAGAGTATATACATGCAAGCTAACTGACATAAGTCAGCTCACTCTTTCAGCTAAAGGTCTGAGTTTACAAGCTGTTTCTTGTGGGTGGATCTCTGTGCTCAGATTGAGAAGCCTGCAGAATTTAAACTGAAATCAGCTATACCTAAGCTATAAAGCGTAAACTTTTGAAAAGTTCTTCAAGAGAAGAACCACTTACAAAGTGAAGTCACTTAACATATTTTTATTACCACTTTCTGTTTGCACCTGATAATTTTTAACATATAGATATTCTCTGTTTGTTAGGTTTTTGTATCTGTCTCACATTGGGCAATAACAAGATGTTTCCATCACTGCATGAAATCTGAAATCTCAACCAAAGAGCCCATCTTTTTCCTTGAAAAGTTATGGAGAAAGGCAGAGCTGGGGAGCAAGTCACGAGGAGGAAACTAAAAATATTCCCAGAATAGTCAGCAGTTTCATTCATGCTCATTTCTCTAACCCAAAGCTGTTTGGCAATGATTCAGTTATAATAGATGTTCTGTACCCATTCAGTTAGGACAAAATAGCAGATTTTGTCCAGTTCTCACGCCAGTAACAAAAAGAAGATAAAAGGTCCCCTTCCTCCATAAATTACTGAAGCAGAACGTGGCAGATTTTGAAGTAATTTATTCAAATTTATGCCTATGGCATCTGCAGAAGAGAGCAAGGGCTTGCACATGTAGCTGTCCTGTTGCTTGCAAAGGTGGAGTACTCTATTTTACATCTGAAGTGTCTTTCTCCCTTCAGAGAAGAGAATTAGCCTTCAGGAAGGGAGAATGAAAAATACTGATTAACTTGTCACAATTTCCCTCCCTCACTTGGTCTAGACTGATAAAGGTGACTATCACAAAGAAACAGAATCAGGGCTCTGCTGTGCTGCCTGTTCATGGCCTAACAGCCTGCAGGAAACTAGTCATTGTAAAAATATGTGTGGCTGGCCAATAAACTCAAATAATCTCATCTTTTGGTGTACAAAAAAAACCCAAAAGCATGCACAATTTCCACCATTCATTAAGTTTTCTTGTTTCATCTTTCTGAGTTAGAAGGTATGGAATCATTTTTCAGGCTTTTACTGTTACTGATGACTGTCACATTGAGATGGAGACACTTCTAGGACATGACAGTATCATAGTGCTTACAACACCCACAGGAAACAGTTGTTATCCCACAGGCAAGTGAGAAATTGAGTCACTGTATCATCATTATCTCCTACAGCCCAGTCGAGTGTCCTAATTATAACATCATTCCTTATTCAGAATCATTAAAGTAAAATGAAGCCTTAAAGGTGAGTACCTCCACAGTGTTGTGGAGCTTTGCTGGCAGAACAGGCTGCCCGTATGAGGACAGGCTGAGAGAGGTCAGGTTGTTCAGCCTGGAGAAGAGAAGGCTCTGAGATCTCATAGCAACGTTCCCGTACCTGAACGGGCTACAAGAAAGCTGGGGAGGGACTGTTTACAAAGGCTTGTAGTGATAGGACTGGGGGTAATGGGTATAAACTGGAGAGGGGCAGATTTAGGCTAGGCATAAGGAAGAATTTGTTCACCAAGAGAGTGGTGAGGCACTGGCACAGGTTGCCCAGGGAAGCTGTGGACGCCCCATCCCTGGAGGTGTTCAAGGCCAAGCTGGATGGGACCTTGGGCAGTCTGATCTAGTGGGATGTCCCTGCAAGGAGGTTGGAACTAGATGATCTATAAGGTCCCTTCCAACCCTAACTATTCTATGGTCCTATGATTTTATGATTCTATGATTCTATGTTTAAGTTATGGACATCTAGGCTAGACCACAACCTGTGGTATGACTTCAGGAAGTACTGTAAGACAAAGCAAGGGCTGTTCAACATTTTCCTGATGAAGTACCTTATCCTGAAGTAAACAGGGCATGGCAGTCACTGGGGACTTTCCACTCAGCCACATGGAGCTCCCTCTTCTGTGTTCACGAGTACACTTATTGACCTAGTGCTACACAGGTTTACTGAGACTTCTTCTCAATCTAAGGAAGCTCAGATGAATGGAGCTGTAGGGCTTGTCTGCAGTTTCCATCCACCACCCTAAAGAAGGTACCTGATATTTAGATGTATGACACAGTAAAAAGGAAGAAAATATTACAAAAGCAAGAAAATCCTCTATCAGTTAGATAACTGTCACCTGAGAACAAAATTACAGTTATTGCAGATTTTTCTGGTTTGTCATATATTAGCCTGAAGTCTTCTCATACAATGGAAATCCTCAGAGTGGGCAGGGATACTGAATATGTGCTCCTTCCTGAGTGCTATTGCACTGGAAACATTGGTAACAGTGATGGTGATAGGTACTCATGGAAAGCAATACTTGTATTCCTGTGTGCTGAAAACACTGCTTTCCGCAGCTGAAATGGTGCCTTCTACCTGAAAATTCAAAAGCAAATCCAAGATTCATAAATAGAATAAGAGTCATTGAAAGTCATTAAAAAATTTGTTATGAAGTATTTTCTATAGATACATTTTCATGGGTTTTTTGTTGAAATTAAAATACATATATCAGAACAATAAGCATCAAGATTTGGTGGTGTGTTTCCATTGTTTTTCCATAGCAAATACTGTCATTATTAAAGGGAAGCTGCAGTCTTAAATATAGCATGTGTCCTCTGGGCTGACTTTGATTTCCTACCTTTTCTACCAGAAAAATCAAGCACCTTTTCTCAAAAAACGTGCATATTGGGGCTTTGCAATGCCACTACCCAGTCAAAAGCCAGATACCTCAAAGAAACTTCAGCATTCACCAATGATATTGGCACCTTTAGTGCTTTCACCACAGTCTTGATGTAAAACAGCAGAACAAGATGAGTACAAAAAGAAAATGCTTATTGATGTGTCATACTTGAATGGAAAATCTACTGATATTTCTGCATATACTGAAGAAGCCTAAGCTTAACCTTACTGAGAGTCAGCAGCTTGCCTAATCAGCTCATACACGGAATACTTTTGATATCACTACTTTGTGAAAATTGTCAAAATTACATGTTCAGGCTCTCTTTAATATCAGTTGTGTTTAAGGTTGATCAGAAGAGGTAGACTTAGCCATTATATTTAAACTAATGCTTCATTGGCAACAACAAAGAGAAAGAACTGACCAGGTAAGGGCATCACTCCCAGAGACATACATACTGGAACTGTGATTTGCCACAAAGAGGATTCAACACTTACGCAAAAAATTTTCAGGATTTCTTATTAAGGATATCTTTTCCTTTCAGTTGTCTATAATTACTCCCAGTCTTTTCATAGCACATACATTTCATAACATAAAGTGGTATTTTAAGAAATCCAAATCTGTTTTATTTAGTAATTCCAGCAGAGCATTTATTGTTTGTCAAACACCAATGAATTCTGGATGACTGTGGAAAATACATGTGTTGTGATGTACATTCAATGGCATCAGTGATGCATTTATTTCTGTGCTATAAAAAAACTCTGCTACAAGAAACCTTCAAAAGGCTGGATTATTCCAAAGACATTTGAGGGGAATATATATTTAATTGATATCTGATATAAAATGGGGTACAGCATAGAATATTTTCGCTGAGGTACACTGCCTCATGAAGTGGTCAATAACTAAACTGGAAGCTCTCCCCAGAAATATCGTCCCTACTTGGTTTGAATAAGATAGAGTGATGGGATCTCTCCACTGCTCCTGGTTGTCATCCTGATAATTGGAATACCGTCTGGCTGGATTTGGTTTCCTTCCATTCAGCTTCTGGGTGCTGCAAATCTCATCCTTCAATTTCTAACTTTCTTCATGTCACGTACAGAGAGCTTCAGTGGTGAATTCGGGAACGTAACTTTCAAACTGTATATAGTTTGGACACTCTTGGAATCTGCTCTCTAAAGTGCTTTGAAAATCTGGCTCTTAACATAAACCTAACAACACATTCTGTGTTATTTTCTGGTTAACCTTCTTTTTAAGGGTCTAGGAATCCACTGGTTACTGTTAGACAGTCTTTGCACAAAAATTGGGTAAGTACCTAAGCTATGCTTACACTCTACAGCTTAAAAGAAAAGTCAGAAGCATAGAGATTTCTTTTAGAATATAGTCTCTCTCTTTTTTCTTTATATGAAATTTCAACCAGTCCATTAAACTTGTTAAGCTTTATCTCTGCAAGTAAATAAATTATGTCCTCAGCAAGCTTCTTTTCTGCTGTAAGAGAGGTATCTTCCATCCCTCTCAGCACTTTTTAAATCTAAAATACTCCCTCAAAGGTATTTCTTAAGTAAACCTTTCAAAGGCTTTAATAGAGCAAACTTCCTCCTTTCCCCCTCCTTTTTACCAATGCTTGTTTAAATTGAAGTTTATATGAAATTTGGTACTACAGTGTTTTCATAGAAATGCAGAACTTCACCTCAAAATAATTCAAGCCAAAGCTTGTATGGACCAGCTTTATCTTTCTTTGCGTAAAATTGTTATTTAGATTTGGGGAAGGTGTTTGGGTTTTGTATTTGTTTTTGTTTTTGTTGGGGGGCTTTGCACATTATCAGAGCAGTTTCGCCTGGGAAAGCAGCAGGTTGCTTTGTGTCCTCTGTAATGTTAACATGTTCCTTCTTCTGTTCTCTGGATCTTTGAGTGCAGACTGTTCCTTCTTCCCTCCTTGGTAGTTGCCATGGGCACTGCTCCTAAGTGTTATTTCTCTGAGACCAGACAAGTAGTCCACAATGACATACTAAACTCAAGTGATTTCCAGTTAAAATTTTGATGGTGAGAGAAGAGAGGGCAGATAGTTCAGAAGAGGCGTAGGAGGTACAATTGCAGCCAGCTCTGGCATTAGGAAACAGATGGTGCTGGGAAATTACCAAGCCAGAAAGTACTAATTGAACTCTTCTATGGTTCAGGCTTGCAGTTGACCAACTTTAATAAAAAGAGGTGAAGGAATAAGTTTGCAGTGCTTGGAATTGCTACAGTGAGAAAATATGCGCTGCAGATACCAGAAGAACAAGCAATTAAAGCAATTAAGCAGGCATGGGAGACAACTAGGAGGAGCAAGCCAGGTATTTTCTGCCAAGGTCTTTGGTACTTGCCATGAAAACTGCTATAACTCCTCCCACTGAATGCAAGCCAAGGGGGACAGTGTGAAATACCAGATCTCTGCAAAGACTTTAGCCCAAGTTCATATCCCTTCCACTTCTGTATTATTCTTAGCCTTTTCAGAAAATGCTAATTGACCTTATGTCCACATAATGATAAAATAGGCCAACCACAGAAAATGCTCTGCTAGTCTGAATCATGAGATACTGTGAAACACTGATAGCTAACATTAAAAGCATGGGTGTTGCTATAATTGTTGAATTTTCTCCTAATCGTCCCACCTGCAAAATGTGTGGTTTCTAGTGAGATGTGAGATATTAACATGAAGGCCAAGGGGCTGGGGAGGGGGCAGAGTAAGTGCATGAACCCACCGTGGTAAGGTAACTCGTATGCATGTGCCGTATGCTAAAACTGTAAACCCTGGGCTGCCAGTAACAATCTGGGGCATGATAATCCTTTAATGAGCAACAGCAGGTGCTAAAGTGCTTAAAGTAAATCACTCATGCATTTTAGTGGGTTGTTATTTATGTCATCGCTATCAACAAGTGCAAATCTGACAGGACTGGCGGCAGCCAGTGACCTTTGCTACTTAAGTCTGGGAGCTCCAGAGGATCCCTGGGAAGGGCAGGGCAGGGCAGGGTCTATCCCACCACCCTAGATGTGAGCAGGGCAGCCAGGGGCATGAGGGCAGCTCCAGCCCCAGGCATCAGGTACTGCCCTTGGGACAGGAACAGCTGAGGCTGGGACATCTGCCCACAAATCAGATTAGGGATCAGGACCAGTGAGAGGAACCAGAGTCAGAGACAGCCCAGGCACCAACCTGACCAAGGAGTTTGAGTGTAGTTTTGTAATGCCAAGTTTTTGGTCTTCTAATTTTTATTGGGTTCGAAAGAGGTATTTCTTCTGTCTCCAGCAAGATTTTTTTTTTGATTTGGATTGTTAGGAATTCCCATTACTTGTCCAATTTAGCATGTCTGTGGGTAGACCCAGAAATACCAGCCACCAGAGAGGTATTCATACAAATTAAGAAACATCAGCCAAGGCCATAATAAGCACAGCATAACTCAGGAAGTTTTCAGGCTTGGTGCTTCACTGCAGTTGTTCAGAGTGGAAAACACAATGCAGATGCATGATTTTCCACTTCTCTCCTCACCAGCCATGAAAATGACACATGGTTCTCCCACTCCTCCAAGTCAGGACAGCCTTGGTGGCACAGAAGCAGCATCCATCCTCACCATTCAGTTGCTGATGACAGACCAAAGGCTTGGCCTGAGAGATCATTTCTGGTAGCAGTCGAAGGCAGATGATTTCATCCCAAAATTTAAAGTCTATTTGGACAAATTATCCCTGCTCTGGAAATATGTTACACTGATGAAGTTAAGCTGTCAGACACTGCAGGCCTGGCAGGACTTGCAAACTATTATAATCCTCCAAGAACAAATTTGCCCTGCCAATAATCTGATCTGTCATTAGTAAATTCCTATTTCAACATTTTAAGAGATAAAAACACACAAAAAATGTATTGATTTCTAGGGCATTGATTCCTATTACAATTGCATCAGATTTCTTCTAAGGTCTGTAGCAAATTGATCTACGGGTTGTATTTTCAGACCTGTACATCAGAGGCTCATATGCTTTAGTGAGGACTTTTAGAATAATGCAGCATCTTGGTGCTTTGATTTCAAAAGAGCATGGAGCTCGCCAAATCTCTTTGAAGGGAAGGGGAAAAAAAGGTGATTTGTCCTTGTAAGGGCTGATGCAGCATAAGAATAGATCTGTAGGCCTTGTAAATACAGTGCTTAAATAACAAGTCTTCTGTTGTGTGCCTGGCTGCTGCAAGAGGAAAAGATTAATCCAAAGGAGGGTCAAGTTGCAGCTCAGCACTTCCTGCCCCAGACTCTCTACTGATACTGTGTCACTCTCCATAAACAGAGCAAGAAAAATAAAGGAGTTTTCAAGAAAAGGATTCTACCTAGCTAGCCAGATATTAGACAGGTTGTTCTGAATTTGTCATCCTATATTCTCTTCCTAGTCTGTGGAGAGAAATCCAGTAGATGTGTCATCTGATCCATTTAAAGCCTCTTTGTTAGAATGAGAGGAACTGCTCTCTGAAGGCTTCTGTTTCTTTCCATTGACTACACATGAAGTATAAAGTGATTAGCTCAGGCTATAGATGTGTGAATTTTAAGCATCAAGCTAGGACAGATTATTTCCATGCTTATATTTTCTTCTTTTCCCTGTCTGCTCTTTTTTAAAGATGTCTTAGTATCCTGTTGCTAATCAGCACAAGATGAGTCAAAGAGGCACACCCTTGTTGCTTCATCCTTCCCCCAAAATAACATTTCAGCTGTGCATGATTCCTCTGCCCTCTAGTCTATTTTGCTCTGTTACACCACAGCATTCCTTACCAGAATCCCCACAAGACACTTGCTAGTTGTGAGGAAGGATCAGACAGCTGCAGGAGTAAGCGTCTGTTGTACAGAGTGGAGGAGAGCAAGGCGTGTCTTCAAACACACCTCACAAGGGCTCCTTCTCTTTTCATGGCTGACATTTTTTCCTTTGACAAGATTTGCACAGCAACTGGTGACACTGCTGGGCTGTGTTCACTGGGAAATAGGCCAACATGAATCTTTACCAGTAATTCTTTTCAGTAAGATGCAGCAGCCACAGCTGCTAAGTTTCTGCACCAACATAGCAGTGTTATTGTTTTTCATTGTAAGGCAAAGAAAACCCATTTGGTTTAGGTCAGGCTTGCTTCGTTTCATTGTGTTTTTACCAGCTGGCTTCCTTCCAACACTAGTGTATTTATCTTTGTACCACTTTCCAGCACTAGAAACATACTGTTCTCTCCACTTTACTGATGGGTTCCTGAAGCAGAGTTCATCTTCTTCTAGGCAACAAAGGAAAGGGTGGGGAAGTTACATGGGAACCAGAGTGCAGGAACTTTACCAGCCTGGCAATGACTCTCTGCTGCTTACAATCAGGGAATAGAGAATTAAGTCTTTGTTACAGAATCCTGAGTAGTGGCGATCCTCAAACACAGGCCAAGCAATGGCAACAAAGCACTCCTAGCAGCCCATCTCAACTGATTTAGGAACTGCCCGAGTACCCCTGGGCACAAACATGAACAGCTGATTAACCTCTCCTAGTTAGGTGCACTGAAGCATGTGCAACAAGTCAGTACTGTTCTCAGCTCTGTTTTGTCCCTGGTTATAACAGGCAAAGGAACTTTAGCTGGGGGGTCATCCTCCTCAAATAATCTGCTTTTCTGGAGGAAGATCTGGAGATGCTCAAGATGGTCCTGTACTAAGGAAAGCAGGTTACTGTCCCCCTCAGTTCTCAGCTCTACACAGTGGATGGACAGAGTGCAACTCCTGTTGCCATGTTACTACCATTGGGTGTGTATCTCTCTTCCCATTGCTATCAGGTGATGTGCCAACATCTCTTGTGACAGAAAGGATGTCTGAGAGTTTGTTACAGAGAATCACAAGTAGTATGGGAAATTTCTACAAAATAATGGTGAGGGCAAAGATAAGCCAGCTGGCTGTCAGGTGTTCTCTGGCATGCTCTGTATAAGTAGCAGCATCCTCTTAAAACAACGGTCAAGACTCCACAAGTTTTCCCATGAAGGAGAATCACGAAGTGTTTTGATTCCTGGTCAGCAGTTTAGAGGACAGATTAATGAAGTGGAGAACTGGATTCCAAGCAACCTACAAGGAACTACATACAAATTTCGTATCTTTGGAAAGGAGGGTTAAAATGATCTGTCGAGTTAAACGACATACTGTCACCTTTGAGAAGCCTCATTATCTGGTATAGAAATGTCTGCCATTAGTGTGACACTTATAGGTAGAGAGATAAATCTGTTGCAGTTAGCTGTGATTTTCATTTATGCACTGTACTTCTGCTTTCAACCAGAGTTAGATCAGATTGCTTTTGCTGTTTGATGCCAGTCTGGTTGAACCAACACAAGCTTAGTAGCAAATTGGTTAATTTGTTTGTTTGTTCATTTATTTATTTGCCTACTTGCTTTCTACTGTGTCTTCATCACATTTCTAAAAATGCCTGTGCAGCATCTTCTGCTACCGGAGTTGTATTAAGACTAAATTATGCACCTCATCTTTAACAGTGGAGATGAAATATCATAGGAATCGGGCAAACTGTGAACTGTACCATCTAGTCAGTTATTTACATGAAGAACCCATAAAACAAAGTATTTAAACAATGAAATATCTTGCTTATTGCTAATAATATACTGGATATGAGGAAGTTCACCACCCAAGTTCTCTGGAGTCTGTGTCTATGCTGCATAATTACTTAATAATCAACCATACAGTCAGTACCTGTCTAGTAAATATTTTCATTGTATTGTGTCAGAGAGGAATATGGTGCTGCCATACTGATCTATTAAGAAGAAAAATCATGACTCAATACCCTCTTGAATCATGAGACTTGAAAAAAAACCCCCATATTTCAGGAATCAAGAACTGTTTGCTTACCAGCATTTGCATTTTTTAATCCATCTTTTCCAACAACAATATGGGTAAATATTTAAAATGCCATTGTTATCTCAAAATCATGACTCAGGAAATCAGTGGAGTTACATGAGTAATCATCACATAAGCGAAGCATATGCTCAAGTCCCAAGAGTTAGGTTATCAAATTTCTTGGTCCATTAATTAAAGGCACTTACACAGTACAAACAGTACCTCTGGAATCCAAATTACATTCTGTTCTGTAGGAAGAAGGTTGGCCAGATTCAAACCTTCAGCTCTAATCCTATCTTCCTCTAATGTTGAATTCCCTTCACTTACTGATCACAGCTGTCAGTAATTCAATTTCACATTTCTGGTTTTGAATTTGTCCACTGTTAAGAATATGGTGCACTGTCTCTTTGGAAGAGACAGAATATATCTTCTAATGGTTTGTAACATTACCCAGTCATGAAATCAGGGGGAAAACAGATGTCCCTTTTCTTTTATGCCAACAGGACCATTATGGTGATATTTCCCCTCTTCTCCACATTGACAAATGCCAGTTCAATCAAAATTTGGAAATTTTCCACATGAAAAACAGGAACAGAAGAGTGCTAACCTAATCAGCTGTGCTATCCTTTCAACTATGACTGTGGGGAAAAAAATGAACAGGCGGACCACCCTACTTATGAAAGAATGATACCAGATACATCACGGTAATAATAGAAATATTTTTCATAAATTTTATACTATGTAAGAGAAAAACATGAGTGGCTCATACTGAATATGCCATACAATACTGCAGGCCTTCTTTCTCTGCATTTTAGAATGACATCATTGATCTTTTTGGATGCATTTAATTACAGCCTCAGTTTAATGCTGCCAGTAATAAGCTACTGCTCTTGAGGAGGCAAAAAGCTTTATTAGATGCTGTGAAGAGCTAGGGATGCTCTTAAAAATAATAAAGGGCAGTCAATTCAATCACATTTGCTCTGTCAAGAGCTTTTAAAGTATAACCCAGAGGCTGGAAGCTTCATTCCGGAAACATTTTTTCTTGTGGCCACTTAAAAAAATTCTGCTGCAGTTTAATGACTAAAATGTAGGTAATGAAACTACAACAATAATTGCATGTTTTAGAATGAAAACACAAAGTAGTTCTACTTTCATTGAAGAGATGACTTTAAAGAGTGCCACTATTTTGGACTCTAGAAGTACATGGATTGGTGCCACTGAAGTATGCATAGAGATTTTCATGGAATGCAGATTCTAGATACAAAGGTTCATCTGAAAGTTCCAATTTCCAATAGCAACCTACATATGAGAAAACATAGTGTGTATTTAAAATAAACAACCTGGCCACACGATAAGTTAGGCTCTGAAGAATCCTTAATAAAAAGTCCTTGATTTTTCTTTCATTTCTCCCCTTTACTAGTGCCTAAACTAGCTGGCAACAGTGGTGTTCTTCTAAATCATGCAGACCGAAAGCAGTGGTCAACACAAAATCTGTGGCAAGCCAGCTTTTAAGAAAGTTAAATTTGGAGGTGTTTTGTCTCCTCTGCCAGGGTAAGAAAGCTCATGGAATATAAAACAAATTTGTACTGTAAAGGGACTCTACTATACGGTACCACGTAAGAAATAAGATGGGTTAGTACACTTTTTAAAAGCCAAATGAAAGGCATGTTCAGATGTACTTACATCAGACTGCTTGAGAGACTCTTTTTGCTGCTTATCCAGAATGGGGATGCCCTTGCATGGAATTTTATCTGAGATTTACTGATTTTGGTGGTGAGATAATACTTTGGGTTACATCAGTCTGTCTTCTTCTTGGTTGAAACATCAAAAATGTTAGAGCCTTGTTCATGTTCAGTGTTTGCTGTGCAGCCAAAGATTTCAAGGTTCTACCTAGTGAATAAAGACATTAAATGTTCTCCAAGGTTTCCAGCTCCATGACACCCAGAATCACTGATGAGAACCAGAATAAAAAGGATCAGAGATCACCAGAACAAAGATAACAACTAGAACAATTCCATTAGACAGAGGAACCCTTCATTAAGGCTGCCAAAAAGATATGCCAGTCTGAGTTTGGTATTATAGTAAGGCATTTTCAATTTAGAAACATTCAGTTAAAATAAATTTTTTTAAAAGTGATTGGAAGTTCTTGGCATTAATAATAAATCAATGCTTTAATTTTGGAGGCTGCTTTACTCCCACAGTCTTTTTAGGCAATCCTTTTTAAGGATAAACCATCTTTGGGTTTACTAGAACACTATGTCTCCTTTTGAAATAATGGGGGAAGTCAGTCATCCAGTGCCACATCCCTGTTAGTTTTAACTGCCAGAAATTTGCATGGTTCTTATATTTGCATAACTGATTACTATTGTGAATTAATAAACCTGAGAGAGGAAAAAATCAAGTATATTTCTGGATTGGCAAGCTAGCAGAGCATCTAATTATTCTGCATGCAAACTCAATCCTCATCTCACGATTCTTGACTACTTCCTGTTATCTAAATGATGGCATTTGAAGAACATGAACGGAATACTAAAGATTTGCACAAAGAGAATGATAACTGGCTAAGGAGATATTTTCATCAGTTGCTTAATCCTCATCAGGAAATGGAAAAACACTTCATATAGATGTAGTTACAGTTCTCTGCAGATATTCCTCTCTGGAGACCCATGCCCTTGAGCCCATGACCTTATGCGGTGTTCTGGTTTTAGCTAAAGCAGAACTGATTTTCTAACTTTTTATCCAAGTCCTTTCTAAATAATTTCCGTTTCTGAAAGTAAACATTTTTTGCAGAAAATGTCTGTCTCTAGAAGTAATAATAGTTAGCACCAAAGTAACAGTGCATTGGTATGCAGAAAGGCCATTGCTAATACTTATTCTTATAGAAAACAAGGCTGTCCTCGAGCTGGTGGACAGCTGTAAGTGAAAGTGACAAATCAAGGGTCACAATGGCAGGGAGAAGCAGATAGTGACCCAAAACTGACCAACAGACTATTCCATTTCATATATGACATGCTCAGTATAAAACTGAGGGATCGCAAGGGACAAGTCCTCTTCTTCTATGGCCCACATCCAGTGACAATCTCATCCCTCTGTCTGCTCCTGATCCTGATCTGTGTGTTCCTGAATCCAGTTCCTGAATCTAGCTCCCTTCGGCCACTGATTCCAGACTGAGACTTTTCCCACGCCTGCCCTAGAGAGTCAGTGTAAGGTACAGTCACAGGGGGAGTGTGGTGCCAATTTTCTATATTTGTCTATATTTTATTATTTTCTTTTTTTAATTATTGTTTCATTAAAGTCATCATCCATACATGTATCTGCTACAACAACCCTACTATAGCTGTTTTCATCTTGATCTTCAACAGAAATCAGTGGGAATGACAAATCTCTAGGGGGAAATGGTGATTCCACAGACCAGAAGGTTCATTCTCATGATCAGGAAGCATGCATCTCTAGTCTTACGCAACGTACATTTGTTTCTCTCTGTGTTCATTACTACAGTGAACAGACAACACTTGACATACTCAAATGACAATATATGTTTTCAATGTCTTTCTCAAGTCATAGGCATTCTGAAGGAAAATATATCACAGCATCACATCAGTATATTCATGGTGGGAGCCAGAGAAAGATTTTTTTATGCAGTAGAAGCTGGAATGACGTGACCTGTGCAAATTTCACATTTCTAGGCAAACAGCCAACAAAGTTGTCCATAGGGCTCCCTAATCTTGAGATTGACACAAAGTTCCAGCTCTCACAAGCATCTGTGGTCTTGAAGGGACAGCTGCCCCATAGAGATATGGATAAGCTTCTACTCAGAGCTTGGAAGATCAGAATCCAAAGATTCTGTTGCTCAAAAATCAATTGATTATTCAAATTCAAATCAATTGATTACTCAAAATCAATTGAATAATTTGTAGATCACTGTAGGGCTGGACCAAGCAGACAGAGGGTGTCTGTGTGGAATTCTGCAGGCAGTAAAACCTCTTTCAACTCAAAATTGGCCAGACTTATGGACTTAGAAGCCAGTGGTGTTCAAAGTGAGCTAATTAATAGACCCTGCTCTGTCTCGGTGTAATAGTAAGGGCTCAGAATTAAATTGGCTGCTCAGAGTGCATTAAGGCATCTGTGTTTTTCCCAATAGTCAGATAGCCTGTTGTCTTCTTATCCTGTGAAATACCATAAAAAAGCACCTCTACTAGAGCTGGCTTCTATGTTTGGATGGTCAGGAATGCATCAGCAATTACTGTTCACAATTTCTACTCAAAAGTGTTTCAGTGTTGCTTTAATACACAGGTTGGGGTTTCCATATCTGTACCTATATTTAAGAGCCCAGCAGAGCCAGTGAATTCTCTTAGTCCTAGCTTCCCAACTTCTCCACAGAAACTGCGTTAAGCATTTGGACTTGATGATCCTGGAGGTCTTTTCCAACCTAGTGATTCTGTGATTATTGGGGCTCGAAGCTGCAATCTGGCTATACATGGAGTACCTCAGACGCATGTAGTGCTTTTCATGTACTGAGAAACTTCAATTATAGACATTACTTCATATTGCACTACATTCATAGAATCATAGAATAGTTTGGGTTGGAAGGGACCTTAAAGATCATCTAGTTCCAACCCTCCTGTAATGGGCAGGGAGATCTCCCACTGTACCAGCCTTGAACACCTCCAGGGATGAGGCATCCACAACTTCCCTGGGCAACCTGTGCCAGTGCCTCACCACTCTCATCGTGAAGAAATTCTTTCTGGTGTCTAGTCTAAATCTTCCCCTCTCCGGTTTATACCCATCGCTCCTAGTCCTATCACTACAAGCCTTGGTAAAAAGTCCTTCCCCAGCTTTCTTGTATGCCCCCGTTAGGTACTGGAAGATCTCTATAAGATCTCCTTGGAGCCTTCTCTTCTCCAGGCTGAACAATCCCCAGTGCTCTCAGCCTGTCCTCGTAGGGAAGGTTCTCCAGCCCTCTGAGCATCTTTGTAGCCCTCCTCTGGACCTGTTCCAACAGCTCCATATCCTTCTTATGTTGAGGATTCCAGAACTGGACACAATACTCCAGATGAGGTCTCACAAGAGAGGAATAGATGGACAGAATCGCCTTCGTCACCTTGCTGGCCAAGCTTCTTTTGATGCAGCCCAGGATATGGTTGGCCTTCTGGGCTACGAGCACACATTGCCAGCCCATATCGAGCTTCTCATCAACCAGCACCCCAAAGTCCTTCTCTGCAGGGCTGCTCTCAATCACATCATCCTCCATCCTGTACTGAAACCTCGGATCGCCCCAACCCAGATATAACACCTTGCACTTGACCTTGTTGAACCTCATGAGTTTCACACAGGCTCACTTCTCCAGCTTGCCCAGGTCCCTCTGGATGACACCCATCCTTCCAGTGTGACAACTCCACCACTGAGCTTGGTGCCATCTGCAAATTTGCTGAGGGTGCACTCAATCTTGTTGTCTATATAACTGATGAAGATATTAAACAGCACTGGTCGTTAAACAGGACTGGTCTATTCATATTCTACTAGTATCCTTTCCTGGAGCATGAAGACCCACTGTTCTGATTTGTGAAATCCTGTAACTCTATTCTAACATCAAATGAAAGGATAAAGCTGGTAAGCAAATACGTCTACACGATTTCAAGCATATAATTTGCTCATTACTTTTTCAGATGTTCCCAGTCAGTGTTGTGCATGATTATTTTAAAAATATAGGTAAGCAGAAGGGTATTTACTGTGAGATACCAAATACATAAAAACTATACCAGCTCAGGAAGTCTTAAAATATTTCTGGGAGAGTTCCAAAAGCAAATACTATGTCTGCCTGCTGACACGCTTTTGTAGGCATCTACTTATGGCCACTGGAGGCAGTGGGTCCAGCTCACTTTTGATGAGATTCCCTATATTCATTGTACTTTATATTCGTAACATTTTCAGTTCAGTTAAAAAATAAATCTCCTCCAATTTCAAAGTTTTTCACAAGCACTACAATCAGGAATTAATTGTGTTTCTATATAGCTCAGAGCAGATGAGATCTTTTAGATTTCTAACACTTATAACTTAATATAAATCTGTTAAACAACATAGCCTCTGTGTTGTCATCTAAAATCACTGACATTATCATCCACAAGAAGCTTTACAATCTATATTGGCTAAAAAAGACCAAGTAAGGCATTATTTAATCAAATTACTGTTAATGAACTAAAGGATATACTTGTTGCTCCCAGCTCTGCAGTAAGGTAGAAAAAACCAATTCGTTTTAAACACAAGTTGAAAAGGAAGAACATAAGAGGTATTATAAGATTTCAAGAAGGCCACTTAAATACATAAATTTTCAATATTGCAACAAACTTAATATTAAATAAAACTGGTTGGAAAGCAGTATAAAAAATTATGTTAAGGTTTATTATTTGTCAGTAAGATTATTAAGGGAGCTGGTGGAGGTGCTCACCGAACCTCTGTCCATCATCTACCAGCATTCCTGGCTGACTGGAGAAGTTCCACTTCACTGAATTCTGACAAATGTTACGCCCATTTACAAGAAGGGTTGGAGGGAGGATCCAGGGAGCTACAGGCCTGTCAGTCTGACCTCGGTGCCAGGGAAGATCATGGAACAGGTCATCTTGAGTGTTATCGCACAGCACATGCAAGACAACCAGATGATCAGGCCCAGTCAGCATGGGTTTATGAAAGGCAGATGCTGCCAAACTAATCTGATTGCCTTCTATGACAAGGTCACCCACTTGGTGGATGAAGGAAAGGCTGTGGATGTAGTCTTCTTGGACTTCAGTAAAGCCTATGACGCAGTTTCTCACAGTATTCTGCTTGAGAAACTGCCTGCCATTGGCCGGGAAAGTTGCACCCTCTGCTGCGTAAAAAACTGTCTGGATGTCTGGGCTCAAAGAGTGATGGTAAATGGAGGTAAATCCAGTTGGAGGCCAGTCACAAGTGGTGTCCCCCAGGGTTCAGTGTTGAGGCCAGTTTTATTCAATATCTTTATCAATGATCTGGATAAAGGGATTGAGTGTACTCTTAGTGAGTTCACAGATGACACTAAGCTGGGCAGAAGTGTCGATTTGCTTGATGGTAGGGAGGCTCCGCAAAGGGATCTGAACAGGCTGAATTGATGGGCTGAGGCCAGCGGCATGAGGTTCAACAAGGCCAAGTGCTGAATCCTGCACTTGGGACACAACAACCCAGTGGAGTGTTGGCAGAGAAGGACCTGGGGGTGTTGCTTGACAGTCAGCTGAACGTAATCCAGCAGTATGCCCAGGTGGCCAAGAAGGTCAATGACGTCCTGGCCTGTATCAGAAACAGTGTGGTCAGCAGGACCAGAGAAGTGATTCTGCCCCTGTACTCAGCACTGGTGAGTCCACACCTCGAATACTGTGTTCAGTTTTGGGCCCCTCACTACGAGAAAGACATTGAGGTCCTGGAGTGTGTCCAGAGAAAAGCAACGAAGCTGGTGAAGGAGCTGCAGAACAAAGCTCATGAGCAGCAGCTGTGGGAACTGGGAGAAAAGAAGACTGAGGGGAGACCTTATCACTGTCTACAACTACCTGAAAGGAGGTTGTAAAGAGGTGGGTATTGGTCTCTTCTCCCAAGTGACAGGAGATAGGATGAGAGGAAATGGCCTCCAGTTGCACCACGGGAGATTCAGATTAGACATTAGGAAAAACTTCGTCACCAAAAGGGTTATCAAGCACTGGCAGAGGCTGCCCAGGGAAGTGGTTGGGTCACCATCCCTGGAGGTATTTAAAAGATGGGTAGATGAAATGCTCAGGGATAGGGTTTAGTAGTAGACAGGTACAGCAGGACTCGATGACCTCAAAGGTCTTTTGCAACTGAGCAATTTTATGATTCTATGGTTATGCTCAGTGGTATTTGCCACAAACCGACTTGCAATATTCAAAACATAGTATTAGCAAAATTAAGAAAGAAAACAGAGGGAATATAAAGGAAATTTATCTCAGTATCTGGTTTTCTCCCTTGCTTGTCGAAGTATCTGTTTGCTACCCTTCAACAACTTTAAGTGTCACTGAGGTCTATAATAGCCAAATTTTTACAAAACAAGTTAAATTCTAACCACATCACAATTAAGGAAGTAATTTTTTTCAAAGCTGATTTTGACCCTATATGGTCTTACTGCCACAAGGTACTTTAAGCGTATGTTATACAGATGCCTTGTTGGTTTGGGAAATTGAACACTTGCCAAAATCACTTGCTGTGCAAAACCACTGTTATTTATAAAGCTGGACGATCAGAGAATATGTCATTCCAATCAGCATATTTTTGGTCATACTGCCTGTAACTCCACATTTGACACTGTCCTGCATGATATTCTTGTCTCTAAATTGGAGAGACATGGATTTGATTGATGGACCATTCGGGGCATAAGGAATTGGCTGGATGGTTGTACTCAAACAGTTTTGGTCAATGACTCAATAGCCAAGTGGAGACCAGTGACAAGTGGTGCTCCACAGGGGTCAGTACTGGGACCTGTGCAGCTTAAAATCTTTGTCAGCAACATGGACAGTGGGATTGAGGGCACCCTCAGCAGATCTACTGACAACTCCAAGCTGTCTGGTGCAGACGACACGCTGAAGGGAAGGGATGCCATCCAGAGGGACTTTAACATAAGAAAGACATTGACCTGTTGGAGCAAGTTCAGAGGAGGGCCATAAAGATGATCAGGAGGCTGTACCATTTCTCCTGTGAAGACAAGCTGAGAGAGTTGGGCTTACTCAGCGTGGAGATGAGAAGGCTCTGGGGAGATCTTATAGCAGCCTGCCGGCACCTAAAGGAGGCCTGTAAGAAAGCTGGAGAGGGACTTGTCAGCAGGTCCTGTAGTGATAGGACAAGAAGCAACAGTTTTAACCTGAAAGATAGTAAATTTATCTTAGATATGAGGAAGAAATTCTTCACTATGAGAGTGATGAGACACTGGACAGGATACCCAGAGAAGTCATGAATGCCTCATCCCTGGAAGTGTTCAAGACTAGGCTGGATGGGGCTTTTGGCAACATGGTCTAGTTGAAGGTGTCCTTGCCCATGGCAGGAAGGTTGGACTAGATGACCTTCTAAGGTCCCCTCCAACCCAAACTATTCTGATTTGATGAGGATACTATGAAGATTTCGTCTTCCCATAGAGCTACTGGTGACTTAATTTAGCAAGATCAACAAGGTTCATTTGACAGTGACTTGCTAGTAGAATGTCAACCTTTCCCATGCCGTTATAAAGTGTTGATGTTCCCTATAGGCAGTTGTCAACACCTACTGAAATACAAAGTCTTCATTGCATGTTTTCATAAGATTTCCCTCCTGTCATGTTGCCAACACTTTCTCCAGTGTGACACTGCCACACATGCTGTTTACAGTTGAAAACTGACAGCAAAAACCCTGAGGTGGTTCTTTGAGGGTCTCAGTTTTGTGGTCACTGTGCTCTCAGAACAGCAGCTTTGAAATCAAGTTTCTGACCCTTAATGTCAGAATTTTCACAGCTATGGCACTGGACATTCCTGAAAATGGTGATTTATCACAGAAGCTTTGATTCCTTGGCTAATCTTAACCAGAGCGTTGCTAAGGCAATGCTATCAGGAGTGTGCTCTTCTGAACTGATTTTGCAGTATGCTTTTCAGCATTTGCATATTAAAGCCGCTATCTAGGGACGCTTTCTTGCAGAAATGGTGAGAAAGGAATAATTTTCTTTCTGCTTACATGGGAAATTATGCTTAGCAGGGAGCATGTATTTCATCAAAACTCATTTAATGAAAAAATACGAACAAATGAATGCAGCATGTTTAAGAGAGACAAGTAAAATTCATGTTATACTTTAGAGAGAAGGCGTTCCTTCTGTAATTATTTCTGAACTACTATATGACATTTGTATTATTCATTGGGACATAAAGAAAATTACTGACTAACAGTTTTCACTGTTAGAACTCCCTTGTACTTGTCACTGTTTAGGATATTTTTAATCTGCCCTCAGTACACACAAATGTTTTTCTAAACCCTGGATGTAAAAATCTGTGTGTTCCAGGTATTGGTTCTGCACTTACTGTCATGTGACACCTACATGATTTTTTTTAAACAAAATAAAAGGGTTATTACAAGTCAGTATAAGGACTTCAGAATGATAATTGTATACCTAACTAGTTTAGGGATGGTTTTATTAGCAAGGAATCATTCATCAGTACAATTCTAATTCTAAAGCAAAAATAGTGCAAACCACCTGAAAAAATTATTACAATTTATGAACATAAAATTTTTTTTGTGCTTCCGTGTTCTGCGCTTCAGAATTTACATTTATATTCTTCACTTTCATTCAGGTTTTTATAGCCTGCTGACTGCCAGGCTTCCCTGATGACCAATCTTTTATTTTCCCTGTAGTGCTCCATATCAAGAAAATATTTTATGCTACTATCTCTAAATGGGATGAATTACTCTACTGACATTTTTTTCTCCTTCTATTGACTATGGTAGGACCTTAAATGACTGTCTGAGTGAGATAAATATCTTCAGTATCTTTGAGATATTTCCTCTACTAAACACAGCTAAAATCAGTTACAATATTAAGAACTAGCAGAGGTCCTTCACTTTATTCTAACTGCATAATTCTAACTTCCCTGGGAACACAGGTTAAAAAGACTTGCAGGTACTATTTAATTATCCAAACATGTAGCTCAAAACAAGATCTACTGTCTACTGTTGCCATATTCTAGAAATTGTATCATCTTGCTGGAAGAATCACTTTGTTATCATTCCACAAAGCTTCAATGCAACTGCAAGTTGAAAGTGGAATATCTTTGTGTACTTTTGATTTAACACACACACAATTTTATATATCCCCACTCTCAGCATTTTTACTTTGAGCAAATGTAGTTTGATGGCTGGCTGCAAAGCTCTTTCGTTTTCTACACCCACTCACCACATCTGCTCTTTATCCTCATCTGTGGGGAAGCTATCCCCCCCTGCTCCCATGAACAACGCTCAAAAACATAAAAAGGATTGGATAAAAGGATCTGTATATATTTTTACCGATGTTTAATCTCCTAAAATTTAAAAGGAAAACAAAAAAAAACCCCAACTGCTCTGCATTCTCCAAGAGTATCTGCAAATATTCACTGGCTTTTCTGATAGCATCACCCAAAAAAAAACAAACCTGCAGCAAAGCCCACAAAATACATCAATTTTCTTCCCTCTTTACACAGCCCAAAAATCAAAACAAGGAAAATTGAAACATTTCACTACATTCCTAAGCACTTTCCCCCCCTCGGGCTACTGAACAGATGAATGTATTCACTCCAATCTGGAAGGCTGAAGGAAGGACTTCAGACTGCAGAAGGAAAACCTAAAGCATGGTATACGGGCTCCAGACATCCTTAGGTGTCACTGACTAAGTCTAGGACTCTCTAGACTCTAGACTCCTTCTAGCAGTATGGATCTTTCGGTTGTGCTGTCATCCTTTCCTTTGTGGGAAAAGTAATCCGAGCTCTCAGAACCACAGCTTATAGGTGAGGAGACAGGGGCAATATTTAGTAGGGATTAGAAGTGTACTGTATTGATGCAGCCCAGCTGCTGGTGAAAGAGATTACTTCACTGGTAATGACTCTTCCAGTGCTTGGCAAGGTGTAATTGGATTTGTTAAGAGAGTTCTAGCAACTGGATGAAATAAACACTTCTAATAGTGTTAAGCATGCATGCTAGTCCGTGCTCTACAGTTTGACAGGGGTAACGTTGTCTGAAGCAGACTCTACCATCAATTTTCTAGTTCAGTGTTCTGTCTTTAAGACTTTTTTTTCAAATATAATCCTGGCTTTATCTTCAAATGAACTTTGTGTAACAAGAAAGTAGGATGGAAAAGATTTTGTTTTCTCTTCTCTTTTGATTTAGCTGTTTTTTAAAAAAAAAAAATATCCCCCTATCTAGAAAACACTGTGGTCTGTAGGACAGAACTAAAACTGGCAAAAGCATTTATTATCTGAAAGCCATGGGTCAGATCAGAAAGAGCAGTTAGTTATTCACACCCTGCTTACAACAGATGATCATTCTCACTTAATAGGGCATGCAGCCTCCCCAAGGCCCAATAAACTCCCACCAGCTTTCAGAATCTGAGACACAAAAAAGTAAGATGGAACCTTTTCTGTACTATAAGCAACTGGAATAAAAATAATCTGAGTGCTGCCTTATAGTGTTCATTATTTCTGCTTATGTTACAAACCATTACCACATTTTTGTGTTACAAAGCACTATCATTTCTTTGTCTACCTGCCTTATTTCTAAAAGTTGGTAAGAAATAGAAAAGGTCTCACATTGAAAGATTTCAGCAGATGACAGACTAAGGAAAAAGCAGTCCTAAATGTAAAATTGTTTTAACTTCATTTATCATACTACTTTAGAAGACTAGATGGCCAAAATATTTGCTGACTTTTTCTTGCCATTTTCTCCTCAAGATCACAAAAAGATGTTTTATGTGTTGTTGAAGTACAAGTAACGAAACAAAATTTAAAAAATGGAAACAGATACTTCCTTTGTTGTTGCAAAAATGATGTATTTGCTGTACAGTGAGGAATTTTTTTCTGTAACTGTTAGGCAAAATGTTACTGCAACTATTCATCTATGTTATCACAGTTGGTACAAAACTGGGAGTAGTGACTGAAACACCAGAGGATTGCGTTGCTGTTCAGAGGGGTCTCAACAGGCTGGAGAAACAGGCAGAGAGGAATCCCATGAAGTTCAGCTGAACAGGAGAAATACAATGTCCTGTCCAAGGGGTAAAATCACCCTAGACACTGGTATATGCTGGGGGTCAACTGGCTGGGAAGCAGCTTGGCAAAGAACAGCCTTGGGGTCCAGGTGGACAACAAGATGACCACAAGCCAGCAATGTGCTCTTGCTGCAAGGGAGATCAAAGGCCACCTGGGGGGCATTAGAAAGAATGTTGCCAGCAGGCTGGGGGTGGTGATCTGTCCCTTCTCTTTAGCACTGGGAGGACATATCCAGAGTGCTCGGTCCAGTTCTGGGCTCCTCGGAGAAAGAAAGATACAGGTTTCCTGGATCGAGTATAGCACAAGGGCTAGAAAGATAATTAAGAGACTGGAGCATCTGACAAATGAGGAGAGACTGAGAGAGCTGGGATGGTTTGACCTGGCAAAGAAAAGGCCCGGGGGATCTCAGCAATGTGTACAAATACATGACGGTAGGGAAGCCAGGCTCTTCTCAGTGATGTCCGTTAACAGGATGACAGGCAAAGGCACAAACTGAAACACAAGAAATTCCATCTGACCACAAGAAAGCACTTTTTTCACCATGACAGTGGTTAAACACTACAACACATTGCCCAGAGAACTTGTGAAGTCTCTATCTGTGGAGATATTAAAAGCCTAACTGGACACGATGCTGGGAAACCTTCTATAGCTGATCCTGTTTGAATAGGAGGGGTGGACTAGAAGATCTCCGATGAGGCCCTTCCAACTTAAATGATTCCATGATTTTGTGAGTAAGGTTTAACATTTTTTGATTTATTCGTTGGACTGATCCAGCTACTCTACCTCATATGCCTTACTGCAGATCCAATCAGAAGAATGTAGCTCAGTCAAAAATGTCACTACATGACTCTTCCCAACATTCAGGTCTTATGTACCCCCTGTTTGAGAATTTTACTCTATAATTTATAGATTTATAACTGTATATCTGAAACAATAAATAAGCAAGCAGGACTTGCTGGTTTGATTCCTAGATTAGGCTGCTGATATTTTCTGTCATGAAAAAACAAAGATTATACAGGTTCTTGCACTGTGATTGGACTGTGATTTTTGGTTAACCAATTGAATGCCATAGAACTTACCACAGGCATCTGATCAAAAGTGTGGACAGTGGACAATTTATCTATAAATAAGCAGAAAATTTGACCCATTTATGTATGTTCAACATATGATCGCTAATTCTATTGAAAACCAGCTACGAATACCCATTTCTACGTGTTGAATTGCCACAAATAAGCTCCATCTTCTCTTGCATAATAGTATTTTGCCTTTCCAAACAGAACTGCTTGTTCAATTCTACTCATATCTGGTTTTCCATTTATTACCTTAAAAAGAAATACAAGTTCATTCTGTTTCCCAGATCATTTAGTGACATTCCAAGTAAAAGTTAGCACTTTCTTTCTGGAAACTGAGAAAGTGTCCACTTAGTAATACTCTGAATGAGGATTTTTGCATACAAAAGAACTTGAAAATATAAATTAAGGGCATTTCTCACTGGACTTCCTGTGGCCAGAATATTAATCAACTCTATGAATGCAAGTTCTGTATAGTTTCAATAATAATTAAGGCTAACATGCAGCATATATTATTCCTTAATTTCACATTTGCAACATCATACCTAAAACATTCATGTTCAAAGAGGGAAATTTAAATTTCTAAATAAAAATTTTTATCTATGTAGGGTCTACCCAAATGAATGAATTTTCTGTGTCTTCTAATCAATTAGTCAGATTCTGTTGCAATTCATTTACCTTCATCTTCAGCACTACATCTTTTTTTTCTGTTCTCTTACTGTGCTTCTCAGTTCAACTACTGTGTTTCTCAGTTCAAATACTGAGATTTCAAACATTTGCCTGTGGTATTTAGAGAAGTCAAAAAATCAGCTACTGCATTAATTTTATTGAAATTAAAATAATGAATAGAATATATTTTCAGATGAAATATCTGTTGGTCTTTCCTTTATAATTACATGATCTTGCCCATGTTTTTTAATATATCTTTCTCTATGCATACTACAGTGCCTTAAAAACTATAGAAGCATTTCTACTTCATGAATAAAACTGTGAATAAAACTTCCATAAAAAAAACAAGACCAACATTTCCAAAAATGTAATAGCTGTCTGGCAGATTATCAGCATTAAACAAATGTAGAAAAAACATCATATTTAATTTTTTATCTAAAAGAGGATGCCCACAGAATATTTTTTTTTAAAACAAGAGTATACCTGAGAGATGTGCTATTTGAAATTCTGAATTAAGTCTTCAGTTTGACTCACTGCTCCATGATTAATAGCTATTTTCTAAATTGTACCCATAACAAACCCAAGGAAAATATGCCAAGTATTATCTCTATCAGAAAAGAAAGTCAGTGATTAAAGTAAAATGAGTGTTACAAAAAATAACAGGAGGTAAAGCCATTTTTTTTTCAGTACCCTTAACCCAGCCTTGTGAGAAAAATATTTTTGCCCATTGGCTACTTCTGTATACCGGTGAGGCAACCAGACAACAGACAAATAGCATGGAAACCACTCTTTCTATCTTGGAAGGTATGACCTGAAGCAGAAGCTGGTGGAGGACTTACTCTGGTGAGAGCACAACTCCTCCGCATGCACCATACAACCTGCTGGACTACTCTCATTCTTTTAAATGGCAAGAGAGTAGTTCGGTGTGCTACAACAAATCACATGATCTCTGTTGCACCAGATGGAATTTACTAAATTATTGACCATATTTATGCCAACAGCCTGGTTCTTTTTGGAGATGTCTATGGAGAAATGGTCCTGCCTGTGGGATCCCAGGAAGTCAGCCAACACCAGGACAGCTGCATGAAAAATACAGTGCAACACAATGTAAAAGCAGTTTGTGGCTTTGTCCTTTAAAGTAAAGTTTGAAAGACCAAGATTTCAACAAAATAACCAATGGTTCTTGGATATCTCCATTTTTCAGTGCCCAAATTGAGATATTTCAAAAGAAATGAGAGCACAACTCTGCAAATAAGACTCTTTGGAAAATGCTTTATAATACCAATATGAAGATAGATATCTTTTGATGATGGATATCTTTTAAATCTTAGCTTAGTTCATTAAAACATGCAAGACAGGAAAAATCAATGTGCTAGGTCTTCCAATCCCTCCTTGCTCCATTGCTCTTTTGGCCCCTATCAATGTTAAGTCAGATAGTGGGGACACAGGCAAAGAAATAACGAGAGTACTGGCAACCTGCTGAAGACAAAAGGATGTGGTGAAAGCCCCAGCAAAAGATAAGACTTGAAACACATGAGTCAAAAAGCTTAGATTTAGGAAAACCAAAGGAAATTTGATTGCTGATGTCTATTTTCTCCTTCTCCAAACGGAAGAGGCAGATGGCTAGAAAGAAGACAGACAAATTCTTACTACATTGCTGATACCATTCCAATATAAATAGACAAGGTTTTTGTAAAGCAGATTTCTATCAACCTTTCTGTGTTTGGAAAAGAGGAAATTGTAATTACAGTGAGTGTTCAAATGGGGTTTTTGGAAGGAATAAATACTGTAAATTAGATACAGTCAAAGTTGTAACTAGAGCTAAGCTGCGTCAAAATTAAATTGTTTTCTTTTTCAAACAAATTCCAATGAGGTGCTTAGATGGATGCAGAAGGATAACACAAGAAAAATGAGTTCTTTAAATCCAATGTTATCAGGTTTTAATTTCTGTTACCATTCTAAGACTACATAAAACATTTCTTACCTTAGATTTTATTATTTTTTGTACAAAGATAGCAAAACTGCCAGCCAACTTGCAACTATACTCATACTGATGAAAATGTGTACAGAAATGATACATTGTCAGGTGTTGAGCTGTAATTTCTACACTGATAGAAAGTCTTATTTTCATTTGGCAATTGAAACCATTTTTTTTTAAAAAAAAAGGCTGGTTATTGTTAAACACCTAATACTCCAATAGCACTCAGAAAGCAGCCAGAGTGGTACCTCTGTATTTTAGTCAGTGTAAATGCAGTAAATTACAGCCCCTGCACTGACAGAGAAGGGATGTAGATATTAATCACTTTGACCAGCTCAGTAAGTACCTCAGCTTTTTAATCTGAGTATTTTGCATTTCTGGAGTTATTGTTAATTGTGATAGGAAATGACAGCCATACCATATATCTGTTACTGTGAATTTAATGAAGCTGTGTATAGCTGCCTGCCCAGAGACTTGATGTGTAATAGGAGGGACTGTGATGTGACTTTACCTGCAACCTCACGTGTTAAACATAATTAGACACATTCAAGGCCTACAAATCTTAGCCATGTCAATGGACAATTTATAGTCATCACAGAAGAAAGCCCATAAATCCTCGAAGCTCATATTTAAGTCATCAGGCGAATTCAACTACAATACATCCTTGCATACTAAGCATAACAAGAAAGCCCTTGTGAAGGAAAGGAGAATAAAGTGCAGTTCAGATAAGAAGGCTGTGATTGAAATGACAAAAGAAAAAGAAATGTCTTTTTAAGACAGTTTAGAAGTGTTCTTTCTCTTGAAAGCGACAGCCACTTAGGATGAAAGCCATTTTCCTACACGTTTTTCTACCCAGATCTGGGTATCTGGCACGTGTATCAGGCAAAAAACTGCCTGAAGCCATTTTTTAACAGTGGAGAGAGAAACTGGTGAAACATTACAGGAGCAGCTCAAGGCAAATCATCAGTTCTGTGACATAGCAGACCTTTACTGATTCACGTAGAAGAAAAAATATATAGATGCCTTCAGAACCTTTGAAGCAGAAACAATACTGTGCAGTGCAAAAGGCACCATAGGGAAGAACATATACAGTATTGAAAGCTACAGAGTTCTGGCACCTGCAGGCAGCAGTGTGCTGGGAAAATACTGCAGCTTTCCTTGCCAGGAAAGTCACAGAAGCTGACATGTCACAAGCTGAATTAACGCAGAACTCCATGAATGTTAGTAAGGAGCTGACATGCATAAATATATGGCTTTAAGGCTTCTTTGTCTGTTGAGAAGTGTACTGCAGTATTATATGCCTTCTCTCTCAGGAACATTTGCCATGACATTTCCTAATCAAAACCTGTATAGAATCTTGATTACAGTAATTCAGAGCCAGATTTAAGCTGATTTTCATGAAACCCTTTGATTTCACAGTATTACATCCACAATCACTAAGAATCAGCAGGTACTTTAGGTAGAGACCCCATATGGACATGGATGATTTCATTTACTCTTTGAAATAAAAATGTCTTTTTTGTGAGCGTTAAACAAGAGTGGTAAGTGGGTTTTTTGCAAACTGCCTAAATGGCACAATAATTAAATAAGGCGGTAAAAAGATAACAAGGGTGAGATGGCTGTAAAAGAATGCAGGCAGCTATCTGCCAGAAAGTCATCCTCAGCTTGCTTTATATCCAAGAGAGAGAAACAAGCGTCTCCTGGGGTGTGAGTCATCTCGTGTTAAAACAGACAGCCAAAGTAGGTCAGATGAATCACACCTTCAAATAGCCTTTCTGCATCCATTGACAATACATGCCACTGTCTCACAACCCTGGTCATTAACAATTAAGTTGAATAAATAACTTCTGTGAAATAGGCAATGGTGGTATAATCTGTTTGCCCAAGCAAGATAAATATGGGAAACAGTTGTAGAATCCACCTGGAGCAGCTCGTCTATTACTGTAATGCCATCACAAGAAAGGTTTCTATTAAATATCTATTTTCCTTTCATCAGCGAATAAGTCACCACTTCACAATGTGTCCTGGGCTCTAAGCCCAGTGTTGCAGAAGATTCTCAGGAATATTAGCAAGAACTTAAAGTACTTAAAGAATTCAGGTTTTCATTAATTAAAAATAAAAAGAACAGAGCAGTGAAACAAACACAATACCATTCTGCTTTTTACCTAAACACGTATAATATCAGGATCATGTTCAGGTACATGAATTGGTGCATGCAGAGGACAATTGATACAGAATCATAGAATCATTTGGTTGGAAAAGACCTTTGAGGTCATTATGTCCAATGCTACCTGTCCACTACTAAACCATATCTCTGGCCACCCCCTCTACCCATCTTTTAAATATCTCCAGGAATGGTGACTTAACCACCTCCATGACCAACTTGTTCCAGTGCCTGATAACCCTTTCCTGATGTCTAATCTGAATCTCCCCTGGAGCAACTTGAGACCATTTCCGCTTATCCTATCACTTGTTATTTGGGAGAAGAGACGGACACTCACCTCGCTACAACCTCCTTTCAGGGAGTTGTAGACAGTGATAAAGTCTCCCCTCAGCCTCCTTTTCTCTAGGCTGAACAATCCCAGGTCTCTCAGACACCTCTTACGAGGCTTGTTCTCCAGCCCCTTCACCAGCTTCATTGCCCTTCTGTGGACATGCTCCAGTGCTCAATGTCTTACTTGTAATGGGGGGCCCAAAACTGAACACAGTATTCAAGGTGTGGCCTCAGCAGTGCAGAAGAGAGGAACACAATGACTTCTCTGGTCCTACTGGCCACACTGTTTCTGATACAAGCCAAGATGCCATTGGCCTTCTTGGCCATCTGGGCACACTGCTGGCTCACGTTCAGTTGCTGTCAACCAGCATCCCCGGGTCCTTCTCTGCTTTCCATTTCCATTTTGAATGCAGAAGGTGCTTAGCTCTCTTAATATTGGCTTTGCCCTTTCCATTAGTGCATAAACATATTATAAGGTCTGCAATTGTAGGACCAGTCTGAAAAGAATCTGCAGCCTAGACATTGGAAGGAACATTTTCCAGGGAAAAAATCAGTATGGTACAGAAATGTTTGAAAATGGTAAATAAGTGTAAATATTAAGGGTCTGACTTAAGGCAGCGTGAGAACTTCTGACATTTTCTAACTTTTAAACTTATTTACATTCAGAAGATAACACACAGGGGGAAAAATGTATAACTTCCTAAGCAAATTGGGGAAAAAAACGATGAAGAATCCCACCTCTGTGTGAGAATCAACAATATTCAGAGCACTGAAACTTTTGCTGCATAAGCAAGGGGACTAACTAGTAGAAGTAACAAGCCCTCATGGTCTTTGCAAAACGCGCTAGAGAAATACCATTACCATCCCTGCAGGTTTCAGAAGCATTTTCTGTTAGTAGAGAAGAGTGAAATCCAGCTTTCCAGTTTTATTCAACATTGTGGAACAAAATGTGTTTAAAGAGCACATCCTTGCCCCCACATGAGGACTTGCTCCCACATGAAGACTTCTCAGGTTTTACCCCATTGTGGCTTCCAGTCCCAGTGTACTGGTTTTGGCTGGGATACAGTTAATTCTCTTCACAGTAGCTCATATGGTACTGTGTTTGGATTTGCGATGAAATCGTATTTGACAACACACTGATGTTTTAGCTATTTCTCAGCAGTTCTCACACACCAAAGCCTTTTCTGCTTCTCACATCACCCCACCAGCGAGCAGAGTCAGGGTGCACAAGAGGCTAGGAGGGGGCACAGCTGGAACAGCTGCCCCCAGATGACCAAAGGGATGTCCGAGACCATGTAATGTCATACTCAGGCATAGAAGTAGTGTGTGGAAGAGGTCATAAACTTATTAACTGTCTTTATCTCAACCTACAGATTTTCTCACTCTTACACCTTCTGAATTCCTCCCTTATCCTACAGGGAAGGGAGTGAGTGAGCAGCTCTGTTGCGTTTCCCTGCCTATTGCAGCTGAACCAGGACACCCAGTCTTATTTCAACGCCTGCTCAATAACAGCCTCATTTTTTTCTGAACTGATTTATCCTTCTTCAGCCTCCTTGTGCCAGTCCCAGCCCTTTGGCCAGCCGTTCACATTGCCCACCACGCCCTGTGCCCCACACTGCCTCACCAGTCCCATTGTCCCAGCACAGCCAAACCAAGTTGTGGTATCTCCTGTGTAACACATGGCCTCCTAGTCCACTCCCCACCCCCCAGGTCACCAAGAGCACCTTCCCAAGGTAATAGCTGCCATTTTGCTGCATGGAATCGGCAAGAGGGCCCGAACTGCCAGTCCTTAGGCACAGCTCCACAGAGCAGCCAGCCACTGAGATGCCGGCCCTCAGCCCTGCCAGCTGCTGGGCACTCAACATCAGCTGCCACAGCACCATCATCAGCTGGTCAGGATCTGTTACAGGGTGGTCGCTGCTGTTCCCTGTGGTGCTGCAGACAGTCCTAATGGTGACGGCCACTGCATGAGGTAAAGACCACCATGAGGGAGCCGTGCAGCCCCGCTTCTTGCGGCCAGAGGTCACCAGGTGATGATCCTGGCCCCCAGTTCAGGCATCCCTCAAGGCGGGCAACGTCAGTGTCCACAGCTACCATGGTTCTCCCGCTGGCCAGGGAAACCGGAGAGGAGGAGACATGGGCCAGGAGCAAGTGCACACCTGGCATCACTTCCTCTGAGACACGGGCTGTTGTCGCTCAATCTGCACACATTCATATAAGCTCTTGCCAGTCACTGCTGCAATGGATCCTGGTTTGGTGGGGTTCTGTTCCCCTCAGTCCAGGGAACGTGGCTCTGGCAGCAAGAATTATTGGGAAAAATATGATATTTTTGGCTCATTTAAAGAGTTTTGACCATGTAGTATAAACCGTTGATGTGTTAAGCTTTTATTGACCTGAGAACCACAAATACGGGCAGATTTTTTTAAAAAACTCTACTTTTGGACAGAATGTGGTACTGTTTTAAATAAATGCTTTGACCCACTTGTGAAGGCAGGCAGAGCACAGCAGAGCCTGGGCTTAAGAGTGCCAGGCCTGTATTTTAGCACCCTTGATAATTGTTATCTGTGCTGTGCATAAATTAGTTTGCAAGTACCTAACTCGAGACAGGACAGAACAGCTTAAAATAATCAGTCTTAATCATCACTCATCGAGTCAATGGAGTCAATTAGTCAATATACACTGGATACTTTTTTTATTTTCTTACCACAGTCTGGAGTCATGTTTAAAAATGTTTAATGCTGCATTTTTCAAGCAATGTGAGAAGCCATCATTTTCAGTTGATGGCTTTCTCAAGGTAAAGCTCTATACAGTTGACTGTATTAATCTAACATCTTAATGCTGCCAAGAGTGGCATCACCTCTGTCAGGTTCTCCCTGTCACCATTTCTGGCTTCTTAAGTGCCAGCTCTGACACTTGTTTAACTCACAAACGAGCCAGGACAGCTCATGAAATCTAGAAAACTTACATCAAGGGGAAATAATTAATGTGTGCAGTTTCTGTTGATGAGTGAGCTGAAATGGCTCACTAGCTGCTCAGAGAAGCACCAGAGTTGATGCTAGATGCGAGAGACAGTGTGAAACTGGGAGTGACTAATGTGCTCTTAGATCAACTCACCATTTCATGGGACTTAGTGTTCACTAGAAACGATCTGTTCACTTTCTCAGGAAGGAGAAGGACTGTAGTTTTGCTTTACGGGTATACTATGAAAAAAATAAAGGATATAATTTCTCAGAGACTCAGTAGTAATTCTGTTGCACAAGCAGCAAGCCAAATACAATAGCCCTACAGTTTGCTGGGTGACAGTGGCACTGCCGTCAAAGTTTAAAACAAAGGTGTGTTACTTTAACACAGCATTAATCAGTATCACCAGAAGTCAGCCCTGAAATTTTGTGAATTTAGTCCTAAGGTGGTGATGCTGGAATGGGCCCATCTAACACTTCACTGATCCTGCAACAGCAGGGTCACCAATCCAGCAGGATCTAGTGTCTAAGGGGAGAACAGTAGAATGCAGAGTGAGAAGCCTGATTGTAAGAAGAAAGTAATTTTAATTTCACTTCTCTGACGTATATTAGGGAAGTAGGTGATTTTCGACAGTCAGAAGTTGTAATAGATGCTGTCATCTAATCAGTGAGCTATCACTTGAGGTGTGGGTTGAATTCAAAATGATCTGAAATACTTTAATCAAATAAACAAATACAGAAGAGCGCTGCACTGCAATGGCATTCAAATTAGCTGCTCATTTTGCCTTCAGGATTTACTGAATGCTACTTTTTATGATACACATGAAAAATACATTGCATACCAAACCGATAATTTAAGTAACAACTTGGACCTAGGTGAGCATTTCTAACTAACTCAGTGTACTCAATCTTAATAGCCAGGGTGTTCACCAGTAACCATTTTCCTTTTTTACCAGTTTTTTTATGAAGAACTGCTTCAAGATTAACTTAACCAGCCTTCTGAATAGTTCTCAAACGAGCGGGCAAATTCAGAGAACTCAGAAAGTGTCCTGGAACTACAATGAAATCTGAGAACAGAAAGCACGGCGTGACTGAGGACTATATCTTAGCCATAGCGTACTCTGTCTGCCCAAGGAGACTTTTCTTTGACCTCCTCTCCAGGATACTTTCAGGTCCCAGCCTCAACTCAGGGATTAAGAAATGTCCTAACTAGGTAAGCTCTTAGGAACTAGGCTACAGTGCACACCAGGATGAGCCCAGACTACACTGGTTGGGATGGCACAGGACAGCAGATCTAACTCTGTGTTTCACTGGACGGTTTGGGAACTGGAGTGGGAGAAGAACAGAAGTGTATTGTGGACTGAGGTCTTGCGTGAGTGGGTAAAACTTCAAAGCATCAATATTTTTAACAATAATAGCAGTAACACAGTGATATTTGCAGCACATAAGAGCTTTCCTCCATTTCTTTATTCTGAATAAATCGGTTAAAATTAGATAGATAGATAACTATAAATGTACGTAATTTTTTTAAGGCTTTTAATATTTTGAAACTAAAATTTTTAGTAAGAAAAGTTAGGAAATGTGATCACAACACAATGTGGTTTGAAAACAATGTTATACTTAAATATCTATCTTCAGATTCCATGAAGGCAATAAAATGCGAGAACTGTAAACCAAAGTAGTCCAGTTGCTGCAGACAAACATTTGGATTATGACATAAATTCATTTTTACAAAGAAGCAGTCACCAGGTAACCAGGGTATGATGAGATGACTGGCTGTGTAGACAACAGAAAACTGGTGATTGTTGTATATTTTGATTTTACCAAGGACTTTGATATAATCTCCCATAGTAACTTTATAGCCAAATTGGTGAGCTACATGTTGAATAACTGGGGAGCAAGGTCGCTGGAATATAGGCTGGGCCATCAGGCTTAAGGTGTTGAGATCAACAGTATGACTGCTTGAGAATCTGTGATCAATACCTGAGCCAATATGCTTAATTCTTTACTAATGACCTGGAAGACCGAGCACACTCTCAGGAAGTTTGCTGCTGCTGAGGGATAGAGGGGAGCAGTCACTCTGCAGGAGGGTGGGGTTACCATTCAAAGTGGGCTGGACAGCCTGGAGAAACAGGCTGCTGAGAGGACCCTGACAATGTTCAAAAAATAGCAAACCTGAAGTCAGATATTTGGGATGGGAAAAGCCTGTGCAGGCTGGGGGCAGTAACTACAATGCAGCTTCACAGGAAAAGACACAGGCCTCCCTAGTGAACAAACTGACTATAACCTAGCAACGCACTTCGCAGCAAACAAGGCCAACAGCCTTCTGGGCTGCGTTAGTAAGAGGGTAGCCAGGAGGTTGACAGAGGTGATTCTTACACTCCGTTCAGCACTTGCGGAGGACCATATCCTGGAGTGCTTTTTGCTTTGGGCTCCCAAATCCTAAGGCCTGTGAAGCTGGTCAAGGGCTGGCATGCATGGCTTGGAGAACAGAAGTCATAACGCGATGTTAGTGCTGTCTACAGCTACTCGAGGGGAGGGTGTAGAGAGGACAGAGAATCTGGACTCTTCTCCAGTGTGTGCTGTGGATGATAAGCAGCAATTGCACCCCAGTGCACATAAAGAATTTTGGCCTAGTGTAAGGGAGAAATATTTACCAGAGTCAAGCTTGGCAAAGGTTACCCACAGAGGCTGTGAAGTCCTTGGAGATAAAACATGAGCAGAATTGTCACAGAGTACTTTGCTCTGTTTGGATCTATTTTGAGGAGGGCGGACTACGGACCTCTGTAATGTGAGATCTCTGGAGGTCCTTCCAATATACATCATTCTGTGATGAGACAGTTAATGTTTTAGTGGAAGGTGGTTTTACCAATTCTTTTTTTAAATTATTACAGATTTAGTTTGTAAGGGAATATTAAGAAATAGGCTATCCTAAAATGGTTTTAAATCAGCATTAAACAAACCAACCACTCAGCCCTTGGAATCTAGAGGAATCCACTCAAATAAAGGGGTTTAGACCCAAGGTAAGAATAGTGATTTCTACCTATGGGATGACAAAGATGCCAGAAATGGCAATAGCTTAGAATGACTTAGAGGTCATTAAAAGTAATCTTCTCAAGATAAGATTTGAGAACAATATTGTAGCAGAAAAGACTCTGAATAAATTACAATTTTGGACTGTTGAAGAATGCAACACTAAGATCTTAAACTATTGTTTTAATACAACTTCTTGTTCTGATGGTTTGTAGATTAAATTAAAGGGCATGAGCTACATGCAAAATGAAAATGGGAGATGGAAAATTCAAGTACATACATCTCTATTGTAAACGCAGTTCATAACAACAAAAATGCTTTTGCAACTGTGAAGTACTTAGGAGCTTTAAATTGGTTATACTTGCTGGCAACTGACAGACTGTACTAACAGAAATTGTTGTAGTGTACCACCGATGGACACTTTTAGTCTGAAATATTTTAAGCTCTAACTGATGAGCTTGTTTCTATCACAGTCATACCCCAATATTCTTATTACCACAGAATTCCCCATCTTTCAATTCACTGATCTGCATAGTAGTTTCACGTCATAAAAAGGCCAAGCACAGATTAACCAATTTTAAGTTCATCTTTATTTCCATAAATCAAAGTTACACTTCAAGTGGTTAGATCCTTTGTTTCACATTTCTCATCCTCAGTAAACCTCTGCAGTAGCTACCACAGAATGTGTACCTATTACCATTCTAATGCACATTAGTTGTTGCAGTATCTTTTCAATCTGATGCGAGTAACCATAAGTAGTTCCTAGCAAATTATACTTTAATTTTCGTTAAATTGATAAGTTGCAAATTGATAGTGTTCCGTTTGCTGCAGGTCCAGCCAATGTTAGAATGCATAGCAGCCTTAAAACTCAATAATGAACTGTTAAATAAGTAGCAGTATAAAAACACATCAAAGGTTCTACATATGGAGATATTTCACACTGCACTAGGAATAGGACGAAAAACCTAGACAGGAGTGTCTATTCTATTCCACACACCTCTCCATTAAAAGGGCTTCTCTTCGTACCTTTTAAAGACATACCTTGTGCAACTGCAAATTTAATGGAATAAAGATGCTGACTGTTAGAACTGCTTGTTGAAACAAATATATAACTCTTCCACTAGGAGGCCTTCATTTATACTCTGTATCTTTCTGGTTGGCTGTTGGTTGCACAGAATGTATGGAAGTTCTCAGTGTCCTCTACAGACTGTTTTCACAGAAAAATACCTCAATTTATACAAAAACATACTTAACCTCTCTATGTAAAAAACTCGATTTTAAAGAATCTTTGTATATTCCTGATGGAGTCAACGGGAGAATACATTGTTCTGGAGTTGTAAATACTCTCTTTTAGAAGAAATACTTGAAATCTTTGGTTTGCTTATATGCTGGATGGAAACAAAACAGGTTTAAAGGGAATAAATACCTAGTTACCTGAGGTTCATCTACCATTTCTTCTAACATGGACTTTGGATAAGATTAGCTGTTTGGTAGCTGGAAAGGAAAATTATCTACAAAACAATGAAACACAAAGCTTATTTCAGTAGTGCATATTAAATAAGACAAAGCTGATTTAGTCAAACCAATAAGGTTAGTTAAAAAATAAAACTAGTAATCCTATTCTGTATTGCCACCTTCTTTAGAAATATGAAGCATTACAAAAATATTCACAATAGTCTTTCTACATTAATCTATTATTCCATATTATATTTTGAAAAAGTGCTTTCACAGGCAAGTTTAACTGCAAACTCATATTCTTCCAGTCGCCTAAAGCCCTGATCCAGTTGTTTAAAACCATCGTTCAATACAGAACAAGGAGTTAAGACAACTTCCATTTTTCCTTCTGTGAATGAATGCCTTCCCTGCTTTTACATTTTCCTATCAAATTAAGCAACAGTTGCTTGAAAAGTAAAGTGTGATTTGTGTTAAATCACAGATTAACAGTGTGGTTACTTTTGAATAGGGAGTTTAATCTCTAATACAAGGCTTCAAGAAATATTTCATTGCTTTCATTTTTTATCTTTCTTCTCATTATCCAATACTTTATATTCATCCAACACAGCATGGCCAGTTTCCTTTGCAGTTCTCTTGACAACAGCTTTGATGCCAATATTGTCAATGTTAAATGCTGTCACACCAAGATTGATTGCAGAATTCATAGCATTGTCTGTAGCATGGCCCGCATCTTCTCCATACCTTAAGAAAGAGCAGGTTTGTAGATATATTATGGTTAGTATTGTTCTCTTCACTAGAGGCCTTTTAAAAGTTTCAGCATTACTAAGAACAAATAATAAGCGTACAGCCTGAATGTTGCAAGAATAAAATTGGAAATCACCAAGTCATTTGATTAGGGGCTGCTCCTCTATCAGATTACTCTTTTAAAGATATCAACACATTTCTGCCCTTTCCCCTCAAAAAACTGCCAGTCTTTCTCCCTCCTTCCTCTCTAGTTTTGAAGATAAGAGTAGAAGGCTTATCTATAGAACCATAAGATGATGGAGGGGCATGGAAGGCTGTGTGCACTAACCCCTGAGTACTTTTTCACCCCAAGCTTTTAGGTAAAATTCCTAACACCCTCTATTTCCCCATGTAAGTCATTACACCACGACCCTTGCAGCTGTCAAACCTTCTCAGTCTGTATAACGGGTGGCAGCACTGAGGAGGAGAGAGGGCAAACACTGTCCAGCCTTCTCACCTGTTACAGAAAAGGGGACCAGAATTGACTTGGGCATATTTTTTGACTTAGTTCATACCACCACTATCAGAATAGTGCTTGGTTAGTAATTCTCCTATATGACCTTCGCCTGTGTCTATATAGCATAAAATGATGCTACGTCTGGTGGAACAGTGACACACTGGCATGTTGGTTCAAAGTCCCAAAAGCAGACTCACTGAGGTAGTGCAACACTGTGCTCAAGCAAATTAACCCAGACAGTCCAACAGGTCTCCTGGGTACAGAGAGCTCATATGCTGGCAGTAGCAAGTTCCCTACAGAAAAAAAAAAAGAAGTATCCATTGTGCAGTGAAAACTTAGGTGAAGTAACTTGGAATCAACACTGTAGTAAAGGGGAAGAGGCAAGGGGGAAGAAAAGTTACACAAAACCCCAAAAGGCTCAAAGCTCTCTTGAGGATTTCTTGAAAATTACTAAAAGAAAACCTCTGGTCTCTCCACTAGGCTGTGGATGCAGCTTCTTTATGCTCTAGGGGGCAAGTCACCAGTTTCATATTAATTTCTCAAGTGTGAAGAAAGGTACCCACTTATACCAGTAAAGAGTGCATACTGAAGGAGGACAAGAGCACAGTGAGAGCAGTAACTTCAACTCTTCCGGGCAGTCAGACTTTACCCAGAGAGCACTATAATCAGACAAACCAGGCCAAAGGGAAGTATTTCTGACAGTATCAGAATCCCAGCGGAGTTACTTTTTCCCTGGGCTTCTTATGATGAGAGATTCTTTGAGGACCTCAAAATAAGGCTAAAGGGAAGCACAGAACATCAAAGAATCCAAAAATCTTTCACATTATCAGTATGGCAGCCACGGCATAATGGCTGGAACCAACAATGAAAATTAATAAAAAGAATTACTGCTTTCTTTTGGTTCTAATTCTCTGATAGAGCAACAGCCTTGAATCACTAACATCTAATTTGCAGATCATAGAATTAGTCTCATAGCAAAACCACAGTATTTATCAATTTGAGTAGTTATTTCCATCTCAGCAACATTATAAGCCAGTTTTATGAAACATTAATTTAAATGAGGTTACCTGTTTTACCAAATACAGTTAGGTTAAAAATTTCTTAATATTTGATAATTGATTTTTCAGTTTGCCTGTCTCAATTGCATAAATTACAACTTTTTTAAAAAAAAAAAAAAAGTTGGGCAGATGTACATAGTGTAGTTACTTATATGACTGTAAAAAAACCACCAAGGTAGTAGCATGGTGCTTTGGGAGAAATAATACTTCAGAACCTATGTTTTCTCCCAATTCTGATCAACATACACATATGATAAGCATCTCTTTATAATTCCATGTGCAAAGGTACTGCAGCTAAGTGTTAGCTGAGTTTTTTTCTCAGATTTAGAGATTTAGAGACACTATGCTGACGCTCCTTTAGCTTTGTTTCCATTAAGTGGAATTTAGCTCATTCACTGAAGTACTTTGAGTTGCAAAAATCTTTGTCACCAAAACAAAAAACAGCTTCCAAGAGAGGCATAATGTAGAATTTTAATACATTTCATAAATAGATTCTAAAGATCAAATATCAAATATTTTCAATTGTATTGTAATTAACTGCAACATTTAATTACTTATTGCTTTTCACTCTTAGTGGCTGCTGACTGCTGTTCTCCGTATTTCTTATTTTTATATCTAAAACAAAAACATTAATGTGAGTTTATGTCAAGTGAGTAAATACCTTTTGATAGTCCTGAAAAGAAAACATTAGTAAAGCCCCGCTGACTAGAACTTCACTATCTAACCTCTTAGAAATACATCACAACACGACCTGAATGTCAATCCACTTAATACTGTGTGCTGATATTTACCTTATGACTCTCTGCTAATAGCCTGGACGCAGTTCCAGCAATACTTTTTAACATCTCTTTTGCTACACTTATCACCAATTCCACTTAACTTACATGCTTTTGCTGACTCTTCACTTTCTATTATACCTATTGCACTTTTTTTTGAGGTGCATTTAGTATGTTTTCCAGTTATTTCAACATATTCCCTTCACTGCATCTTCCAGTATACACACTTAATTTTGTTCTTTCCATCACCTCAGTAATATCAACTTAATCTCAAGTGTTACTCTCCTCTTCCCCCATTATGTCTTTCTATGAACATCTGTATTTTGCAAGTCAAGGCTATCCTTTTATTACTATTTGTGCCTTAGGTTTCCTTAAACAATTTTCTGTTTTGAACCTCTTCGCTTTAGTCAGTCCTAATGAAAGCTGGAATTTCTTCCATTTTTCCTAAATTTAACTAAGTTTACATCAATTCAGGATTGGAGCTGAGAGGTTTAAACCAGCAGCTTTTTTCATGATGATGCTACACTGTACAGCAAAGATAAACCTGAACGTTATTTGCAACATAGCCTGAAGCTGTAATACTTCTAGAAGAGAGATAAAAAAATATTTACCACAATCATTTACTCATTTCATATTTTTACTTACAGGAGATGCTCCTTACTGTGCACTTAGCAGTTTATCACGTGCTGCATAATTGCAGCAAAGTAGGTACTTCCATTAGCTTCCCTTGCACTGTCATAACTTTTGTTGCCAGTACGTTGTAGAAGATGAAACCAATACAAAAATAACTTACTTGTATTTGACAGTTTTTACAGTCTCCGTTGAAACACTTTTTGCAATGCACTTAGCTGCACTTTCTAAACCTTGCCACACTGTTGAAAACCCTGTAAAAACGAACAGTTTATTTGAGTTCATAGCAATGAAAAATACGCAATTAAAGAAGTGTAAGGATTTTTTATTACCTTGAACTCCACTTGCTGCTACCACCAGAGCACCATCAAAAGTGGATTTGCCATCTTTATCTTTCTTAAGGGATTCTGGAACTAATTTGCTGCCATGTTTCTTCACATGTGGAGCCAGCTCCTTTCCGACACAGCTTGCTATCGAACACACTCCCTCAACTATCATAAAACAATAGTATGCAGATTACTTAGTAAGAACATAGAACAACTTTCTTTAGAAGTCCTTCTAATTAAGAGTAATCATCACTGAAGTCTTCACTGTTGCTTCTATTTAAATATGATTATTTGAATTATTTACTTATGCATTAATCCATGCATAAGTGCCCAGCTGGATAGAGAAACGTTATTTCTCAGATTCTGCACAGCTACAATTCCTATGAAACAAGTAAGGTGGGTCTTATGGCTAAAAGGCACTTTAGAAGAAATATGTACACATCACACACCCTAATTTCAAGAAACTGTTTCCATTGCTTTATCCCCAACTTCCACATAGGGAACAAGCTGTGATTTTTCCTGACTTGTCTTCTTGAGAAGTCTTACTTACAATCCTTCCAGCTTTTTTAAGCATTTTTGTAACATCCAGCATAATTTCCTTTTAACTTGGATGAGTCACTAGGCATTAAATATAAACATTAATGCAAATAAGTAACAGAATGAAGTTGCTGTGAGCTGCTAGGGTTACCAAGCACTCTGAACACCATGTCATTTCTGTCTGGAAGTTTATACATCATCTAATAGACTTGTTTCAGGTGTGTCTATTTAAAAGCATGCACATACACGCACACACATACATACTCTCTAGTGGTATAATATGTCTTTCCTCTAGCTTATTGGTTAGAGAAACCAGCTCTCATTTTACATAATATTTATTATTTCAGGCAATATTATAATACAAGATAAAAATTTTTACCCAAGAACTGGCTGACTTTCACAGCTCCTCCTGTAGCCTGTTTTGCTACATGAAGCCCCTTTGCAACAGTTGGGCTGACTTCCAGCGGTTTTTCTTCTGGTTGAATGTGTTCACGCAGTTTAGAAGCTCCTTTGTGGATAGCTTTACCAGTATATTCTGCTCCTTTTACTAGGCCCCAGCTTACCCAAGATGCACCTTCAAGGCAAAAGATGTTTTTCTTAGAATGTACAATTTTATATACTGTAATTCTCACAGCTTCCCCTCCTATGCAACACTGACTTTAGAAACATTTCTGATTACACAGTCTGCAATTATACTCTTCCTTGAACAGGCCAGCATGAATTCCTGTAATGATTTCTGCTCCCATACCACCCACATTTTTTTCAATTCTCTTTAAGTATAATACAGCTAGTCCTCTTCCAAATGTCAGCTTAATACAGATACTCAGGTTTTTAAGAGATATCCAAGCCCCAGCCCCAGAAGTGACAGAACTGCACATCTCAACACTATTAACATTGGAAAAAATACACCCCAGCCCTCTAGCCCTCCTAGCAGACTTGTATTTATTACAATCAGCTAGTGGTCATTAGTATATTCTAAAGGTTCTCAGAGGAAAAACAAGGTTTATCTGTAGAAATCACAATAGATGTCTCCTTTAATATAACTGCTCATACAGGAGTAAAACTGTTCTGTCACTATGGTTTGAGACACAGAAGATGATATCTTAATACAGTCAAGTGAGGAGTCTAATTCATCTGCAATAAATAAGACTGCACTATTTTACAGAGCCCACTGAAGTATCCTTTAGAAGATTACACTGGAACTGGTGAACAGCTACTTCTGACCACTCAGCTTCTACCAGCACACATGCATTTAAGTGAAAATTCTGTTTAAATGTTACTCACAATCATCTTATTCAACACAATCATCTTATTGCAACAGTACCTGATAAGATTCCATGGGCAACTTTCTCACTCCATTCTGGCAGCTCTTTCTGCTCTTCCGCTCCTTCAGGTTGTGGCGGGATATGTACAGTCTGAGGCAAGTTAACTGTATCACCAGAAGCTTCTGAAGGCTAACAAATGAAAGCAAACATCTGAGATCTACTTTGCAACATATCATCAGAATTTCTGGTTTAGATCATACAGATCCATTATCAGAAAACATTAATGCTGTGTATTCCTGGGGTAAGTGTACAGAAATTCAATGGAAATTTGTAATTCAATTAATTTTGCACAGAAACACTATGCATTCAAAAAAGCTTATTAGGTAACTCAGTATATTCTGTACACTTCCTTCATTCAGTTACAATGAAAAGACTTGCATGCCAACACAGCCACATAGCCAGGTAACTACCCAGGGAAAACTCAGAGTGCAATTTGACTAGCAAAAAAAGATAAAAGTGATAGATGGAAAAGTCTCTTAACTTCTCAGAGGGAAGTGAACTCTGTTGTTATTCAGCACTGGAATTGCAGTCCAGCTGCACTAAAAGAATGCAGCTGTTCTGGTTGTTTTGCTCCTCATCCTTCCCTCTCTAAATCAAAAAATAAAGGAGATTATTCATTCTACACACTGTTGTTGCTTTTGCAGACCGGCACAGCCAAAGAAGACATCAAGCTGTGCAGGATACTGCTCCCCATTGCTGGGATAGATGTTAATCATTCAAACATAGGAACTACCACTGCAGTCTGGTAAGTGTTTCTAAAAACTGTAACATAAAACTTTACAGAGTTCACAGACAATTTGTAATTAAACTTTAATAAGAGAAGGCAAAAAAATTGTAAAATATTTAGGTTTTGGTTAGGATTCTATATTTAAAACTTTCCCAGTGTAAAAGTAAAAAAAAAAAAAAGAAATAAAACAATTTTGATTGGAAACACTTCTAGTTAATGAGGCATAGCAAGAAAAACGTTTTTGTTCACTCTAGAAGAGTTTATATGAAAGCACTCATAGATGACACCTATGAACAGAATAGAATACACAATACACAGTAATACTTCATATTGCATAAAATTCTTACATTCCTCAAATATTTAATGTAAATAAAAATAGGGTATTGCACAAAGATGGTAAAAGAAAGCAAAACCAACATTAACAGAAAGGAGGAGATAAAGTCTGGGAAAGCTGCTAGGTTAACAATGTATCACTTACTTGTACTATATCATTAATCACTGCTTGACAGCAGTGCTAAATCTCATGTTTAAGAAATGTCTTTAGCAGGTCACAAGAAGATTTTGGGGACTGGGCAGAAGAAATGACCTTAATACATAGGTCTATCTAAAAAAAGTCAACAAAAAGAACCCAATAAAAAAATCCAAACTTTGCTCCAGATATAGTTCAGTTGCACTACAGTTGGGGTGTTCTAAGGACTTTGCTAAGGAGCAGAAATGGGTTCTATAAAAGAACAGGTGACTCTCTACTATAATTAAATTAAATATACATGTTAGTTAGATACTCATGAGTAAAATATAAAACAGATACATTAAATGGCCATCAGGCTTTGAAATATTTGGGCTTGATCACAAAGTTTTTCAAACACCAGAAATCTGCTACCAATTTGCAAAATGTGGTAGCCTGCAGTAACTGAAGCAGCTCTTAAACAAACCAACCCCAAACAAACAAAAAAAAATCCCCAAGGATACAGCATTGCTGGTTTCAACCAAGCCTGATATCTTAGCAATTCTGACATGTATTTCAGTGATGTTTCTTTAAATATACAATTTTTGAATCATTGTCCTGGAATTTACCTGGACTTTGTGGCCAGACATCTGTTTAAATTTATCTTCAAAATGTGCTCTCTCACTTGCTGGGAGCTCTGAAGATAACCCTACTCTCTCATGGGATCCTGGCACCTGTGACATTTTATCAGGGAATATTAACAAAAACATGGAATTTTAGGATGATAAGAAACTAATGAGATATCCAATGTGAACTACTTCTATGCAGGAAAAATAACAGAACTGTATTCAATACGTCCTGCACTGAAACGTCACATAATTCTGTAGGACTTTTTCCTTTTAAGTAAAAATCAGTGGCCTCCTGTGCTACTGAGATTTCCTGCTGAACTCAACAGGATTCACAGCATAACATAACTTCACCCAAACAGCATGCTGCAAACTGGTCCTTCATCATCACTGTATTCAAATCTTGGTGATTCAACAAGGTTCCATCTTTCATGACAAGATATAATCTTGCTATGAGCTTTTAAGTAGTTATTGATTACTATTCTCCCTGAAATGGTGCTCCAGTGCTCTTACAATAACATTTTTCACCTTGGTTCCAGCGGCTGTACCTTACCGCACCTTTGTTAAACTATGCTTTTTTTGTTTTCCCTATCTGTTAATATCCTATTGCAATAAGGCACTAAATTTATCTATTTTGAGATCCCATTTGAAGGCAGATTTTTGAGGTACATGCTATTTTGCAGGTCTTCTCTGAACCAGCTTAACATTTCTGAACTGTAAACACATTTGGGCACAATATTCCAAGAATGGTGTGATCAAAACTACACAACGAGTGTGTGCATGTGCACACATGCAGGAAAAAACATGCATACTCCCAAACAAAAAAAATTTCATGTTGCGTCCTGTGTTCTCTTTTCGAAAAATGGAGAAAATATACAAACTAGTCTCCAATTCCTTTCTGTGCTTACAATTTAGTACGTTAAAAATTCTGTCCACCCATCTCAAGAGTCTATAGTTGCAGTACTATGTTGCTTAATCTTAGCTATTTCTCACTGGTGAACTTACCAAGCAAGACACAGAACTTTGCAGTCAATTGTAAATTGGAGAATATATTATCATTTGCACCTTTCTTTATTGGTTTAGAACAGGCAGCCCAGAAATTTACCTGGATTCTAAGGTCAGACATCTGTTTTAAAAGATCCTCAAACAACTCTCTGTCAGCTGCTGGAAGTTCTGAAGACAGCACCACTCCCACATAGGACCCAGGTATCTGGGACATCGTGTCAGGGAACATGTAGACCCCAGTATTGCAGCAAAGAACAGGAGACTGGTTACACATCAGAGGATACAACCAGTCACAAACCTACAAAAGAAAAGAACATAAAAGAATTAAAGGATTCTCTTGAAAAGAAAGACAAGCAGAGTATAGTGATAAGCACAACAAACTTTCTTTCCCATAAAGTTTAGTAAGAAAATTAAACCCTTATGCTGTCTTGAAAGAAAATATATTAAAAAAAAAAAAAGAAAAAATACAAAAAAACCCATCCTATAAGACTGTGGAAATATCACTCTTAATTTGTTCTGACAGAAAAATATTCTAATATAGAAAAAACCCTAATTTTCACAGGACTATAATTCAGGCTGGTAACCTCTCAACCAAGGTCTAGTGTTAAGGCCCAGTTGTAGAAGCAGATGAAAGCGCTGCCAAACAAGACAGGATTCACAACGCCTGTAACTTCCTGTAGATGTCAGGACAGGTTTCTATGGTAGGATAAATCGAATATATGGCTGTTGCTGGCCAGTTGCTGAAGATGACTAACACAGGTAAAGATGAACAGCAAGACGCAAAGCCAGGAAGCAGTTTTTGTTTGTTCCTCCAACTTCTCTCTTCACTGATGAGACATCTAACAGCCAATCTTAGCAGCAACCGAAAGATCCAAAGTCAGAAACCAGACCAGAAACACAATGCAAGTTACAGAACATGCCCACATGAAGCAAGCCTGAACCGAAAAAAAATCCACATAATACAACTTTTTTATTTGTAGTTCAGCACCTGGATTAACACGGGCCAACAAATTCTAAACAGCTGTTCTAACTGCAAAACCTTATCACTAGTGGAGACTGAAGTGTGTAGTATGCAACTCTGTTTTCTACTGACATGTTACAATAGGTGAATCAATGTCTTCTCTATGTGAGGAAAAGTTAACTTTATGAAATAAAAAGACATGTTAAGTCAACTCCTTTAGAAAACAGAATTCACCAGGCTAGCACTGGACAGTCTTGGGAAGACACAGAGGTGATTTTTGCAATAAAAGTCATTAAAGTGTGCATTTACAGAAAATCATTTTTCCAACAGCTCTAACATCCTTCATATTCTGACATAGAGATTTAGCCTTAGAAGAGAGAGAACTTAAAAAGACTGCTTTTTAAAGTTTTATGACAGTTCCTGAAATTTAATTAAAGGAGAAAAACATGTTCCTCTTACCTGAAGAAATGCAGGTGGACGACTTTGGACTGCCGCACTATCTGTATCCAAGAACTTAACAATGCGTAGATATCCAGGATATGAAGGAGCACTAACCTGCCCATCAGGAGTCACAAAGAATATCTGTACTCCTTGGGGAATTAGGATCAACTCATCTGCATCCACTCCCAGATTTTCAATGGGAGGTGGGCGATTACACTTACTGTAGTAGTCCTCACCTACAGAAGAAAACTCCCCAGAGTCCGTGCCATAAGACACAGTAAAATGGCCATTGGTAGCTTGAGGAGTATAGGCAGGAGGTGCTTCATTTGGCAGACAAAGAGGTTTTGCAGATGATGGACTCATAGCTGGTGTTTGCCCCTGGCTGACAGTTGCAACACTTCCATCTGCTGCAGGTGGCTGACTTGGTGCAAACACAGAATTAGGGGGAGGGGGTCTTTCTGGTTTTATTTTGGAAGGAATGGATGGGTACAACTTGGACACCCCAGCAGGGGCATCCATTGCAGCAGGACTTGCTTGTAAAGGTGGGTTGTTTTGTTCTAGAATGCCAAGTCGAGCATGAACGTTTTGGAGGGTCTCCCTCATCTTCTGTTGCATTCGCCTAGCAGACTCCCACTGGGACCCTACACATGCAGGACCCTGCGATGGAATGCTAATCCCCCGGAGCAAGTGGTCAAGCCCTTGCTTATAATAACTCCTTGCCTCTTCCTTCTGACCATATTCATCTGTATTCAGTCCTTTGTTGATACAAATAAAGGCTTTTCTGTACTCTTCATTAATAGCTTTAATATTTGCATCTTCTTGCACAACTGGATCCTGCAGGTGTTCCATTACTGCAAATTGAAATGAAAATTATTTAGAGAATCCATAGATGAAGCCAAACAATGTTTATCTTAGAATAAAACACCTTCTAATTAGTTTCTAATGATGACCATACTGCATGTATTAGCAGAAAGCTATCTGCTTGCTTGGTACAGTGTCTGATGTGTTGTTTTCTCTTAATAACCTTCAGATTTATAACACATGATTCCAAGACAGCAAGGAATTTATAACCTTCACATCTAGTTACATCACAGACCTGTATTTCATACAAGTTAAACATCAGAAGAATATGGATACACCCTGATATTAAGCTCTCCACCCTAAAAAGCATTATGATTAATAGCATATAAAGGGGTAAAAAACCCAATAATTTAAAAATCTAACTTTACTTTTGAGAATATTTTCCAAAAACATCTCTAAGGTGTTAAAAAATTCAGTTAACATTTTGTCTATTCAAATAAAGGCTGAAATTACAAAGTGGGTACATTTTACATAAATAATTCAAGGTAAAGCACTCAATAGATTTGTTTAAATCTTGATAAACTTCAACTAACATCAAGATACAAAACTGAGAATAAATACTTTCAACAGTTAAAGCTGTGCTTTTCAAATCAAAAAAAAAGGGAATTCCTCTTGGGATCCACCCAAGAGTACCAAAGGAGATGGCGGGTGTCCTTTCCAAACCCCTTTCCATCACCTTCCAGCAGTCCTGACTGACTGAGGAAGTTCCACTGGACTGGAGGCTGGCTGATGTTGTGCCCATCTACAAAAAGGGTTGCAGGGAGGATCCAGGGAACTACCTGCCTGTCAGTCTGACCTCAGTGCTGAGGAAAGTCATGGAACAGGTGATCTTGAGTGCTATCATGAAGCACATGCAAGAGAACTGGGTGATCAGGCCCAGTCAACACGGGTTCACGAAAGGCAGGTCTTGCCAAACTAATGTGATCGCCTTCTATGACAAAGTGACTCGACTACTGGATGAGTGAAAGGCTGTGGATGTAGTCTTCCTGGACTTCAGTAAAGCCTTTGACACTGTTTCTCACAGCATTCTGCTTCAGAAACTGTCAGCCTCTGGCCTGGACAGGCGCACACTCTCCTGGGTTGAAAACTGGTTGGATGGCCGGGCCCAGAGAGTGGTCTCCAGCTGGAGGCCAGTTACAAGTGAGGTTCCTCAGGGCTCCGTATTGGGTCCACTAAACTGGGTGGAAGCGTGGATCTGCTGGAGGGTAGGGAGGCTCTGCAAAGGGATCTGAACAGGCTGGACTGCTGGGCCGAGACCAATGGCATGAGGTTTAACAAGGCCAAAGGCCGGGTCCTGCACTTGGGGCATAACAACCCTGTGCAGTACTACAAACTAGGAGAAGTCTGGCTAGAAAGCTGCCTAGAGGAGAAGGACCTGGGGGTGTTGGTTGACAGCCGACTGAACATGAGCCAGCAGTGTGCCCAGGTGGCCAAGAAGGCCAATAGCATCTTGGCTTGTATCAGAAACGGCGTGACCAGCAGGTCCAGGGAGGCTATTCTCCCTCTGCACTCGGCACTGGTGAGACTGCACCTTGAGCACTGTGTTCATTTCTGGGCCCCTCACCACAAGAAGGATCTTGAGGCTCTGGAGCGTGTCCAGAGAAGAGCAACGAAGCTGGTGAGGGGGCTGGAGAACAAGTGTTACGAGTAGCAGCTGAGAGAGCTGGGGTTCTTTAGCCTGGAGAAGAGGAGGCTGAGCAGAGACCTTATGGCTCTCTACAACTATCTGAAAGGAGGTTGTAGAGAGGAGGGTGCTGGCCTCTTCTCCCAGGTGGCAGGGGACAGGACAAGAGGGAATGGCCTCAAGCTCCACCCAAGGGAGGTTCAGGCTGGACATCAGGAAAAAATTTTTTACAGAAATAGTCACTGGGCACTGGAACAGGCTGCCCAAGGAGGTGGTTGAGTCGCCTTCCCTGGAGGCGTTTAAGGGATGGGTGGATGAGGTGCTGAGGGGCATGGTTTAGGGAGTGTCAGGAACGGTAGGACTCGATGATCCAGTGGGTCCTTTCTAACCTAGTGATTCTATGATTCTATGATTTCCCTTACAGTATTTATGAAGAGAGAAAGACAAATAGTGTTTTCCCTTTCTTACTCCCTAGGTGACAAAAACCTGCAGTATCAATAGGTACAAAAGGTGGCAGATTCTATGTCTACTTCAGAATATATTCGTCAAACTGTTTTGTATATTTCAACAACTGAAGAGCAGAAAAGAATCCAACAGGTTTACTTGAACTCTAAAATGCATAAAATCACTGTTTTAACTAAGTGCAGGACTTACTGCACATGTTACTGCCACATGTAGCAAATACAATAATTCTTGGACTAAGATAGTGTTTACAACACAATGTAAAAAATTCCAGTGAAATTTTTTGCTGACAGTGTGGCGAGGCATTGTCAATTCAGAAAAATCAGGGTATTATACTAGGAGAGAGAGTAACAATCATGGACAACTAAAATGGGATATTATATAAAAATGAAAAAGCATGCACTTTCAAGCAAAACAATGATTCTCTGCTGAAGCTGGATGAAAGAAAGGAGAAAAGTCCAGAGATATCTATTAATGACCATGACTGCAAGCTACAGAGAACACAAGGGTAAGTAAAATCCAAAGTGCAAAAGTAAAAATACTTCCACATACAGCACTAATGTCACTGTACACAGCGAGATCACTGGTGAGATTTCAGACAGCAGTGAGCCACCTTCAGGAAAGCTGCATCAGAACAGGAAAAGGCAATCTGGAACACATCTGAATTTTTACAATGCAAGAGAATCCAATTTCATGAAAAAAAACAACACGCATGATCTCAGTCCAACAACAGATACATAGCTAGAAATATGCAAGGGATGTCTTGAGAAGACAGTTGACATGGAGTGGTTGAGCAAGTAACTCAAGCCACCAGGCTTGCTTGCCCATTCCCCATCACATAGGAGAAAAACAAATTTTGGGCTGGAGGAGGTTTTTCTGGTTGACTGCAGTCACTGGCTGCCAACAGGCTCAGCATCTGTGATGTAGAAGAAAAGCTGAAGAAAAGCACTGGTGTTTACAGTAAGTGTGTGTTTAATAACCACCAAGTACATCAAGTTTAGAAGTTATGAATGCTTCTGACCAGCACACTAGGGAGCAATTATAAAACTAAGTAACAGGGAAAGACTCTAACAAGTTTGCAAACATAGCTGGTACCTCACGCGAAAGATTATACTTAACCATGTATTTTACTATCTAGACATTAAGCACTGAAGATATGCATAGTCAAATTACTTCCTAGCAAAAAAACCCAAGGGACTCCCAAACCACATCATCTTACATCAATACCTGTATCTACTAATGCAAAATCCATTTTTCTTTGCAAGGAGGAAAGATGGAAAACAACTTTATGTTAAAGAACTCAGATCTAAAAATTATTGTAGGTTTCCAAAATACAAATAATGTTTAGAAGATGAGAAAGGCAGTCTAACCTAACATCACAGTTTACTTTTTTATGAACAAAATTTAGTGGTTTGACATCTGTAGTGCCTGTGAATTGTGTTCTGTAACAAGTCCCTTCTTAAGGCTCTAAGTAAACAATTCTTTTGTGTGAACACTACTGCAGTACCATAGTCTACTTTGCCCTATGCTTTTTGACGTTTTTGCTGGAGGAGTGTAAGGCAAAGGCAACTTACAGGTTTTAAAGAACTCTTCTACTACTCATTATTAGTATATAAAAAGAAGAGACATCAGGTAAAATCCTAAAGTCCAAGCAACGTTTCAATGTAACAGTGAACTAATTTACTATTCAATGTTTTCTCGCCATACTGCCAACATCACTGTTCTTGCTAAAGCTCCGTCTTTACTAACACTAGAAAAGGTCTGTAAGAAAACAGAGATGTCAGCACAATCAGTGTATATACAGCACGAGTGCATGGCTGTGCACGGCGGAGATAAAAAAGCTAGCTCAGCAATTCAGAAGAGTGGAAGTTTTACAGCTCATCTCAGACTGATTGAAACACCCCAAGTTTGCAGTATATGGATAGTACAGTTACCACCAAACTATGTATCTGGGCAGCAAAGCACAGGAAAGCAGAACAATGAATTTAGAGTAGATTTTAACACAGGATAACCGAAAGTCAGCATGAAGTACATATTACTAAATAAAAGAGCACTTCAAAGCAGCCCTTGTACCTATGCTGACACGGATTGGCCCAACTTAATGCTAAACAAGAATTAGAGGAACTTGTCTTGCATACAGCAAAACACAGCTCAGAAAAGACTTAAAAGGCACTGTGGATAATCACAGATCAATCCAGTGCTTGAGCTCCCTCCTTGGCCCCTTTTCCTTTATCAGTACAGATATAATTTGTGGTTTTAAGTGACTCGACCAAGGAAGAAGGCTACAGTGCAACAGGGAAACTTCAGTTCAATTTGATACTGTAAGCTACCATCTCAACTATCGTGCTGACCATCCTACCCCTGAACCAACAGACCCCACTTCATTAAAAAACAATGTTTATTAACAATATACAGCTTAATGACAGATCTCAATGCCAGAAGGTAAACATGAAGCCTAAAGCTTATTAAGAAGATTAAATACCCTGACTGACAGAGGTAGGATATCCTTTCCAGCTCACTGGTTTTGAAACCTGGGAGGTGTAGGGGACACAAAAGCAAAACCGAGACAAGCAAGCCCTTTAATCCAATAGCTCTTCCTATATGTCAACTGTTTTTCCATCAGCCACTGATTTTAAACATTAAGAGGGTGGAGAACTGCCATGCATACAAAACTGTTTAAACCTTATTTCTGTAGAGAAAGAGCATTTAGCAAAGTGTTAGTAACTTTCAAGAATTTAGAGAACAAACTGAATTAAAACTAATGTTATAAAGGATTTAAACAAATACCACCCAGGTAACAGCTAATAAATGTATGGGGTTTTTTTTGCTTTTAGTTTATTTAAGTTAATTTGTTTAAAGTAGCCCTTAAATTTTTTATTAAGTGGTGGCCTACTACTAATTTTTAAGCGCTTAAAGCTAGGTAATATCAAGGACTAGACAACAGAGAAAGTGAGCGATCTGATCTAACACGTTAATTCTTACTCTCCTAGAATTACCAAAGACTTGAGTAAATACCTGTCTTCTGACATTTCAACCGACATTACCCTCTTAGGCTGTCATCCCAGCATCTACGTTCACCCAGACAGCATGTCTAACGTTCCTTCTCTTGGTACTATTGCCATCTCAAGTCTTTTTTTTATCCGAAGAAATCAACTTTCCCCTTAGTCTATATTTCTATCACATGCTCTTAATGCAAAGCTTTCAGGCTTTAAGCACTTACTTGGCACTTCTTTAAAAAATGAAAATGAAGAACCAGTAAAGCAAATAATTCCGTCCAGCATCTCTGTTTATCACAGTATTCAAATACAAAGACATCATCACAATTTGCAATTCTGTGGCCAAAGATTCTAACAACAACATCAGAGGAAATTTAGGATTATGTAACATAGCAATTTAATACTTCTTCATTAGCTGTGTGCCTGCCAGCTTCCCACCACTGCTGACAGAATTGTTCCATACACAAACAACTTGAGCCCAAACTGTTTGACATAAATGCTAAAAAAGGCAAGATACAAGGGGCAGTTTTCCAAAGTATCACAACAAAAAAACCTCTCGGATCCATAACGAGGCACTCGAACAATTATCACTGATACTGTACCCTGGCCTTGCCACTCCCACTCCATCCCTCCCTGGCACCGTAGCTCACTCGGTGAGGCAGCCCCTTCACCCCGTGGCTCGGGGGTCATACAAGCATAGAATCAAAGAATCACTAGGTTGGAAGGGACCCACTGAATCACTGAGTCCAACCATTCCTAACACTCCCTAAACGATGCCCCTCAGCATCTCATCCACACATCCCTTAAACACTTCCAGGGAAGGTGACTCAACCACCTCCCTGGGCAGCCTGTTAAAGTGCCCAATGACCTTTCCGTGAAAAATTTTTTTCTGATGTCCAGCCTGAACCTCCCCTGGCAGAGCTTGAGGTCAGCCCAGGGGAGCGACACAGATCATAGAATCATAGAATAGTTTGGGTTGGAAGGGACCTTAAAGATCATCTAATTCCAAACTCCTGCCATGGGCAGGGTCATCCCACTAGATCAGACTGCCCAAGGCCCCATCCAGCCTGGCTTTGAACACCTCCAGGGATGGGGCAGCTACAACTTCCCTGGACAGCCTGTGCCAGTGCCTCATCACCCTCATGGTGAAGAAATTCCTCATGTCTGGTCTAAATCTGCCCCTCTCCAGTTTATACCCATTGCCCCTCGTCCTACCACTACCAGCCTTTGTAGACAGTCCCATCCCAGCTCTCCTGCAGCCCCTCGGGCACCGGAAGCAGGCATTCCCTCTCCCTCCCGGCCAGCCGACCCGAGAGGACGCCAGCTGCCCGGTCACCTGTCACCACTGTCCCCACCCCGCTCAGCCCGCGACACCGCCCGCGACATACCCTGCGCTGCCCACACCGCGACCTCCCTCCCGCCTGCCCTACCCTTCCCGGGCGAACGAGCCGCCTCTCACCGCTCCCAGCTGGCTCCTGCCCGGCGCCCGCCGAGCCCAGGCCCCGAACCCCCGCCCCGCCGCGCCTGCGCCTCCCCGTGGCACGCGGTGTGACGTCACCGAGTGGCGCGCGCGCGGGGCCAGGGAAGGGGAGGGAGGGGCGGCGTTGCCGAGGCGCCGCGCGGGTCTGTCTGAGTGAGCGCTTAGCTAGAGTTGCTTTGTGCGGCCATGAAGGGGTCGCAGACCTCGTATGTTTCTTTTGACACCTCGTCTGGAGTACTGTACCCAGTTCTGGAACCTTCAGCGTAAGAAAGACATGGAACTGTTGGAACGGGTCCAGAGGAGAGCTACGAGGATACTCAGAGGGCTGGAGCACCTCCCATACGAGGACAGGCTGAGAGAGTTGGGGTTGCTCAGCCTGAAGAACAGAAGGCTCAGAGGAGATCTTATAGCGACCTTCCAGTACCTGAAGGGGCTACAAGAAAGCTGGAGAGGGACTTACAAAGGCTTGTAGTGATAGGCCGAGGGGCAATGGGTGTAAACTGGAGAGGGGCAGATTTAGACTGGACATAAGAAGGAATTTCTTCACCATGACAGTGGTGAGGCACTGGCACAGGTTGCCCAGGGAAGTTGTGGCTGCCCCATCCCTGGAGGTGTTCAAGGCCAAGTTGGCCTTATTCCTGAGTTTTCAAACATTCAGGCAAACAGGATATTTCTGGTTTTGTCTATACCACACTCTCTTGACTGTTTTCACTGCTATCTCCAATTCAGTTATTACTAGGTGTTTTTTTCCCAGCCTTATCACACATTCAAGATGCTTCATCCTGTGTGTCTAGTTCAGAATACCTGGTCTTTCAAATAATGTTTATTCTAACACACTTGATACCAGCTTCATGGTTTATCCTAGTGCTGATTAATCTTCCATATACTTGCGTTACTCCCACAGCTTAGTAAATATTGGTTGTAGTCCATGTCTTGTTAAACATCAACCTGTTAGCCTCAGCCCGTCAGTCCAGCCTGTTCAGATCCCTCTGTAGCACCTCCCTATCCTCAAGCAGATCGACACTTCTGCCCACCTTAGTGTCAATGTGAACTTACTAAAGGTACATTCACTCCCTTCACTTAGTAGTGGATAGGTAAGGTTGGACTTGATGTTCTCAAAGGTCTTTTCCAACCTAGTGATTCTATGATTCCCCCAGCTCGATCTCCTGTCAGGGAAGAGGAGGATGCATTGTCCTGTCCTGGCAGCCATGTCTGCTGCACGCTAACAGCTTCCCAGCAGCCGCCTGGGAGCAGGAAGTGGTGATGAAATACCGAGCATCTCTGTAAATCTGATTAAAAGAGTACTGAAACACATCAGCCTTGAGAAGATGTAAGTGATCATAGAATCATAGAATGGCTTGGTTGGAAAGACCTTTGAGATCATTGAGTCCAACCATACCTGTTCAGTACTAAACCATATCTCTAAGCAATTAAACTACCCATCTTTTAAATACCTCCAGGGATGGTGACTCAATCACCTCCCTGGGCAGCCTCTGCCAGTGCCCAATAGCCCTTTTGGTGAAGAATTTTTTACTGATGTCTAATATGAACCTCCCCTGGCACAACTTGAGGCCATTCCCTCTTGTCCTGTCACCTATCACTTGGGCAAAGAGACCAGTACCCACCTCTCTACAACCTCTTTTCAGGTCGTTGTAGACAGTGATAAGGTCTCCCCTCAGCCTTCTCTCCTCCAGGCTAAACAACCCCACTTCCCTCAGCTGTTCCTCATAAGACTTATTCTCCAGCCCCTTCACCAACTTCATTGTCCTTCGCTGGACACGCTCCAGGACCTCAATGTCCTTCTCGTAGTGAGGGCCCCAAAACTGAACACAGTATTTGAGGTGCGGCCTCACCAGTGCTGAGTACAGGGGCAGCCAAGATGTCTTGGTCGCCAAGATGTCATTGGCCTTCTTGGCCACCTGGGCACACCGCTGGCTCATGTTCAGATGGTAGTTTTAGGGATTTTTTATTTCAGTAAGAACAGAAGATGCAAGTGACTTACGTGGATCAGTTGAGAGGGTACTTCCTAAAGGGAACATTTGTATTGGTTGATAGAGACAGCTCAGAATTTTCATTTTTCTGGAAATGGGCCTAAATAATCCCCTTTTGCGAATATCATCTTCTGGAAACAGAGACCTTGATAGGCCTCAGAATTAGTGAAGGGTACAAGAGCATCACAAGTGAGGGAGGAGTGAGCTGTATAGATCTACACCAAGGCTGCCTGGCTACATGCTCTGAGCTATCAGGAACACACAGATATGTCTGCTGTGACATTTCCTTCCATGCAGATGCTGCTGTGCTGTACCAGCACCCCTCACAGGGAGCTTGCATCAACTGAAAGTGTATATAGCCCTGGTAGTTTTACTTTAAGTCAGAATTTGTATTACTAGAGGGCTGAACCTTTGTTGTAATGCATTCCCTCCTGTAGCTGTAGAAATAAACTGCTTCTGCCTGATCTGAATCTGCTAAAATTAGACTATGTGTTTATTCCATGAGTCTTCATCTTCATTTGCAAATGGTAACTAAGATTGTGGTATCTTTAGTGATTTCAATCTAAACAACCACTGTGGACTTACTTAAATACTTGTCTATACTTCTGTGAAAATAATTTTCCCCAAATATCTCCTTTTTTATGTTTTAATAACATACAGTGGATTGAAGGTAGCCCTGAAGAAAAGGCCTTGGAGATGCTGGTGGATGAGAAGCTCAACATGAGCCAGCAATGTGCGTTTGCAGCCCAGAAAGCCAACTGTATCCTGGGCTGCATCAAAAGAAGTGTGACCAGCAGGTGGGGAGAGGTGATTCTGCCCCTCTACTCTATTCTTGTGAGACCTCAACTGGAGTTCTATGTTCAGTTCTGGAGTCCTCAGCTTAGGAAGGACATGAGTCTGTTAGAACAGGTCCAGAGAAGGGCCACAGAGATGATCAGAATGCTGGAGCACCTCCCCTATGATGATAGGCCGAGAGAGTTGGGGTTGTTCAGCCTGGAGAAGAGAAGGCTCCGCAGAGACATAAGCATGTATATATATCCAAGCTATTTAAATAACATTCAAATAGCAAAATCATTGACAGATCTTGAACTGATCTGTAAGAGTTAGCAAACATGGAGAGTGTGAGCCTGTGAATGGAAAAATATGTGAGAATTTTCTAAAACCACTTACTAGTATGTAAATAAATTTCATTGACTTACACGAAATGCCAGTATGACTGTAACCTGATTAAACATCTGATGGTATTCTTGCTGTATAGACAGAGTGCTTTTAGTCAGTAGCCCCTGAAACACTGATGAAAGCACGATAAATCATTCTTGTGTGGGTACAACTGGATATATAATTATTCTACAGCTTTTAACAATAGTAAAAACTTTTGTGATAAATGCGTAGATGATCTTATCTGTGATAATTATCTTTTTTCTCCCTTCGAACTCCATAATCATGTGCAGATAAATTGTCCTTGAGCCTAGTGAGGAAACAGCAATAACAGCTGTCTGACAAAGTTAATATTGTAGCTTATTAGAATTCTGTCAGCTACTGACCTCGGACTGAACCAGCACTTTGTTAAGGTGCAAAACCACGTCTTCCGCATTCGTGTTTAGTGTTGATAGGCTTGAACTAGAGGCAGGGGTAGTGCACTTAACGACTTAGCAGACAAGCGTGAAACATCTGGAAAGGGTAGGTGGCTCCTTGCAAAGATCTCATCTGGGATGCCCACACTCAAAGGGGATAACCTGTCTGTCAACAGTATGGCCCTGGGAAGGAGGAGTCTCTACCAATTCAAAGATGTAGATACAGGTCCAGATAGCCGTGCATTAGATTTGTCGGCTTTCTAGGCTGCAGCCATTTCGAACAAGGTTCTTCCCAGCTGCTTGCTGTGACCAGTCGTTTGCATGTGTAAAGTCATTAAAAGCTGTATCTCTAATCTGCTGTACTCTTATGTTGAACAGGGGTACACACAGAGTAAGTACAGAAAACTTGGGCTATTTTACAGGACACCACATTTAACGTTTACTACCTTCAGAGATGCTGCAGGCATAATCCTCAAGCCCAGCTTAAGGGAATTTTTTGTGGAAGAGAGTCAAAGTGCTCTTGGAAGGTCTGCTGCAGTGGAGGTAGGAATGCGAGAACTGGGAAGATGGATGGTGGACCAGCCTAAGTTGACTGGAGTTCTATTTGTTAATTCAGCAGTACCTAAATAAGTTGACAAAAATGGTCAGAAGAGAATACTACCAGGGAAATACCTGGCTCTGGTACAAACTGGTAACACAGCTATTCTCTTGGGTGGTTTATAGTTAAACATGTCCCTAATGGGACAGATCACAGTAAAACTGTGAACAGTACACCACAGAACTCCAGTTATTCACACACATTGATTACAATATTGCTGCTTTTGAGTTCTGAGGAAAAGTAAATTCAACTGCTGATTGAGTATTCTATTGTGCCCCTTTGTGGCACTTGGAATAGTAGCTACTTTATTAGATAGCAGCCATGTGTTTTCCAGAATGATCTGATATACTGTCAGACTGCAGAAAGAAGCAATGGTAGTGAAACATATTTCCTTTTCTTTTAGCACCAAAGATGCAAAGTATGCTGCTATCAAAAAAAAAAAAAGGAGAGGCCATTCAGGAGTAAGGACTTTGCACTTCACAAGCCTGGGAGTGAAATTTAATACAATTAATAAATAATCCTGAATTATGCCATTTATCCTGATTTTTTTTAAGGGGGGGGGAAGGCTACACTGAAGATATAAGATGCAAAATTGAAAGTGCAGAATTAGAGAGCAGTGCATCTCACACTGTAGCCATAATTAAACATTTTTTAAATACTCTTGATATTTGGGGGAAACAGATGTCTGCATGCTGATTTTCCTTCATGATAAATTAATTTATCTGGGAACATGAAACTTCTTGTTTGTCTTCTGGCCTTTTTTGGCTTACACCACCATCCAGCACTAATGTGTCAAACTTAAAAATGATGTATAGCCCTAGTGATATCAAGCATTTTCTTTCTATTGTTTTTCAGTAGCCCAGAGTGGCTTGACATTTGTGATAAATTGAGTTGTTTATTTGATTGTGTGTAGTCTCTTCATCTTTTACTAAAAAGCTGTAATTCACATTTAGCTCTCTCTGTGTATGAGTGTGCCTCTGTGTACAAAAGCGGATATACCCAAACTTTAAAGTGTGCTATTCAAAAAATGATATTGGCAGAATTAGGTGTTTCTGATATACTGTATGTAAGAAAAACTGTCATCAATATTTTGCTACAGATGACGTGGGAGAACATCTGTTTTCCTAATGATTTAGGTGAGGCAATCTGGGGCCTTGCCTGTGGTAGTTCTGGCTCGTATTCTTGTAGTCTCAGCTCTTCACAAGTTCAGGCTAATCTCCTGTTGCTTCAATTAGAAAAGGTCTGAGAGCTGCTATTCTGTAAGTAACAACATGCTTTCTTGCATCATCCTTTGGTGAATTTGGTATTGGCCAAGTTTTGGACCAGACAATTCTGTGATCCAGTCCTGTGCAGGTATATATGTCATATTGTGTGTTTTGTTTGGTAAGGATACATTAAATACTAGTTAAAAGACATCTGATTGTGTAGATTTCATCTCCTTTTGTGTTTCAGGTATATCTGTCTTTGGATAAGACTCACTTTGTAGCAGAGTCCCACTGTGTGTGTGTGTGTTAGATTACATAGACTTTTTCAGGTAGCAAGTAGATAGCTTTCTGGGTGTATGTTTAACTAGGTTATGTTATTACATATTATGTCATGTAATTACATCAGTTTTCCCCACCTAGGGAAGAAAATTGAAGGAGTCATATGACTCAATTTGTTTTGCAATACAAGCCGCTCAAACTGATGGGCTGGAGCTCAATCAGTTATCCACTGAGTGATCCAAAACAACAGTCTTGCTCTGCACAGCTCTGTACATAATACCCTGGATTAAATGTGGAAATAGGCTGTGGAAATCAGTTCTTCTAGTTCCCAAGTCTAGGTGCTGAGACTATCTATGGCCTCCTCATTATCAGGGCAAGTCCTCAGCATGTGTCTTCACTGCCCTGTTCGACTAAAGGCACGTATAAACTTTTGAAAAATAAGATCCTGCATTTGTAAAATAAGTCATTCACAAGGAATAGCTTGCTCATCATCAGATACAATAATTTTAACCTTGGTGTTCTTATCTTTTCTGTTTGCTGTCAAAATAGTATTTTATAATATTATAATATTTTTAATAATAAACGTTGACTGCACTTTTTTAAACAGGAATGCAATTGGAATTTTTATATCTCTAGTCTGCTCTATTCCAACCTGAAACTGAAAAAGTTTGTGTCTAGCAGAACTGGACTGAAAATATATTGTTACTGTATAGCTAGATGGCAGCATTCACATTGCTTTGAGAAAAACTTGAGTTATTTGAAAGATATTCAGAAAAATCTGGCTGCTCTGTAACAGTTAAATGGACTTGTCCTGTTTTGAAACTTGCTGCATAAGAATGTCCGAATGCCTAATACCTCTGAAAAACTGAGCATTTCATTTAAGTATCTAAATTGAAGATGCATAATTAGGCCCTACAGATAAATGAAATCTAGTATTTCCCTGTTTATTTAAAAAGAATAAAAATCTGATCATGAGTGTACATCTTTCAAAATGGGCCAATATGTTATTATGTATGATTCTGTTTATTTGAGAATTTTGTAAATAAGATACTGCAATATAATAAAATAGAAACATGCTTTTTACGTATATACTCCATTTCCTTGAAATTTGAGACAATATTAATGGAAAAAAATGGATCTTTACCATTGACTCATCAGGCCTTGAATCATTCTTAAAATTATCTTTTACTTTTTCCTTCAGTAGAAAACCTCCCAAACCTAATTTGTTTCACTACAAAAGCAATTAAATGAATTACAGTAAAATACGCAAGCTATTGAACATGTTTATAATAATAGGCTAGCATGGAAACGGATTCCAGCTTCAAATCCCAGGAAGCTGCTTTAAACAGCATTAGAGGGAAACATACGTTTATGATAGTATCATGAAATGCTACAAGCTTGTTTTGATGGCATACAGATTTTCTTCCTTTCAGATGCATAACAAAATACTTATTCAACCAAGTCTTTCCAAATGCCCAACAAGGTCCTTCTGTCTATCCCACCAAGTCTGACCTACCTTCATCAAGGATAAACACCTTCTGCCTTGCCCTGTAAAGGGGCAAGGACACCTCTCAAAATGTTACTGCATTTTTCTCCCTACTCACTGGAGATGTTTATTTGTCTAGCCCAGTGTACTGCATGCAGTGGTGCAAGCCTTCCTAATGTGTCTGCCCACATGAAGGGGAGCCTGGGAAGACCTGGGACAAGGAAGCTTGTGCCCCACAGGCTTACACAGAGCTTCCACTATGAGCAAAGCTGCGGACTAGCTCCACCTTGTCCTCTCAGGTTTCTAGAGGATAGAAAATATCCCAATCCTTGTTTTCTAGAAAGCCTGCTTTACAACTGTGTGCCACCTTGGATGACTGATGCTTCATGAGAAAGAGTTTGCTTGCACTCAGTGGAAGACAAGAATCACAAGGAACTAAATGGCAGGAAAGCACAGAGGAGTGAGACTAGGAAGTTATGGGTGTGGGTCAGGAGAATCGAAGAATGATAAAATCCCTGGGTTGAAAGAGACCTTTGAGATCATCAAGTCCCACCATACCTTTCCACTAATCAATCATATCCCTAAGCACTTCATATAAGACCCAGTCTTTTAAATACATCCAGGGATGGTGACTCAATCACCTCCCTGGGCAGCCTGCTCCAGTGCTCGATAACCCCTTTGGTGAAGAATTTTTTCCTAATGTCCAGTCTGTATCTTGCCTGTCACAGCTGGAGGCTGTATCCTCTTGTCTTGTCACCTGTCACTTGGGCAAAGAGACCAGCACCCACCTCTCTACAACCTCCTTTCAGGTAGTTGTAGACAGTGATAAGGTCACTTATCACTTTTCTGTAGGCTAAACAGCCCCAGTTCCCTCAGCCGTTCCTCATAAGACTTATTCTCCAGCCCATTCACCAGTTTCAGTGCCCTTCTCTGGATACGCTCCAGGACCTCAATGTCCTTCTTGCAGTGAGGAGCCCAAAAATGAACACAGACGTGTGGCCTCATGAGTGCTGAATACAGGGGCAGAATCACTTCCTTGGTCCTGCTGGCCATGCTGTTTCTGATATAAGTCAAGATGCTATTGGCCTTCTTGGCCACCTGGGCACACTGCTGGCTCATGTTCAGTCAGCTGTCAGCCAACACCCCCAGGTCCTTCTTTGCCATGCAGCTTTCCAGCCACTCTTCCCCAAGCCTGTAGTGCTGCACAGGGTTGTGTCCCAGCTGCAGGACCCAGCATTTGGCCTTGTTAAACCTCACGCCATTGGCCTCAGGCCATCGATCCAGCCTGTTCAGATCCCTCTGTAGAGCCTCACTACCCTCAAGCAGATCGACCCTTCTGCCCACCTTAGTATTAGTGTGAACTTACTAAGGGTACATTCAATCCCTTCATCCAGGTAATTGATAAAGATGTTGAATAGAACTGGACCCAGCACTGATCCCTGGGGGACACCACTTGTGACCAGTTTCCAACTGAATTTAGCTCCATTTGGGCCTGGCCATCCAGCCAGTGTTTTACCCAGCAGAGGCTGTGCTTGTCCAGGGCAGTGGTAGCCAGTTTCTCAAGCATAATACTGTGTGAAAAAGTGTCAAAGGCTTTACTGAAGTCCTGGTACACTATATCCACAGGCTTTCCCTCTTCTATTAAGCATGTCACCTTGTCATAGGAGGCGATCAGGTTAGTTTGGCAGGACCAGACCTGCCTTTCATAAACACGTGCTGAGTGGGCCTGGTCACGTGGTTGTCTTGTGTGTGCTGTGCGATAGCACTCAAGATGACCTGTTCCATGATCTTTCCTGGCACCAAGGTCAGACTGACAGGCCTGTAGCTCCCTGGATTCTCCCTCCGACCCTTCTTGTAAATGGGCATAACATTTGCCAGGCTCCAGTCAAGTGGAACTTCCCCAGCCCGCCAGGACTTCTCGTTGATGATGGAAAGGGTTTTGGCAAGCACTTCTGCCAGCTCCCTTAATACCATGGGGTGGATCCCAATTGGCCCCATTGACTTGTTGGTCAAGCACGAATCTAACCGTTTCCCAGATCATGGGAGCTTTGTTCTGCTCTCCCTCCCTGTCTTCTGGCTCATGAGGCTAAGTACCCAGAGAACATTTTACCTTACTATTAAAGACTATTAAAGATTGAGGCAAAGAAGGCATAAAGTACCTCAGCCTTATCCTTATCATTTTTCACTAATGTCCCCCCTGCATCCAGTAAAGGATGAAGATTTTCCTTGGCCCCCCTTTTGTTGATATATGTGTAGAAACATGTTTCATTATCTTTCACAGAATTGGCCAATTTAAGTTCTAGTTGGGCTTTATCCCTTCTGATTTTCTCTCTACGTGATCTCACTTCATCCCTGCAGTCATCCCGTGATGCCTGCCCCATCTTCCAAAGCTCATATGCTTTCCTCTTTTTTTTTCTAATATCCACCCAGATCTCTCTGCTCAGCCAAGCAGGTTTTCTCCCCCGCCAGTTCATTTTCCGGCACACAGGAATGGCCTGCTCTTGCGCTGCCAGGATTTCCTTATTAAAGAGCATCCAGCCCTCTTGGGCTTCTTTGCCCTAAAGGACTGTCTCCCATGGAACTTTATCAAATCAGCCTTATGAACAGTCCAGAGTCTGCCCTCCAGAAGTCTAAGGTGGCCATTCTACTGACCCGCCTTCTGACCTCCTAGAACTGAGGGTTCTATCATCTCGTCATTGCTATACCCCAGGTGTTCTCCAACCATCACATCTCCCACAAGGCCTTCTCTGTTCACAAACGGCAGGTCCAGGAGGGCGCCTTCCCTAGTCAGCTCACTTACCAGTTGTGTCAGGAAGTTGTCTTCCCCACACTCTGGGAACCTCCTAGACTGTTTCCTCTCTGCTCTATTATGCTTCCAGCAGACATCTGGCAGGTTGAAGTCTCCCTCAAGGACAAGGGCTAGTGATTGGAAGACTTTTCCCGGTTGCTTGTAGAATAACTCATCAACCTCTTCTTCCTGGCTGGGTGGTCTGTAGCAGACACCCACCACAATATCTGCCTTGTTTGGTGCTCTGCTGATTTTTACCCATAAGCACTCAACCCTATCATCATCATCATCATCATTAAGCTCTAGGGTAACGAAACACTCTCTAACATAGCTATCCCACCACCTCTCCTCCCTATCCCACCTGAGGAGTTTATAGCCAGCCATGGCGGCATTCCATTTATGCAAGTCATCCCAGCACACTTCTGTGATGGCAATTATATTGTAGTCTTCTTGACTTACAATTGCTCCTAGTTCCTATGGTTTATTGCCCATGCCATGTGCATTGGTGTAGATGCACTTCAGCTGGGCTATTGATCCCGCTACATTCCTAAGGGGAATAGTCTCAGTTCCTAAGTGACTGAATTTTCTAACCCATCAATAATCTTTACATATGTGCTGCCATCTGAAGTGCTATCCCCCACTTCCTCTGAGGTGGCAGACCAAAAGTCCTCAGCAGCACCCCATTCCCCAGACGCTGGAGTGCCATTCCCAGGTTATTTCTGGTTTTGTTCCCCTCCACCTTTACACCTAGTTTAAAGCTCTATTAATGAGCCCTGCTAGCTTCTTGGTAATTATCCTTTTGTCCCTTACTTCTCAGCAGCCCAGACAATATTTTGTAAATCAAAAAGAGGGAGTAATCTGGGCTAAGTGGTGTTGCTTTCCGGTGTATTTGCTGTTTGTGTTAAATGCTGTGTAGATGACCAGTGAAAACCGTGGATCATTTAGATCATTTGAAGGCGCATCTTGGAAGGTATTGGAAGAGCTGAATACTCTGGAGGTTTCTTCTGCACTTTATTATGTGCTGACTCTTCTGCATGAACAGAGCTGTGAATTCTTTACTTACTCTCATTCTCATAGGCAGTTTATCTCATGATTATTTTTACTGATGCCACTGCTAATTGCTTACAAATTGTCTCTAAATGTATGAAAAGTTATATATTCTTTTACTAGTGAGATGATATCTCCTAGAATCCCCTTGTCTGTGACATTCCTGTACTGAGAGTTGCATAGATGTAGGGAACAATAGGGAAGCTTCTGCATTGGAAGAAGTTGTCTTTTGAGTAGGAGACTAGAGACAGAAGGAGATACAGACGAGATATTAAAGAAAGCCATGGGACGGTTCAAGGCCACATTCAACCTTAAACTAAAGTAAATTAAAGAAGAAATTAGAGTGTGCTGATGTCTTCTGAAAATCAGCTCTACTACATGCTTGGGTCCATGGGCACAGGATAGATGTGGACTATGTCAGACAGACTGGTTCCCTGGCAGGGGTGAAGAAGACAGAGGGCTCTTAGGAGTGGCTGTCCTCAGATGCAAACCACTAGTTTAACTGTGACACTAGCCATAAAAGCCTTTAGGATTGTGCTGACCTGATCTAGAGGACAAAGGAGGGCCTGCCATTGCCAGGATGATGTAGGTCTTTTCTGTGAGCTGTTGCTGTGGCCTCAGTATTAAAAGAGGGCTGAGTTTAGTGCTTCTATAACAGTTTAGTTATTTATGAATTTCAGCTCACTGTCCTTGGAGGTACTATTGAATCTGTCTGTGCTCGCTGTACTTTCTTATCTCTGGTTTATAGACTAAACCACAGAAAGCAAAGCAGAACACATTTCTGCAGAACACTGAAAGTTACACTATGGACACGTCTACTTGAAATTATAATACAGAGTCTAAGCAAGATTTTATTAGCAAAAATGCACTATTCTATTCCTATGCAGCCCTCTTCAAACCACCTTGCTTGCTAAACTACAGATAAAAAGCTTTCTGAATTTTCATTATTTCCATAAATCCAAGGCATGTCCTTTTAAGTTTATAGGAATGATTTTTATATTTATCAGGTTGATGGAGGAAAGCTGCCATCAGAACCTGAAATCAAGCTCCAAGGTTTTTGCGGATGTGTAATATAAACCAAAGGTCAATAAATCTCATAACGAAAAGCTCTGTAATATGGAACAAAGGTCAGTAGTTCATTATATCGCATCATCAGAAGCTATAAATTTGGATGAGTCACCTGAAAGTTCACAGCTCTCTTATCAGTGCTTGGACAGGGAGCTCAGTACAAAGCCTTTGGCTTGAACATACTGGTAAATGTGCTAGGTAATGCAAAACTTATCAATATAGTTGAATTTATTTTTAAATTTGCCAAGATACAGAGAAAAATGAGACCACAATGATATCGACCCCTAAGTACATCCTTAATGTTACGGATTGACCTGCTGTAAAAGGACCGACATGGGTAGGATTTTGTCTGAGTATCTAGCGCATTTGTGATCCATTGACTACTCAGTGCTTATGCCAATTCCTCTTCCCTAGGTTAGAAGGCTGCATCCTTCACTCAGAGATAACTCCTGGTTATTTCTGTTTGGCAGTTGTGATACTTAAGTACCTGAAGCATATATAAAATTAGAACTTTAAACAAAAGCAGCTTTGCTATTGTCTTTATGTAATTCCCTAGGTAAATTACACAGTACAAGTATTGGCATGTTGTTCCAACATTGTATAAATAAATTACAGTAAAATTACTGTTTTCTTCATTCAATCTTCTTGGGAGAAAGAGAAATATTTATTAAATTTAGTTAACATGAAACTCTCCTGGAATGAAATAAGTATTCTTTAATTTTCCAGAATTTATATTAGAGTTCAAAATTATTGTAATTAAAACATTTAATATCTTTCCTTTTTATACAGGGATTGCAAGGAAAACACTTCTGGGGCTGATTCAACACAAACAAGTCCCAATAACTAGCCCTGAGAACTGTTTAACCTACTGGATAAAGTGGCTGTATGGTGTTGAAATGTGAGTAACGGTGTTATATACCAAGGATTGCATTTTATGAGAAATTTTTTATTCCTTTTGTTCTCTTAGTGCCTGACACATTGTAACATTCCAGTACAATTTTATTACCCCCAAATATTATTAAAATATCTGAGAAAACATATTATGTAGCATAAATAAATCTATATTTTTATGTGCATAGGTCTCAATACTTCTCTTAGGGAATTAAACTGGTTTAAAGTCTGCACTTGTAGTACCAAAATACCCTTTTCCTTTTGCAAATCAACTTAACTAATATTCACCCTTCAAACACTCAGGAATTCATGCTGTTTGCATACTTGTGGAGAGCAAAGAGGCTGAGGGTGTAATCATCATAACAGTCAAATCATCCTTGTTTAAAAGTCAGCCAAGGAACCAACCCACGAAGAACTGCCTCCTTTTCTTTGATTCATCAGGTTTTTAGTGCCACTGATGCAGCACACGGTAGGTCCCTGTCACAGTCACATCTGCAGACCTGATGGGATGATTAACTGCAGCAGAGAGGTGAGGAACTTGTTAAAGTAGCCTTGCTGACAGAGAAAACAGGGCACTATCATAACAATAAAATACATCCTCTAAGCTCTTCTGCAGTGGCTCTGCAGAAGTAAGGTGAGAAAGGCACTTCTGTGCATAAGAAAGCAGATGCCTTTTGAGGATGGTGGCTTGCATCAAACAGGAAAATAACAGCTCCACACAGTATCACCTATGATGGTGAAAGCTAAATTAGCTTTCTTCACACTATGCCATCTTCATTCTTGGACTGGTCAAATGATTACTTTGTTCTAACTTAAGAAAACACATATTTGAAGTTATTAACTCCCTCTGACTTGTTTTTACCTGTAAAATGCTTTTAATTCAATAAATATTCAATGCATATTTACTCAAGCAGAACTTGTTCCACTTGTCTGCTGAATAAATGTTATAGTTGTTTTCAAAAGCTGCCTGAGTAAAAATATAGATATTCAAGAGCAGAACATTGTTCTCCTGGCATCAAGGATGGGCAGCTAAGTGGCTTACAGTTTTCTTGTTTTGCTTGAAGCCTTTAATAAAGAGGTAATTCCTGTAGACATTTTTGTCTGATAGGCATGCAAACAGTGAGTGTATAAAGAATGCTTTTGGACTGAAATTGGACTGTGCCAAATTTACCTAAATTTGAGCTAATCTCTATTGAACTGCATTCTGTATGAACAGGATTATACACATCGGAGGTGAGACAACTTCTAGTTCTTTGTCTGGTTTAGTTTGAAATATTTAAAGTAATAGGATTTATATCATCTCTGTAACATAGCGCTCTCATTTTCTTGTATTAGACCTTTCTGCCTCAGCTTTTGCACTTATGGTAAAAGCAGAATTCTCCAGTGTTGTCAGCTATTGCCTTATTTTTAATGTTTCCTTCTGGAAAAGATTATAGCCCAAAAGATCTGGAAAGAGTTTGAATATCAATTATACAAAAAACCCCCAAAACGCTCAAGTAAAGCAATAAGTATGACTAGGGTAACTATGCGTTTCCCTAATACATGCACGGGATGCTCCCTTCTAAACCATTCTTGCCTTTTGTAACCTCACGTAAAGTGGTTTTCCTCACCTGTCATCCAGCACTGTACAATAGCACCTGTTATCAAGACCAATGAATGATCCTGGGTGTTATTCTGTATTAAATATTGTCAAATGACGGTGTATTAGATATAACTAAATATAATTGTGACAACGTAAAGAGTCATGAACTAAACTTTTAGAGACTGATGAACAAAGAGAAGCAGCTAACATGAAGAAGCTGACAGGCTGGTATCACATGTAAGGAAGAAAATAAGACAATAAATGATTAAAACAGTACACTATAGATATGGAAAACTGATGTTTTACTAACACTATAGTGATAGCAAGGGCATTGCACTACCTGGGAAAGGCAACAACAATTCTATGCCAATGTAAGGAGTCTGGAGGGCAGAAAAGCCTACTCCAACCTAGTGCTTAAGTATTCTTTGCATCTGTAAAGCAGGAAAACTGTCCAAACTTGATGGGGTAGTGGGAAGGTTTGTATTATTAAGAGGGGTGGGCCAACAAGTGTTCATTGTCAGTCTTGGTCAATCTGAAGTACCCCAGATAAACAACTGGTATAATTAAATCAGATTGGGCAATTATGCTGGAAATACCCACATCAAACCAAAGATAATTCAAGAAGTTCTTTCCTGACTAATTCTGTCACTAACTGCAGAAAAACCTAGCTGATTATCTTATTATAGCACACTGTTAAGTCTTAACTCTTGTTAACTTTCATGGACACATTCTTGAAAAAAACATTTTACTTAAAAAACACAGTGTGAGCGCTGTAGGGCCTTATGAATAAAATAATTGATAGTAAAATTATTGAATACAGTCCTCAGAATCAGTAAAATAATCCCACCTCTTTCCCACTGTGCTTACTGTTATAAAAGCTAGCATCATGTGCATTCTGGAAGTTCAAAGCATAGTGCAGCGCTTGCTTCCACCAGATACTGGCCAGTGTAAATTACCCACCTTGTGCTATAAAATCTTTCTGAGGAGCAGCCGTAGCAGCTGGAGTTGGTGAGGGCCAGAAGCTCTTAAGCTGGAAGCAGAAAAGGACATATGTCCATGGTCTTGTTCATATTTTGTCATTCAATTTCCACACAAGCCAGGAAGTGTCTCACTGTGAGACAGGTACAATACTCAAGTTTGCTCTGAAAGACTTGAAAACCGAAGTGATTTCAGTCTCCAAATAGCAAGATGAAGGTGTTCACAGCCACCATGCTTTATTCTCACACTGACTCCTGGAAAGCGTCCTCTGCACATGAAGGGTCTTGCGTGGGGGCCTAAAAGAGAAGAGAATGAGGCTTCCCAGTCTTCCAGAAACCTGAGGGGGTGAGGATATCTCCTGCTGCAGAAGCTGAATCCATGTCTTGCAGACAGTTTCTTTTCCTTTTTGCAGATGTGCTGATCCTTCTTTCTCAAAACTTTTAGGGCTAGAACAGACATAGGCTAATGCCTCCAATACACCATAAATGCACAGCAGGTGCAAAGAATTGCAGCAGAATGCACAATATTAAATTTAAAAAAACCCCAAACTTCTTTTTCATTTTCCTTATAGAATAACGATACCCTAAAGAATCAAAAATTTGGGTCTGTCAATTTTTGTGTATGCATGTTAGTGGCTAGGTTGAGCTGAGGCTGTAACCTCTTAAAGCACATCTTTTGCTGCTCTTCTAAAACATTAGAGTTCTTAAAACTACCAAATGAGAATGTCCTCATGATTGGGAATTTGAGATAAATGAACTGTCTGTGGGTTTGGTGGCTGCCTGCCTGTAACAGAAGTGGCCTGTACATGCTGAGTTGCTGCCAGGCTGCCAGCTTCCCTTCTGCCTGGCTGTTCGGGGCACAAGCTGCTGCAGGAGCTGAGAGCTGAGCTTGGAGAAAGTTCAGGAGCTGTGGGGAGGTTCAGGCAAACACTCCAGCGCTGCTCTGTCTTTGTCGAAGTCTCTGGACTTCTTGCACAAGTGACAGTAAGGACCAATTACGTTAGAAACCTGCAGGAAGGCATGACTGTGGTACATCTGCAGCAATGATGCCCTGGTGATGTGAGCACCGGGGGTGTTAGCAGTGGTGCTGGCAAGTGTGAGAGCAATGGGTGGCACAAAGAGGTTGGGATGGGAGCCCCAGCCAGCAACTGGGGACGGGACAGTCGGGACCAGCTTGGTGAGTAAGAGCACATGGGGTTGCACATCTGGGATCTGGGGGCAGCTCTGTGCTGTGGGAGCTCCTCCAGCAGCAGTTCCTTGAAAACTAACAAACTCTGGTTTGCTTCACCCCTGCCAAGAGCTACATACAAAATCCTTGCATTTCCCAGCCTCTCTCCATGGCCACTGCACGGGGAGGCAGCTGCCTAAACTGAACCTGAAGTTTCAGGTCAGTGTGAGCAGCAAGTCCTGTATATCAGCCGAAGAAGCTGACTTCCACAGCTCATCCTTTATCTTTGCTGTAGGATCACTGCGGGCTCTTCCACAGAAATGGCTGAGTTTCTGTGATTCCTTCGTCTGGTATATACAATTAATTAAAATGTCTGTGTCTAAAGCTCTTCTGAATGAGATGTCCTATATAAGTATGTGATTATCATTGCCAAAAATGATTTTGAAACCCTGCTTATCTCTATCTTGTTTTCTCTTTGGTTCCTTTAGGAAAAGGCATAATAATGAATAATGTGATGATTGCCATCTTTTTCTATTGCTTTAGTTTTCTAGGTAGGTCACTATTATCTTTCTCAGCAGTCATCATTGCACTGAGTGGATATAAACTCTTATTACGAGACTGCATTATAGCTTAAATCACACATAGCAATCACCTTGAATTAGCTGTGTGTCCTTCAAGAAAATTCGAAGCCAGAAAACCATGCATAATACCTTCATACTCCTGAGGTACATCGCCTTTACAAGTAGTTCAAATGTTAATAAATAAAATTTATTCCAACAAATAGTGTCCTAGGTTGTTGGAAATAAAACCAAACCCTCTCTTTCCTATTTTCTAATTAAAGCTGGAAAAACACTTGGTTTATGATTTTGAGACAGCCAGTAAAGAAACAATATGCATTACTCATCCTTTCTTCACTTCTGAGACTAGTGTCAACTAGAAGCTGTATATAAATATTCTTCATTGTTCAATAAACTAATGTCAATAGATGCATAGAGAAGGTGGCTCTTGTTAAACAATCTTTTATGAAAGGTTTCTTAGAGAAGCTGTTACCAGTGAAAGAGAATGGCCTCCTGTGTGTTTAGTTTTGGTATGAGTTTCTACAAGTTGATGTGTACACTAGTCCTAATTATCATGACTGCACATCAGCTCGAAGCACTCTTGGTAGCTAATATCAGCAGTGTAACTGAAGAAATGTTTGGCGGTCGGTCAGTGTTGTACTACACTATTGTAATTACATTGCAGTCTCATAGTAAAAGAAATTAGAGGTTTGTTAGAAGACCAGGCATTAAGGATTTTAAAGCAGTTGGTCTAAAATCTATACAGAGCTTCAGGCGCAATAACAGTTTCTTGGGAACAGACTGAGCAAAACCTTTTTATTAAAATCTGCCTATGGATTTTTAAAAAAAATCTAGATATAGATCTCTGTGCCACGGAAGGTGCCTGGCGAATGCTAAAACAAAGACCAAAGGGCACTGGAGAAAAGCATCTTTGCAACCTTTTTACTATTCTTCCTGTCACCTTATCTGCCACCACTAGGCACAGAGGGAAGTGCCATTGGGCACTCCACGGGCTTTGCCTATCTGCAATGCCCAGCAGCAGCCGGGTGCTTGTTTTTCTTCTTCGGCTACATCTCTCAGCTTTTCTTTGAATGTATAAATCCTGTGGTTTATCTTTTATTGCTTACCAGTTGGATATGACAAGAATAAAACCCTTTGTTCCAGTGATAAAAGCACAAGAAGGAGAGAGGGAATTCTCTGTGTTCCTTCAAATCAATAGAATTTGGTCTGAAATAATGCCATGTGCGTGATGTTGTGGATTAGGGGGTTGCGTTTGGCTAATGTAGTAAGGGAATGTGATGCCAGGACAGTTTGCTTCATCCTCTTGGCAAGCCTGCAGCAAAAGATTTGCAAGAGAAAATTACTGTCTGCAATTATTCATACACATTTTTTGTCGAGAACATCGGTCTCTCAGTGGGAAGGAAACAGTGACAAATTGTTCAAGATCATGGGTAGACAAAAGTTCCTAATCCTGCAAGCTGCATATCAGAATTCCCTGTAAGCTTTGGGAGTAGGTTGCAGGCAGCAGCACTCCCAGGT